>NC_059137.1:28714955-29345881 GCF_020740605.2 Lemur catta
TGTTTTAAAGTGGGGTGGAGGAGGATAAATGATACCCAGTGTTCTTTCAAGAGAGAAGAAAAAAAAAAAAACGCTACAAAATTAACACTACGGGATATAACCCTGTCTCATGTCTTTTTAATAATGAACTTTGGAGACTCAGGAACATTACTATAGCCCTAAACTAAAGCATTAAATTTTAAAGTAAATTTTTCCTTATAACCCTGGCAAACTCCCACCAACTCCCTCTCCCTCCCCTATATTCATGTAACTCTCACAATTTTTATATATATTCCCTTTCATTGGCTTATTTTTTTCTGACAGGTGTTATTTGATCTACAGAAAAAAGAACCAGGGCTATTTATTTGGCTGATTTCTCCATAGTCCCTAATTCCTAGTTTAATTTGCTAATTTAATGTAAATTATGGTTCTAGTTTGTAGAGTTTTCCATTTGTTTCACACCGATTGGCCACTTTAAACATTTTTTTTCTTGCTGTAAGTTATCAAACGTCTCTGTCCGTGGGTTGAGAGAAAGCAAAAAGCATATCCTGGCAAGCAAATGGGTGGATATTTGATGACAGCACTAGATTCCAGAGGAGACGAGATCTTGTAGTTAGGTTAGAAGATTGTCAGTTCACAATTGTTTTTAACAAGCCTACATGTTTCTCAAGTACTTCAACATATATTTATGTCAGAATCATGACCATGCAGATCTGAGTATCAAAGACCTGAGGTGGAGACTATTAAGGAAGTTTCCCATTATTTTTGTATCTATTTATCTAGTGTACCACAGAATTATGTAAGTGTTTTACAAAACATATTTCCAATTAAATGTAATGATCCCTTTCAAGTGACAGTTAAATAATTTTTATTCATTTTTGGTGGAAATATATCAAAACAACATTACACATTTCACTGAATTTCCAAAATGTTCACACTTGAATTTTAAAACTTTTTTGTAAGATGACTTGGGGGTTGTTGTCAACCATGGAAAAGTCCTATTACCATACATTATGTTTACTGGCACTAATGTCTTTACAACTGAAGAGGGAGGCAATTATCACCTCAAATATATGTCTTATTTACAAACAGAGCTTCTGCTCTGTTTCTGACTTTTGTCGAGATCTGGTGGGCTAGGATAAACAACATGAAAGAAACTTCAAAGCCTACCTTTTCCTTCTCTCCTGAGGTCAAATCCTGAGGTAGGCAAAAGTGGAAAGATTTCTTCTCCCAGAACCACAACATGGTTTAAACTTCCTCTTTTCTAGGGTGGAGATTCCCTACAGAAATCTCAATCCCTAGGGAACTGAGATTTTCCTAAGGAAATTTCAGTCCCTCCAATCTTTTAGTCCTACAAGAAGGTAGGAACTTGTCTGAATTGTAGATTGAAATAACTAGCTATACATGAGATTCTTGACATAAATGCATACATAAAGTGTTTCAAGTGACCAAGTTTTTGCTTACATTCTTTTTCTTCCATACTATATATGTACTGTACACACATGGAGTTTTCAATATAGAGGCATAACTGAGTTCCTTGGGCAGCTGAGGCAGCATATCTGGGTGGGTTTGAGAATGGCTGCAAGGAAGGTCATGTAAATTATGAGAACCCTGCAGAGGTATTTCTAACATATTTAGTCTTTCTGACGCCCCAGTTGTGAATTGCTTTCCTATGGGCATTTGAAGGATGCTCTGTTGCAAATCACTCAGTTGAAGATACCACAGTTTTACATTCAGAAGACCTGGGGTATTTTCCTGATTCTACTGCTCATTAACTTTATGACCATGACTAGACATTTCACATTTATTATCTTCAAGTACTATGTCTGTCAAAAGAGATGTTGCTGAGTGCGGTGGCTCACGCCTGTAATCCCAGCACTCTGGGAGGCCGAGGCGGGTGGATTGCTCGAGGTCAGGAGTTCGAGACCAGCCTCAGCAAGAGCGAGACCCCGTCTCTACTAAAAATAGAAAGAAATTATCTGGCCAACTAAAATATATATATAGAAAAAATTAGCGGGGCATCGTGGCGCATGCCTGTAGTCCCAGCTACTCAGGAGGCTGAGGCAGGAGGATCGCTTAAGCCCAGGAGTTTGAGGTTGCTGTGAGCTAGGCTGACGCCACGGCACTTACTCTAGCCTGGGCAACACAGCGAGACTCTGTCTCAAAAAAAAAAAAAAAGAGATGTTAATGTTCAACACTGAGTTTCGTTGTAGATTATGTGATATAATGTAGGCAAGACTTTGACTATTGTAAATTGCTATAAAATATAAAAATTTATAGAAGAGGAAGCAGCAGGGAACACACATGGTCACTTTGTCTAACCATCTTTCTAGAGCCTTTCTAAGGGACACGAAATTGCTAAACTGGTCAAAACCTGAGACATTCACTGGGACTCATTTTACTGGGGTTTCAGATTACTATAATATATGTAAAATGTAGGGTTTCAACTTCCACATCCTCTGTCCTACTTCCTAAGTGTATTTGGTAAGGTACCTGGAAAGGCTTACCTCATCAGGCCAGCTGTCATCTGGCTTTCTCTCTGTGGTCTGTCAGCAACTAAAGGAGGTCAAGTGGGTCCCATCCTCATCCATGTTGATTGCCATTTGAAATTCAGAGAAATGAATCAAGAAGAGTTCTATACGTTCTTCAAGTACTAACACTTTCACATCAGCAGAGCTTATACCAAAGAATCCCTGCATTTGGAAGAATAAAAAATTACCTAGTGGTTAATAAAGTTTATTTTTGGTAACCTATTATGTTATTGTTACTTTTATATTTAGCCCTTTTGGCAGAGAGTAAGAATGAGTGTTAGTGTTCCAGCACCAAAGCCACATACCAAACTTCTAACCTAGGCAGGGAAGAAAAACATCTATAGCTCATGTGCTCCCAGAGATCAGCTTCTGGTAAGGGAGATAAATGCTTAAATGAATAGTTATATCACTAAAATAGGATGTGTAAACTGTATTTTGCTGCAACCAGGTCTAGGAAGCTCAGGAAAGATTCCAGAAGGGTGTGTGCCTGAGTTGAGTCTTAAAGGATAAGCAAGAGTTAGCTAGGAGGGAGATCATTAGAAGTTGTTCTAAGTAGAAAGGGCAGCATGAGTAAATGCATAGGGTTGTATAATCAGAAAATTGTTAGTAGCTTGAAATTGTTGGAGCATGCAGTACAAGGTAGGGAGCAATGAGAGATGCAGCTGGAGCACAGAGCAGAGGATCCATAATGAAGAGTTTATGCCATGTTAGGAACTTGAACTTCATCCTGTAGTCAAAGGGGACTGTTGAAGGGTTTTGATCAGATACTGTGGGTAATCACACTTTACTTTTTGAAAACAAATTTCGGCAGCAGTGCACTTGATAAATTTGAGAAGAATGTGACTGGAAACCATTTAGGAGGCTTTTGCAGTAATAATTTAGGTCAGAAATAGAATTCAAGGAACTAGCATTATGTATATATGTATAAAACATACATATACATATATAATTTATATATAATTTTTAAGCAGAGGCTCATTTTCTCCCATTTTACATATGTACTATGTGTACATGAAGTTGTTTTCAAAAGAGAGGCATATCTAAGTTCCTTGCGTAGCTGGATCAGGATCTCTGGGTGGGCTCAAGAGTGGCTGCAGAAGTGGGGCACAGTGGCTTACATTTGTAATTCCAGCACTTTGGAAGGCCAAGGGGGGAGGATGGCTTGAGACCAGGAATTGGAGACCTGCATGGGCAACATAGCGAGACCTTGTCTCTACAGGGGAAATAAAAAAATGAATGGCTGCAGGGACAGCCATACAAATTTTGGGAGCACTGCAGAATTATTTCTAACATATTTAGTCATTCTGTCGCCCACTTGAAAATCAATTATGCATGGGCACTTGAAGTGTGCTTGGTTGCAAATTAGTAGGTTAAAAATATAGCATTTTATAGCAAAATTCTATCTCACTATTATTGACATCTTGGAATAGGATGAGTTTTTTCTCTATGATGATAAATAATGGTTCACTTTTTTCTATTAGAGAAAATGAATTGAAATCTTCAGGACAATGTTAGCATGATCTCTGTTCACACGTTTCTCTGAAGTGAATTCTTCAATTAAATGATTAATAATTTCAATTGCTAGTCATTCAAGACAAATCATGCTTGACTACACTTTTAGTATGATATAATCACTACTTATGACTAGGGCTTTCTCCTTCACCAAATAAAATTTATGATGTTTACTTGGCTGTACTCTAGCATGTAGGTAAAGTCACAGAATATGCCAAGGTAAGTGAGAAAGTCAAGTAGCTACTGTCTTCAAAGTGTCCCTCTGCAACAATCTGATATTTCTTGAGGTGTAACATTTTACGTTCTGCTTATAAGTGATAACTTCAAGCTGTCATGGTGCTTTTCTACATGTGACTGTATTATATTACCTAAAATATATTTGAATGTAATTGTACAAAGGAAAACACAGTGTCACATCTTCAGAACAGGTGGATATTAAACACCAATTCTGGAAATGATTTAATAGAGAGATGTGATGCTAGTCTGATCTGGAATGAACTCCTAGCTCCACTACTTCTTGGCAATGTGACCTAGGGCAAGTGTGGAGCATCTAAGGACCTTGGTCTCCTCCTACTGTGGTAATAGTAGGAGGGTAATAAAATCTAACTCACAGCATTATTTTCATAATTAAATGAGATAAAGTATTTAAAGTACCTAGCTTGGCAAACAGCAGGCATTCTATAATTATTTTTTTCTTTTTGTTGTTTGCTGTCACTTTCTTTCTCATAATTTTTGTTCCTATTCATCACTGGCTGCCTTCTCAATTTTCTTTGTCATCGCTTTCTTGCTAATTGTTGGAGTATTACAAAAGTGTGCACTGGGACATCCTTTGTTTTCTGTCTATAGTGCTAGGCAGCCTTATTCAGTTCCAAGAACATCCTTAGAAATCTCTATCTCCAGCCATGACTTGCTCCAGTAATGCTGGATTTGGATATCTAATTCCCTACTTGAATACTTACAAGGCATTTTATTTATTAAATAAATTCCTATTGGGTACCTATTGTAATTGCATTAATAGACGCTGAAGATATATCAGGAAAAATGGACAGAATTCCCTCTCTATATATTTATGTTCTATAAATGGGTAGTTATACAATAATCAAAATGATTATTCATTACATCTTAGTATTACAATAGTAATAAGTGCTATGAAGAAAAATAAAGCAGGTGAAATAGATATTTATTATTGCATAACAAATTAATTCCAAACTTATTAATACAACAGTAGCTTAGAACAGAACATATTTATTATCTTCCAGCGTCTGAGAGTTAGGAATATAATCATGTCTTAGTTGGGTGGTTCTGGCCCAGGGTCTTCCATGAGATTTCAGTAAAGATGTTGATTAGAACTATAGTCATTTAAAGGCTTGTTGGGAGCTAGAGGATTCTCTTCCAAGGTGGCTCACTCATGTGACTATTGGCAGGATGCCTAAGTTACTCATGATATGGACCTCTCAGTGGAAGTTTTTTGACTGTCCTTATAACACAGCAGTCAGCTTCTTACAAAACAAGTGAGCCAAGAGAGCACAAACACAATTCTTGGCTGGCCTATCTTTGGATTTACATTTCAATTGACGTCTTAACCCAAGCCTCACCTCTGAAGGTTATCTCTCAGGTGTCTTTTGCCTCCAGGTGCTACAGCCTATACCTGTGCCAGTCAATCCCATCCCTATCTCTGTATTCCAGAACTCCATTTGAGATCTGGGACCTAGATCACAGCTTTTCCAAGAGGGATTTATCATTACAGTGCTGCAGATAATTCTCAATAGAGTAAATGCTAATGGATGTCATACATTTAATGACAATGACAAAAAAGACTCATTGTTAAAAGTACACAATTCAAATTAAAATAAATTTCCATTTCTAATACATTGAGTTTTGGGAAAGATGGGGAACCTTAAGGGCTATAAAATTTAGGGAAAAGTTTTCAACATCATATTTTAAAAATGTTAAAATTGTTTATACTACTTGGCAAGGTTTTCTGGTCCCTTAAGTGTTAAATTTTACCCATAAAGATATTCATTACAGTATTATGGATAATAGAGAACATTAAACATCTCATAAAAATGGAATGATTAAATGTATGATGATACATATTCAATTTAAAATACATAGCCTTTAAAATAATATTTAGGAAGAATTTTTAATAACATGAGAAAACTTATACTCAAAATGTTAAGTGAAGAAGGGCACTGTGAAATTATCTTTATTGCATAAACATAAATGTGAGGTCAAAAACATATTAAATAATGAAAAATAAAATATTTTGAATTCTCTGATTGTGTCTGAATAGAGAGGGATCTTGAATTTTTATGCTTCTTTATACCTACAATATTATTTATTTGGAAATTGTTCTAAAATAATTTTTCAAATAACCATACACTTTTCAAAGTCATATCATTGACATAATTGAAAGTGACATGTTGAAATATGGCAGTCACTTGGGTAAGAAGTAATAGACACATATTTCTGAAGGAATAAGTGCTAGGCTGCTACCTGAGCCATGGAGATGTAGAAAAATGACCAGAGTTGATATTTCCTGCATAATGTTCCAGTTTCCTGAGTTCTGTGTGTTCAGTTATGAAGACTGTTTCTTGGTCTGTCTTTCTTTCCTGGTGGGAAAGAACATATCCTAAAGAAAGAGGGAACTCTCCAGAGAAGCTGTGAATAGGAATTTGAGGGGAGGGTAAACTCTGGAGTTTACAGTGTGGTTTCTTGCCATTTTGTACATTGATGTGATGGGCCCTACAGGCTTATGCCAATGTCCTGTGAAGGATGGGTGTCACAGGAGGCATGAAAAGTAAAGCTAAAAGAAATTTGTTGGTAAAATATCTATAAAAGCATTTCTAACTCTGAGAGAAAGCACTGAAATAAGGGTGGTAGTGGTGGTGGTGGTGGTATTATATCAATTTCTGCAAAGAAATGCAGAAAAATCATGAACACTGTGAATGCAGAAGAACACCATGAAACATCACAAAAATTATAAGAAAAGGCTCACAAGAAATTAAAATGCAAATGTCCAAGTCTGGGATACTATTACAAATTAATTAGAAATGGTATAATTGTTAGAGCCAGATTCCCTCGGCCCCGGGAACAGAATGACAGAGTCACTGAGGCTGTAAAAGGCAAAGGAGTTTATTGACTAGTTCGAACTAGGGTCCAAGCCCCGAGCACCAACGCAGTGGTCTCTTTCTATGGGCAGGGACCCCGCGCGGCGGGAGTACAGGTCTTTTATATATATATTTTTTTTAGCTCTCTATCGCAACCAAGCGTTTAAGCAAGCAAGCCTTGTATACAAAAGCGGACTTTGGCTATTAGCTATAAATTAAGCAAGCAAGCCTTGTATACAAAAGCGGACTTTGGCTATTAGCTATAAATTAAGCAAGCCATCACAGAATTAACTAAAATGTTGTTTCAGTCCTGTTCTACATTTTCCCCCCTTTTCTTTGTTTATACGAGCACTCCTGCTCGTATTTGGTTTATGGGCCTCTTATGTCTTTCATTTCTAAGCTCTGGTACTGCTGTCGCAAAACCATTAATTGTACAGTGTTAACCCGTTCTTTTACAAAGGCAACCAGCCTATTTAGGATACATGGCCCGAGAGTGAGAATGAGCAGGATTACAATTAGGGGTCCTAGTATAGTGGAAAGCAAAGTAGTTAGCCAAGGGGAGCTATTGAACCATGACTCAAACCATCCTTCTCTTTGTTCACGCTCACGCTTTCGCTTTGCTAGTCCCTCTCTGACTTTAGCCATAGTATCTCTAACTACTCCAGTGTGGTCAGCGTAAAAGCAGCACTCTTCTCTAAGGGCCGCACATAGCCCTCCTTGTTGGAGGAATACAAGGTCCAGTCCCCTCCGGTTTTGCAGCACCACCTCAGACAGTGAGCTTAGGAACTTTTCTAAAAGGGAGATGGATTTTTCAATTCTGGTTATGTCTTCATCTACGGCAGCCCTTAGATGGTCAAATCCTCTATGTTGCATGGCTAAGGCTGAGATGCCTGTCCCTGCTCCTATTACACCCAGGCCAAAAAGGGTAGCCACGGTTATTGCTGTAAGGGGCTCTCTCCTTTTTCTAGCTAACCTGGCTCTGCCTGTGCCCTTTGTCCATGCATCGTATACTATATCTTCTTGATGGTAAATAACCTTAGGGAATACTAACACCTGGACACAGAATTCCTTAGACTCATTAAACACAGACAGACTAAGACATGGAGTCAGGCCTACTTTAGAACAGAGCCACCACCCATTGAGTGCTGGAACGATCCATTTTGTCTTTACAGTCCGGTTTACCAAAGGGTGGATTTTGGCACAGAACTGTGTATGAGTGGGGGTTACCTTTCCTATACAGATTCCACTCTTGGCAACTACCTGAAGTGTTAGCCCGGGGCCCTTGTGGTCTCATATGCAAGATCCAGGGGCTTTTTCCTCTGAGTAGTTGAAGGGAGCAGTTAATCCAACTGCTTCATAGAAAGGGGGTCTAATATCATAGCATAACCAGCAAGCTGCCGTAGCATTGGGGTCGGAGCGATTTAAAGCCCCATATGCCGCGATCAGCATTTTCCATAAAGGGTCCTGTGGCTCTTGCACTTTCCATAGAAGGTTCTTTGCTACCGGAGCCTGTGTTCTGGGGGCCACCTGAGTTGCCTCTGAAGGTATAAGTGGGGTGCTGGTGGGTTTCTGGGTTGTCGGGCACTGGGTATACTGTTTTTCTGTCAGCACCCTATTGGGCCCCACAGCACCTTGGATGGGAGAAACCCGCAGCTTAATTTGTATTACAGTGCCTCGCCCCCCTTTGCTGTGATCATAGAGGGTGAATCCCCAATATAATCCCGTGACCCACCGTCTGTCCTTCTTTCCTTCCTCCGTAAACCTCACACGTACTAAGTTACAGTCAGAGGCATACCTGGTTCGTGAGCACGGCCGGACAAAAGACATTTTGATGAGAAGAGATTGGACCTGCCATTTCCACTCTCCATCATTGGTGGTCACACATCTCCAGGATGCACAGTAGAGGGACTCAATTCCCCCGCATGTGCGTCTCATTTCCCCTGTTCTAAATCCTGGACATACAAAAAACCCATTTCTACTTAACTCTATCCGGGCCTGGCGTTGAGTAAATTTGCCATCTTGGCGCCACACCATCCCCCCCCCCCCCCCCCCCCCGTGGTTCCTCCTATCCACCTGTTGTGCTTTGCAGGGTTATAGTCCACGTCAATGCCCGGTAATTGTTCTAAGTTGAAATATAGGTCCGGCCACCAAGTGTTTAGTGGGGTCGTCCCTGAAGTCCTATTATAAACTTCATGGGTTTCCAAGTTAGTGATTTCCCAGGTGAGGTTATAAGGCATGTGGGGATTTGGATCAGTCACTAGCGTTCCCATAAGAGTCACAATTATAACAGTCACCACAAGCATCTTTGTTCCAGGCACTTCTATCACTGGGCCACACGAGTCAGTCTGGTCTTCAGGGGATTCTTTGGATCTGCTGAGGCCCTCCACTGATCTTGCTGCTGCTCTTGTTCACCCTCGCTGGCAGGTCTCACGTGAGAGTGGTGTATCCAGGTTGCCACACCATCAACCGTGGCCAGCAGCTGTAACATCTTCTTTTTTCCAAGATGCGTTGTCTGGTGCAAGTGCCCTAGTAGGTGATTCCCTAAGGCCTCAGGGACTATCAGGTGATGTTCTCCGTCTTGGAACCAGCCGTCCTTGTTTGGCGTCGCCTGCAGCTTTTCTGTGGCCCACCTTATGTCCGTGCTGGAATAGTCCGGTTGGGGGGGCATCTTTCCCATCCCAGGGGGCGGCAAGCTTAGATGCAGAACATCGGTTAGTACCGGCCCTTCCGCAGCCCTTTTTGCCTCAATGTCCGCGGCCCGGTTGCCCCTGGTCTCAAGGGAGTCCCCCCTCTGGTGCCCCGGGGTATGGACTACAGCCACTGCCTTGGGTAGCAGGATGGCTTCCAGTAATTGGAGTATCTCCGATTTGTGCTTAATTTCCTTGCCTTCAGCTGTAATGAAGCCCCTTTCCCTATAGAGGGCTCCATGTATATGTACAGTCCCGAAGGCATAGCGGCTGTCAGTATACACCATCAGCCTCTTCCCCTGGGCCCGACGAAGGGCTTTTGTCAATGCAACCAGTTCAGCCTTCTGGGCCGAGGTCCCCTGTGGAAGGCGTGTGGCCCAGATAAGCCTGCCTTGCTCATCTACTATGGCCGCCCCTGCATACCTGTGTCCGTCCCGGACGAAGCTGCTCCCATCCGTGAACCAGGTCAGGTCGCTGTTTGTGAGGGGGCGGTCTCGCAGATCACTCCGGGCCATCTGGGTCTCAGCCAGGATCTCAAGGCAGCTGTGTTCAGGCATTGTTGGCACCGGATCTGGCAGAAGCGTGGCTGGGTTCAGGATGGCAGGAGTCCGGAATCCGATGCGAGGGGCGTCTAACAGAAGCCCCTGGTAGTGAGTTAGCCTCGCGTTTGTGATCCATCGTCCTGGCGGCTGCTTCAAGATCCCCTCTATGGCGTGAGGGGTGGTGATGTGCAGATGCTGGCCCAGGGTGAGCTTGTCGGCATCTTTGACCAGCAAAGCAGTAGCTGCAATGATTCGCAGGCACGCAGGCCACCCTGCTGCCACCGGGTCTAGCTTTTTGGACAGGTACGCTACTGGCCGTTTCCAAGGTCCTAATGTCTGTGTAAGCACTCCCTTGGCTATTCCCTTTCTCTCATCTATAAACAGGTGGAACTCCTTTGTGAGGTCAGGGAGCGCCAAGGCCGGGGCCTCTAACATAGCTTTTTTTAGGGCCCGGAAGGCGTCTTCCATTTGCATAGTCCATTCCCATTTCTGGCCTACTTTACAGCCTTCATATAAGGGCCGAGCTTTTTCTGCAAAACCCGGGATCCAGAGACGGCAGTACCCCACTGACCCCAGGAATTCTCGCACTTCTTGACATGAAGTTGGGGTGGGAATCCCTAACACAGTCTGTTTCATTGCCTCAGTCAGCCATCGCTGACCTCCTTTTATTTTATATCCTAGATAAGTGACTTCTTCTTTGCAGATCTGGGCCTTTTTAGCACTGGCCCGATATCCCCGTTCACTTAGCACCCTAAGCAGGTCCTTAGTGCCTTTCAAGCAGGTCTGTGGGGTTGGGGCAGCTAGTAGCAGATCATCTACATACTGCAGCAAAGTCACCTTTGGGTGGTTGGCACGGTATTCACCCAAATCATCATGAAGGGCCTCATTGAACAAGGTGGGTGAGTTCTTAAACCCTTGAGGCAGCCTTGTCCAGGTCAGTTGCCCCTGAATTCCCCTTTCCTCATCTTGCCATTCAAAGGCAAATATTTCCTGGCTGTGCGGGGCTACTGCCAAACTGAAGAAAGCATCCTTTAAATCCAGGACAGTGTACCAGGTTTGTGTCGGGGGAAGGGTGCTTAGCAGGGTATAAGGGTTGGGAACCGTAGGGTGGATGTCTAGGACCCGCGCGTTGACCTCCCTGAGGTCCTGCACAGGCCGATAATCTTTCCCACCCGGTTTCCTCACTGGCAACAACGGAGTGTTCCAAGCTGACTGGCACTTTCGGAGGATTCCAGCATCTAGAAGCCTTCGAATGTGGGGCATTATGCCCATCTTGGCCTCCTGGGGCATAGGATATTGCCTGACCCGGGCTGGTTCAGCTCCTGGTTTCAGTTCAATATAGAGAGGCGGCCGATGCTTTGCCCATCCTGCTCCCCCTGTCTCAGCCCAGGCTTCAGGAAACTCATGAAGCCAGTAGCTCATTTCCCCTTCCTGATTGATCTTCATGGGCTGATACAGTCGGTACTCGTCTGCCTGAGCCAAGGTCAAGATTTGAGTAACCCGGGGGCTACTGATAAGATTGCCTTTATTATCAGTTATTATTATTCCTTCTTCTTCAAAGTAGATACGGGCCTTTAATTTTGTGAGTATGTCCCTTCCTAATAATGGGGTGGGGCATTCTGGAATGACCATAAAAGCATGACTCACTTGCCCCGAGCTCAAATCTAACTTTCGTTGAGTGGTCCATTGGTAGGGCTTAATTCCAGTCGCCCCCTGTACCCAGCTAGTCTTATTGGATAGTTTTCCAGTAGTTTTGGTAATCACCGAGTATTCTGCCCCTGTGTCCACCAGGAAGCTAACTGGGTTCCCCTCCACTTGCAAAGTTACCCTGGGCTCGGGGAGGGGCACCGAACCCCGTCTTCCCTATTCACTATCTTCTCCTTGCCCTGCTAGTAAGACTCTCTTAGGCGATGCTCTGCTCCCTGGGCCCCCTTTTTTCTTGGGACATTCTCTAGCCCAATGTCCATGCTCCTTGCAGTGGGAGCACTGATCCTTGCCTAGTCTTTCCCTCCGGGGTCGTTCTTTGCCATCTGCCCCTGACTGTCCCCTTCCCATGGCTGCAAGTAGGATCTTAGCCATCTCCTTATTTGCCTTACGTGCCTCACCGGCCTGGAACTTCCTATCTTCCTGTCTCATTCTTTCTAACTTCTCTTCCGGCGTCTCCCTATAGTTATAGACTTTTTCCGCCACTTCCAGCAGGTCTTTCAAAGTTTTCTCACTCAGCCTTTCTATTTTTTTTTGCACTTTACGCCTAATGTCCGGGGCTGCCTGGTTAACAAAAGCCATCATTACTGCCGCCTTGCTCTCTTCTGCAGTGGGATCTATGGGAGTGTACTGTCTGAAAGCCTCCATAATCCTTTCTAGATAAGCCGCTGGACTCTCCTCGGGCCCCTGCCGAACATCCCCTACCTTAGCCAAATTGGTCGGCTTCCGTGCCGCCGCCCGGAGACCGGCCATCAGAGTCTGGCGGTAGACCCGGAGACGCTCCCTACCTTCAGCCTCATTGTAGTCCCAGGGCGGCCGTTCAAGGGGAAAGGTCTGGTCGATGACCCGAGGGTTGACAGTAGGCCTGCCGTCCTCTCCAGGAACTAACTTTCGAGCCTCCCCCTGGATTCGCTCCCTCTCCTCCGTGGTAAAGAGAACCTTAAGTAACTGTTGGCAGTCGTCCCATGTGGGCTGATGAGTGAAAAGGACAGAATCTAAAAGGTTAATTAGATCTCTCGGATTATCAGAGAAATTTGCATTTTGAGATTTCCAATTATAAAGATCACTGGTGGAGAAGGGCCAGTACTGATGTGCCTGCTCCCCATCCACTCCCGGGGGTCCCACGGCCCTCAAGGGAAGCGCCCTCACTGGTTCAAGATCTGGAGTTTGTCCAGTCCGTTGTCTAGTGCCGTATGCCGGCCCCCCCGTCGGAGGCCCCGTCTTCCCCTGGGCCGCAGGAGCCGCAGGAGCCGCCTGGGCCCCCTGGGCCACCCTGGGATCATAAGGTGGGGGTGTATGCCACTCTAGGTCTATTAAATCTGGATATAGATTAGAGTCTGGCAGCACAGGTGACCCTGTGGGCTGAGGATCCTGCACCCCACTCTTCTTTATCTCTTTGGTAACCAGGGCTTGTGTCCTCTTCCTTGATGCTGGCAGGAGGGCCCTTAGCCAAGGTGGCGGATCCTGGACCAAGTCTTGCCAGACTATAATATAGGGGGTTTGGTCCAGATGACCGTGATGACCAAAGACTATCCCTTTTATTTTTTCAATAAGCTCAGCATCAAATGTTCCTTCCTGTGGCCATCCTACCCCGAAGGCTGGCCACTCTGCCTCACACAAAGTGATAAATTTATTTTTCTTTATATCCAAGGAAAGACTGTGTGCCCTTTTCTTAACATTTTTGAAATGATCAATGAGGATAGATAGAGGCGTTGTCTGAGTCTGACCCATGCTCACAAGGGTATCAGGGGAGGGAGTTCTTTCAGGTGTCCGCCTGGCTGCGTCCCTCGCGGGAACTTAGGCGCGTCTTGGCTAAGGTGTACCCGTATAAAGCCCGGGCCCGGTCACTCCTTTTTAGGGGAGTGAATCACCGTTATGCCGTACGACGTCGCCACAGAAACGCAGGTTAGGACCCACTCAGATTCCGTAGCCGTAGCCGTGGAACCTCATACAGTCACACTTCATTCACTCAGTCAGACAGACAGACTTTACCTCTTAGAAGGGAGGGTCGATCCGGAGCCACGCTAGGACTCCCACTACGACCCAGTAGAAGAATGTAAATGCACACTTCTGTGGAGTACTCCAAGCCTGGGGTGCTACAGTGTATAGACCGACACCAAACACCAGGGCTAGTGAACAGAGGAGGAAGAGCTGCACCCAGAACACTGCACCTTCCAAGACCAGGCGCGTCATAGAAGAGAAAAACACAGACGAGACGACAAAGTAACGACAACGGGGGAACAAACAAAGACAGAATGACAAACAGCGGCCCCGGACTTATCCCCGCTCGGGGGTGCCTCCCGCAACAGACAACTTAGCCGGCTACCGTTTGGATTCCTCGTCAAACGGATCCACCTGGTTTCGCCTTTTCAAACACCGTTTCCATCAAGTGGCCCCGGACTTATCTCCCCTCTAAGGAGTGCCTCCCACTGACTGCCGAGTGGCCCCGGACTTATCTCCCCTCTCGGGAGTGCCTCCCACTGACTGCCGAGTGGCCCCGGACTTATCTCCCCTCTCGGGAGTGCCTCCCACTGACTGCCGAGTGGCCCCGGACTTATCTCCCCTCTCGGGAGTGCCTCCCACTGACTGGAAACCAAAAAAAAAAGCAAAACCAACCGTGGGGGTGACGGACGTCTCCTGTCACTCCCGACCAGTGACCCACCAGCGCGTCCGCCTAAGTCTTCTGCCGGTCTCTTTCCAGGGCCCAATCACCTACACCGTACGGATTTCAAGAGTTCCAACTCCTCCTCGGATCCGGATTCTGTTCCGGGGGATTTGGGATCCCGGACGAGCCCCCAAAATGTTAGAGCCAGATTCCCTCGGCCCCGGGAACAGAATGACAGAGTCACTGAGGCTGTAAAAGGCAAAGGAGTTTATTGACTAGTTCGAACTAGGGTCCAAGCCCCGAGCACCAACGCAGTGGTCTCTTTCTATGGGCAGGGACCCCGCGCAGCGGGAGTACAGGTCTTTTATATATATTTTTTTTTTAGCTCTCTATCGCAACCAAGCGTTTAAGCAAGCAAGCCTTGTATACAAAAGCGGACTTTGGCTATTAGCTATAAATTAAGCAAGCAAGCCTTGTATACAAAAGCGGACTTTGGCTATTAGCTATAAATTAAGCAAGCAAGCCTTGTATACAAAAGCGGACTTTGGCTATTAGCTATAAATTAAGCAAGCAGGCCTTGTATACAAAAGCGGACTTTGGCTGTTAGCTATAAGTTAGGCAAGCAGGCCTTGTATACAAAAGTGGACTTTGGCTATTAGCTATAAATTAAGCAAGCCATCACAGAATTAACTAAAATGTTGTTTCAGTCCTGTTCTACATAATAAACTGACAATATCATGTATTGACAAGGATGTGAAACAATAGGAACTCTCGTCCACCACTGATGAGTATGTAAATTGATATAAACTGTTTGAAAACAGTTTTAACTGTTCTAGTAAAATTGAACATATTCATACTCTTAACCTAGAAATATACTCTCAAATATTCTGCTCTAGTAAATGGGGGGATCTCTGAGCCACAGTACACATACAAGAATGTTCAGAACAGTATTCTTCATAATATCCAATGTCTATTAAAACAGCATGGATAAGTATATTCGGGTATATTCATAAATGCAATACTTCAAAACAGTGAAAAATGAGGCAAATACAGCTGTGTAAAACAGCATAGTAGATGAGTCTCACAAACATTGGGGCTGCAAGAAGCAAAATTCAAAAGAATACACGCAGTATTCATTGATATTTAGTTCAAAAACAGGCAAATAATCTACATTTATAAGGTGGCAGTCATAATTTGTAAAACTTTGTAAAAATTCAAGGCTGTGGGTATCACCAAAATCAAGATGACAATTACCTCTGATATTTGGGGAAGAAATTGAGGACTGTAATCAGGGATGAGCACGTGGGGATATTCTAGGATGCTAGTAATTTTATAATTCTTATTCTTGATGGGATGATAGACAGGTGTATGCTTAATCATTTTTCTTATACTCTGCACATGTTTTCTCCACTCATTTATATGTACTTTATGTTTTATAATTAAAAGGGAACAAAGATTATGTGGTCACATTAGGCCATTTAAACGTCAGTGACATACAAGAGGGAAATAGAATAAAAGGAGTAAAGAAGAGAATTCTCTTTACAAAAGAAAGAAGACAATGTGTGGGAGGAAAAGATGTTGCTTTGATTTGAGAATCAAATTTGAGACTGACACTGCCTTCGTATTTTTAAAGGGCAATGGTTACTGTATTCTCCTGATGTTTCCTTCCATGCGGAGGGACATCGATTAGTGTCCCAATCTTATTAATTATGTACTCTCCATTACTTGTTCCCCAGGAAGTCAGAAGAAGGGTGGACAGGGAAATTATATACTTCCATGATGAATTTTGGAGAAAAACTAGGGCATTAATAGCTCAAGACACCCTCTCTTTTCTTTCTTTTGTGAGTGAGCTAATTGCAGGAAATATATGTTAGTTTCTGCTCTTCTAGTTTTAGGTACTCCATGTGGTGAGGTTTGCTCCAATCTGCTGTTAACTATGAATGGGTGAGGAAGTCTTTCCTATTCAGGAGTTAAGAATAAGGAGGCTTACTTGCTCACAAAGAAAGCTACAATCTCAAATTTCTGCCTTACTAGTAATAACATCAGTAATTTCATATTCATCTGCTGATTTCTGGTCTTATTTTTTGATTGATTCAAAACTTAAGTGGGGAAAAATCCTTATATCTACCACCATCCCCACTATGTTCTTGAGTAAGATGGCCATATCAATTCATTTTGATGCGGTCTATATGTAGCTCTTAACTTGTGCTCTAGTATTTGAATGGCATTATGGCTCTCCCTGTAGCTTAGCGGTTTAAAAATAATTCAATCTTCCTTCTCATTCTGCAGATCAGGACTAAAGTAGAACTATTATGATCAACCATAAAATTATGGACACACTTCAGAAGCAGGCCCTCAAGATTTCATGGCAACAACGACAAACAAGAAAACCAAAACAAAGCTAATTCAAAGATAGCGTGCATGAGAAATGGAACTTAAGAGTAAAGGAAAATAGCATAAAAGACATGAAACAATGTTACAAAAACAGAAGCTGTTACAATACCCTCTAATACACATCTTCCTCATGATATGCTTTTACTATGTAAAATAGAATAAGATCAGTACACCCATAACTTCTATTTCAATAAACTCAAAGGCATATTGTAATTATATAAGTACAGGGCAGGATAACGAAAGCATGTATAGTACAATGAACACTCTAACAGCTCCAATAAAATAATTACTGTTTATAATAAAAACGTTATTAGTGGTAATATTTGTAAGTACTCTATGAATTGGCAGTTGTTATTGCGAGCTATTAAGAGCACTGATGGTGTAAGGAATCAAGGTGAGAAACAGAAGAGGATCATGAAAACCCAAAGAAAGAGCTAAGACCTATTTGTTTCCTTATAACTGTGTCTTTCCTACTACTTCATCCTCCCTGTAGGCTGCTTAACTCCTTCCTATCTGCTTAGCTACTGAAGGAATTTGTAGTCTGCAGGGACAATAAAGACTGTTTCATTATGGTAGAATCTATGACATAACTCTTTAAGAAACAGACAATTGTACTAAAAATACATAAATAAAATAGAGAAAAAAGAAGAGTGTTTCTGTAGCTGCAAAATGAAGAAGCGCCTGAGGCTCAGTGATGGCTCTAAGCTCCCCTTAGAAATCAACATTACATTCCAAATTCAAAATAAAGAGAGGCATAGCCAGTGTGGGGTTCAGGATGTCACCAGAAAAAGACGACTGAGCTGTTTTTCACAAGGCTTCACAAGGCACAATTTATCTTTGTGAATTTGTCAAGGTTCAGGGTAAGAGCATACGCTTTGCAGTCTCAGAAACCTGCATTTTTTTCCCCAATACAAATAGAATCACAGTAACTAAGTTCACCAAAGTGATATATAAAATCAGAATGCTAATATATTAATTTAAGAAGAAAAAGAAAATTTTCACGTAAGTTAGTATTCTGATATTGTTATTTCTAGAATGTGCTCCTCAA
The DNA here is from genome assembly GCF_020740605.2 of Lemur catta. NCBI lineage: Eukaryota > Metazoa > Chordata > Mammalia > Primates > Lemuridae > Lemur > Lemur catta. Next base: position 28,733,068 of record NC_059137.1, read on the forward strand.
GTAGGCAAGTCAAAATCTGAAGAATGCTTGGCAAGCACAGAAGCAGAACAAGCCCATCATCATCTCTCACTTCCACTTCTTCAGTAAACTTCAAATCTGGGCCCATATATACTCACTCTTTTACTCTATCCCCAGAGTTAAGGCAGAGTGGTCTTTTATCAAAAATTCAAAAGTGTACAGATTTACAACTCTTCAGTTACTTGCCATTGCAGGCAGGAAACCTAAAAACCCTTTACATAGCTGAAAAATCTCTATATATTATGATCCCATTTACCCTGAGAGAATTAACCTGAGATGCTTAAGTTTTACAGTAATACTTTCAGATGTAAAAACACTATTATTGAAATTTCTGTCAGAAAAATACTTTTGTTGTGACTCTGAAAGTAGCCAGATCATGTTCCCCCTCTCCTTCTAGAAAAAATAGTTTTTATAATTTCTTTTTAATAATGTAGGTTTATTTTTAGCACAACTTATTTTGAAAATCAGTTGGTACCAAAATGGGCACAATCACAGTCTATTAATGACTTACTAAAACAGCTTGACTTTTATTCACAGGGATTTAGAAAGATGCAGAAGACCTATGTTTACTTGTTCATTCATTTAATGTTTATTAAACACTGTCTTAAATGTGGAGTAAAAAGCAGCAACAAGACGAACAGATTTCCTGCTTCTTCATGGAGCTTAATTTTAGGTGGAGGGGGAAGCAGAAAATAAGAAAAATATTAGACCCAAGATACATGCAGAAAGTTAAGAGAGTAAAGGGCTCCAGAATGATTATAGAGTATCAAATAGGAGAGAAAACTTAGATCCTACAGAAAAATAAGCTCCATAAACAGATATAGTTCACATTTGAAAGTTTCCCCCTGGTTTAGAGTAGGATTTAATAATTTATATGTAGAAATATTACAAAGAGCCTGAGCTCCAGTTATTTAAATACTGATATAGTAGGTTTGGGGTGGAACTTCTCAGTCTGTATAACTGATAGAATTCCAGAGGTACTCTTGTGTATTGTAAGAGAGTTGTGAGGGTCATCAAACTGGTTCAAATACGTATACACATTTTAAGACACTTTTATATTTTTGAGAGTGTTTGTGTGTGGTTTATAGAAACCAACGGCTTGCTATTAAATACTTTAGTGGATCTGACTATTTTCTTAGAAAATAGCTTTGTTCCTCCCAGCCATCTGCTTCACCAGATAAACTATGAGGATTGCTAAAAGGCCTAGGGGGTATTTCTGAACTTCTAGTTAACTTGAAGACATCGCTTTTATGGAGATACATTAAAACTTGTACCTAATCTATTAAGAAATGCCAAGCTACCTTAGGTGATGAAATAAAATGTTCAGAAGAGATCATTTCAGTTTAATCTTTTTTGAAACTTGATTTGAGAAGGGTAAGGTGAGCCAGAAGCCAATGTGGTGATTGCTTCATGGAAGAATAAAATACGACAGTGTATACTGACCATGAAAAACATTGTTGAACAGCTCCATTCTCCAACCTTGATTCCCAGAAAATCTATTCACAATGATTTTATTTTATTTCCTAAAGCAATTAGAAAGAGAAATTAGTGAGACAAAATACTCAACATCTGGATGAAGAAAATGTAAAAGAGATGTATGCTTCTGGAAATTTAGACTATAATAAAATTTACCTCAGTGGTTATACTTGGAAAAATTATATAATAATAGGACCCTAAAAGAAAATTCAGAGAATTATAAATATCAAATGCTGGCAGTGTTTAGATATCTTAAGATTTCAACTGTTAAGACTGAATCATTTTTAATGGCTTTGGAAAGAGAAAAAGCTATATGGCCAAAAACAGCCTGTGCTTAATTTTTTCTCAATTATGTACTACCTCTATATCCTTGGTAAATTATTTTCTCTATCTCATCTATAGTATATATTGACATATATATAAATAACCCTAGCTAATAAATGTTAAATATATTGAAATTTACTATGTACTATCTATCTTTATAGCAGTATGCATACTAGCAATATTCATATTTTGAAGATGAGGAAAATGAAGATTTAGTTATTGTGAATCTTCCCTAAGAGAATACATTAACAAATGGAAGAGCCAATATTTGAAATTATGTCTGTCCAAGACCAAAACCTGAGCTTCTAACCCCTATGTACTATAGGCTCAAAAGTTCATTATAAGGTTAAATGAAATTATGCACGGGGCAATGGAAAACATATCTAAACACTCAATATAAATGAAGCAGTTATGAATCTTAGTATGAATCTTCAATTGTGCAAGAAAAATAGTATTTATTTTCTTTCAATCTATCTAAATAGAATTTAAATCCTCATCCTTGCTAGCCAGAAATTCAGTCTGATTCATTATTTGGGCTCAACCCTTTTGGTGTTATGCTAAGGTCCCGAAGTCCTGTGCTGTGCCAAAGAATTGGAGCAAATCTCCCTCCCTGTTTTAGGACTTAGTCCATATTGGTTATTGCTGAGAGGCCCCTTGTTTTTCCCACCATTATTGCTTGAGGTCTAATATGTTTGAGGCGTGAAAATTTTTGTTGCGTCTAGGGGGATTTTACTGCCCTTGTTCATTCATTTCATATCTGTTAAGTACCCTTTAAATATCAAGTACCATCCTAGATGTTGAGGAAAAAACAGCAACAAGACAAATGAATTTTTTGGTGTCTCCTTAGAGTCCAGACCCTCTTGATATGCCATACAATCCTATCCCCTGTGGAATCTTGCTGCCTCTTAAAGGGATGCTACAGAGTGGCACATACATTCCATCCAGAGGTAAAAGAAGAGTTAAAGAAACTTGGGCTTCAGTGCCCCTCACTTTCAGCACCTCTTTCAAGACTCTGAGATGGGCTTCAAGAGTGTATATACCAGACATTTTTTTTCTTTTTTTTTTGTTTTGCTTTGTTTGTTTTTGCAAAGGTAAGATATTTTAATCGCAATCAGTTAGATTGTTGTATTTTTTTTAACTCTAATTTCTTTGTGGTTTTATACACTTACCAAAGGGAAGTTGAGTTTACTACTAACATTGTTAGATTGTTAGCTGTGCTGATTTTATGGTGGCTATATGAAAAATATGTTCATATTTGTTAAAGTTGTGTCCTGAGCATTTGTAGGTAAAAGCATGGAATATTTCTTCCAAAAGGAAAAAGGAGGATACAATAGAACAAAAACTAACATGATATTTGTAATTGTTGAAGCTGGGTGATATACACATGGACGTTCATTACAGTGTTCCCTTTTTAAAATATGTTTGAACATTTCCAAAACAAGGAGTTAAAAATGCTCAAATCCAAGATAAATCTAGGTGTGATATTTCTTTAATGTGCTTTCTTAACATAACTTGCTAAGTTATTCATTGTGTAGTTTCCAGTTTTTTATTCATTTTCCCCAGAAATATTTAAATTATATCTTGGATTTGCATTTGCTTGGATTTGCTTCCTGTGTTTTTGAGAGTAGCACATTTAATTCATAGACTGAATCTGTTATTCTGCTCAAAATGTTTATCAAATTGTCTCATGATTTTTATCTCTAACTTTTTACTTTGCATTCTTAGAGTTTCTCATATTTATTCACCATGTTGTTACAAGTTAATTTTACTATTTATTGTTCTTGAATTTGGGGTACCTTGTATTTTAAGTTTTTATTATTGTAATGAGCTCATTTGGCTATTTAGCCTGTACCACTCTCGATTGACTTTCAGCTTGTAGCTCTGTTTCTTTTTCTTTTTTTTTTTTTTTTTTGAGACAGAGTGTCACTTTGTTGCCCTGGCTAGAGTGAGTGCCGTGGCATCAGCCTAGCTCACAGCAACCTCAAACTCCTGGGCTTAAGCAATCCTACTGCCTCAGCCTCCCGAGTAGCTGGGACCACAGGCATGCGCCACCATGCCCGGCTAATTTTTTCTATATATATTTTAGTTGGCCAGATAATTTCTTTCTATTTTTAGTAGAGACGGGGTCTCACTCTTGCTCAGGCTGGTCTCGAACTCCTGACCTCGAGCGATCCATCCGCCTCGGCCTCCCAGAGTGCTAGGATTACAGGCGTGAGCCACCGCGCCTGGCCTTCTTTTTCATAAGGCTTTATCTTTTTGCAATTTTTAAAATAAACCAGCAGGCAACTTATTGTACCTTTATTTTAGAAACTGAAAGACACATATATGAAATAGTCCCTTTTTTATGCTGGTATATCTCCTTAGAGGTTTCATAGGTGCATTATGCATCTCCAAGGGTAAGCAATGTTCTCCAAATATTTAAGTTTCCTTTTTTCCTGAATCTGTGGAGACTTATAAAAGTCTCCTTCAACATTATTTCATGGAATCTCAATTTGGAAACTGTAGGCTAAACATTTTGAAATTGTTCTTTTCTGCCCACAATCAGAGGGAAGAGGGTAAATTCAGGCTTTGGATCTTGTATGTGTCTTCACTGTTACTCGGTTCAATCAAATATTGTTTGCATCTATAATGGCCTAAGCATTTTGATGGCTCTGGGGATACAAAGATTAATACCTCTTCCAAGCCTGAAAGTATTCTATGGGATAATGAACACATAAACACAGGTATTCTGGCAATGGAGAAAGAAAGGCATATACAACTCTCACTAATAGCATTGACCCAAAGGCAAACAAAAAAATCCATTAATAAAAAGAAGCCTTTCAAGAGAAGTAGCTCAATTACTAAGAGGTTTGTTTTAAAATATAAAGGCCAAGTGTTCTATTTATAAGTTAAGGTTTATTTGTTTTTGTTTTTAATTTTTTTGAGCAACCCTGAGGAAAAAGAGAACCAATCCTATTTTGCCAAAATGTTTCAAAACCTCTTAATATGTATTAAAGTGAATAGTTGTTTTAATTTAGAAAAAAACTTACTCTGGTTCAATGCTAAACTTCTTTAAGATTTACTGCGAGGGTGTTTAATATTAGAACAACTGTTTTGGTTCATTAAATTCTTTAAGAGGTTCTAAACTTTAATCAGTGAGAACTCACTCGAGCTTCTAACTGCAAAAGCAGGCTATTTTTAAGAAATGTGACAACTATAAAATTTTACAATTTTAAAGTTCTTCTTCACACAGTTTTTCATGGGTGCCTCTGAAGTTTTGCATTTTCCTAATGAGATAATGATTATAAATAGAAGGCTATAAACTCTATGGGATATAAAGACTAATAGAAATGAGTTTTATAAGCTAAATTTCATTTGTACTTCACATTTTAGAGATTATTTTTAAAAGTAACAAAAGGACAATATTTTTTAAGAGCTTTATGGTTTAGTGTTTTGTTTTATTTTCTAATCATTCTTATGTATCTTCAACAATAAATGAATAAAAAATCTAATATTATGGTAATAGCCGTAACATATAGTTGCCCTTTGAAGAACAACATGGATTTGAACTGTGAGAGTCCAGTTTTACATGGATTTTCTTCCACCTCTGCTATTCTTGAGACAGCAAGAGCTTCTCTCTTCTTCCTCCTTCTCCTCAGTCTACTGAACATGAAGATAAGGATGAAGACCTTTATAATGATCCACTTCCATTTTAAGAATAGTAAATCTATTTTCTTTTCCTTATGATTTTCTTAATAACATTTTCTTTTCTCTAGCTTATTTTAAGAAAACAGTATACAATGCATATGATATACAAAGTATGTGTTAATCAGCTGATTGGTAAGCCTTCCAAACAGTAGGCTATTAGTAATTTAAGGTTTTGGGGAGTCAAAAGTTACATGCTGGGAGCCGGGGAAGAGTGGTCAGCATTCCTAACCCCCGAATTGTCCAAGTGTCAACTATATAATGATGTATCACATAATTGACAAGGAAATGCTGAATGATCCTATAGAAAAATAGTCAAAGGAAATGAAAGTTCACAAGCAAGCACAAAATTGACAATATACATGTAAAAAACTGAAAAGATGAACCTTAACAGTAACAATACCACCAAAAAAGCAACTGTAAGAAACAGTAAGAACTAAGGAAAACTTCAAACTAGCAAGTCATTTTAAAAGTAACAATCCTCACATTGGTGAGAGTAAAACAGAATTCTGATATACCACTGCTGAGTTTGAAATCTGGCAGAGCCCTTCTGAAAAGAACAGAGGCAAGACAAAATGTATTCCAAAAACTTCTAAAACGTTCATAGTCTCTGATTCTCTAGTACCTCTTGTGAGAATTCGTCGTCAGGAAAACACACTCAGAGTGTTTGAGCATAATGTCTTCATATGATCTTCATTATAATTTGGTAATGTAAACACTTACATTTATTATTCCCATGTTAGAAAGCCAAAATCTAGAGAGGTGAGTTGTACAAAATCCCACAACCAGTGAGTGACATGCCTAGATCAGATATTCTAGTTCTCTACTTCACAATTATTGCTTATGCTGAAAATATTTAGTTCAATGATTTTTTTTTTGGTACTTTCTTCATGCTATATTCAATGTTAGGTTCTGGATCTATGAAGATAATAATAAGAGCTAACATTTATTGGGCATTTAGTATGTACTTACTAACTTCTTCATACATGGATTATGTGATCTTATTCTAGCAACAACCCTTTGATCTGTTTTTTTCAACAAGGAAGCTGAGTAACTCTCCAGAGGTCAGATAATTGAGATAATAAACCAATCTGAGCAATCTTACTCCAGAGTTCCACCTCTTAACAATTGCATTGAATTCTCTCCCAAGATAGACCACCTACAGATCCTGTCCTCAAAGAGCCCACAGTATAGTTGCAAGGAGACAGATTTGTTATGGTTCAGAATGCATAACACCACCACTGTGAGACCCTGAGGAGGAGACTAACTCAACTATGCTTTGATCCTCCTAGTGCTGATGGTGGTGGGTGGGAGGATCCTCAATACTATCACCATTTGTAAGGCCAATTGTATTTGTGTTTGCAACTTCAGACAATCATATCCACTGTCTGAGAAGACTTTGAAACAAAATACATATATTTTAACTTATTGATTGATTGACAAGTCTACATGTGTTTTGATTCTCCTATATAAAACAAAGCGAAACCATAAATATTCATAGAAAAATAATAGAATGAAATCTATCAAAATGTTAACAAGGCCTATCTCTACTCTCACCAAAAAAAGGATTGTTTTATTTTCTTTTCCATTTATCTCCATAGTTGTTTTGCATTTATACGCAGACAGTACATGATAGTATTGGCCTTCTGTATCCATGGGTTCCACATCCAAGATTCAACCCACCATGGATTGAAAATATTCCAAAAAGGAAAAACAATAAATAATAATGGAACAATAGAAAAATAATACAAATGAAAAATACGGTATAACAAGTATTTACATAGCATTTACATGTGTTAAGTACTGTAACTAACCTAGAATATACGTAGGTTATAGGCAAATACTACATCATTTTATATAAGGAACTTGAGCATCATGGATTTTGCTATTCACAGGGGTCCTGGCATGAATATCTCATGATACCAAGGGATGAATGCAGTTTATTTTTAATTTATATTGTGATATAAATATTAATATTAGTGTCAAACACTTAATTAGCAACCTCCTGGAGGTTACCACATAATCCAACAAGTATTTTATATAGGTGTCAAAGGGCAAAGGGCAGAGGTCACCACATGTACTTACAGTGATTCCCCAAACTCAAGCTTACATTCCAACCTTAAGTGTTGGATAAATGTGGGTGCTCTCATTACTGGTGTTTCCTGGGAGAACTTAATCAAAGCTTAAGAATAAAGTGGCAGGACTAGCACAGTGGCCATGAAACTAAGTATTGGTTGTCAAACCAATTGAGAAAATACATACATTTACATTTGAAACATGTAATTGTTATATACATACAAGATATATTATCAAGGTTTGAAAGTATGAAAAGGAATCTCATTAGCAGAGAAATCAGTAATAATAACTATTATTATTACTGATACTAATAATGCTATCTGCAGTGTTCCCAGCTTGGATCCTAGCTACAGTATAACAACAGTTAGCCTGTTGTTAGCAGATGCTCTCTTGAAGATAAATTTTGGGTGGAGGAATTTTCAAGCTCTAATATGAAGAGCAAACATCAATTGAACTCTTCCTCTAAGTGCTTAAGGGCATTTCTCCTTTGAACCTTACAATAGATTTTTGTTGTCATCTTACATATGTGGGAACAGAGGTTTAGAAAGGATAAGTAAATTGCTGAGGGTCACACTCTTGTGAATTTTAAAACCAAGAATTAAGGCCCATCAAGAATTGGGCTCTTGGCCAAGCATGGTGGCTCATGCCTGTAATCCTAGCACTATGGAAGCTGAGGCGGGAGGATTGTTTGAGGTCAGGAGTTCAAGACCAGCAAGAGTGAAACCCTTGTCTCTATAAAAAATAGAAAATAGCTGGGTGTGGTGTAACGTGCCTGTAGTCCCAGCTACTTGGGAGGCTGAGACAGGAGGATTGCTTGAGCCCTGGAGTTTGAGGTCACAGTGAGCTATGATAATGCCACTGCATTCTACCTGGGTGAAAGAAAGAGACTCTGTCTTACTCATTTCCTGGATGGTCTATTGCACTGAAGAAATAGAATAGTAAATATTGTACTTAGAATTTCACAACCACTTCTCCCATGTCTTCGTCTTCTACTACCATTCACCTACCTAGTCTATAACAACTCCTCCAATACCTTACTTAACATATTCTAAATCTGCTGAGTCATATATGTTTTATAGTTATCATTTAAATATGAGATAATTTGGCAGAATTAAACACACCCAGCAGTCTTGGAAAATGAGAATTAGGATTCCCTGGTGTGGTTAAAGGAGATAAACTAGTAGATAATATATTCCTTTATCCCTCCTCTTTTATATAGTGGTTTGAGTGACATCATGATTTTAAAATTTTTTCAAATATGTTCTCAAAAACAGCAGTTCACAAGTTCTGTACCTCTCCATTATTCCTCTTCAACTCAGAAAACTTGATAATTCAACCTTTCCCTTGAATCCAAATGTGGCTACTATAATTTTAAAGAAAATAGCGCTGCATTGTTTTCTCTATAGTGTCCCCCTACTCTAGGAGTAGGGTGCATTGAAGACAACAAAGTGCATTTTCTAATTCTGAAATATTCTATTAATTATTTATATGATTATGTGATTAATATATAAGGGCAAGAGAAGAGTCTCTATCCTATCTTTGGGAGTAGAAGACATGTGGAGCTGTGTAAAGGTGGGGGCATTTCTCTTGGAGGTATGTAAGATCAACTTCAAAAAAATACCTGGTGGAAAGTTAAAAAGGGGAATTCAGAAAGAAAATAATGACACAATATGAAGCAGTGGAAATGCTGACAAATTTTAGTTCAAAGATTAGGTTAAAATTCCATCTCTGACATGTATAAGGTATATTACCTTGGGAAGTTGACTAGATGGTTTTCTTACCTACAGTAGCAGGGCTAACAAGACCTGATCACACAGGGATATTTTGAGGATTAAATGAGTTTATGTAGAATGCTTGCACTTGCCTACAACACAGTAAGCACGAGATATACAATAGCTTTCATATCTACTCTTGTATTACTTGAGGACAATGGTATTTACCTTACAGGCTTTTTGTTAGACTTAGATAAATTTCTGCACAGATGGAGTTCAGCATTCTATCCTAATCAAGCTCCTGGATGGATTACTTTGTTCTTGGTCAACCCAATTTAACTCTCTACAGAAATATTAATTCACTTACAAAGCTCAGTTGCAGAATTTACACAGTCTCACATAGCATTCTACCTATCCACTCCAAAGCATTTCTCATATTTTTTGTAATGGACAAGTTTTATTTTTATAATTTGTCCCAAATAATAATAAATGTCAGTTTGAGAAGAAAAAAAATAAATCCTCGTTCTTGGGAAATTTGGCCACAAGGGGGAAGTAGAAGAACTTGCTCAGGAAATCCAGCAGTGTTTTTCTTTGTTTAATTTCTCCTTCTCATTTTTCCCCTCACTTCCTCAGTTCTGTTTGGTATTTTGTCTTGCAGCCTTCCTGATTCTAAAAATACCCTCAGAGGCTCTATACTTGGGAACTTTATCGAAGTCAACCACCTTTTGATATCAGAGCGATGCCTGCAGGGTGAGGTAAGTGGTGCCTTGCTGACAATACCGTCTTCAATTCCAGGTCTGTCCTTGTGGATTGTAAAGCAATAATTGCTCACTGTTGCACCATCTTAGTGTACCTAATCACCGAGAAAGAATTATCTGTAGTCACAGTAAGATGGCTGGGAATAAGAGCTGGCACAAAACCTAGATGGCTGAAGGGGCCATTTTCAGGTCTTGCACTCTCAGGGAATTGCTCTAGATTGCCTGCTCTAAGTTTATAGGATTCCTCTGGAATCTACTTGTTTTGTCACTCCTCCTTTCCAAAATAACTAGAAGCTCTTTTAGAAAATGCATTCTCTTTGCACGTAAAGTTCAAGCTTTGGGCTTCACAGATTTAATCAATTGTTTTCAAGGTTACTTTATTATTTTATTTAACTAATAAAATAATGTATCTTGGGCCATGCATATCATGCATTCTTTTAGGCACTGATTATGGCATTAAAAAAGGCAAGGTCCCTGCTCCTAAGGAACTTGTAGTGTAATAGGCTGTTTTCTCTTGCAATATTTTGAGCTGTATGGATGTCTTGATGTTGTAAAAGCTTTTGATTCTCATTTTCTATAGAATTAAGTCTAAATCTCACAAAATCTAAGGCTGTATGGATTAGGGTCCTTGCAGGAAGATTGCGCACTCAAAAGGAACTATTTACAAAGGTGTGTATGGGGGGGGGGAAGGGTAAAGGGAAATTCACAAGTGATGGTAAAGCCTTAACCTCCACCCCAAGTTGGGTGAGAGCTGCAGCTGTAGGAGAGTCACCCCTCTAGGAGATGAGCACTTTGGTAGTTAAATGGTTCAGACTGATCCTGGAGAGAAGGAAGCCCATGAAATAAATAAAAATCTCAATATCTCACTCCTTCCTCCCGATCTCCACCTGGTGCATCCACTGGCCAAACCCAAAAGAAAACAGAGGGGACATGGTATATGTGGTCCCCAAAATTCAACCTCTTGGAACACAGGTCAGGATAGATTAGAGTGGAGAGTAGATCAGAAAGAGAGTAAACAGACCACCCAGCACACAAACCATTCTAAATCTGCCCCAGCTTAAGTTGCCATTTATCAGAGTTCTATCCCTCTTTTTATGTCTCTGTTTTCTACTATTCCAATTCTCTGTTTTCTGCTATTCCAATTCCTGTAAATGCAGACAATTCTGGAGCTAAAATTCTGTTTAACAACAAGCATTCAACACTAAATTAGTAAATATTTTTGGACCCTATACTATAAGCCAGATATATTTCTAGCAGCTGGAAATGGTCTCTGCTATGTAGGAAATTACTTTTTAGTGAGTGACATCTTTATCAAGAGAGTACGGCATAGTTCATAATCAGATATCATATATGAGCCATGAAGACATTTTTCTGCTTTAGGACAAGAAGAATGTAAGCAAAAGGGTTTGTCTATAGTCAAGCTTATTACAACTTTTCTTTTCTCATTTGAGGCACTGAAAGGCTGCCATGAGTCTTTAATAGAAATATTACAAAGCATAAAGCGTTTGAAACTTGTGATCCTGAGCTGTACAGTATCTCACTGTTTTGTTCCCTCTTCCCTCTCCTTGTTTTTAATTATATAAATTATATATTGAAATGGAACTGTCCAAATCCTGGGGTACCATATTCTTCTAGCTACAGTTTTGTAGTGTAGCTTTACAGTTAAGAAAGGAATGACATGTGGCAAATGGCCAAAAAGTCAGCTGAGCCTAAAAGGTTCAATTGTCCAAGAGTCCCTTGACACACACCAGCTTAAAAAAGGAAAATAGGCTTACACTGAAAATAAAATAAGCTAATAGAAATGCCATATTCCAACTGTTTCAAAATATGTGTTTATTTAACACCCTGTGGAGATTCTCAGAGCCATGTCAATGCTGAGCTCCTTTAACTTTCTTACCTTAAGACTCCTAAATACATCTGGACATTATGTAGATAGAAAACAACCAAAAAAACCTCTATGCATCCAAATAATTTAATACATTTTTACATGCACAGTAATAATTCTGTCACTTTTATGCCTTCCCTTATTATCCCCTTTTAAGATAAGTCTTCCTGCACTAAAATAGTCCCCACTCTGGGTATAGTTTACCTCTATCATTGTCCCAACTCTCTGTTTTGATTATTTCTATCATAACACTCATTTTTGGAGTATTTTTTAGGGAAAGGGAAACAAATACTAACTTTATGTTTAAAATTAAATTAAAATTGTTTTAATTTTAAAACAATTTAACATTTAAACATTTAAAATATGTTTAAAATTAAATAATTTGGATGTGTAGGTTTTTGTGTATATGTTTTATGTGTTTAACATTTAGCTGTCTTTAAAATTCTTAAGGTGAGAAAATGAAGGGCTAGTTTTGAGACCCATTTGATAACTCTGGGATAACTTCTTAGCTCAATAAACATCCCAAATCAAAACTATATTTCACCTAGAAAACTTCTACATGTAATTTAAAACTCTTACTAGAAAACTCACTCCAATAGTGAGAAATGTCTTTATATTACTAATTTCTTTACTAATAAATACTTATCAAGTTACTTAGCGTGAAGGGTAATTTTATGGGTCAACTTGACTGGGCCACAGTGTGTGCCCAAATATTTGGCCACACATTATTCTGGGTATTTCTGTGAAGGTGTTTTTGGGTGACATTAACATTTAACTCAATAGACACAATAAAGCAGATTGCCCTCCATAATGTTGGAGGGCCTCATCCAATCATATGACAAAACTTGGACCCTCCCCAGAATAGAAAGAATTTTTCCTTCCTGATTGTCTTCAGTCTGAAACATTGGCGTTTTTCCTGCCTTTGGACTGAAACTGAAATTAGCAGCTCTTCCTATGTCTTGAGCCAGCCAGCCTTTGAACTAGAACTACACCCCAGCTCTCCTGGTATTTAGGCTTTTTTAGTCAGACTGTCCCTCTTGGGTTTCCACTTGTGTTTGCCTTTGCCAAATCACCCTGTAGCTCTTGGGACTTGTCAGCCTCCATAACTGTGTGGGTCAATTCCTTATAATAAGTCATATATGTGTATGTAGAAATATACACATACATCCTATTGATTCTATTTTTCTGAAGAACCTTAACTAATACACTTGGTCTTCCAGATCAATACTATAGCCAAATTATGAGGATATATGTTTTCACAGTATATTGAATGCAATATCCTTATTATGCATTATACTTATTTTACAACTGAAATTCTAAAAATTAATTAGTTTACCTCAGTCTCTTAACAAATTGTTGTTATATTTGGAATATATTAAAATATGTTGGCTAGTGAGATCTCTAAAGGAAGTGTTTGAGATCTTCATGTGCTATGCAGATTTGGTCATATCTGTAGCACAGCACTTTTCTAAATGTACTTCTAAATATGAGATTCCCTTCCAAGATGATTTTGAAACTGATCTTGAAGGCAGTATCAAACAATTTTTCATTTGCTTGCCTGATAGGCCTTTTTATTGTTTTGCTGTTAGTCAAGACAGTTCTCTTTTTAGCTCCAAAATTTCTGATGATTTCCCTTCAAAATGTGCATGATTGGCTTTGAAATGTTGCTGAAACAGAGAAGAGTTTCAGGCAGTAATTGTTCAGTTTCTTTTTTCACCCAAGAGATAACTGAAATTTAGACTAATCTGCATCTCCCCAATAAGAAAGACCACACTTTAAATAAACTTCTAAGTACATCCTATGTTTTTTATTTTGATGACTGCTGCTTAGTACTGAGTCACTAATTGAGGCTGAGAAGTGCCATCATCTTTGATTTTAAGTTTTTGTGTGCGAAGCCTCAGGGATTAGTCAAAAGTGCCATGTTTTCTAATCTGTTGCTACAAATAAAATGGTTCTACTTTCTGAGCTTTTATGATAAAAAAACATGAACTTGGCTGCCCGAGAAAAGCAAGGTTCTGCTATCTTTGTTTTTACAGGTACGCGGTAAAACCTTTTAAGAACACAGAACACAAAACTTGTTTTATCCAGAATTGTAAGTAAACTATTACCCCCTGAAAACACATCATGCTTATCCCACTCCCTCACGTACTCCCCAGTGCACCAACCGCATGTGGTGCATGTGCCCTGCTGAGAAGCCTGGTTTACCCTCCTGGCCCCATTGGGTCATCCCACAGTGAATGTCTCAACTTGCAACACAAGTGATTTTTTTTCTTAAGTATAGTTCTTATAAAGTCACTCCAGTGCTTAAAATACTTTAAAGGAGTATCTGATATCTCTGTTAACCTCCACAATAGAAGCCAAAACTCAGAAACCCAGTTTACAAAGCTGACAAGGGCCCATCAAACATTGGTCTCTGTAAGTCTCTTTAGGCTCAGCAGTTATCATTTATTTCCTTCTGTTCATCCTAAAGTTTTCCTCAGATCCCTGAGCCTCTTGTATTCTCTTCCTCTAGATCTTTGCCTCTGCTGTTTCCTCTGGCCAAATCACTGTCCCAGACTTCTCATTCCCCTCCTTTCTTGGTTAGTCCCTCTTTGCTCTTCAGGCCTGGAAAGACTTCCCTGACTTACGAAGTTCAGGTACATTTCCAGCTCCTTTTCCCTTCAGAGGTGAATATCTACCTCAACATAATCTCTACTTTCCTATTACAACACTTGTCACAGCATTTTAATTTCCTGGTTGGTTGTTCTTTTTGTGACCTTCCAAAGGCAGGTCTCTCTCTTTCTCTCTCTCTCTCTTTTCCCTGCTTTGTTTTTAATCTTTGACATAGTGCCTTGTACATGCTTGGGATTCAGGAAATAGTTGTATTAATGACTATCCACTGTAATAGGCAACCACCAGTCAAAACACTATAGTCAACACTATAAGAGGAGTATCATAGCCTACCCAAGGCTTTAAATCTTGCAATGTGTTTTTCATTCTGTAATTTGCCCTCCTTCCTACCCTGTCAAACAGGTGGGGCCAAATAGTATGTATATCATTAGAGTTTCACCACAGGACTCTGGATGTGAGTTTAATTGGCCAGGAGGTATTAATCTTTCCTGATATACATGCATTCTCCCCAGGGGCTTTTTATATCACTCCTCACATCATATTGTAATCATTCTTTTCCCTAATAGTATGTAAGCATTTTAAGGGCAGCAATCTTGTCTGATTTCCAGTGCTGAACCCCTAGTCTAGCATATAGTACATTTAATGAATTAAAAATTTATTTCATTTTATGAGAACCTTGGTCTCAAAATCATGGAATAATATATTTGAAGTCTATCATTGCTAAATTGCTATGGAGGCAAGAAAGTAGAAATCAGAATTTTTGACTCAGAATTTGATTAGAATCAGATTTTTTTATTCTCTCCAATCTTTTAATAGTCATCTGACTTTCCCTATTTTAAAAGACACAGCAGATGGTCAAGAATTATTTAAGAAATTCCATGATTCTATTTGATAAAAGGAACCAACCTGTAGGCCTACACGACAAAGAAACTTAGATCGCACCCTCTCTAGAGGAGATGTCTCAGGGCAAAGTGATATTGTAGAAGAGAGGCAAGCAGTCAGATGGTAGTCTCTTTTTTGACCGTGGACTATGGGTATATCTCTACTATGGTAGATAATTTTATTTCTTCTCTTTTTTTATTTCAAACTTTTTACTGAGATAAAACATATATAAACACATGTACACAAATTATAAATGTACAGCTCAAAGTAAATACATCTCTGTAACTACCTTATAGGACAAGAAATGGAATATTACCAGCATGCCAAATACTTCCCATTGTGCTCCTCTCAGTAATTACCTCTCTTGCTTCCATTCTACCTCCCACCTCTTTCCCAAATGCTTTGGCATTATGTCAGGTATATAAGGAAAAGAAAAATGCCACCATCTCTAGAAAGAAGGCTTTCATGATCTAACAGAAGAGGCAAACATTCAAATAGGCACAAGACAATGCAATAAGAGGCTAGAAATATAAGCAGAGTATTGTGGAAATTAAAAAGAAGGAAACTTCATACTTGTTGGCTTGGGGTTGGGGGAACAGAAGTCTTCACAGAGGTGGTGGCATTCTAAAAAGGGTTTTGAAAAATATTTTCCTGGGTTAGAAAAGGGAAAAATGTAGGATATTCAAGGCAGAGGAAAAAGCAGTAACATGATGGTGAAAGGGAAGGGATTGGGTGTTTGAGAAAAGGGGGCTAGTCCAATGTAATGTGGTTAGGGCAACAGATTTTAAAATTAATTGTACATTAGAATCACCTATTAGGCTCTTTATGGGACATACCCTAGATTGATAGATTCATGATTGCCAGGGATCCAGAGATGGGGTCAACATATATGTGGATTGTTTACAAAGTTTCAGAGTTAATTTTGGTTTGCAAACAAGATTGCAAATGGCGAACCAGGGGATAGGGTACCTTAAAGAATGTGAAGAACTACATATATGACAGATCAGGGCAGACTGCAGAGGATTTTAAATGCCAATCTATGTGCTTTTGCCTGTACTCTTTAGCCTAGTAATTTCCCATATTTGCCTGATCATAGGAATTGCCCAGATAGCCTGGTATAAAGCCAACTTTCTTGGCCCCACTCCAAACCCACAAAATAAGAATTGATAAAGGAGGGAGGACAGGAGATTAATCTTTCTTCCTTTTTCCTTCTCTCCCCTGCTTTCTCCCTCCCTGCGTGCCTTCCTCCCTCCCTTCTGTTTCCTTCTATCCCATTCTTCCTATTTCTGTTTTCTTTTTTTTTCTTTTCATTTCTCTTCTTTCTTTTCCCCAAAGAATTCAAATGATTTTCATTAGTATTCACATTGGGAAAGTTTTTTAAGTCAGCTGGGAGTCATTTAAACTTCATTAGAGTCATATCTGCTATAAGATCATCTTGGTAGAAATCTGTCGGGTGAGGAAAGGGAAGCAGTTTAAATGAGGGAGAGGAGATGGACACGTGCTCTACAATTTGAGGGCTAGATGATAAGCAGAGACCATGGTTGGTTCACTTTTTAATATTTATGTGAGACAGTGTTCAATGCAAAAGCAATTCTCAGAAATCTGTTAAATGAATGGATGAATTATGAACTCATTAATTTGGAAAAGATGTGCTACTTAAAGAACATTTTCATAGGTAAAATAAAGAGGACTCGGTGAACAATTGGACATGGAGATTGTGGAAGAAGGAGAATTGAGCATGATTTGGAGATTTCTAGCAAGAACAGCTGGTGGGTGGAAAGCCACTCATTGAGACAGGTTCAAATGTTATTTCTTAGGCTCAAATTTGCAGAAAAGACTATTTCTTAACAAAAATAGTTATCAGCAAATGACTTTGAATATCACAGAACCTCCTAGATTTTTTTTCTCCACTCTATACTTCTATCCTGTCAGAGCAACACCCCGAACACAAATCTCATACTCACACAAGTGATGCTTACTGGTATGAGGAAATGGGTCATGTATTTTTGGTCCAAGTCTTTGACTGGTAAAGCTAATTTTCACCTGTCAGCTTCTCTCATTTGTGTCACTCTCCCTCCTTAGAGCAATTGTTTTCTCCTTCATAACAGTTTTAATACTACATAAAAAAGAGAGAGAGCATGACTGAATGAAAATGATGGCTGTCTGATTTTGTGGCTGTATCTGCTGAAAAATCCTGAGTGAGTGGTGAATCTTGGGGCTAGGGTTTGAAACAGGAGGACAAAACTTTAATTGAATCTCATCTTCAAACAATCAGAGTAATTAAAGAGAAATAAGGGTGGAATTTCATAGCAATTCAATTCAAGAACTCTTGGAACTGCTCAATTTGAGAACTCCGCATAACAATTACCTGTGTATTAACAGATCATAGGTGAGTCCTGATTTTTCACCTCAGTGAACATTTTTCTGGCAATAAAACAAGTAATACTTTCTTTCCTTATTATGGTAAAACTGCCACTGGGCTTCATTTAATAAGAATTAACTGTGAATAAATTACAGCATCAAATTATGCACCATGACATGACTTGGTGTGAAAAATCTAGGCAGCTGCAAGACTCCTTGAAGTTAATTCAAGCTGAGCTCAGTAGAAAAACCTTTAATTACTTCCTGGAACCCGTGGATCTATTTTCAGTTTTTGTTGCCATTGGGATCACAGTTTAGATGAATTACCAGCAAATGCTCATGAAAGGCAGTGGTGGGGATGGACCACAGAAATAGGGTTCAAAGTTTTTATTCTTGGATTTACCTCTGGCTTTTATTACTAAGTGTGTCTCTACAAATTGGCTTGAGAAATCACAGCTGGATTTAGAAGATTCTACATTTTATATTTGGAAGGAAACATAAAATCATCTAGTTCTACCTCCTGCAGAGAACAAATGTCCCTTCTTTGTCATTTCTGACAGATGGTCAGCCTCTACTCATAATAGCTCTCTGACCAGGGCTCATTACTTCCTGAAGCTCATTCTTCCAAAAGGACAAAGTTTTAGAAACTGCAGTCAAAGTCTTGCTGATTTTAATAGTGTATCTATATTCAGTTCTGTGAATTGGAGCACAGTTTCCCAAACTTGCCTAATAAGTATTACCTGGTGGGTGTACTTGCTAAATCTACTGATTACCTGGTCTTATCCCCTGGGAAATTCTGAATCAGACAGTGTGAGCTTGGGCCTGGGCATCTGCATTTTATCACATATGGTAGGTGATTATTGCTTTTAGACAAGTTTGAAAAACACTTCCCTGCTTCTCAGACATGAATGTGCATTAAGATTCACCTGGGGATCTTATGAAAATGCAGATTCTAATGTAACGGGCTTGGGATGGGACCTAAGATTTTACATTTCTAATAAGCTCCTAGATGATGCCAAAACTGCTGGTCTGTGCTCCATACTTTGAGTAATACAACTCTAGAATAATATGAAGCCATTCTTTTAAGATGATGCTCCTTAAAATGTTGTTGAAGACAACAATCTCTCTTTAGCTTTTATTTCCCTATATGTATAAGCTGAAAGCCGTCGGTTACTTCAGTAATTTCTTATACAGTATGGATAGCTATGATCTCCATATCCTTCATCATCTTGGTTTGCTAACATATTTCATAAAATATAATGTACATAGTCTTCTGCAATTCTCACAATGTGCTTTGAAATTGAAACTCTAGGGCTTTTTCCAATGATTTAACCCAATTTTCACCAATTATTAGGTCATATGAAATTTGTGATTTGCCAAAATGTCTAAATTTTCTTTGCTTAGACTACTGTTAAGCATGGTCTTGTGGAGGCTGACTTAATTTTATTTTTGTAGGCATACACTAAATTCTATATGCTATCCCTGTTACATTTCTTTCTTTCTAGTTTTGAGGAAAATTTGAATCTTGATTGTGTCACTTATAATATCAGTTATTCCTTTCAGCTTTATTTTATCCTTCCTAGTTCTTCACACATATCTTTTATGGAATGTTGAAAATAAAATTATAGAACTTCCTGGCATGTAAACGGAGATTACTACCATAAAATAACAAATTGTTAATCTGTATAGTGTACTTAAACTTTTGTCTTTAAACAACTGAGATTCTATACCTAAAATTATTAATATTATCATCCAGGCATTGTTTTTAATAGGGACTCTATTGGCATTTTAGGTACGACAGGTGTTTGTTGTGTGGGACTAGCTTGAATGTTGTCATTCCTTTAGCATTCCTGGGCACTACTCTCTAAATGCAAAAACAACATGATGGACATATGTTTCCAAATACTCCCTGGGGTACAGTACCTTTCCTGGTTGAGAACTGATAGAACCTATATTTTGCTGTCTTTCTAGAGTATATCATGGGAGGCTTTATTCAGTGCTTTGATAAAAACCAGTTTCTTTGTGTTAAACTAAAACCACTGTTTGTGTAAGAGTTAAGGCTACTTCTTTCACATAACTTTACTATGAGACTGAGAACTGAGACCACCTGTGTCAATATGATTTAACTGTTTGCTCAGGAAACTTTTAACCAGGAAGATAAACCTGAAAACCAGTAAATAATTCTGTTTTTTGCTTCAAGCAATTCTCACAGAGTACTTTACCTAGGTGAATGATTTGGACAATTGTTCATTTACCTGGACACACAGCTTGCTTATGAGAGCAATAATTTCATCAACAAGACTTGCTTCATTATCCTTGACTTGCTGGTGAAACAATCCTAACTGATATGCCATCAACTTTTCCAAATCCCAATCAGTTTCCCATCTTGAAAGACCTGGCTTCAACTACTTTATCCCAAACTTTTCCTTAATTTCTCCCTTTTGAGACACTGTTAAGACTATCACGGTGGTGATCTCCCTTGTATCAGTGAGTGTAATGAATGCAGTTTTGTTAGATTATCATGTTTCTCTAGTGGTCTTGATGAGGGAGCTGACTATTTATTTATTTATTTATTTATCCCACTTCTAGTATTAATATTTTAATGTAAGTCAAATAATGTAATGGCTCAAACAGTATAATAATTTATTTTCCTTTTGCATAAAGTCCAAAATAAGTGATCTTCATTGACAGATGGTTTTCCTTCAACTGGCTTGAAGCAAAGCTTACCATCTTTTACATATGGTTCCGAAGACTGTGATTCTTTTTTCTGCAAGCTTGTGGAAGGAGAAAGAATAGAGGATCTCACACAGGCCAGATATGGAAGTAGACAAAACTTTGCCCACTGCCTCTTGGCCAGCATTCAGATTTAACTATATGGAAGGCTAGACAATACATATGGTTCAGTTGTGTCATCAGGAGAAAAAGCTAGCAAGTTTGGTGGATAACCAGTTTCTAATACAGAAGCCTATACTGTGGAAGATGGAGTAGAAACCCTGAAGAAACTGGATCCTGCTTGACATGTTTGAGCTACTGGATCAAGTTCTCCTGACTGTTAGCTAGCATTCCTTTTATTGTTGAAAGTCGTTTTAGTTGGATTTTCTGCAAATTGCTATGTCAAACATTGTAATTAATACAGTTGCCAAATGAATTTTCCATTAACGTCAACTAATGAACCAAATACCCTCTGCTGTCTTCTTGTCATCTATTTGTATAAAACACAGTCTGAATGTTTAATGCTTAGGTTGCCAATAAATACCTGATAAAATATCAGGTCTGCGTCCTGGGAGATAAGGCTCAGAACAAAGGGCGAGGCTTCAAATTACATGAAATAGGAGTTTGGAGCAGTCTAACTCCAAGTCCGAGGGAGCCCTTGGAATTCATATTTATTTGAGATTAAATATTGTAGTAGGAATAGGGTTTGTGATAATCCACTAAGGCCTCAAAATCTATAGCCACACTTTTGAATGTTTGTTGACCAGAAGAAAATCTATATATATTAGTTCTTGGTTCAAGTTTGACTCCTGATTTTTTGTTTGTTTCTTTGTTTGTTTTTTCCAGGTTAGAGATCATCTGAGCCCAAATCACACTTCTTGGTGATATCCAATCTGAACTCATATCTTCAACTAAATTCAAAACATCTTACTTTCCAAGGCCAAGTTTGGGCTGAACATAGTTCCCTCCTTCTGGAATCTGCCTCCCTCTATTTTCTCTGTGAGAATAGCCCATTTTCCTATTTCTTTTTTCTTTCTTTTTTTCTACATTTTTAAAAAATTTCAAACTACTAGGTGGTATAAATGTTTTTGGTTATATGTATCAATTTTGTTATGCTTGAGTCAGGGTTGTAAGTGTGCCCATCACCTAGATAGTGTTCACTGTACCCATTAGATAGGTTTGGGCCCATCCCCGCCTCCCCCCTCACACCTGCTTGATTTCCACTGAGTTTTACTTCCCTTTGTGCACATGTGTGCTCATCAGTTAGTTCCAAATTTAATACTGAGTACAGGTGATGTCTGTTTTTCCATTCTTTAGATACTTCACTTAGGATAATCGTCTCCAGTTCCATCCAAATTGTTGCAAAAGCATTAATTCATCCTTTTGTATGGCTAAGTAGTATTCCATACTATACACATACCACATTTTGTTAATCCACTCATAAATTGATTGGCACTTTGGTTAATTCCACATCTTTGCACTTGTGAATCATGCTGCAATAAACATTCGAGTGTAGGTGTCTTTTTTGATAAAATGACTTCTTTATATTTATTTATTTATTTATTTCAGACTATTACATGAGTACAAATGTTTTGGTTACAAAAATTGCTTTTGTACCATTTGAGTCAAAGTTGTAAGTGTGTCCATTACCCAGATAATGTGCATTGTACCCATTAGGTGTGAATTTACCCAGCCCCTCCTTCAGCCTTCTACCTGCTGGATTTCCCACGAATATTATTTTCATGTGTGCACATATAAAATGACTTCTTTTCTTTTGGGTAAATACCCAGTTTCGAGATTACTGAATCAAATGGTAGATCTACTTTTAGTTCTTTGAGGAATCTCCATGCTGTTTTCCATAAAGGTTGTACTAATTTGCAGTCCCAACAACAGTGTATAAGTGTTCTTTTCTCTCTGCATCCATGCCAGCATCTATTGTTTTCGGACTTTTTAATAAAAGCCATTCTAACTGGGATAAGGTGATATCTCATTGTGGTTTAAAATTGCATTTTCCTGATAATTAGCGATGTTGAACATTTTTCATATGTTTATTGGCCATTTGTCTATCTTTTTTTGAAAAGCTTTTGTTTATGCCTTTTGTCTACTCTTTAATGAAGTTGTTTGTTTTTTCCATGCTGATTTGCTTGAGAGCACGCTAAGGAAATAATCAACAGAGCAAATAGACAACCTACAGGAGAAAATATTTGCAAGCTATACAACTGATAAAGGGCTAATAACCAGAATCTATAATTACACTGTTTATGATAAAGGCTTTAAAATATTCCTGATGGTGAACTTTTTATATCATGATCTATGAGTTCTTTGAAGATCTCAAATACTTGCTCCAAGTTTATTTGTTAATGATTGATATATACTTTTGCAGTTAATCAGGAGAAGAAAATAAATGGAAAGAGAGAAAAAAGAAGAGGTATTGATAAAGATGATAGGAAAAAATCAAGAAAAGGAGGAGAGGGTAGATGGAGGAGGAAGTAGAGAAGATAACAGAACACAAGAAAAGAAGAGGGAAACAATATAGGATATAACTAATAAAAGGCTTGAGGAAAAAGTGAGAAATATATATGACATTTTTCTTCCTGATTCTTTTCGTCATGGGAATAAGTTGTGACTCTTTGTTGATACTAGTCAGCATGATTTAAACTGCAAATATAAACAAGGAGAAGGAAGGCAATGAGAATAATGTGATATAGGGGAGGAATATAAGGATATGACTAGTCATTTCATCCCTTATTCAACCGAGTGCTTCTCCTTTGCAGAGATCACCCAAAAATCTGTTGAGCAATGCTTGGGACTTGACCAGGTTGGGACTCCTAGAATCTGACACATAATGGGATACAATTAATATTTATCAATTCAAAAAATTAATTAAGGGTGATTCTTTATGGCTTTTCTTAGCCAACTCATGTGGTTTTTTTTTTTTTTTTAGTTTTTGTTTTATTATTATATTATCAAATATCTATCTGTTTAGGTCCATACTACTGAGATCCATGCATTATCTTTTTAGGAGATTCTTTTTAGAAAATTCAGAAAAATCTTTTCAGTTCTTTTGTTCCTTTCCCTATAATGGAGAGATATTCACAACTATTCATCTTAAAATAAGGTTTTCAGATATTTTAAACTCTAAAAGTGTAATCTACCTAATCATACTCAATTTGGAAGTTTCTATCAAGTATATTTATGCAGGTGAGGGTGTGTGGCCTACAGTATTTTGTTAAGAAGTCCAAATGGCATGTTTATATAGGGACAACTTAAAAAATAAAGTTTGTCTAAAGAAGAGTTTAGCCTTTTCTATAATTTTTCTATAATGCAGTAAAATATGCTACTTTTGTACAGGACATTGAGATGTTCATTCTTCATTGGTTCAGAATGGATTTTCTCCTTCTTTCTAAGCCACTGTATTATAGAGTACACTATTGCCTCTGCAGAATCCAGGGTGAATTCTTGTACTACCTATGGAAAAAACTGATTCTTTTAATTAAAATAATTTATCTGTTGTATGTAGAGCATATGATAGAACTGAAGAGATTAATCTCAGTAGAAAGCCAGTTTGTTAATGTAAGCAAACTTTGTCTAACAACGTCATTATAAGCAGATGCCCCAATTAACTTCACCCATTGCATGAATTTTATGCTAAATGAACCTGTATAAAGCAACCAAGAGTGTCTTAAACTGTAGGCCTGGGCTGCATTAGTGACACTAGGAGCATTTCCAAGAATGGAAAACCGATAACCAGATGGTTGTGAACTGGAACCAGTTTATGTGGAGTTGAGAGTGCAACCAGGACAGAGGGTACAACCACAAGATGGAGGAGTGAATGGTGGTGTACATCTATATTGTAAGCCCTAGGGACACTGGTCAAGTTCAAATCTAAGCTAGGGTGACATCTATTTCCAACAAATTCTGTTCTAAATGGGGCAGATATTTTGTGTGGCATTATAAATTTGAGAGCAATAGAGGGGGGACATTGGTGAGGAGTATGAGTAATGACCAGAAGCTGAGACCAGAAACTCAGTATTCCCAGCCTATCAAGGGGAGTTCAGTCTATAGTCAGTCCAGCAGAGACACTGGACAGCATTAGTGTGGGTCAAGAAGTTTCAGCAGGATGCTCTCACAGGCACCTAAAGTTTTGAATACCTTTAGAAACTCATTCATCAGCCATGACAGCTATGAACTATTTCCAAATTCCACTTGCTAGGAAGAGAACTATTAATACATTTTTGGCTAGTTCCTATACTAGCTGGGGTTTAGGCTGCAGGTGTGCATAGATCATCCCTGGAATTGGGTTAAATAAGCCATCACTACTATTGAGAGCAGTGGAGGATCTGAAGTAGAGGGTGGAAAGGGATAAAGATAGTCAGCTTCCCTCCCAAGGTATGCTGCTAGAGAAACCATTAGTTCCTCCTTACAGTTTGTGGTGCCAGGACTTAAGGTATCTGGCAGCAACGATCAAATATTTTTATAATGGTTGTTACCTTGTTATAAACCAGACTATGATCAGAACATTCATTCATGGCATTTCATTAAATTATCCCAACAGCTATGTGAACTAGGTATTATCAATTTTCATAGATGAAAAAAATAATGAGATGTGGAGAGGTAAATACCTTTCCTTTGTCTGATTCCAAGTTCTGTGTTCTTCTTCTACATATCTTATTTTAGAGATACTCTTTTTATATCTCTCATATCACACAAAGCATCCACATAAATTAACTTCAGCGATAACCTTTGGTAACATAGAGTGATCCATGGTAATTAAGCAATTAAGCTCAAACAAGGGTCATATATTATTACATATTGATACCCTGAGAAAAGATAAATTCTGAGACTACTTTCATAAGCCTAGGCAATGATAGCATATATCATTACAGAACATGACAGCATGATGCTGTTATATGACTCTATGTAGATCATAAATAAGTTATATGAAATCAGTTGTATATTTATCAGTTAGCTCCATCCTCTCAGATGAAAGAACAGCAGCAATCATATTCTCTTAAATCATTATAGCTGCTTATGCTGTTGTGTTTTTTTCATAACTCTAACAATAGGTCTTCATCCAGTACTAACACTTAGCAGACCATAGCAATAGCACTTCTGTGCTCTATTTAACATCCAAACATTAAAACTTTATGAATGACTGCAAATAGATAACAAGTGCCAAGGCAGGCCCCAGTTGCTATTGTTCAGCAGTGTTTGCCTTACAGCAGTTTTCTGAGTTCTGCAAACATATCTTCCATCTGGCAGCTGGCTATATTTTCAATTTTTTCTCTGTATAAAGAAAGACCATAGGCAACGCCATATTATACATTTTGCTATTCTGGCTATGTCACTAGCCTATCAAAATCTTCTCAAGAAGTCTTAGTGATCAGTATTATTGATGAACTACAGAAAAGTTATATGCATATATTTGAGCATTTCTAACTCCTCAATAGAATCCATGAAAAAATCCTTAAATACACAGTATATACTTCGTCGACAAATTATTTTTTATTCTTCTTATTAGTGGTGCATAGTCATTGTCTGTCTTTCCCTGTCTTGCAGTTTAGGTGTTACTGATGACCCTAAATATTCAAAGTCAACTAGGGCCTGAAATCAAGGTGGTCAAGGCAACTACCTCTTTTTCACAATTTACCCAGACATGGAATTTATATTGTTTCTTGCAGATTCAGCATACAGTGTGCCATGGATGAAACTCTAGTTCGTTTGGGCTGTTGGATCGGCAATATGTCCCATCACTGGTCACACACCACCACATTGACTCACTTCATAGACAGGCTTCTGCTTTAGATTTCCCAGTAAACCAGCCTATTTGCTTATAGTCCCACCTGCCTGTATCATTCCAGATGACTTTCCCAGAGAAAAAGCCTTGTGTGCATATCTATTGTAATTGATTCAAATAGCTCTTTTGACAGTGCTTTAAGAAGAGTTGGTTTAGTTTACTAAGAATAACATGGACTTGGATGTCAAAAGCTTGGGCCTTGATCCAGCTTTATCTCTAAGTAATGATTTTGTCTGAAGCAAACACCTAGCTACCCTGGATCTCAGTTTCTACGTCTGTAAAATGAGGAAGGTGGGTATTCAGAATATGTTTGGAAGAGAAGTTTAGCTACTCAGCTACTTACCAGCAAAGAATGAATGATCCTGTTATATTTAAGAAGATTGTCCTCCATAAATCCTGTAGACAGATTCACAAAGAAAATGCATTATATAATGAAAGGGAAAGGAAATGTTGCCTAGTTAGCTATGTAGAATTTAATTGCCTGATGGCTGGATTGCCCTATATTCTGTATTAGTTGGATTAAATGATTCCTAAAGTGTCCTTCAGTTCCAAGTAAATCAATAATTCACTTACTTTTATCAGGAAAACACAAAGTCACAGAATCAATTGATATAGTCTGTGAATTTAATGGACTGGCTTTATAATCAAGCTGGTTTTCAAAAAATTAACATACTAATTAATATGTAGTCTCTGGTTTTTTACACAATTCTAGCTTCAGAGTTCTATTATAGCACCTGAGATTCCTCCTGGAAGGTAAAGAGAATCTACAAGTAGACATCTTCTAGTGAATGAATGAAGAAACATACTCTTATGTGTAAGAAATATTATTTTGGGTCTGACATATTGAAAGCATTATAAGTAGAGGAGGTAAATAAGGCATTGGTTTTGGGGGACAAAAAATTTAAAAAGTGGAAGCACCATTATAATACAAATATTTTTCATTTTAAATAGATCCTTTTTATAATTCAAGAGAACTATTATAATAGCAGAAAAGGATTTTGAACGAAAGTTGAATCAACCTGGGTTCATCAGGTTCACATACATTACAAATGGAATTTATAAAGTAATTTAAAAAACTCACCTTATTCAACAGTGTTAACTTTTTCATGATAAAAGTGTTATAGGGTCTAATCCTTTAAAAATTCTTATTATAGAAAATATGAGAAATATTAAAATATATTAAAGAAGAAAGAATAATCTCCTCTTATTCATGATACACATTAATATTTGAAGAGTTTTCCTTTAGTATTTTTTATCTGTGTGCATGTGTGCATGTGTGTGTATTTTGCAAAATAGGTATAATATGGGAATATAATCTTGAGTCAATCTAGTTTTACTTAACCATATATTATGAATATTTTCCTATTGCATTAAATATTTTTCAAAAGCAAAAAATATATATATTATCATATGGATATATCAAAATTTTTAAACATTTCCCTAAAAAGGACTTTATCATTTTATAATATCATTAACTATTATAGGATTTTACAATATGCATGGCCCTGTTCTAAGTGATTTACTTCCATACATATTGACCCATTTATTCCTTATAATAATCATATGAGGTAGCTGCTCTTATTTTTCTTATTTCATGGATAAGGGAACTGAAGGGCCAAGAAGTTTTTTTGTAATATAGAGACAGGGGTCTCACTCTTGCTCAGGCTGGTCTCGAACTCTTGGCCTCAAGTGATCCTCCCGCCTCAGCCTCCCAGAGTGCTAGGATTATAGGCGTAAGCCACCACGCCCGGCAGAAGTGCCAAGAAGTTAAATAAATTGAAAATAATAAAAGCACCTACCTCATCTGCTTCCTAGTAAATATGTTAATAACATACCTGCTGACAAATCCATTGATGGTACTTGCTAGTAGGGGAATCTTTATTATGGAATGCTTTTAGCAGGGTATATCCAGTCTATCTAGAATTGCTTATGGAAAACAAACCTGTATTTATGGGGAACAGATCCCTGGAATTTGTCATATGCTATGAAAATATTGGAGTATGAAATTGAGATGTTTCATGACAAACAGTTCTCTTTTTTCCAAGTAATGTGACTATATACTATTTTTACAAACATAATATGACAAGAAAGGACCTGGGAAACTGTGTTGGTCATCTCAAACTTCTCTCTGTTCCTTGAAATAAATTATTTGTATGCTTGAAATTGTTATTTCCATACTGAGATCTTTGATTCATTTGAGTCTGATTTAATAATCCCATTCTTTGTGTAATATCAGACATTTTTAAGACTTTTATACCTAAGATCTGTTGGGAGACAGTTCTTCATGGATCTCTCCCATTTATCTATATCTTATAACCAGTCACTTACGCTTTTATTCCAAATAATTTTTTTTTTTTTGTTTTTTTTTTTTGAAACAGAGTCTTACTTTGTTGCCCAGGCTAGAGTGAGTGCCGTGGCGTCAGCCCAGCTCACAGCAACCTCAAACTCCTGGGCTTAAGCAATCCTACTGCCTCAGCCTCCCGAGTAGCTGGGACTACAGGCATGCACCACCATGCCTGGCTAATGTTTTCTATATGTATTTTAGTTGGCCAGATAATTTCTTTCTATTTTTTTAGTAGAGACGGGGTCTCACTCTTGCTCAGGTTGGTCTCGAACTCCTGACCTCGAGTGATCCACCCGCCTCGGCCTCCCAGAGTGCTAGGATTACAGGCGTGAGCCACCACGCCCAGCCCCAAATAATTTTTTACAGATGATTGTGTAGTAAACAATCTTAGAAGACAGAAATAATGTCTCCCTCCAGAGCAATGGGCAGGCAAAATTACTGTTCAGCATATAATAATTAGGCACGAGTTTCCTATCTTGTATTACAATCCATGGCATATCTACATGTCACTCGACCTTCTGTGCTTCACTCTGTGAAAATTCGGGCTTGGAGAGCTGGCACAAGAAAGGAACGATATTGTGACTATAGGAGTCTCATATTTTCTGCCAATCTCCATGAAAATGTTGTAGGCTAAATGTTTAGTTTGCAAGGAAGGTAAAATTCCAGACACTTCCTTGACAGGGTCAAATTTCCCTTCAGAAAGGTGGCATCAATTTACAATGTCACCAATAGTGGATAAGACTGTCTGTCTATATAATCACCTTTGATAATACTGGTTATTATCATAAAAGTAAAGTCAACACTGTCCACTTTGTAAATTTAAAGTTTAAAGAAGTTCATCTGTTTATTTGAATATACACATTTTAATAATTTCTAAAGAGGTATCATGTAGTGTTATAATTACCTTTATTTGTTTACTCCTCAAATAGACTCTCCCTGTCCATAGTACAGGGACAATGTCTAATGTATTCTTTGTTCTTTATTTAAGACCTAATTTAGTGCCCATCTATTAGGTAATCAAAATATTTAATAAATTAAATGAAGAGAAGGATGTCTTGCTTTATGGGCTATCATAACCTCTGCTGGCTCTGACTCTTTATTCTCTCGATTAACTATTCCTTTGTTTACTTTTCTTGAAGTCTTAAAATTTCCTTAAAAAATTGCTATATTTTTGAAAGTCATTTCCCATTACGAATCTCTCTCCTTTTTAGTAACTTTTCTTTTCTTTGGATGTCAGTTGAAGTAATCCTTTGTTTCTAACTTCACAAAAGAAAAAATTGATCATTTATAAGTCCTTCTGCTCTGATAGCCCTGAAAAAGGAATCTTATGTTTTCTAGTCATTTGTTTCTTAAAACCTAATAACAAACATTAGTCTTCAATTCTACCCATTCATCTTTTTATCTAGCATTTGTCTCTTGTATTAGCTTCTCTTTTTCAAGTAATTTTTTAAATTTTCATTTCATTAGTTATATGGGTAAACAAAATCTAACCACAAATACCATATAAAATGATAATAATAGCTAACATATGTGATCACAAAAAGAAACAGAACTAAAATATTGGCCATAAAAAGACTAGGAGAGATGAACAAAATTATAGCTTCTGAGATTCTCATATACATATTGACCATTGTTCTTCTATTGGTAACAATGGTTGCAATTATTGCCTCCTACTTTGGGCTTGCCTTTTTAAAACTTCCTCTAATGTGTTGTTTTATAAATAATAAGTTTTATTTAATCTTTAAGTATCTATCTATCTATCTATATATGTATCTATCCATCCTTGGGGTGGACTGTGTATTTAGAAGTCAGGTGGGCTCCTGGGAGGGCTTGCTCAAGAACTCTTCTAGAAGGAGAAAAGAAACCCACCCTAAGACAGAATTCTGACAGGTAGATTACCCAGAGGGGAAAGCCAGCTGCTAGGAGCTTGGGTTATCTAGGGTTTGAGAGGTTCCCACAAAGGGCAGGGGTCAAACCAAGTCAAACAATCTGAAAACTACTATATGCAAGACATTCTGAGGAAATCTTGAACTCTGCCTTCTTAACATGGCCAAAGTTAAAGCCAGGGACATATGCATGAAGGCCCTTTGAACTGGTGGAAGAAATTCCTAGGCACTGATTGGACCCTTAGCTTCAAGAATGACCCACTCTTAGCAAGCCTGGGAGCCCCAGGGATCCCATAACCCACATTCCCAGCACAGCGTCAATAAAACAGGTGTGAACTGTGCCTGGCTATGCAGCTAGCCCAGGCACCACTCAAGCTGCTTCCAAATCCATTCCAGTCCAGGGAAGAACACTCAAAAACATTTCAAAATGTTTTTCTTCTTTATAATCAACATCCCATCCTAATAATTTGGCTAAGCTTGTGCAGCTTGTGGCACTGAGGCATCCTCCTGGCCTCCAGCCCTGCAGACCAGCTGCAGAGGCCCCTGGGCCATTTCTGGCCGATCACCCCAAAGGTTATTAGCTAAGAGGCAGCAATTTCAAGGTCATTGTCTCTCACCTTAGCCCACCAGAGGCCACCCGTTGACCACACTTTCTTGTAGAACCTGATGTCCCGGGGCGGGGGGCGAGGGGGCCCTAAAATTTCCTTGGTTGCTCCCAGGGATGGGTGATGCTGTTGATGTGAAGGCCACTGATGTCGGTCAAAAAGAAGAGAAAGGAGGCAGTGAATTCGCACCAGAACATCAGGGTGAAGCCGATGAGTGTGACCTGGTTCCTGAGGAGGATCACAGAACTCAGGAGCCCCTGCAGGAGAGGGTGAAAGAGATGGAAGGAGGACGGAGCCTGTGGCCCACCTGCGCCATAAGTGGACGTCCTTACACAACTGGGACACCATGAGGCCCTCCAGGCCAAAAATGGCGGCCACCGCGGCCAAGGCGCCCACGCCGCGGGCCCCGTCACGTGGGCCTGACCCAGGTCTCTGTCGCCGCGCGGCTCACTGTGGTTGGTGGTGGTGCAGTAGTGCGCGGCTGGAAGAGGCGGAGACCAAGGAGCGAAGCACCGCCAGGCCCGCACACCTGATGATGAGTGTCCGGATGAAGGATTCAATGAGGGACGGGCGGGGCCTCCTTTGGCCCGACAGCCTCTGGGGCCTGCAAGCCGCGCCCGCCCCGCCGGGGCTCAGCCGCGCGCTGCCGCCTCTCTCCCTCTCGCCGCTCTGCTGCGGCCCGGCCGCTCATAGTAAGTTTCAAATTTATTATTTTGGTTAAATTTTATTTTATATTTTACTTGTTTGTACTTATTAAGTTTTTATAACAAATCCTTTCCTGTCTTAAAGTCATAAAAATTTCTCCTATGTTTTTGTCATGAAGTTTAAAACAATTTGCCTTTGTATTTGGCATGAGGTGTAATTTTATTTCATTTTTCCTCATGTTAATTACATCTTCTTAACAGCATATTAAATATTGCATCTTTTTACCTAAGATTTGCAATGCCAGCTATGTTAGACATTCTGTTTTTATGCATGCATAGATGTGTTTCTGGTATCTTCTATAGGCCTATTTATCTATTCTTGAACCTATAGTGTCTTACTCACTGTGCCATAATAATAGTAAGTCTTGATATCCGAGAGCATGAATTCCTCACATTGATTGTTCTTTGCAAGTAAAGTCTTGGGCCTTTGATTTTCAATATGATTTTTAGGCTTCTTTTTGACAAATATGAGTATTTAATATTCCAGTTCATATTGGCTGAAAGAATGCTGCTTCGCTGATCTGAGTGCTTCGTTTATAAAAAATCATATCCGTGTATGCATTAGTCTGTCTTTGGATTCATTTCTTTTCTCTTGTTCACTGGTTTATACTTATCTTTATTATTACAGCAAATCCTTTTGTCTGGTTCTTCTTAAAGAGTGTTGTTCTACTTAGGGTTTGGCAGAAGCTCGCTGGGAAACTGGTCAATGAGTGAGAGAAACAGGACAAGGAAGGAGAGAAGCAATTATCAGACAACGCTGCGTAGAGGATAGCTTCAGTTCGAACTCACTGGGTTAAACTTTGCATTGCTACTTATTGTTTAGTTTTCCAGACCCAGGGCAAAGAATAAGGTTGCCTTATGACTTTCATGGATCTTAGGCACCCTTACATTTGTGGGCCCTGCTAGGGTGTAAAGTCTGTACGCAGCGGGGGTGGGGGGGCGGGGCGAGAAAGAATTGTCAGACAGTGATTAGGATATACAAAAGTAAAAATTTATTTATTTTCCTGAGAAAGAAAGGGAGACAGAGAGAAAGAAAGAGACAGAGTAGCCAGGACACATAGAGGGAGTAAAGAAATATTGCGTGGTGAGGAAAATTGCTTGGTGCTTTTAAAAGGTGGAAATGGCTTTTTTTCACTCTGCTTCAGGGACTGATAACAAAAGCGGCTGTGAAGCCCCTGTGTTGGCTTTTTCTGTTTCTCACGTAGCAGATTGATAGCAGGAATTAGTTTCTTCTTTCTTCTTGATAGCGGGAGGCATCTGGAACTGTCTCCTCTTGAGGAAGCGGGGGAAGTTCGCGCTCCTGCTGTCCACTTGGGAACTTTTTCAAGGCTGAGAAAGAACTCAGATAACAAGTTAGGCCACACGTGTTTTAATTGAACAAAGGGTAATTGTGTTGTGACTTTATTTCTGTTACTTTCTGTTTGATAGTTTATTTTCCTCTGTTAGATAGGTTATTAGTAAAACCACCTTTCGGGCCCTTTATTAAAAATTAGTTAAATATTATTTTATGACTGCATTGGTAGAAAGATGAATACAATTCAAACTGGATTTACTATTATATATTCATTAGTTTTAAATTAATATGATTTTACTGATTTTAAGATAAATTAAAATTAAAGACTTTTTGTGGCCCTGAAAAGTATTGTGGGCCCTGAGCGCTATGCATGATTGTCTAATGGTAAGTCTGCACTGGCAAGGAAGCTGGACTTTCATGTCCTGCCACCTTGGACATTGCTTAATGGCTGTCCCTACTCTCCTCTCTGAGCTCTGGCACAAGGATAGTCTTCCAAATAAAGAATTTGTAGGTGCTGGCTGCTGGAAGTAAAAGTGAACTTGAGGGACAGAAGGATTCACAGAAATCATAAAAAAAAAAAAAAGGATCCTAGGGGTCCTAACATTATTGAATAAATAGTCTTGGCCATTTTTGGCTCTTTACATTTCTATATAGAATTAGATTCACCTTGTCTAGTTTTACCAGCTCCAATTGGTGTATCAATTGGACACCCCTTAATTCTATAGACCAATTTGGAGAGAAGGGATATCTTTAAAATATTGAATCTGTCACCTGGCCTAGAGTGCTGTGGCGTCAGCCTAACTTGCAGCAACCTTAAACTCTTGGGCTCAAGCAATCCTCTTGCTTCAGCCTCTCGAGTAGCTGGGACTATAGGTGCGCACCACCATGCCTGGCTAATTTTTTCTATTTTCAGTCTTGCTCTTGCTCAGGCTGGTCTTGAGCTCCTGAGCTCAAGTGATCCTCCTGCTTTGGCCTCCCAGAGTGCTAGGATTACAGGCATGAACCACTGTGCAGGGCCTGAATCTTCTAATTCATGAAAAATTTATATATATCTTTCTTTAGTTAAGCCTTAAAATTAAGTTTTGTTATTTTCCTCAAAGACATAGTATACCTTTTTATTAGATATTTTCCCAAGTATTTGATATGTTTTATTCTATTGTAAATAAGCCATATTTAGAATTATTATCTTCTGTTTGATGCTGATATATAGAAATGCAATTGATTTTTTAATATTGAGTTGATCCAACAAACTTGCTACATGATCTTGTTAATTTGAGTGTTTATTAATAGATTCTTTTAGATTTTCTTTTTACATAATCCTATCATCTGAGAATAACAGTTTTGCCTACCCTTTTCCAGGTTTTATAAATTTTATGTCTTTTTCTTGGCTCATTCAACTGGCTAGAACCTCTATAACAATGTTGTATAGAATTGGTAATAGACAACATTTTTATCTCCAATTTTAAAGTAAAGTTTCCATCTTATTACTGTTAAGTATAATATTTACTCTAGATTTTTCTAGCTTCTGTTATCAAGTTAAGATAATCTATCCTCTTCAGACTTAGTTTTAATTTTCTAAATTTATTCCTTCCCATTAATAATGTTGAATTTTATGATTGTAATATACATTTTAAGCTTGGTCAAATGATCCTCCTGTCTCAGCCTCCTGAGTAGCAGGGACTATAGGCCTGTGTGTATATATATTTGTGTGTGTATACATATAGATATATATAGAGAAATATATTACATATATATATGGAGAGAGAGAGAGATGGAGAGAGAGAGAGACAGACAGATAGACAGACAGACAAAGAGAGAAAGATTTTAAGGAATTGGCCCAATGATTGTGTGGCTGGCAAACTCGAAATCCATGGTGCAAGCCAGCAGTCTGGAGATACAAGTGGGAATTGATGTTGCAGTTTTGAGTCCAAGGGCTGAAAATTCAGGCAGAATTTCTATGTTGCACTATGGAGGCAGAATTCCACTTTCTTTGGGAAATTTCAGTCTTTGTCTGTAACTATTTGGGTGAGGCCCATCCACATTAAGGAGGGTAACCTTCAAGACTCAAAGTCTATGGATTTAAACAGGAATCACATCTAAAAACCATCTTCATGCAACATACATGTCTTGTTACTTTATTCTTCTTTTCCCCTCACACACTGCATACAATCTTTAATTTTTGAATCCTGTTAGCTCTACCTTGAAAATATATCCTGAATCTTAACACTTCTTTCCATTCTGTGGACAGTCAATAACCTGGTCCATGACTTCCCATTGCCTTAATATAAAATCTGAAGTCCTACATCATCTGACAATGGCGAACTCTTTGGTTTGTCCCTTTCCTACATTCTCTCCTGGCTCCATCTGCTTTAGCTACATCCCTTGGCTTCACAAGGATGCTCTCTCCTCAGTCCCTTTGCACTTGCTTTTCCTTCTGCCTGCAGTGCTCTCTGCAGAGTTCCCCTCAATGAAGTCTTGTCTGATTGCTCTACGTCCCCAATCTGGCAGTGTCTATCTGCTTAACCCATTATATCTTTTCTTACTGCATTTATTGTTACCTGAAATTATGTAATTTATTTCTTTAACATTTGTCTCCTCTATTAGATTGTAACCTTCACCAAAACGGTGGCTTTTCTGCTCTCTCTCTAGGACCCTCATCATAGCTTATGCCACAAAACAAATCTAAGTAAATTAAAAAAAATCAAAATCACACCATAAATCTTCTCAGACCACAGTGGAATCAGTGGAATAAAACTAGAAATCAATTCCAAGAGAAACACTCCAATCTACACAAAGTCATAGAAGTTAAACAACCTGCTGCCGAATGATCCTTGGGTCAAGGATAAAATTAAGATGGAAATCAAAAGATTCCTTGAACTGAACGACCAAGGGGACACAAGCTTTTAAAATCTATGGGATATAGCAAAAGCAGTGCAAGGGGAAAGTTCATAGCCTTAAATGCCTACATCAAAGAGTCTTCTTTTAACACCCCAAAATGAGCAACTTTTAAGTGTTTTCTTAAATTAAGAAAGTCCTGAAATTAAAATCCTTAAATTAAATGTTTCCTGTGTGATTGAAAAAAAGAACATGTTCAGTAAGGTGAATTTTGATAATTGTGTTGGTCAAATCTTTACTATTCTTAGCAATTTTTGTCCTGCTGATATATTATGGGTTCTGCAAATGCATATATTATAATCCCTCATTATTGTTGGGATCCATGTTTTTCTTCATCTACTTTGAGGACAAATTTAGAATTGTTATATATTCCTAATACAACTTTTCTCATTAATTATAACCCTTTTTTATCTCTAGTAATGCCTTTTGCCTTAAAGTGTATTTTGACAGACATTTGTGTGGCTAAATCTGCTTCTTTTCAGTTATCATTTGCAAGCTTTATTTTTTCTATCCTTTTGGTGTCAACCTTTCTGTTTATTTGGTGGTAAATATGTCTCTCGTTAATGTAACATTTAAGTGTTCTTTCTTTAACCTTAGTATGACAAATTTCATCTTTTAACTAGAATACACTTTATTTAATTGTAATTCAGTTATTGATATATTTGATTTTAAATCTACTGTTATATATATAGATTCTGTTTCTTCTGTAGATCTCTGTTCCTGTTTCATTTCTTGCCAATTTTGAGGTTGGTTATATTTTATATTAATAGTTCCCTTTTTATATTTTAGAAAAAACACAGTATTTCTGTTTAGGGATTACACACTAACCCATATCCTTGCCTTATCAAAGTTTAATATTATTTAATACTTTTACTATCTGCTTATACAAGTTACTTAGAAGATTTTAACTCCATTGATCCCTGCTCCTGATTTATGTGATAACATTGTTGAACATTTAAAATCTCTCTGTATATTTTTAAACATAAAATTATTATTGCTATATATAATTAATGTGCCTTTAAATTTGCCGATATATATTCATTTTCATGGCTCTTCATTTCTTCCTGCACTTCTTTTTTGAGCATGGCCTTATTTTAATTTGTTCTTTTTGTTTTCTACTAGGGAATGCCTAGGTTTTAGTACTGAAATACCTAGCATATAAAACATGTTGAAAAAATGTTGTTGGAATAGAAATAATAAAATCTTCACTATCTTTAAGCGTTTTTTAAAAGACCGAATCAAAATTTTCACTCATGCTTAAAAATTTAAGGCATACCATGTGATTATTTGCTATACATATAATTTGTATAATAATTAATACAATTAAGTTAATCAACACTGCCATCAACACACATAGTTACCCTGTGTGTGCGTGCGTGTGTGTGTGTGTGTGTGTGTGTGTGTGTATGTGTATGTGAGAGAGAGAGAGAGAAAGAGAGAGAGAGATATGAGGATACTTAAGACCTACCGTCTTAGCAAATTTCAAGTAATTAATCCCCATGGAATCCTTTGGCTTCTTCCTGAAGATCTCTGTTTAATAAGTTTAGATTTTTACTTGGTAGAGTCAACTTGTGACAAATTATCATGGCACTGTTTTTCTGAAACTGTTTTGCTTTCTTTCTCATATTTATTTATGAGTAATATTTTCATTTCATATGGAATTCGGTCTTGGAAGGTGTTTTTCAGTTTGCTGTATATTAGATTTCCACTGTTTACTTCTGCTGTGTGTTCTGAATCTGTCTTTCCTTTATTTTTTTTTTTTACATTTTTTGTGATAGTTACAGTGCACAGTGTTGTGGTTATTATTTTATCTGTTATCTATATATAGTAGTAGTTAGCACAGTAGTTAACACAGTGAATAGGCCTCAGTGTATTTCCTTAAATGAATGAATTTTAAATAAGGTTTTGATTTAATATTAATGCTAAGAGGTATGGTTTCATCCAAACTCGCTATTTATAAATTATAAAACTTTTAAAGTGGTATATTAGGTTCTCCCCAGTCTGCTATTATCAATCCTTCTTAGTCCTATGAAATAAGATATTTATGATTGAGTTGCTTTCCAATTGGTCCTCATTGCATGATTGCAAAACAGCTGTACATATGTGATGATTTTTTATTATTTATCATTCATTATTCATTATTGTATAATGGTGTAGTAATATGGTGTTTGTGGTTTCTTAAGAAATTACATTTAAAAACTTGATAGTAGAAACCTGATGTGAAATACTAGAGATTTTTTTTTCAACTATGTGAGATGATTGTGTTGAGAGTCCTGATATATGTGGCTAGAAGTATAAGAAGTTTTAAATCCGCATGCAGGATTTCCAAGATCTGTCAGATTTTTGTCTTTGACAGATGTGTACCCACAGCCACCGTCACAACATGTCATGTGTAAAACTGAGAGACATGGAAAGCAGTGCTCACAAATCATTTTCTAACAGCTGAATCTCATAGCATTTCTTAGTACACTGTAACTTGTATGAAACTTGTGGGTTTGAGTGCTCATTATCACCAATTATTGAACTCATATATCTATGGGATTAATTCACATATAAAGTGTATTATGAAAATTTACCAACTAAGTTAGGTTAGAGCTGGTAATGTTACCACATCTTCTAATAGCCCCTTTTTGCATGCAACCACTTTGCTAGATAATCATAGCAGATATATTCTTTAAGAGGTTAAACTACATTGTTGTTTTAGCAAAGACACATGCTCCTGTCAGTCTCAAAATTTTAAAAGCGAAGGACTGTTGTCTAAAATATACAGAGAACTCTTAATAAAAAACAGTAAGAAAAAAACAGCAAAAAGATAAGTGGGTTTTGTTTGATGGTCTTGTGCCTCTCTTCCATTTGGCTATTCCTGAGTTTTATGCTTTACAATAAACTAGCAAAGGTTAAAAAAAAAAAGTTGGTAGCACAAGAAAGTGACTATAATCAACGATAACTTAGGGTTAACTTTAAAATAACTAAAAGAGTGGAATCAAAACATTCCTAACACAAATAAATGAGAAATGCCTGAGGTGATTAATTCACATTGCATACCTGTATCAAAACATCACATGTATACTATAAAGATATACAACTATTGTGTACCCATGATAATTAAAAATAAAAATAAAAGTTAAAAAAAAAGTGCTTGCCAAGACTTATGGGGGAGGGAGTGAGGGAAGAATAAATAGGCAGAGCTCATGGAATTTAAGGAGTCATGAAACTGTTTTGTATAGTACTATAATGGTGGGAACATATTATTATACATTTGTCAAAACTCATAGAATGCACAACACCAAGAGTGATCCCTAATGTAAACTATGAACTTTGGATGATAATGATGTGTCCTCGTAGGTTCATAGATTGTATTAATAACAAATTCACCACTCCGGAAGGGATGTTGATGGCAGGGGAGGCTATGCGTCTGTTGGGGCAGAGAGTATGGGAATTCTCTGTACTTACTGCTCCATTTAGTGTGAATGTAGCAATAAAGTCTATTTAAAAAAAAATCTTTAAGCGTTTCAGCTTTTTTGACTGCTGTGGCTTTTCACGTGGCATTTATTACTGGTGTTTTTATTGTCATATTCCCCATCTTTTCCTTTTATTTTTAGTTGACAAGTAATAATTGTACCTATTTATTGGGATACAGAATGATATTTTGATACATGTATACAATGTGTAATGATCAAATCAGGGTAGTTATCATTCATCACCTTGAATATTTATTATTTCCTTGTGTTGTAAACATTTGAAATCCTCTTTTGTAGCTTTTTGAAAATATACACTAAAATGTTAACCATATTCACCCTACAGTGCTACAGAACAAAATACAACGAAAAAAACGAGAAGCAATTACCTATGACTTTCCATACTAATGTAGCAGGTGTTTTTCATTTTTGCTTATTACTTTCCTGTTGCTATTTGCAAATAGCTTATTTTACACAGTTTATGTCAAGTATAAATCACAATCTATGGTTTCTTTTTTGCTACTTGAAATTGTATTACAAATAGTTGTCTCCTCTTAGTGTTCATAATAATCATTTTTCATAGCTATGTAATATCCCAGTGTGTTAATGTATCATAATTTAGCAAACCTTTTCCTATTGTTGAACATTTATTCTGTTATAGATAATGCTACACTGAATATTTTCTGGGAACATATTTTTGTGTTTTTGTTGAATTATTTCCTTAGGAGAAATTTCCAAAAATGGAATTACTACAGCAAGGGAATGAAAATCTTTGCCTTTTTTTCTACATATTACCGTAGTCCTTTCAGAAATATTCTATTAATCCAAATGGCATAAGTAGAGAAAAATGCATTGACATAACTACATGTTTTGGACATTGAATACTATCATCTATAATAATCATTTATTGGTCATCATGGACATGTTTTAAACTGATACAATTATTTTATGAAAAATTTGGCTTTGATAACAATGTTTATATAGGAATGTCAGTATTACCATATTTCCTGGTGGTAATTCTGTATTTATCTATATGTGAACATCAGTCTTACAAAAAAGAAGAAATAAATATTTGAGACCAGCTGATTAATGACTGGCAATTTAGTACCTTGCATCCAACAGTATATATTTTTGAAAATTGGAAAATAACTTGATTTCTGAAGTAATTTAAACACTTACCTTAGTAATTCTTTTAAAATAATCAATCTGCTTAGCAGATCTTTTCATGAATATTGCAAACTTTAGGATAAGCTCCGATTAATAAGTAAATTACCAATTCAGACGCGTGAGTTTAATATTATTAACTGTGACGGAGGAGGGCAGTAGTAGACCTTCCAATTTTCTTAATCACAGATTTTACTTTTTCACTGTTCCAACGTAGAGATGGCTTTGAGAATACAGATACAGAGAATACAGGCTCAGCAATGCCAGGATAGATTTAGTATTTAAAGTTCAGTCAAATGCCAAAAGGCACAGAGGTTTCCTTCTGCACTAAAATAGCAAATCCCATTACTTTGAAAATCAGAACAAAATAGAGTACCTCACCATCTTACCCACATAATTCTTGGATGCTTTCATAAACATGTCAATGGATAACATTCCCTCTTGCAGTGGTTTTGCAGATTAGATAAATCTACAGTCAACTTTTGATAATATTGAATTGATAAAACTCAGTTGGTCAATGTTAATATATTTCTACCGATTTGGTCAATTTTTAGATGCATTTTCCAAATAAACACTCATAAAAATTGGTCTGGTCTGCACCTTTCTAACAAGTGTATGGATTTCATAATAAATTAAACAGAGATTTCTTTTCACTCTCCAAGATTAAGTTCTTGGTTGCCTTAAGGGAACAGCAATTTATAAGTTGTTTTATAAATTTTGTCTGGACTAAGCAATATTAAATTAAATTGCTGTCTACATCTTGTTCTGAGATTGGTAGGTAAAACTGACCTTGTGGCATGCATATATGGAAAAATTCAACTATTTTATTTTTCTTAGGTTTACTGATGTCCAAAATGAATATTTTTGTAGGGAAGAGTAAATATCTTAAGTTGGTGAGGATATTTTCCCAGAGAAATCAGTTATTTGCATGAATAATTAACACTCATGGATACAAAAGCCTTATAAAGAAAAATTATCACGTTGGTGATTGCTTTATCTCAAGTGATAAGTATATTTTATTAACATATATTTAACAGCAAGTCCAGAATTAAAGGCAAAATATTCACTTAAAATGAGTTTTTATTTTAATTTCATGCACAAAATCACATAAATGCACACAATAACATAGCATTACAACTTGGAAATAATGCTTTGGAGATAAATATATTGTGCCAAAAAATAAGTGATACCTTTTAACAAGAAATTTCCTTTACTCTTTTAAATCTTTGATTACACAATTGGATAATAACATGTTGATTTGATATAAATACTAGAGTAAAACTGTTTAAAATGTTCATTAAATGTCTAGCCATTAACTTGCAGATAAAAAATCCAGTTGTTCTTGTACTTTTTCTTCACAAGTTACTGTAACAGGGCCTCTATAATGTCTTTTTTTTTTTTTTTTTTTTTTTTTGAGACAGAGTCTCGCTTTGTTGCCCTGGCTAGAGTGAGTGCCATGGCATCAGCCTAGCTCACAGCAACCTCAAACTCCTGGGCTTAAGCGACCCTTCTGCCTCAGCCACCCGAGTGGCTGGGACTACAGGCATGTGCCACCATGCCCGGCTAATTTTTTCTATATATATTTTAGTTGGCCAGCTAATTTGTTTCTTAGTAGAGATGGGGTCTCGCTCTTGCTCAGGCTGGTCTCGAACTCCTGACCTCGAGCGATCCACCCACTTTGGCCTCCCAGAGTGCTAGGATTACAGGCGTGAGCCACTGCGCCCAGCCTATAATGTCTTTTTTGATGGAAACACTGAGTAGAATGTT
The DNA here is from genome assembly GCF_020740605.2 of Lemur catta. Taxonomy (NCBI): domain Eukaryota; kingdom Metazoa; phylum Chordata; class Mammalia; order Primates; family Lemuridae; genus Lemur; species Lemur catta. The sequence goes on from NC_059137.1 coordinate 28,775,480, forward strand.
TTGGTCAAACCCATTCTCTCTTTCACACACACTCTCTCTCTCTCATTGATAAACATGCACACTTTTAAAATATTAAATAAGCCATTTTCACTGAAGTTAACTGATATCTCATTGTGGTTTTGATTTGCATTTGCCTCATGATTAGAGATGTTGAGCATTTTTTCATATGTTTTTTGGCCATTAATCTGTCTTCTTTTGAAAAGTTTCTGTTCATGTCCTTTGCCCACTTTTTAATGGTGTTGTTTGCTTTTTTCTTGCTGATTTTCCTGAGTTCTATATAGATTCTAGTTATTAGCCCTTTATCGGATGTATAGCATGCAAATATTTTCCTCCATTCTGGATGGAGCTTGAGCCCATTCTTCTAAGTGAAGTATCAGAAGCGTGGAAAAATGAGCATCACGTGTACTCAACATTAAATTGGTACTGATTGAGCAACACTTATGTGTACATGTGGAAGTAATTGTCATTGGGTGTCAGGCAGGTGGGGGGGAGGAGGGGATGAGTAAATTCATATCTAATGGATGCAGTGTGCAATGGGGGATGGGCACACTTGTAGCTCTGACTCGGGCGGTGCAAAGGCGATATATGTAACCAAAGTGTTTGTATCTCTGTAATATTCTGAAATAAAAAAAATAAATTTAAATAATGCTGGGTGCTGTGGCTCATGCCTGTAGCACTTTGGGAGGCTGAGGTGGGAGGATCATTTGAGGGTAGGAGTTTGAAACCAGCTTAAGCAACATATTGAGACCATTCTCTACAAAAAAAAACAAAAAGAAAGTTAGCAGGGCATGGTGGTATACACCTGTAGCCCCTGCTACTCAGGAGACTGAGGCAGGAGGATCATTTGAGGCTGCATTGAGCTATGATGATGTCATTGCACTCTAGCTAAGGAAACAGAGAAAGACACTGGCTCAAAAAATAATTTTTTAAAAAATAGGACTGATAATTATTTTATAATATAAAATTTAGATGTTCAGTAAGAAACTTATAGTTTTTTACTGTTCCTACATATAAGTATAGAGAAGAAACAATTACTTTTAAAAATGTGCTTATTAAGCTAGGATTCATAGCAAGTGATTGATTTTAGTGATTTAAGGGCATCCATGTCTAGCATGCGCATTTATCTGCCATGTAAACCATACACCTATGTTCATGGTCTTGCTGAACTTTTTCTAGTCAGTCATCCTTGCAGTTTGGTATATGGATAACTTTTGAGGCTTGGGGAAACACTGAACACAATAAAATAAAAAATGTAAAGGTTGGTGCTCCAGTTTTATCTACTTTTAATAATTTCTCCTCTTCCCTTTCCCCTCCTTCTTCACACTGCCCCTCTAGTCCTTCTCTTTGTCCTTCTTCTATTTTGATAATCAGATAACCATAAAGTGGTGGTTTACACTTTCTAATTTCAAAGCCTTTTTTCTCCACTTGTAAGTCTCAGTTTCACCAAGAGTAAAATAGAGATAATAATTTCAACATCATACCTGACAAAGGCTTTCATCTAAATCTTCAAGTCTTATAGATTGGTAGTAGCTTCCTGGAATACCGTATTGGGGAATATTTTAAAGATATGTTCAGACTCAATAGGAGAGTGGGTCATAATCAATGATTAACGTCTGCCAATAGGTTGGGAGATGAGAATTATAGTCCAGGCACAAAGTATTTGTCATTTTTATCTTAGAGGCTGAGTGAAAAGGCTAAAGAAGAATACTCATACACTGCTGGTGGGACTGCAAACTAGTACAACCTCTGTGGAAAGTAGTATGGAGGTACCTCAAAGAGCTACAAATAGAACTACCATTTGATCCAGCAATCCCATTAGGAAAAAAAAGGAAAAAAAGACATTCTATAAAAAAGACATCTGCACTAGAATGTTTATAGCAGCACAATTCACAATTGCAAAGATATGGAAACAACCCAAGTGCCCATCAATACATGAGTGGATTAATAAAATGTGGTATATGGATACCATGGAGTTCTACTCAGCCACAAAATACAGTGGTGATCTAGCACCTCTTGTATTATCCTGGATGGAGCTAGAGCCCATTCTACTAAGTGAAGTATCACAAGAATGGAAAAACAAGCACCACATGTACTCACCATCCAATTGGTATTAACTGATCAATACTTATGCACACATATAGTAGTAACATTCACTGGGTTTTGGGCAGGTGGGAGGGGCAAGGGGAGGGGATGGGTATATTCACACCTAATGGGTGTGGAGCGCACCATCTGGGGGATGGACACGCTTGAAGCTTTGACTTGGGTGGGGCAAAGGCAACACATGTAACCTAAATATTTGTACTCCCGTAATATGCTGAAATAAAAAAAATAATAAAATAAAAACCCCCCAAACAAAAAAACCAAATAGATTTGATTTTCTCAGTGTGGCTAAATGCTCTATTTTTACTGAATATTTTTCAGGATAACTTTGTGGGGTCAAATTCCTGGTATAACTTTTTTTTATTATAGAAAATGTAAGATTATATTTCAAACAATGGAAAATCAATAGTAAAGTGAAGCATATAGGTTTTAATATGTGTATTTTTAACATGAGGCATGGTAAGAATTCATAAAATGATATATGGTATTAAATGATCATTTGCCTTAACAATTCTGAAGAGAAAATCAGTTATAATATTTGGTTCAATTTGTTGATGGAGAAAAAAGAGGCCTAAAGAGGGACATGGATTTGTGCATGTTCACATATTTAGTGTTAGAACTGTGCCTAAATCCCATTTTATGACTGATGCAGCTTCCTTTTTCTTATTTTTTAAATATGGAATATATAAATACCAAGTATTTTTGACAATTATATACCTGTAGTAAACCTTGTTATAGCTATGAATTTATGCTGTCATAATAATACATCCACTCAGTAGATGAAATATGTTTTAGTTAATACATGATGTTGGGATAATTGGCAACCTATTTAAGCAAAAATGAAAAATCATGACCTATATTCAAAGATAAATGCAGTCAGTGGAGACCATACTTGATGTGACACAGATGCTAGAAATAGCAGACAAAAATTTTAAAGCAGCTATTGTAAATATGTTCAAGAATGTAAAGGAATATGTACTTGTAATGAGTGAAATTGCAGGGAAACTCAACAGGGAAATAGAAACTATAAAACATAACCAAATATAAATTTTGTACCTGAAAAAAAAGTAAACTTGGAGGTCTTACTGAAGATGACCAAAGAGTCAGTGAACTTGAACATAGATCATCAGAAATTATACAATCTGAAAAAGAGAGTGAAAAAAGGTTGATAAAAAAGAATGACTTCTCAGTGATCTGTATAATAATATCAAATATCTAATATTGGTGTGATTGAAGCTCTAGAAGGAAAGAAGAAATAGAATGGAAAAAAATACTTAGAAAAATAATTGCCGAAATTTTCCTACTTGGTGAAAAATGTTAATTTATAGATTTCATATAATAATTAAACCACAAGCAATATAAAAACAAGGAAAATCATACTTAGGCACATCAAAGGGAAATTGCTGAAAAACAAAAATCAATAGAAAATCTAGAGAGCAGATCTTACATACAGGGCAGTAACAATGCATATAACTTCTGATTTCTCATTGGAAACATTAGAGGCCAGAAAACAGAATTTTATATCCTATGAAATAGCTTCAAGAATGAAAATAAAATGAAGACATTTTCAGATAAATTAAAACGAATGGAATTTTTTACCAGCACACCTGCATTAGAAGAAATGCCGAAGAATGTTTTTTAGGCTGTAGGAAAATGACACCAGATAGAAATTTTCTCTTCAGGAAAGGTTGGTACCAGAAATTGTAAATATATGGGTGAATGTATAAGACTATTTTTTTCTATTTATTTATTTAAAATACATATGATTATTTAAAGCAAATATTATAACATATTGGCAGTTACTAACATATGTAGTATAATACATGTGGCAACCATAGCATAAAGTAGGGGGATTTCAAGTTTGTTACACTTACGTGAGGTATGTTAACTCTAATTACTTTAGGAAAAATTGAGAAAAAAAACCATTAAAAACTAACTCCGTGAGGCATAGCAGAGAGGTAAACGATAAAAGAGAACTCTAAAAAATATTGAATTAACCTGAATGTAGGTCAGAAACAAGTAACGGATAAACAGGAAACAACTAGTAAAATGATAGATATAAATTTACCCATATCTATAAATATATGAATCCATCTATATCTATAATTACATTAAAGGTAAATTGAATAATTACTTTACAATTAATAGCATATGAATGAAAAGGAAAAAACCAGCAAGATCTAAATATATGCTGTTGAGAAGTGATAAACTTTAAATATAAAGATATACAGAAGTTGAAATTATAAAAAAAGGATGCAAAAAGAAATATCTTGTAAATAATAAGCATCATATCAGATGATGAAGACAAAATGTATTACCAGAGATAAACAGACAGCTATTTCATAATGATAAATGGGTTAATTCAGCAGGGAGACATAAAATGTGTATGTACCTAAAAAGAGAGACTCAAAACACATAAATTAAAACTTGAAAGATAAAAAGAGAAAAATAGATAAGTGTACAAATATATTTTAGGATATTAATACCACTCTTTTAGAAACTGATAAAACCACCAGACAATATAAAAGTAAAGACACAGAATATCTTTCACTATGCTGACCAAAATGACATTTATAGAAAACTATACATTTAACTACCAAATGCACATTCTTTAGAAGTGCATAGGGTATGTTCGGCAAGATAGGACATATGTGGAGCCAGAAAAACAATCTCAGTAAGTTACAAATGATTGAAATCTGAAAGAGTATATAAGTGACCACAATAGACTTAAATTAAAAATCAGTAACAATTATATATATATATCCCAAATATTTAGAAATTAAACAACTTCTAGAAAAAACATGGTGAAAGGAGAAATCAAAAATGTAATTAAAATTTCAAAATGAATGATAATGAAAATATATTACTATTTTTGAGATTCAGCTAAGGCAGTGCCCAGAAGGAAAATTTTATCTTTTAATGCTTATATTAGAAAAAGAGGGTATAAAATTAGTGACCTAAATAAAGCAGAGGTCAGCAAATTATGGCCTATGGGAAAAATCCTGGTGGGGACTCTTTTTATAGCTCATGAAATATGAATAGTTTTTACATTTTAAAAGAATAAATTTTAAATTGGTATATATTACATATGGAATAGCCTCAAAATATATATTATATACATAAATAAAATATCACCATTCTGCAAAGCCTAAAATATCTACTGTTTGGCCTTTTAACAAAAAGTTTACTTGGCTGGGCATGGTGGTTCATACCTGTAATCCCAACGCTTTGGGAGGTCGAGGTGGGGGGATTGCTTCAGGCCAGGAGTTTGAGACCAGCCTGTGCAACATGGTGAGACCCTGTCTCTACAAGAAAGAAAAAAAGTTTACTCAAAGATGATCTAAACTTCTATTTTAAGAAACTAGAAAAGGAAGTGCTAAGGAAACTCAAAGTGGAAGGAAGGAATTAGTAAAGATGAGAGCAGAAATCTATGAAATATAAAATAGAGAAAATTAACAAAGTTAAAATTTGGCTCTTTGGAAAGATCAAAAAAAGTCATAACCCCAACTTAAATTGATCAAGAAAAATGAGAAAGTTCAGAAGTTGCCAATATAAGAAATTTAAAAGTGGATATTGTTAGAGATCCAACAGACATTAAAAGATTAAAAGGAGAATATTATTAACAACTTTATACTGATAACTTTACACTTAAGATAAACAAATTCTTTGTCAAGTGCAACTTACCATAATTGACAGAGGGAGAAACAGGAAAACTGAATTGTTCTATATTTATTAAAATGATAGAATCTGTTACTAGAGAAAGCATGCACACGCAGATGCACACACGCACACACACACACACACACACAAAATTCTGGGGCCAGATGGTTTCATTAGTGAATTTTTATAAAGATGTCTCTAGTTCATTTCTCTAGTTCTCTCCCTCCATCATTATTCTGCTACAACCTCATTTCATGTGTAGGTCTTCTCTTAGAGACTTGTTGCTCCCACACTTGACATTTCTGTTATGTACTCTGAAAAGAACCTGAAATAGGACTCTCTCTTCTTGTCCCACTCTCTTTTGTTCTTCTTTCTCACAACAATGCAGTGGAGCCTTTCTACTTTTCCATGTTATTTGCCATACCCTTCTAGGTCCCAAGATGCCATGCACTCTGCTCTCTTTATAGAGACCATCACGGTGATGAAGAAACAGGTTTTTGCAGAGGATAGTTCAAAAAAATTGATCTCCATTAAAGTGCATTTCTTCATATTTAGCTTTATTCAGTGATTAGTGATAAGATTATAGATTTTTCATGTAAAGAGCCCATAGGGGTCAGCGGGCCACAAAAATGTGTGATCAAGCCAGAAATAAGTATACCAAAAACTGGTGGAGGTTCTGGTAGCCTGGAGAATACATTCTCTGTGTAAGGGCATTTAAAGTTTGCTTTTTGTTTTTGTTTTAGTACAGCAGACTTTGTTTTTTGTTTATTTTTAGTTTTTGCAGAGACTAGGTCTCACTACGTTTCCCAAGCTGGTCTTGAACTGCTGGCCTCAAGTGATCCTCCCACTTCAGCCTCCCAAAATACTGGGATTATAGACATGAGCCACTGTACTCAGCCATCACACTAGATTTTGACTAAGACTGGCTGTCTATCAATTTGTTGCTCCCAATTCAGTCACATTGTCTGATTTTGTTGTCATTTGGAATTGTTCTATTTTTATTTATTTTGCTTGGTGATATCAGCAGAATGATGAAATATGACTTTCTGGTGCTCAGTCCTTCACAGAAACATCAATATGGGCAACTATCCACACTCAGAAATACCTTCCAAGAGCTAACAAATCCAGGTGAGAGATTACAACACTTGGGTGTAGCACAGAAATAAGAAATGACAAATTGAAGAGGGTAAGAAGGACAGTTTTATATTACCTGTATCACCCCTCCCCCAAGCCCTGACAGGATAGTGCAGAGAGGAGAGAACTACCCCCATGTAGGGGAAAAAGAGAGAAGTAAGTACCAGGCTTTGCCATGAACCCCAGCACCAGGCTTGCTTCACTGAAACTCAGTGCCAGACCTCCAGGTCCACCCAAGAGCTAGGCTGGTGCCAAGAGGCCCAGTTCCTAGGCTTACCCTCTTAGATTTAGGCTCCAGGCCCACCCATGGCTCTAGACCAGCTCCAGGCAGCAAGCCAGCACCCTTGGACCCAGCCTCCTGGCCCACCCCTAGCATCCAGCTGGCCCCATTGGCCCCAGGCTCCAGACCAGGCACAGCACCAGGGTAAGAGCCCAGAAATAAATTCACATGTTTACAGTCAATTGATCTTCAACAAATGTGGTGAGAACACTCAATGGGAAAGAACAGTTTCTTCAATAAATGATTTTGGGAAAATTGTATATCGGCATGCAAAAGAATGAAATTGGACACTTATCTCAAAAGTATATACAAAAATAAACTCATGAATTAAAGACTTAAACATAAGGCCTGAAACTATAAAACTACTAGAAGAAAACAGTGGAAGCCTCTTGACATTGGTGTGGGCAATGATTTTTTTTTTTGGATATGACTCCCGAAGCATAGTCAGTCAACAAAAAGCAAAAATATACAAATGGGATTGTGTCAAACTAAAAAAACTTCCACACAGCTAAGGAAACAATCAATGGAGTGAACAGACAACATACAAAAGGGAATAAAATAGGCTGGGCGCGGTGGCTCACGCCTGTAATCCTAGCCCTCTGGGAGGCCGAGGCGGGTGGATCGCTCAAGGTCAGGAGTTCCAGACCAGCCTGAGCGAGACCCGTCTCTACTAAAAATAGAAATAAAAATTATCTGGACAGCTAAAAATATCTATAGAAAAAATTAGCCGGGCATGGTGGTGCATGCCTGTAGTCCCAGCTACTCAGGAGGCTGAGACAGTAGGATCGCTTAAGCCCAGGAGTTTGAGGTTGCTGTGAGCTAGGCTGATGCCACAGCACTCACTCTAGCCCGGGCAACAAAGTGAGACTCTGTCTCAAAAAAATAAAAAAATAAAAAAATAAATAAAAAAAGGGAATAAAATAATTGCAAACCATACATCTGATAAGCTGTTAATATCTAAAATGTGTAAAGAACTCAAACAACTTAATAATGATAAAACAAATAACCAGCCTAAAAATGGGCAAAAGACTTATGTGGACATTTCTCAAAAGAAGATGTACAAAAGGCCAATAGGTATATGAAAAAATGTTCAGCTTCACTAACCATCAGAGAAATGCAAATTAAAACCACAATGGACTATCACATCATACCTATATAAATTGATTTTATCAAAAAGTTAAAAGATAAGTGTTGGAGGGTGTATGGAAAAAGGGAACCCATATACATGGTTGGTTAGAGTGTAAGTTAGTACAGTAATAATGGAAAACAATTTGGAGGTTCCTCAAAAAATTAAAAGCACTACCATATGATCCAGCAGTTCCAATTCTGGGTGTATATTCAAAGGAAATGAAATAAATATGTTCAAGAGATATCTGCACACTTATGTTCATTACAGTATTATTCACAATAGCCAAGATGTGGAATCAACCTAAGTGTCCATTGACAGATGAATAGATAAAGAAAATGTGATATGTATACACTATGTCATTCTATTTAGCCTTATAAAAGAAGGAAATCCTATACTTTGCAGCAACGTGGATGAACCTGGAGAACATTATGTTAAATGAAATAAGCCAGATCATAGATAAGTCCATGTTCTCACCTTTTTGTGGAATGAAAAAAAAATTGAGCTCATTAAAGCAGAGAATAAAATTATGGTGGTTACTAGGCGCTGGGGGTGGGATGAGAAATGGGGAGGTGTCGGTCAAAAGGCACAAAGTTTCAGTTGGGATTAATAAATTCCAGAGATCTGTTGCATAGCATGGTGACTATAGTTAATAATAACTTATGTTATACTTAGAAATTTCTAAGAAAGTAGATCTTAAATGTTCTCACCAGAAGAAAATGACAAGAATATGAGGTGATGGATATGTTAATTAGCTTTATTTAATTATTTCACAATGTAGCAGAACTTGACATTGTACACCATAAATATATACAACTATAAATTATTTGTCAATTATATCTTAATAAACTGGGTAAAAAATAAAATTATATAAATATGTTAATTTCCAAGAAGGGCTAAATAGTCACTGAGTCTGTATCAGACAGAACTTCTGGAACAAATAAAACAAGCAAATGTGCAAAGTTAAAGAATGAGTTGAGAAATGTATATGAAAACTCTAAGATTATTCAGTTATCTAGTACTGATATTTTAAGTTTTGGCAAGTGACAAAACATGAAGTCAAAAAATGTACTATCTCGTATTCCTGATAGCAACTTTCCTTGAGCTAAGCAAGACCATGTTTATTAATTTATTTTTTATATTCTACCTTCCTATGAAAAGTATTTAGGATGATTAAAACTAAGGAAGTAATGCAAGGTGATATTATTTAAGCCATAGATAAGACTTAAAGCTTGGAAATAGAAAGATTTGAAGATGAAGTTAATACCTTTTAGGAGACTGAGAAAATGCACATATCCCTATTTTGTGGAAGTAGAAATAGAAAGAACAGAGTAGGTTCTTGCAAAATGGGAAACTGAGCTGTGGCTATAATAAGCACATTTAATTGCTATGTTATATATAATCTGCATAAATTATCTTAAAGTTAATCATTAGAGTCAATTTTTTTCATTTGATAAAAATTGTATTAGAGATGATATCACTTGACCATAACAATACATCTAGTTGGTGAGAGATCTGATTAAATAGAGGTCTAGCTGGATCCAAAGCACAAATTCTTGCCATTACACTTTGTCCATTAGGTAAATAAGGAAGCAGATACAATTAACCAGAATTTTATAACTATTTTACTCTTTGAAAATGACTGTGATTTAAATTCCTGAGGATAAGGTGTTTATGAATCATGAGTTACCTCACTGTACAAAGTTCTCAGTTATACAGTATTACAAATGACAATTCTAAAGTTGTTTATTTTCATTTTTAGGACTAACATTCAGAGAGTTTTTGCCTGTATATGTTGTATATTCTTATAAATCTCATATTCAGTGACCACTTCTAGTCAGGAGAAAGACACTGCATCAAAGCTAATTGTTATCTCCTTCACAGACATTAATAACATTGCAGCCTAATGGCATTAGAGATGATGAATTTTGAGATCTTACAGCCCCAGGGTATCAGAAATGATGTATGATACACTGGCCTTGCAATAGTTTTTTTTAAGTTTTAATTTGAGGTTTAAAAAAAAAACAAGCAAAAAGGCTTGGCATTTGAAAGCAACTAGATTCTTATCCGTTATTAATTCATATAGGAAAAACAGCTATGATGGCAGAGGCCAGATACTTATACCCAAGCTATAAATATGGATGAATAATTCATTTTTATATTAATTTTGAATTTATAGCCTAACTGGTTGAACTCTATTTTTTCTTTTCCCCGAAGGGCATGCACCAGACAAAATACTGCAGTGTCAACAGTCCAGAAAGACATAAAGTACTCAGTAAGCAAAATGAGATTTACTATAAGCATATTTATCTTCTTTGAATGACCCCCTATTTGTATTCTCCTTCTTATGGCTTACTAGAAGGTTCTGGAAAATCATGTGTTTTTTAAAGATAACTTTAAGTATGAGGAAGTATTTACCTCTGCATTAGGCAGCATGTGATTTGAGAGCTACCCTAAGGTCCATATGTCCCCAAATATTGTCCTCCTCAACATATTACTGAGTCCTTAATTATGTACATTGTCTCCTGATATTCCTTATTATAATTCAACTGTATTTTCCTATAACTCTCAACTTCTCAGTCTAAGTCAGACAACAAAAGTGATGGTTGAAACTTGGAATTTATTCAAGGAGGTCTTTGGGTGTTCTCTTCTGAGATTATTTAACTTTGAGACTTTGGGAGGGGCTCATTCCAATGAAAAGGTTATTCATATAACAAATATTTCCTGAGTAGTCATTGTAATCTAGAATGAATAGGCCAATCAATTTGGGGCTACCCCTGTTGCCCAATGGATGCATGTGTGTACCAAACATAAAACTCAGTAAGTGTATCATACATACTCTGTTTGCCTGAGACAGATTATACATCAATGAAGAATTGACTAACATCAAACAAACAAACAAAACCAGTTTACCCCCTAGCTGTGGAGATGAATGGAAGTCTGAGGTGGCATCCTCTGGGGTTGGCCTAGCCCCAAATTGGCATATTGAAGTCATTGGGTCATTAACATCCAGTATGGCCTAACATATATACTGATTTCTACTGTAATGCATTCTTGTTACAGCTTTGCCATATGATTCCTGATACAGAAATCCCACTCATGATTCACATATTTAAGGAATTATTCCTTTTTAATATTGGGATACTCAAACTTCATCCAGTCATAAAACAGAACACCCTTTACACCAAAGCAACCCAGTGCTTGACCACTGAACATTGGATCTGAGGGTTACTCTAGGCCCCTTATTAATAGAAAGTTCAAATGTTACTAGTGAGCTGTGCATTCTACTTGTCTAATGCTATACATGGCTTTGTACACAGCCATTTTCTACAAGAGTACATCTGTGTCCTTCCGGGTGTAGGAAGGGTGGGATGATGCCTGGACTACTCCAGTTCCTTCCCACATTGTTGTTTTTTTTATCCTCTTCTCTGATTCTTTTGAATGATTAGGAAGATTGGAATTCATTATGTGCCAAGAGGTGGTCATTGCTGTATCATCTGGTTGGCATTGGTGGTCATAATCATTACCTCCATCCTATTTAATGAAATGTTGGGTCTTGTCTAATGGCACTTTGCTGGTTGTCCTCACCCTGGTTAGGAAGAAAATAAGTATTTTTTGACTGCTCTAGGACTGTGGAGATGGGAAAGTATGGTGGTGATGGGCACTTGATACCTCCTCACCTGGTAAAAGAACTCCGGAAATCATAAGATGCTAGGTTTGAGGAGAGGATAGTGCAGAATTGCCATTAAGGCTGCCACAGTTTCTTTGAGGTATATCTCACTAATTTACCCTCTTTCTATAACCAGTCAGGCTTCTGGATGCAACAAAAGGAGAGCTGGGAGCCATTCTAGCATCTCCTAACAATCTGCTTGACAATTCCCAGTCTTTTAACACCACCCAGTACCAGCTGACGAAACAGTCAACTAATTTGAAGACAAGCTGCTTAGCAGGATATTTCCTTTTGCCAATTAAAGGTCTCTCTGGTTACTCAAGGAAACTTGGAAACAATGCTGCAGGCTGGTTAAACTTTTGTCTGCTTCCTTGCTGCAGCTGTAAATGTGTGTCTTGTTCAGCTTCATGACTCCTGTGCCCACCGATGGGGAAGATAAGCACTGACTGGTATACCTTGGAACAATCCATGACATTTTTCTTTTCCAGACTGGACAAAGTGTCCCATCTTCCTTCTTATGTGAACAGCTGGCCTTTTGTGTTCTATTATACTTTGTCTCCATATGACCTATATCTAGGGAGTGTTCACCTGGCCTCTGAGGTTTTTCAGGATTCTTTGTTACAAGCACTCCATGGTATGATAACAAAGGAACAAACTTGCCAGGTTGAGGGGGAATTATTAGTAGTAGACTGTATTCTACAACTTTGCCTGCAACTTATTCACACTTAGGGCAATGGAGGGGTGAGAATTAAGCTAACAATAAAGATACAGAATGTATCAACCACATTAGATCAAAAAGCCAGTGAAACTGCACCAGATTAAGAGTTTTCAGCTCATTAATGTAGGTTATTCTTAGTGTAGGTGGGTCAGGTTAGTTTGAGACTACAGAATCATTCTCAACTGTGTTGGGCAGCCAAGATGGCATTAGTGTCATGGTAATATGATGTGAGGCCATACAAGGTAGAACAATCTATTTCTCACATAATGGGGCAGGCAGAATGGTTCTCAGTATTTTAGTCAGCACCCTAGGACATGGCTCTCTCAAGCCCTGATTTAGGGGAGGAGTTCTAGTGCTACTTGTGGACTGTCGTAACTGGTCTTTAGTATCTCCAAATAATGTCACAAGTAGCCATACAGTCCGTATGGTTTGAAATGGTAGAAATGGTTAAGAAGGACTGTGTAAAGCCGTAGGATATACTTTAGAATGAGTGTTTACTAAGAGGTGAAGAAATTTTTTGAGACTTATCTTCTGTAGACTACTACCTTAAAAAGTAGATAGTCTTCTCTAAAACAGGATAAATTTGGTAATTAAACCCACCACGCATACATTTTTGCTACAGCTTAGTGTTCATTTAACTTTTTTGATAGAATGCTGAGATGGCAGAATAGACCTGGAGGTGGACAAAATATAACCATATCATATAGTTAAAAATGAAAATCTTGGACTCATGCTCCTTGCCATGCAGAAGAGAGAGGAGTGTTCTTCCAGCCATGCAGTTTTTTAAGTGCAACATCCCAGGAGACTGATGTCTGTGTGTGCTACATTTTTGTCCTCTGTGCTCCAGAGTGCAATAGGCTATCTTGAAAACAAAAACTTACAACTCCTGAATCTTGTCAGCTTCCCCCAATGGACACTTTAGATACCTGCTGGACAGGTGACACTTTTAGAAGCTACAATTCTAATTATGGACAACTCTGTTTACTATGAGATAAACAATAATTTATTAACAGTACTTAGAACCCTTCTGAAATAATATGAACATAATTTGATAATTGAAGTCTACTTGATTCTTTTAACATGATTCTCTAATAAGAATTGTTTCTTTGTGATTTTCAAGAACCTTTATTCCTATCTACAGAAAGTGTGAATAATCCCCCAAAAGAATTCCAAGGAACTGATGCAGTTGAAGTATAAGAAAAAATAAGTAATTTATTTTCTAGGTGAAAGTCTGTTTATGTTTGGCTTATTGAAAAGGGTAAATATAGTCCTTTCGGAAAAGTGTTTAGTTGAGATTGATTTAGTCTGTTTTGTTCTTATTTTAAAATTTCTCACTACCTGTGACTCTGTAGGAAAATAGAGTGAGGAAATACCAAAAGGAACTCATCCTATGAATGGAAAAAAAAGCCAATTTCCATTGGCATAGGTATTATCTCATCAAAAGAATGTGGAGAAGCAAATAATCCTATAAAATAGAAGTTCCGAATTAAAATGGCATCCCACTGTCCATCCCTGAGCCTATTATCCTAATTTCTCATCATCTCACACAAATATTGATGAAACCTGACAGAGCTGATATTTGTAATCATTTTAGAAGTGTTTTAAATCAATTTTTAAAATTCCAGTGAATATTTAATAGAAAAAAATAGGATCACAGCATAAACTAGCAATTCAAGAAGAAATATAAATTGGGCAAAAAATATTAGGAAAATGCTCAGTCTCACACATAGACAATGTAATAATCAACAAAATGAGAACCAAGTACAAAGTTGCCATCAAATTGGCAAATTGGCTAAAAAATATACCATTTGTGGGAGAGAAGATAATGACAGGTACATTCATCCACAGCAAGTGCTACTCTAAGTTAGAGCAATCTTATAGATGTTCATAATATATAATTTTTAATATTAAAGGTTGAAGATCTTAAAAATTTGACTAAGTTATTTCACTTTTATAAGTTAATTCTAAAAAATTTGGTCAAATATTTAATTAAAAGAAAATTAATATTATAATAATATGATTATAATAATGGAAAACATAGACCAATGTTAATAAGGGGAGAGTTAGATAAATATCAATATGGAATTAATGCTTCCTATAAAATTGTGGTTTTCAAAAACAATGACATAAGAAAATGTTTATGTAACATTAATTTAGATTATAAAATTATATACCTTATTCGAGTTTTGTCAAAAATGTAGATAGATGTAAGAGTCAAAAAGGAGATTTAAAATATGAAAAGTAGTTAAATTTAAGTGTTGAGATTATGTCTGTATTCTGGATCTGTTTTTTCCATATTTTAAAAGTTATCTATAATGAGCCAAAATTTGTTTTGCAGTAAGAAATCAAATGAGAAAAAAAGTAAAAATAGGCATTTAATATTAGTCATAACTATTTTCTGACCTCTAGTGGCTTCTTTTGGGGTCTTGTTGAGGTGGGTTTCAGGCAGGATGAGGATGGTATTAATAAAGAGCTTTGATGTATAAAATGGGGCATGAACCAAGAAAAAAGAAGGAAGGAATGTTTTCATATCTGGTTTAGGTTGAACAGAGGAGCAGATAAACACTGAGTTTCAGTTTATATCTAGTATGGGTGTCTGGTTATTTTGATCAGGACTAAGTGACTTTAAGAACTATATAAAATTTCTTAAACAGACTCCTTACAGTTCCTATTTTTATTTTCCTCTATAAGTTTGCCATGATTTTCCCTTTTAATGTGAGCAAGCTGTATACTTATCTTTCTGGTGTTTTAGGAGACAAGAATGTTAAAAGGACACAAAGGTGAACCTTTAAGATGGGACAAATCAATCCTGATTTTTACTTTCTTCTCTCACTCAAGAGCTGTGAAGTTTTGTGCAGCAGAGAGTAACGTGTACATAGCTGCTCCTACATAAAAGCTTTGTAGCTCTTTCAGGTGTTTTTATTATGCCTATGTCATAGAAGCATCTTAGATTTAATGAGATATGTGTAATTTTATTGGCCTGGATATGTGCTTGAGGGTTTCTTTAGCTAAAATACAACATTGGGACCAGTCATGGTTGAATGTCTCACTTGATTGAAAGTTTCTGGGAATAGGATTACAAAAGGATAGGGACAGAATTGGTGGCAGCTGCTTTACATTACAAAAGAAGGGAGAACTAAGTATGTGTGGACCTAGTCTGAATGTGGGAAGAAAATTGGGATTTAGCAAAGAGGAGATATTTGTAGTTCCTTACACTGTCCTTGCAGCAAATCAAGATTTTGTGGGCCCTGCAACTTATAAAATTTAGGGGCCCTCTTTAAATAAAAGAATATAAATTATGACTACATATGAAATTAAATAAGAAAGTTAAAATTTATTTTGAAAGAGCAAAGAAATCACAATAATTGACAAATTTTCAAAGGCTTAAAATAATAAATCCTCCACAAAATAAAAAAATTATGAGTTAACTACCTCTGCACCTTTACCATGTCTTTTTCTGAATGTTTTTGTCTGTATCTTCTTTGATCACAATAATTTTATAACAATATCTTCTCTTGGGAGAATAGACAATAAGCCTTTCTTCTAGCATGGTCATTCAAAAATGTCTTTATTATTAATAAAATTTAGAAAGTTTCAGCTTCAAAACTTATCATTGATGATGCTCTAAAGATTTTGTTGTTGTCAAAGTTTGGAAAACCTTTATTGAGTTTCTTTCATATATGAACTCTTATAATGTACTCATTGTTTCCTGTATTACTGCAGATTTGTGCTTTACAAACATGGGGCTTCTAAAAAATTGTATTTTGCATGATTTCCATCAATAAATAAACAATTAATGTGTTCATAATTATATAAACTGAAAGTTTATATAATTTTATATAAATTTTATTTAAAATTTTTATATAGAATTTATTTTATATAAAGTTCATTCACAGTAAGAGAGAACTTCTGTTTGAAATGGGCTTTGATGACAATTAATCTTCTGTTTAAAATTTTACATAAATTATGACTGGAAGAGTTTTCTACAGACTCAATTCTGGCTCCAGATATTTCAGTTCATTTTTTGCTCTCCACACTGTTATGCTTCCGGTGCTGGGTATCATGGATCATATTCATATTATAATATCATTCTGCTTCTGGATCTTCGTGACACAATCAGGGTAAGTTGGCACACTGGGCAGTAGCAATATTCTGGAATCCATTTCTATACCAATGGACAGTTATTAATATCTTAACTATGAACAGAAGTGGCTCTACATTATGAAGTACATACATATATATATATATATGTGTGTGTGTGTGTGTGTGTGTATGTGTGTATGCATGTGTATACACCTGCATACACACATACATAACACCAAACCCAAACTAATACAAAATCCTTTTATCCAGACTCCAAAAATGTTCTGGTTATTCCAGAGGTAGAAAGGTTGTAATGAAGGAAAAGACAATAGGAGTGGAATTCTTACCTATAGCTAGAATATCCTACTTTTGAAAACTTTATTAAAAACATATGACCGTGTGAATCCAATGCTAGGGCCCCTCCAATGGCCTTGGAAAGGGCTCCTTCAGTTGAGGGGACCTGAGGCTTAAGCTTCATTAGCTTTTTGGTAAATAGACCTCCATGTCCTGTAATCATGTTTTAGAAAAAAGGAGAATTAAGAAAGCTCGATGCTGTATCCTTTGGATGAACAGTACAGCTAGGACAAAGGCATGCCTGCAGTTTTCAAGTAAGAATTCCAAATTACTGTTAAGGGTGACAGATACTAAAAAACCAATTAGTATGATGGCAGTGATAATGAAAACTCTTAATGAAATACATGTAATAGAAATCTATGTGTCTTTTCTCAAAAATATAGTTACACTGGATATCATTAAACATTTTAAATCTATTTAGTTCATTTATAACTTCATTCATTTTCAGTACAGTCTCTTTTCAAAAAAATAAAGACTTTTGGGAAGTGATTTACACTATTATTAAAAATACAAGTATCAGCTTACGTTTTATGTGGCCAGCTTTCAGACTCTTTTTGTTACAAGGACATTTAGTCTATGCTTCTTAATTCCTTCCTAAGAAACTTTTAAAATGATTTCAGTTAATTGTTTAATAAGGGTTTTAAATACCTCTCAAGAATACTGTCTTTTCTGTAGTTCCATTCATTGATGTGTAACTCACTACTAAAAATATTTCAAATTCCAAAGCTACTATATATTCATGAAGTTATATTTTTGTCTAGAAGGATTGGTGGAAAAAAGAATTAGTGAATTAGAGGTTAGGTTAAAGTTGTTGATGAACTGTAAAGTTCATCAACAATACTATTCTGCTTTTAATCACATTTCACATAATCCTAGATAAAATCTACATTAATTTTAACCACCTGAAAAGAGGACTCCAATGTTTTCTTATTTCCTATATTGCCTTTTATTATATTAATACTCCTCCTATGTGCCACTTACTGTGGTCATCAAAAATGGATAGAACCCTGCAAAGTTATCAAATCATTGTAAGCAGGACTATGTTTTATTTGCTATTGTATTCCTTGAGCCTAGCACAGGGTCTGAGAATCAGATAAACATTGTTTGTGTTGTTGGAGGGTAATGAAGCTGATTCATAATAGAATCTGGTTTTAGAATGCCCCTTGGAAGAGAAACTGTCTTTGTAAAGTAAAATATCTCAGTAGGCAACTGTGACAGTGGGTTGGTACTTCTAAAGATAGAGCCAGGAGGAAGCCAAAGAGCCCAGAATACAGTATTCTCTGCTAAAAGTGAACAAAAATTTTGGGGGTGGAGGATGCTTAAACTAGGGAGGAGAAATAATTAAACCAAGGAACAGATGACATTCAAAAGTAAAGTAGGAGGCTGGACCTAACTGGAAGAGATGACTAGTGGAATTTCCATGGGGGTAGTGGGAATGGTCCAGGCACTAGGAAGAATTAGTTATATTAATATAAATCATCCGTGTGTTGATATTTGAAGTGAAGTCGTTTAACATTCCCCTACCTCAATTGTTTAATAGAGTAGCTACATCTAGACTTGAAACAGTGCATTTTGGGGAGTAAATGTGTAAGAGCATCGTCCAGCAGGATATAGTGCTGCAAATGGGCAGCACACATGGGAGGAAAAAGGAAGAAAAGAGATGAAGAATTGATTGGAAGAAAAAAATCAGAGCAGGACGTACTAATAAGACAAACAAGTTCCTCCCCTACTCTAAAAATCCTTGGCAGGAGATGCTGATTTTCTCTTTTCATGTAGGATGGAACCAATTTTATTTGTTAACAAGGACAAGTTGATTCCAACAAACTGGAGGATTTGAGGATATTGCATGTATTGAAATAGGGGTTAGAAATGTTCAGAATTAATTGAACTGAGAATATTGTCTCTGCCTTGAAAGAGCTTGAAGGCTAATGATTGAGAGATGCCCATAGGCAGTTTAATAAATTCTGCGATGGAAGTATGATCAACATGCCCTGTGAACACAGACAGAAAAAGTGTTGTTACACTTTACCTACTGGGTAGGAACATCAGGAAGACTACACAGAGGAAGGACTCCATGAGTGAGGATTTCTCTGAAGAAAAATGGGGAAAGGCATTCTGGGGATAAGAAACAAAGAGTGCAAAATCATGGAAATATAAAAGAGCAAAGTGCATTGGGGAACTGAAAAGCAGAGAAAAAACTGGATGACACCAAGTGAGAAGATGAAGAAGACATTGGAGAAATGGCTGATTACAATTGTCTACACTCAGCTAGGAAGGTGAAATTCTTACTTCCATTTCTTGACTTTTTTCCTGAAAAGCCATTGGATGTATGTTTTGCAATAAATTTTATAATCTGACCCAATTTGCACGGTTCTTTTCAGGGCTTTGCCTGTCCTGTTTTATATCAATGTTTCATTCACAAAAGACACAATGACAGATTATTTTCACTTGTCCATCCATTCCTAGAGCTACAGGTAGATCTATATTCCACTTTCTGCTCTAGCAAATGAAATAAAGATGCAGTGAAACAGCATATGCGAAGAATGTTACAGGAAATCTATAATGCTGATAAAACTTCTAGGTTTAGCAGAAATCAGCCAATTGAGAGTTTTTATTTTATTATTTTTCCTGGCAAAACAAATTATTTATTGTGAAACTAGGATAAACCTCAAATGAAGTGAATAAAACAATGCAGAAAGTTTTATTGAATTTTTTCTAGCTAGGCAGGTTTAAAATATACTTTTTTGTTGTTTTTCTAGGAGGTGATTCTGAGACTCACTGAAGGAGTGTTACACATTCTTAACACTTCTTTGAAACTAGTAAATCACAGATTTTATCTGCAGGTTCAAAATAAAATTCATTCTTCATGACTCATCTCCACTACCACCTCTTCTGTACGGCTGTGCTTGGTTCTATTCTATTCCATGTAGTTCTGTATGGCTGACCAGGTAACCCAGATTTATTGACTGGACAGAGATTCTAGGAATTTTTATTAGAAGCTTAAAAGCCTTTTGGGAGGCAACTCATTCTAAGGTAAGAGAGCATGAAGGCACAGAAATTTGGTGTGGTCATTGGGCTAGTTTGGGACGGTAGAAAACAAAGTACATGATTCTGAATATATCACAGCTTGCATGGATTCATAATTGAAACCTAAAGTGAGGAAAATTAAAATACCTGCATAAGAACATTTAAGAAAAAGAGTTAGCTGGAAAATGAGAGTCCAGTGTTTAACGGTATTAATATTGAGGCTTTAATAATGAAAAAAAATCAGGAAAAAAAGCTCATAGTTCAGATTTTAGGTATGTCCTACATCTAGCAACAAGGGGGCTCAGAGCTGATACTAATAGACAGTAAAGCCTCCTCCTGCCATTAGTAGAAACAGGGAACCCTTTGCATGCTTTTCCTCCTCCCTCCCTCCCTTCCTTTTCTTTCCTCTCTTTTTTTCATTCTCTCTCTCTTTTTCCTTCCTTCCCATCCTTCCTTCTTTCTTCCTGTCTTAGTCCATTTAGTGTTGCTATCAAGGAGTATTTAAGGCTAAGTAATTTATAAAGAAAAGAGGTTTATTTGGCTCATGGTTTTGCAGGCTATACAAGAAGCACATGTACTGAGATCACATGGCAAGAGAGAAAGGGGTGGTGCCAGGCTCTATTTAACAACTAGCTCTCTGAGGAATTTTCCCAGGAACTAATAGATTGAAAACTCACTAAGCTTCCCGCCCCCACCAGGGAAGGTGTTAATATATTAATGAAGGATCCACCCTCATGAGCCAGACACCTCCTGTTAGGTCTAACACTGGAAATTAAATTTCAACATGAGGTTTGGGGAACAAACATGCAACTATAGCACCTCCCTTCCCCTCCTTACCTCTTTCCACGCTCTTCTCCTTTTTCTCCCTCTGTCTCTGTTTCTCTCTCTCTTCTCTGATGAACCTGACAGAAACCTATTTGAGTTAGCTTAGGAAATTGGGGGAATTTATCAGAAAGGTGCCCAAGGTATCTCAGTGAATGGTTAAGTAACTGCAGGGAAGGCAGAAGTGAAACTGGACATTGGGTACAGCTCTTACCAAGGAAATTAATGAGGCCAGTATCTCTCTAGGCCTCTTCTGTCTTCTTCTTTCTCTCTTCCTATTATACTTCATTCTCCCATGATGCAAATTGGGAGTGTTCTACATGACAGACAGTGTGGCTGTTGAAATCTCCAGGGCCTCATCACCTGTTTCTCAGGAAAAACTGAACCTTGCTTAATCTAGTGTCAAATTACAGAATCCAAATAGAGGGTTAGTTTGAGTTAGGTAACCACCACCAAGAAAATCATGTAGCCACAGAATAGGGAGTTGGGGATGCTTTTAAGAATGTACAACCTTTCAGAACTCATGTTTAGTGCTAGAATAGAAGCATTTCTTTTCAGGAGAGAGGCAGTGTTTCCAAAAGAAAAGAAAAGATTGACAGGTAAACATGAGAACTGACTTTTACTAAAGCAAGCATATAGCAGGCTTTGTCACCATTAGCATGGATGCAGATACTCTTAACCTCTGTCATTGGCTGCCTTAACACGAACACCTAGGGCTTTTGTTGGCACTGGCATTAGTGGGTACCAGCAGACATCAATATAGGACTAAAGCTTTTAAATAGTTATTGACAAGATATAGCACCATAGTGAGCTAGAGCAGAGGAAGAGGAAAACAGTATGTGCTATTGTAGTAAACAAGGTTACTGGGAACTCTGAACCACAGGGGAAGTATCTGAATGTGGATTAAATTGCTGCAGAGCACATGGTGATGAAGCCAAATAGATTGGTAAAATGCCCTTATTTATACTTTAGGTTGGTATGGCCTGGGAAATACTGACTTGGTATAGTTATAAGCTATGTGACTGTCTACTATTTCAGATGTGAGTCTGTGCATGGATGCTCAATAAAAGGAATATAGTACTGAATTATATTATAGATTGTATCCACCTCAAAATTGTGTATTTCTTAATATTCATCTTCTCTACATGTCTTTTCAAAGTAGTTTAGTTATTTAGTTGTAAAGTCATGGATTGAGTCCATTCAAGATATGTATACATAGTAAGACAGGGACAGTGATTGGAAGAATTGGTCAGGTGATTGTGGGTCTCTATTGTGGCATAAAATTCTCAGGCATGAATCTAGCACCTGTGGTGCTGGAGGGAGAAAGCAACAAAACAGGAAATATAGGTAGAATCAGTACTTAAGATTTAAGAAGTTTATGTCCATGAGTCCATGCTTACCATGACCCACTTTGAAAGATGGGCCACTGAATTGGGCAGCACCTGGCAAGGCAGAGCATATAGTCCTGGAGAGGGAACTAGAGTACTAAGCAATACTTAGCTGGAGTTTAGGAGGAAGGACCAGGGCAGAACTTTAGTCTTATGAATTGAAACAACAAAAGGTAAAGGAGAAAGTTATGACCAAGAGAGCAATTAGATTCTCAGGGATTATCTGCTGAGACATTAAACCTGAATTTCATTGTTAGTGAAGAGATCTCAAAGAGCAATGTGGTGAGCCAGCAACCGTGGCTGGCACAATGTAGTCTTCCTCTTGGAGGGTTTGATTTAAGCTGTACTAGGCCAAACCAGGAAGGGGGTGGTGAGAGCTTGAGGATACTGATCTACTTGCATATATGTCAGGATGAGCACAGAAACTGCAACAGGAAAAAGTTTACAGTTAACTGGGGGAACTGATAGATTGAGCTATACAGACCTAACCCAGCTGCAGAGAAAAACAAGACAAGATTGACAGATAACCTTTTGAATGGAAAGGAAGATGTTGTTTAATGCTGCACTCCCCTTCTTAAATTTTTAAGTTCTTAATTGGAATGAATTAAAACATTGCTCAACAACCATTTGGTGTGATTACATTTCAGAGGTCATATATTATCTAATTCTATGGAGATATATGCATGCCATTTGAAGAGATGAGTTTTGATCTATGCCTCTTTTGAAAAGTGTGGTTCTAGGAGGTCAGTTTACTTTCCCCTTAGAGTAACTGGTTGCTGGTTTCAACACTGCAGCGTTGTCTTGGAAGCATGCTACCAGAAGCACTCTGAAATACGTGGCGTCCTTTGTGGGCAGCTCCCATTGGTATGGTGCAAGAATTGTATTCAATCACTTTGTCAGAACAATGACAGCTGTGAAAAGGAGCCCATAAAGCTATTCATCAAGCTCTGAAACAGCTAGCACTTTACTTGTCTGGAGTTATTTACTAGTGGTTGATGATGACACAGTTGAGTGAGGCAAAAGCTTATGAGGCTTCTTGACTCTGTTTTGGAGAGAAGGTCATTTTGAAAGAGAAAATTATAAAGTCTTCAGTACATCCTAATCTAGCTTTTCATTAATATGGTAAAACACCACCAAAAATAGGGAAAAGTATTTTTCAGAAGGAATGTAGGCTGTGATGTTATAAAAATTTGATTTTGTATCAGTAATGATTCAATCAGAAAGAACCACTAGAATATATAAATCAAAATAATACTATGAGAATAACTAATAGAAACACATTTTAAACTCTGCTCCTAATTAAGATGTAAATCTTTGAGTAAAGGACTTAATGTCTCCATCCTCAGTCATCATCTATAAATACTGAGATTTAGCAAGGTATTTTTTCTTTCTTTGTAATGTTTCTTTTTAAATGTTTCTTTTCTGTTAAATATGTGATTCTCCATTGACTTTATCTTTCCACCAGGTTTGTGAAATCCCCTTTGGGTTAGGAACCTTGACCAATTCTTCTCCTAAATCTCCTTCAGATATAGAAGATTCAGCACAGACTAGCTATCTACTAAAAAAAAAAAAAAAAAAAAAAGAAAGTTCTTAAGTGGAGATTTCTAGAAGAATAATTGATAGATAAACCAACTGTCAGATAGTTTATCATGCTGGTGTTTTGTAGAGTATTAGTAAATAGTATTTAATTAAATATAATGATCCTTAAATATATTCTAATCGTAGGTAGCTTGGAGAAGCTTGCATCTATTGGCGGTCTTGAAACCCACAGAAACACTACACCTGGAAACTTGAGTTTCAGTCCAAGTCAGTTTAAATTTCCATTTTTTAACATAGGAAATGTATGACCCAAGCTTCTAAGAGTTTTAATTAAAAAAAAATCTATCCTGACTTCTAAATTTGGTTTCAGTTAGTAAGAATAAAATATTGTGTACTTCTTTTAGCTGATAGCCATCTGCTACAGAAACATTCAAATGTCAGCTCATCAGAATTTAAAAGGACTTCCTGAACAGAAGTTCACTGAAATTTAAGAAACTTTAATGGAACTTCTGTTGCAAAATGATGCTGTCTTGGCTTTAGGCTAATCCCCCAAACACACCTACAAATCCATCTCCCAAAACGTCTGCTAAAGCTGGTTCTGTTTTACAATTTTTATGGCAAAGGTTAAAATAAGTAATTTCCACAACAGCTGTCGACATACAGTCTGCCTTTGGAGGCTGCTTTCCCTAGAGAATTTTATTTCTTCAAATGTCATAATTAGAATTTCATCTCCAGTGACTAATCAAGGAAATCTGGCAGCAAGATACAGCATGGGTCACATTTTAATTACGAATGCATCTTTCCCATCTGAAGGGCCAGGAGCTTGTTGCTAGTCATGTCACAGGAA
The DNA here is from genome assembly GCF_020740605.2 of Lemur catta. Lineage (NCBI taxonomy): Eukaryota > Metazoa > Chordata > Mammalia > Primates > Lemuridae > Lemur > Lemur catta. Next base: position 28,800,228 of record NC_059137.1, read on the forward strand.
CTCCTGTGCACTGTGAATAATTAAGTACACTTTTCAGTGGACAGTAGTTGTTTCTTTAAAATTCAGCAAGATTTATCAGAGCATTAACAGACTTCTTGTCACACTGAAAACTGATGGGGTGCAAAGAAGGAGATTTCCAGGCAATTAAAGCAGTGAATTGTGTTCATGTACTTTCATTATCTATGACAGTTGTATATATACAGGAGGATGCTTTCATGTATTCATTTATTAATTTTATTTCTTAACATTTATGGAATATTTACTTCCTTGAACTTATAGTTGGGGAAAAAAGGTAGAACAACACTGTCTTTTCCATAAGAGACAAACTTGAATCTGGTCATAAATTATCATTAAATGAGTGATATAGCCTGGGTGCAGTGGCTCATGCCTGTAATCCTAGCACTTTGGGAGGCAGAGTGGGATGATCGCTAGAGCCCAGGAGTTTGAGACTGGGCAATATGGTGAGATCCCGTCTCTATAAAAAATAATAAACAAAAATTAGCAAGGTGTGGTAGTGTGTGCCTGTAATCCCAGCTACTCAGGATGTTGAGGGAGGAGGATCACTTGAGCCCTGGAGTTGGAGGTTGCAGTGAGCTATGATCAAGCCACTGTACCCTAGCCTGGGAGACAGACTGAGATCCTATCTCAAAAAAAAAAAAGGGAGATATAATGGAGTCATATTTATGGTGCTTTGGGGACACTAAGAAAGAAGTAATTAATTCTGCTTGAAGAGATCAGGAAGGACATGACAGGAGAGGTGCTGTCTCAGCTGAGCTATACAGGATAATAAGCAGGGAGGAATTTGGTAGACTGACAAGGAAGGGGAGGGAATTCCTGACAAAGGGAACTACATCCATAAAAACAAGGAGGTTTGGAGGCACTTGTAGTTAGTGCAGTGAGGATAAAATGCAGAACACCTTTGAGTAAGTTGTAGAAGATGAGCATACAGTACAGGATCAGGGTTTGTTTTAATGCTGGCAGAAATGTAGTTGTTCTGAGCAAGAAATTTGTATTCAAAGAAGGGTTACAGATATAAGACATTGATCCCCTCAGCCCTCCGAAGAGCCAGACAAAAAGTTTGAGTAGCTTCGTCCTCTTATTCCAGAATATCTGTCATTTTCCATTTTTTTCATGAAATGAAAAAGATTGGTGTGTCCATACAATAAACTACTACTTAGTAATATGAAGAAATGAACTACTGAGGCATTCAAGAAAATAGGTGAGTCTCAAAAGCATTTTGCTAAGTGAAAGAAGCCAGAGAGAGAAGACTGACAGAATGTGTGATTACATTTACATGAAATTGCAGAAAATGCAAAACCATAGTGATAGAAAGCAGACTGGTAGTCACCAGAATCCAGAGTTTGAGCTGAGAATATTGACTAAAATGGGGCATAAAGAGACTTTTGGGGGTGATGGAAATGTTCTATATCATGATCATGGTGGTGACTATAAAACTGAACAATTCTCAGAACTCAACAAATCATATTCAAAATTGCTAATTGTACTGTTTATAAATTATAGCCACATCAGAAACTTTGGGTGGGAATGAGTTAACTTCAGAGGTGCTAAGTAAACAATAGCCTTTCCAATAAAAACATCCAGGATGAGGCCACTGAACTGGCTTCCTCAAGCATCTGGAGATGGAGAACCACATTAGCTGACACTCAACAGAATAAGAAATTGGGGGTGACAAGAAGTGATTTTTTCCACTAAAATCTAATTTCTGGACTTTAAGAATGTTTGAGTTTAAATAACATGTACAATAATAAAAACAATAATTTTAATAAAGCACTTCTTATCTGCTTGCCATGTTTTTAAGAGCTACACATATATTAATTCATTTAGTTCTCACAACAGCCCTGTAAATCTGTTATTCTCATTTGTCAGATTAGGAAACTGAAGCACAGAGAGCTTAATTAACTCATCCAGTATCGCAAACCTAGTACATATAAAAACTAGGATTTGAAATCAGGTGGTATGGTTTGGAGTCTGTGCACTTAACCACAAAGGCAGTATATTTGAATTTAAATTTTCCCAGAAATTTAATCATGGGAGGAGTTTATATTCAATCCTGGGACATCTTGATGTTGTTGTACTTTATTACTGGAGCATATTAATATTGTCATTTTATATCATTGCAGAGCCTCTGGTGACCTGTGTAAAACAATGTGGCTGGATGTAATTAGAAAAGGGAATGAATTTTCAGCTTCAAATAGTGTGACACTGGAGTTAATTAATTAAGTACATTGTTCTTATCCATTTCAGTGCCTTCTGATGGACAAAATCAATTCTGACCATCAGAGGTGTAAAGAGTATCCACAAAAGAACAGTAGTTGATATTGTGGAGCTGCTACATGAAGACAGAAATGAGACTTCCCTTATCCCTGCTGAGGAGGTAGTACAGTTGTGTATGATCATAGGTTTAATGAATAAGCTCAGTGGATTAGATGGATAAAATTCAATGGAGAGTATTAAAAGGATCTACTAAAATGTACTACACATGTTTTCATATACAGAGCTCGCCATTAAAGAAGCTCTTCTGGAATAAGCTATTAGATTATTGTGTGATGTTATAGGTCTACATTTCTGAACTGAGTGATGATATAATAATCTACTAGAACATTTGTCAGCACAAGGAATATGTCCTCTGTTTTTTTTTTTTTTTTTTTGAGACAGAGTGTCACTTTGTTGCCCGGACTAGAGTGAGTGCCGTGGCATCAGCCTAGCTCACAGCAACCTCAGACTCCTGGGCTTAAGCGATCCTCCTGCCTCAGCCTCCCTAGTAGCTGGGACTACAGGCATGAGCCACCATGCCCGGCTAATTTTTTTGTATATATATTTTTCAGTTGGCCAGATAATTTCTTTCTATTTTTAGTAGAGACGGGGTCTCACTCTTGCTCAGGCTGGTCTCGAACTCCTGACCTCGAGCGATCCACCCACCTCGGCCTCCCAGAGCTAGGATTACAGGCGTGAGCCACCGCGCCCGGCCTGTCCTCTGTTTTTTATTCTTTATTTTGCCCCAGTACAAGGAAGAAATCATAAATCATTATATGTATACTAAAAATCAAACTTTTCCTCAGTTAAGCTGCCCTAAAGTCAAATCTTGGAGAGTGAACAGAGAGCATTAGCAAGCCAATCTGATCATATGCTTTAATCACAACCTTTAATCTAGCCTTTATCAGTAAAAACAAAACAAAAACAAACAAACAAAAACTCCTATTTTTTAAAATTTTTATTTGGACATCATATGTCTCACTCTTAGAAGGCAAACAGGGGGGGTGTCATTAATGGACTAAACAATAATGATGCTGATGTCATTGTTTTTTTGGTTCTCAGAAAGGTGAAGGCAGAGGAAAATGTTGGTAATAAGAGCGATATGAAAGTTAGGGCAATATAGGGAAAAGAGCAGTCTGTCATACAACCTATACTTTATCCACGTACATAATTCTCTTTTGGTCTTCCTCCTAACATGGTCAACATACACATGTCAGCCTCCATGCCGCCCCCACCCCACCACCAACAAAATATAACAAGAACTTCTACCTTCCAATGACACTGCCACAGCTTTTAAGTTTCACCTATTAAAGCCCAATGCCCAAAGACCACCAAAAATACACTTGTAGTCAAGCAAACTAAGTTTTCTTAACTTGTTGCAGCAAGGAAAACTGCATCCTCTGGTGAAAATAATCTCAGTGAGATGGAGTGAAGATGGTTTTGTTATAGGATCTGGATATGCACTGGATGATTTGCATATCTGCACTTCATTGCGTTGTCAGAAATGGGGGCTATTTGGGGATTGAATATATTAATAATGTTAATTTAAGAAGTGGGACAAATAACGTAGGGCTGTCATTGGTCAGGGAGCATTACTCACTCATACTGGCTCTGGCAAGGGAATGTGGTGGCATAGTGTCCTTGTTTTTGTCTTGTTCAATCTTACCTGATGTTGATATTCTGTGAAATTGCTTATGTTCAGCAAAACACACAACTTACCTGTTGGCTGCCAAGCCAGCTGTCGGTTGTCAGCTGTCAGGTATTGTTGTTTTTGTTTCTCCTTTTTTTTTCTCAGTTCCTTACATCCATTAATTTCTCTCTCCATTCAGCTTGAAGATTTGTTTTCAGGAGAGAAAAAAAGGGACTTGTGTTAGTTATCATTTTATCATCCATGACTGAATTTTAGAGCAGAAACGCTGAGACAAAGAAAAAGAAAATAATATTACTTTTTAAGAAACCACTTATGTGTAAAAATGAAAGTGTATTGGCTATGTATGTGCACAGAACTATAATTTATTGAAGGTACAAACACATTCATATGAATGTTTATAGCTGCATTATGGTTATAGTCACTAATGAGAGTGAGTTATTTGAGGTAAGCAAACATATTAACAAAGTTTCAGAGATAGTTAGGCTTGCATTAACTTGGCTGTAATTATGCTTTTAAATACATAATAATTCAAGAAAAAGGTTATATAAAATATATCAGTAGATTGAAGTATTTTAATTTACTTTTTCATAAATGGAATATTAATAGTTGAGGAAAGTATGATATTTCAAGCATAATGAGGCTAAGCCTTAAATGAAAATTTCATTAGTTTTATCTTTAACAGTATATTGGGAGCACCAGAGATTGCTTTCTACATGTAACATGAGCTTAATGTAGAATTTTCAGTACTTTAATAATTCTCTTTCAAGAGAACTAAATTTCTTTAAGTATAAACTCCTCATTGGCTTTCTGTTTTTGAGCTTTTTATTTATTTATTGTAAAAAGTATATCATGTTATTCCATGTACTTAAATGGTTCCTACAGAAATAGCTATTGGTGTGGGTGTGACTTGATTCTTAAAAGTACAGTGTGGCCATTTTCAAACAATTTATGCAATTAATTTATCTGTACATGAATGTCCATCTACCCATGAATAGATGTTGAGGAAGGAGCCAGTGGTGAAGAAACTGTTCAATTTTCACTACATTTAATTGGAATAAGTGTTTCCCTCCTCCATATACTTTTTCACTGAGAAAGCTTGAACTGCCTTCTTTGAACAATGCTATCCTTATTTCTTCTGTCTAGAGAAATGAGTAAAAAATTGGTGAAAGTAGGGAGAAAAAGAAGGTGATGAGAAGAGAAAGCTAATATCAAAGTCTTTTTCCTGCTTCTATTCAGGCACATTTGTGGTTGGAAATAACTGAAATATTTAGACTGAAGCCTCTGAGTCTTTCTGGTTGAAATGACCAAAATTGCTACATCATTATTAACTAAACTCCAGACTTTATTTGAATTTCACCAGATACTCCATTAATGTCCACTTTATGTTCTAGGATTCAACAAAGGTACTATGTTGCATGCTTTTTCAGTTTTCTCTGGTCTGTGACAGTATCTTAGTCCTCCTTGTTTTCATGACTTTATAATCTTGAGGATGTAAAATGTCCTTCTCATCGCATAATGACAGGGAGTACATGGTATCTACATGACATTACTGATGATATTGCTTGATCATACGGTAAGGTAGTGTTTGCCAGTTTTCTCCACTGTAAAGTTGCTATTTTCCTCTTTCTCTCCTCCATTCCTTGGAACAGAGTCATTAAATCTATCTAGCCCATCCTTGGGTTTATGGTGGGATTAAACTTCACTCCTGGAGGACGAGTATTTCCATATAGTGTTTGGAATTCTTCTGTAGGGATGATTAGTCTGTTCTTCGCTTATTTAGTTATTCAATCATATGTTTATATGAGTATAAACTTGTGGATATTTATTTTATATTTTGGGTTGTAATTCAATATTATTTACATTAGTGCTCAAATTGTTCCAGATTTGGCCATTAGGAGCTCTTTCAGGTTGAATCCTGTGTCCCTCATGTCCAAGAGAAGAAGGAGAAATTTTTTTTCTCTCTCTCTCTCAGTTCTATCCGGACCTACAACTGATTAGATGGTGCCCACTCACATTGAGGGTGGATCTTCCTCTATCAGTCCACTGATTCACATGCCAGTTTCCTCTGGAAACACCCTCACAGACACACGCAAAAGTAATGCTTTACCAGTTTTTTAGGCGTTCCTTTATCCACTCAAGTTGACACCCAAAATTAACCATCAAAGCAGGTAATACATTCAGTAAGCCCAGTATGCCTACAGAATTCATGCTGAATGTGCTTACAGGGAGAATCAGATTACAACTTGTACTTGAAGCTCTCTATCCAGACAGAATGAGGATCAAAGTCTAGATTTTTCTTTAGTGCTACGTTTTGAATTGTAATGAAATATTTTTTGGCTTCCTCTGCAATATATAGTTTCCCAATTATGGTCATTTGTGTGCCTGAATTTGTAAATTTAGTAAATTATCAGTCATGCTGAAAAAAATAATCAAAACAAAGTGTTTATGTTTATATAAATACTGGTGAGGTATGGCTTAAAGACTTTAGGAGCATAGAAGTTTGAACAGCTGCTGTTATTTGTACAAGGATGATTTTCTTATGATAGCTCAAAATACCCTTTACCCATCAATTCTGTAATTATGACAGCAATTATATCTCCAATATCTGGATTTATTATAGTGACTGGCTTTACACAGGATTTATTACTATAAACAACTACTACAATTGTATTGTGGAATGCTGCCCATGATATTTTTATTTTAAATGTTCTGTTTCCCCTCTGTAGAAAGGCAATCTATTTCTTGAAATTGGATAGAATAAATAATAAATGATAATGTTTGAGATTAATAGCCCAAAGGATAAACTATTGTGTGAGCAGAGGGTCTGAAATCTAACTTTTGACTGCCAGCTTGGGTGATGAAGATGAGGTCATAGACTAGAGCTACACTTAGTCAGGATAACAAAGGGTTCCTAAGGTCGGCTGACAGATATATTAACACTTTGATATGCTTCTACTTATAGTTCTGGCTGGCACTGTTCACCCAGGAAGAAAGAGATAGCAGTTTAGTGGGAAAAGTAGTAAGGTGAAATAAATCATGTTCTTTTTTGTCTTTTTGTTGACATATTCTTCCTTTACACGTGTGAGTATAACTCTCTACTGAGTGCCATCATAAAAATGGTTCAAAAAAAATTAAAATTCTCTTGCCAAAAATGAAAAATAAGAAAATCTCAAGAAATAAATAGAATTTATGAAAAGGAACCAAATGGAAATTATAGGCCTGAAAACTACAAAAACAAAAATAAAACCTCACTTGATGGGATCAGTAGCAAAACGGAGGTGACAGATGATAAAATCAGTGGCAATGAGGACAGATCAATAGAATATGTCTAATCTGAACAAGGGAGAGAAAATAGACTTAAAAAAACCAAGAGTGTCAGAGTTCTTTGGTACAATAATGAAAGCAAACATTTGTATCATTGGAATCAAAGGAGGGGAGAAAGTGATTCTAAAAAAGTATTTGAAGAAATAATGCCTGAAAACTGCCTACATTTGAAAAAAAGCCTCTTGGTAGGCAAAATAATGTCTGCAACCTCACAGAGGATGCCCATGTCCTAATCCCTGGAAACTGTTCCTTACGTGTTATTTTATGTGGCAAAAAGCACTATGCAAATATGATTAAGAGCCTTAAGATGGAAAAATTATACTGGTTTATCCAGGTGGGATCAATCAAATCACATGAGTCCTCAAAATCAGAGACCCTTTTCTAGCTGAGTTCAGAGTCAAGGGGAGGTGAGACTATGAAAGAATGGTCAGAGGAATGCAAAATTGTTGGCTTTGAAGGTGGACGAGGGAGTCACAAGCTGTGGAATATGGACAGCCTCTGCAAGCTGGAAAAGGCAAGAAAATGGATTCTCCTCTAGAGCTTTCAGAAAGGAAGGAAGAACACTATGACATTAGCCCAGTGACACCCATATCAGACTTCTAATATAAAGAGCTGTGTGATAATAAATTTGTATCATTTTAAGCTATTAAGTTTGTGGTAATTTGTTACAGAACCAATAGAAAACTCACATAAGACATAAACCCTCGAATAACAGAAGATAATTGTGCGACAAATAAAACAAATCCAAATAAATCTATGCCAATACACATAGTAATTAAAATTCTAATTAAGACAAAGAAAAATCCTTGAAAGCAGCCAAACAGAAAAAAACACATTACTTTTAGGAGGACAATTCACATGACAGCATGTTTGTCATTGGAATCGATTGAAGTCAAAAAGCAGTGGAACAACATTTCACATATTGGAGTTGGGAGATAAGAACTGCTAAGCACAAACTTTGTATCTGGTGAAAATATTCTTCAGGGATGAAATGGAAATAGAAATATTCTCAGATAAAGGGGAACTAAGAGAATTTGCTACTAGCAGACCTATGCTTAAAGAATAGCTACGGCAAGTTCTCTCAATAGAAAGGAAGTGATAACAGAAGAAGGCTTGGAACTTTAAAAAAGTACATCAGAATGGGTAAAGATGCTGGTAATTATAATAGATTTTCCTTCTTCTCATGAGTTACTTAAGCCATTTGTGATGGTTGATGCAGGAATTACAACACAATATGATGTGGTGCTCAATGCATGTAAGTACTTAAGACAATTATGTTTAAAAATGGTATTAAGTTCTTGAGTTGACTCTCAGCTTGATTGTTATTAGCATATATAAATGCTATTGATTTGTGTACATTGATTTTGTAACCTGAGCCTTTATTGAATTTATTCGTCAATTTGGGGGGTCTTTTGGTAGAGTCTTTAGGGTTTTCTAGATACAAGATTATGTCATTGGCAAACATGGATGGTGTGCCATCCTCTTTCCTGATTTGGATGCCCTTTATTTCCTTCTCTTGCCTGATTGCTATGGCTAGGACTTCCAGTACTATGTTGAATAGGAGAGGTGACAGTGGGCACTCTTATCTTGTTCCAGTGCTTAGGGAGAATGCTTTCAGCTTTTCCCCGTTCAGTATGATGTTGGGTGTGGGTTTATCATATTAAAAAATGAGAGTGTTAAAGAGACCTAAATGGAAGTAAAGTTTCTGCACTTCACTCAAAGTGGTAAAACATTGATATAAGTAGACTTTGTTATGTGTGCCTATTGTAATGTCTAGAGCAACCACTAAGAAAACTATACAAAGTTATATATCAAAAAACACTATAAATAAATCAAGATAAAATCCTAAAAAGTGTTCAGTTAAGGTAAGAAAAACAGTGGAATGATACACAGAGGAAACAAATAAAACAGTTAATAAAATGGAGACTTCAGTACTAAAATGTAAATAATTACCTTTAATTTTAAATGGCTTAAAGACAGTGGATGATAATCATAATCCAACAATCTTTTTTTTTTTTTTTTTGAGACAGTGTGTAACTTTGTTGCCCTGGCTAGAGTGAGTGCTGTGGCGTCAGCCTAGCCCACAGCAACCTTAAACTCCTGGGCTTAAGCAATCCTACTGCCTCAGCCTCCCGAGTAGCTGGGACTACAGGAATGCACCACCATGCCCGGCTAATTTTTTTCCATATATATTTTAGTTGGTCAGATAATTTCTTTCTATTTTTAGTAGAGATGGGGTCTTGCTCTTGCTCAGGCTGGTCTCGAACTCCTGACCTCGAGCAACCCACCCGCCTTGGCCTCCCAGAGTGCTAGGATTACAGGCGTGAGCCACCGTGCCCGGCCCAACAATCTTTTGTATACAAGAAACTGATTTGAAATATAACAATATGAACAGTTTGAAAGTAAAAAAGATGGAAGTGTATACTATGCAAAAATTAGTTTTAAGAAACAAAGTATTTACATTAATATCAGATAAATTAAACTTCAGGGCAAAAAATTGCTAGAGACAAAGAGGATTGTTACCTAATTACAGAAGGATCAGTCCACAAGGATACATAAAGATGTTAAGTTTGTGAAGCAAAAACTGATGCAGCTGAAAGGAGAAATAGACAAATCTACAATTATAGTTGGTGACTTCACACTCCAACCACTCTATGGAATCAATAAAACTTTTAGACAAAATCAGTGAAGATAGTATTACCAATAAGATACAATTGGATTACATATATATATGCACATACACACACATATATATTATAATGTTTTTTGTATATATATATATATGTACACATGTGTGCATATGTATATTCAAGCATCCATGGGACATTTACCAATATAAACCATATTCTGGACTGTAAAGCAAACCTTTCTAAATTTAAAAGAATTGAAATCACGTGGAATATGTCCTCTGCCCATAATGAAATCAAATTAGAAATCAATAAGATAAGGACAACAGGAAAATCTCCAAATACTTGGAAACCAAGCATCATACTTTAAAATAATCATGAGTCAAAGAGGAAGTCTCAAAGGAGGTTAAAAAATTAATATGTAGTAACATTTTGCCTACGTGACCTACAAGAAAAATACCTCAACCACACTGTATGAATATAACCAGGCCTTAGGATCTAGGCTTTGTTTTTGGCAGCTTTATAAAATTACTTCACCCTTTGGAGCTTCTTGGACTTTCTCACAGACCATGAGGTGTTAGAATTTAATTAGCCAGCATCTCTGCTGCATTTGGTCTTCTGAAATTGGCAAAGGACTTGGTTAGAGAACTCCAGTTTAGTTATCTATTATTTTTCTTCGGCTTTCTCTTGAAGAGGGCTTGTTTCTCACTCCCTATGCAATATCCTCAAGAAGTCACATTGAGCCAGAATTTTCTTTGTTTGAAATAAAGTGATAAATAAAAATTGCAGACAGAGATGTGCTCATTCTAATGCACAAGGAAAAATCACTGTGTGAAATGGAAAATCTCTGCTCCAATACTGGACCAGAAGCTGAATGCAGCAGCCAACAATATAAGCCTGCCAATTTCATCTGGTGGTGGGTATGATACATGTGCTAGTGTGGGAAGAATATTCTGGCTTTGGATGACTGTATCTGATACTGGGTGGTGATGAATGTTTGATAGGACTCAGTATCACACTGGGATGCTTTATTTTCTCTGAGAGTAGAAATTAGATTTTAGACATGGTGTTAGTGGAGATTCATGCCTGAAGCTCAACCTTCTAGGTTGAACTATGTTAGGGGAGTTTAGCTTGTTTTGAAATTTTACATTATAGAGTGATCAAAATTCTCCTAATAATGAAATTTATCAGAAGGTACGGAGTGTTTGACTTGAACTAAATTTCTATCTAATGTTTGACTTAACCAATTGTGTATGTGGTACCACACTTGTCATGTTATTAATATTTTTCCATACTCTAGTATGTTTTAATGTTTATCTAAACTTTATAGAAGGAATTTTGATAGGATACTTAGATACTTTTTAAGATATTTAATTTCTTTTGGTGATTTGAAAAGAAATTGATTTTTGAAAAATGATGTTATGAAGGAGAAAAATGCAAAATTGTCTTAAGAATGGCCTTAGTCTAAAGATTAAAATAGTTTCTTTATTTTTCTCTATATCAGAAAGAAATATAGAAATATGTTTCTTTATATTTTTAAAACATCAAAAGTAATTAAACATACCAATTTAAGTAAATAGAAACAAACTGATAATATAAGTAGGTCTATTTTTCTATTCTTTTTCATTTATATATTTATCCTATTATCAATAGCACATTAGATTTCTAGATTTCTGCAGCCTTATAGTAGATATAGAAATGTATTCATTTTGAATTCCTGTACACATTTTAGAATGGTCTTGTCAGTTTCTTCAAAAAGCTTACTGAAACTTTGTTTGGGAGAGCATTGACTCTGTAATTTCATTTTGGAAGAATTTATATTTTAACAATATTAAGACTTTTATTCCATGAGCATGGTACCTTTCTACATTGTTTGATTTTTTTAGGGTCTCTCAGAATTTCTGTAGTTTAGTGAATAGATACTGTGCATCTTTTGTTAGGATTGTCTTGTGCCCAATGTTTTAGATGCTACCGTAAATGATATTGTCTTTGAAAATTTCAATTTCTAATTGTTCTAAATGTGGAAATATATTTAATTTTTATATATTATTATTGTGTTCCTTAGCCTTTTTTAATTGACTTATTCTAATAGGCTTTTCTTTTAGATTCCATAGTATTTGCAATGTAAATGATGATGGCATCTGCTAAAATATATAATTGCACGTCTTATTTCTCAAATTTTATGATTTTTTATTTCTTTTACTTTTCTTATTGTAATGGCTAGGATTTCCCTCATAAGGTTAATAGAAGATATGATCATAAGTATCCTTTTCTTGATAATGGTTTTAGTAGAAAAACATTCAATATTTTATATTAAGGACAGTGATAGATGTTGGTTTTCAGATGTTGCACTGTTCTTAAATTTCCATTTGATTAGTTTATATTGTTTCCATTTATAATATGATATCCTGTACTTGTTCATTCATTATGCTCTTTTCCTTTAAATATTTGAATATGTTTATAAAAGCTGTTTTAAGGTTATTTTCTGCTAATTATAACTTCTGGAATCATCATAGGATCAGTTTCTATTGCATGCTCTTTTTTCTGACTGACTTATGTTTTTGGCTTGTTTTCATGTCTATTAATGTTCTATTATATACTGACTATTATAAGTAATATGTTGCTTGGAGTTTGGATTTCATTGACTAATTTAAATAGGTAATGAATTTTTCTGGTAGGGAAATAAGATTCCTAATGGATCCTCTTGATCTGGCAGGGTTGGCTTTGTTCTTTATTATAGCAGGCATGTTTTAGTTTTGCCCTTTATCTTATGGCCATTTTTCTGTAATATGCTACTTATTTTTAAAGTAAGGGGTTTCTTCAATCTGAACTGAAAGTCTGAGGTTTTCAGTGACGTTACCTCACTATGACTGGACTGCAACTTCAATGTGTCTTAGAACACACAACCTCTGTGCATCTCCATTTACTTCTCAGCCCCAGAGCTAGCGGTCCTCTGATAAGCCTCATGGAGCCTATTCCCATGCCTAGACAGTCCAGCCATTGGCCAAAGACCTTTAGAAAATCCCCATTCAGACTCATCTGTGGCTTTCTGTTCTGCAAATTCCAGCTATTTCAATTTTTGTATTTTCAATGATACAGTTGGACTTGACTCCCTGCATTATGGTTTGGAAATATGCCCCATGCAGAAAAAGAAGACAAAGCTGGAGTTTATTTCATGTGTTACCCTCCTTTCACTGTTGTCCAGTGTTTAGAAACCATTGTTTCACATACTTTGTATTGTTTTATAGTTGTTTCTGGCAGGACGGTAATCAACTACCAGTTACTCCATCATGGCAAGAAGCAGGATCCCTTTGACTCATCTGTTAAGTAATTAAACATTTAGAGGCAGAATAAAGCTTAAATTGTAAGACCTACATGCATTTAAAAAGAAACATTTAATTGTAGTATGAAACATAGTAGCATGACATCATTGTTATATTTTAATAGAGATAGACATTATTCAAAGGAAGATTGTTAACTTTTTTGTTCAATTGTAAATCATGTATTTTATAAGGGGTTAATGTCCAAAATATACAAGGAATTTTCAGTAGAAAACAAACAAAAACATAAAAATAACCAGCTAAAAATAGGCAATGGACTTGGAATAGACATTTCTCCAAAAAAGGCATACAGATGGCTAACAGGTATATGAAAAGATGCTCAACATCACTAATCATCAGGGAAATGTAAATCAAAATCACAATGAGATATCATCTCACATCTGTTAGGACTGGTATTATCAAAAAGAAAAGAGCTAAATGTTGGTGAGAGTGTGGAGAAAAGGGAACCATTGTACACTGTTGATGGGAATGTAGATTGCTATAGCCATTATGGAAAACAGTATGGAAGTTCCTCAAAAAATTAAAAATAGAACCATGTGATAAGCAATTCCACTTCACAGTATATATACAAAGGAAATGAAATCAGTATCTCAAAGAGATATCTGCACCCCATGTTCACTGCAATATTTTTCACAATAACCAAGATATGAAAACAACCTAAATGTCCACTGATGGATTAATGGATAAAGAAAATTGTGTGTATGTGTGCATATATATGTGTGTGTATGTGTGTATATATATATATATATATATATATATATAAAATGGCATATTATTTAGCCTTAAAGATGAAGGAAATTCTGAAATTTGCAATAATGTAAATGAACCTGGAGGATGTTATGCTAAGGAAAATAAGCCAGACATAGAAATACAAATATGGTTTGATCTCACTTACATACAGAATTTAAAAACATTGAAATCATAGAAGCAGAGAATATAAGAGTGGTTGCCAGGGGCTGAGGGGTGGAGGAAATGGTGAAATGTTGGTCAGAAGATATGAACTTTCAGTTATAAGATGAATGAGTTTTAGAGATCTAATGTACAATATGGTGGCCATAGTTAATAATATTGTATTATTTTAAATTTCAACAAAATCAGTATTTCTGGAAATTTATAAAAATAGCTTTAGAACTAGAGGAAATTAGCTACGAAGGCTCATTAAACAAAACTCTCAAATGGGCTAAAATATGAAATAAATTATAAAATGATAAAAATGACTAAAAGAAACATTTTTATTTCATAAAATTAATGATCTTTTAGTAGGGTTGGTTGTGAGATGTAGAAAGGGAAGGGACACAGAGAGTGCACAAAGCACCACAAGTAGTTAAGTAATGCTTGAGTTTTTTTTTTTAATCAAAAATAAAGACAAAGAGAAAAGAAAAAAGAAAAAGGAGATGATAGAGAGGGAATTGGAAGAGGAAGAAAAGAAAGGAAAGGGTTTTAGATTAGGTATTTAATTATGACTTTGACCCTCCACTAATATAATCCATTCTTAATCATACTATCCCTAAAATTTAGTTACTTGCTATTTCCTATTATAGCTTGGGTTTTTGCCTAGCCCATTAATCTTAGCTCTATAAGCAAAATCTATTGATTCTATTAACCTGCAACATTGGCTACATTTTGCAAAATGGTGCTTCAAAAATTTCCCTTCCCAGGAGAACTGGTGACATACGAAAATTGTCCCAAGGGGTTTGAATTGCTAGTTTATTTTATAGTGACATTTAGCTATTCTGACAAGTGCTTAATTACTATAGGTTTCTCCATAAAGGTGGTCTTTGACAATATGTGTAAATCAAATAAATGATAGCACTATAAGCTATTAGTTTTTCATTCTGGTTGGCATCCGTGATATTCATTAATAATTTAATACATTTATAGACAGTGATGAAGACAACATCATTACTGCTGGGATTGTTTCCTCCCAAAGGATATATTAGACAGCTGCTTACCTCTAATAAAGTTAAATCTAATGCCATGAGTCTTCACTTTCTTACTGTTAAAATAGTGTAAATATCCTACATTAGTTTATGTTATAAGCATGAATAATATAGTACTGTTCGGTGTGGTATAGAAGAAGGACCATTACAGCTATTAGGAATTACATATTTAAGTCCCAGCTCTGTCACTACCGAGCTCTCTGATGAATTGTAAATTATTTCTCCTATCTGAATCTCAGTTTCCTCATCTATAAAGCCAAAGTTATGAACTGATAAACTCTAAAAGTCTTTCTAGAACTAAAATTATAAAATTTTGTGGTTTGCCAAATCCTTACTGGGAATCTAAACGATAGGTAGAGGTATTCTTTCCCTTCTCATTAATACTATGCTTGCCTATACCTTATTTGTCCTCTATACTCTATTCTGGGTAGCTGGATGACTCAGTTACATTAATTGTGAAATCAGATTGGGAATACTTAAAATTTATGTAATTTTTGTTATAGAAAATAAGTCAGAGTCAGGGTGATTCTTACACCATTTAAAAATGAACTAAACCTCAATTTGTTACTGGAATATGCCGGTTTTCTTAAGGTCCTCAAATGTGATGAAATGAATGGGTGGGTGTGAAGGGAAAAAGGAAGATTGATGAAAGGAGAAAAAAATCTATTTCACTCATCTAATTAACAATTACTGAAATATGTGCACTGTGCTAAGCATTGTGCTAGATGCTATGCTAGTAAATCAGGATACAAAAATGAATAAGGCAGTTTCTGCCCTCAAGAAGCCCATGGCCTAGTGGTGGAAACAGACAGTTAAAAACAATTACAATATAACTTGATGGGAGCAGCACTGAACTTTTATGAGAACTTACAATATGACAGATTCTTTGCTAAGAGCTTTGCAAGTATTATTTCATTATCAAAACAGACCCATAAAGTAGACATTATTTTTAATAAATCCATTTAGTTTTTACAGATAAAGACACAAGTACAAAGAGCTTAGTCAGAATGACTCTTTCAGGGACCCTCATGGGCCTTACTGTTTCACAGTCTCTCTGTACCTTTTCCATTTGTCTTTAGCTAACAGTTCCATGATTCTATTTTTGTTTTACGTTTGCATTCCAGAAAGAGAATCTTATGGGACAATTTTAGCATCATCATCTTTTTTTGGACATGGTCTTGTTCTAGGTCAACTCATTTGCTTTTGAGTTTTGTTCAAACTACACGGATTGGTGACTTTGGAGCCAGGTGCCTTCCCACTGGTGGAATCATGTAAGCCGAGGAAGCAGGGTAATGTAGTTTACAAAGTGGCTGCTTCCTTGAGCAAGGCAAAATTCCATGGAAGTTGGTTGTGAGAATAAGACTGCATTGATTGGCTTACTCAGCTCAATAGATATTGGATAAGTTTCCAAATAATGTAATATATGAACTGTGGAGTACTCTTGGAAGATTGATCATAGTTAAATGCTATGTAGTACCATTTTAAATAGGAACTTAAAAAAATAAACTAGTTAATACTTTATGGAATCTAAGTGAAAATATTTTCCCCCAAAAGCTATATTTAATAATGATTTTACCAGAAATATTTAAGTTATAAATTGAATGAACTTTTTGGATTCAAGTTATGAGGAATATGAGTTTCTTTTAGAATGCTGATACATTTATGTTCTCTTATTTTTGTTCTTTTACATTTCTGGCAATTCTGCCAAGACAAAACTCTGATATCTGGGACAGAACTGTACTTAATTTTGTCATTTTTGGAATGGAGACTCCCGAGTCCAAGGTAGTGAGAATCTACAGAGCTATTAGATAGAATCAATACAAGAACTTAGACATTAACACTACAGAGCATATTTGTGTGCTTCATGGTGGAATGGTGTAGTTAAACTTGCTGTGCCACTCTTAGTGGATTGGTTGATAGCTAAATATATAGTTGCCGTAAAACTCAACCCACATTCTCATTTCTGCCCAGGTAAAATGTAAAAGTGACAGGGTGTGTAAAAGTGCCCCTCCTGCAAATAAATGATTATATTATGAGGACTAAGAATCACAACTATTGAGTACTCTACTTACCTCAGGGGTAGGGCTTCTATAAGACTGTGTTATGGACTGAATGTTTGTGGCCCCCCCAAAATTCATAAGTTGAAGCCCAAACCCCCAATGTGATAGTATTAGGAGGTGGGGCTTTTGGAAGGTAATTAGGTTTAGATGAGATCATGAGGGGGAAGCCCCCATGAGGTGATTAGTGCCTTTATAGGAAGATGAAGAGACACCAGGTCTGTCTTCCTGTGTCTTGTGAAGATGACAGTGAGAAGGGAGCCGTCCGCAAGCCAGGAAGAGGGCTCTTACCAAGAGTTGAATCTGCTAGCACCTTTATCTTGGATTTTCCAGCCTCTGGAATTGTGAGAAATAAATGTCTGTTGTTTAAGCCATCCAGTCTATGATATTTTGTTGTAGCACTCTAAGCTGACTAAGACAGACTGTATGACCAGAAGAAAATCAAAGTAATGATTTGGAATCCCTATTCAGAACATTAAAATATCCTTTCCTTCACTATTTAGTCCTATCTTTTCTCAATAAGTTGAAACAATTCCTACTATTAGTAAAACAAATCTTCACTATGGATTGTCTAAGAATCTCATATCCCCAAACTCACTTCCAGCCCCCCAAAATAAAGTAAATCTGTCATTTGTCCCTCCACACTCATTAGTAAAATATTTTTGAATGCTTTCATATTCTATTTAATCAAAATTAGTTTTTCATATAATTTTCTGTGAAAAATCTGTTCTGATTATAAAGAGAATAAAAAGGAATCTTTATTTTCTTCTCACATCACTTCCTTGTTAAACACATCTATTACAAAGAGAGATCATGATACATAAAATAGGAAGTTATTATTAAAAGAGAAATCACTTAGAATTATTGTCTATCAACTATTTTATACCTCAACATCCTTGAGTTACCATAAAGATTAAATTTTTCATTTAAGGGACACTGTTTGAACACATATCTATGTGTTTGTTGGCTTTCTCATAAATTACTCAAGGGCCTACAAAAAGGTTATTGACCATGGCTATCCACTATGCCCCTGTCTTATCAAGACTTAAATTGAAATAATTGCTGGTAATTTGTCCTTGTTCATAGGAACTATACAAAAGCCTCTAGTAGCTCAGATTGGTTTAAAATATTTGAAATTCAATGTCTAATGGGCCAAACAGATAAAGTAAATTAGTGAAGTTAGCTTCGTATATGAATGCTGGGATGGGACTGACAAACTGTAGGGTGTATGACCTATACACCCATCTAAAGGAGTCGGCCACTCTACAGATACTCCTAAGTCATGTCATGCAGAAATACTGTATCAGTGTTGCCAGATCTGATTTTTAAGAGAAGTCCAAAATTTAGATTTATGTGAAAAAAAAATTTTTTTGTGAACTTAGGTTTAATTTTAGAAACTGCATGTGCCAAATACATGTTGTTAGGTCAAATCAGGTTGCCTTTTTGGGATGTTAAGTTTAATGGCATCAGTCTTGATATCCAGATATGTCCATCTCGTAATTGTAATAATTTTGAAAGTTGTCAGCATATTAGTGTGGAAATTTGGAAAAAGAATGGATGGACAATGTCAGAATTTGTCTGTATAGTGCTTTCTTTATTTATGCTTTCAGTGTTAACGTCCATTCATTTTCTACCACAAATCTTTAAGTCAATTTCCTACCAAGTTTAGTTGGCTTTAGTGCCATTTTCTTTTGAGGTATACTTTGCATAGTTGTGCTCTGATTAATTGTTTTGATTTTATATTTTATTCTTATGGGACAATGTTACTTTCATGTTCGTGGGAGGTAAAATGGGGTGGACCTTGTATATCAACTACAAGTGCAAATGCATTGCAAAAGTCATCCAACTAATATTGTGTGAAAAACAGATTTTTCAAATTTTATGCAGTGGGGAAGATTTTATCTTCAAACTTGAATAATCATTCCTTAATTGGGCTAATTAGTGAGGATATTATTGCTAATTTGTTCTTCTAAAAAGTATCAAGTAATAACAACACAAGTTTTCAGTCCAGTTTCACTATACCCACATATGCAACAGACAAAGAATTCATATGATCTTGTTAAAAGATGGTCCTTAATTTTCCTATCTCTATGCACCAGTGGAAAAAGACTAGAACTTGCAGGTCATATTTTGGCATTTTTCCCAATCTAATTATCTCTAGTCATAATAATGCATATTAAAAAGACAGTTAAGTATTTTGTTTTGTTTTGGTTTTTGAAGGCCCTTTTAATTTAGAGACATCTTCACAGGAAATGGAGGTTACATTCTCTCCCATATGCATTGTGATGTTTTACCCCCTTTTTATCTTCTAGCCCCAATTTCTTTTTTTTTTTATTTCAGCTTATTATGGGGGTACAAAATTTCAGGTTATGTATATTGCCCATGCCCCCTACATCCCCCCAAGTCAGAGCTTCAAGCGTGTCCATTCCCCAGACAATGCACATCGCACTCATTATGTAGGTATACACCCATCCCCTCCCCCACCCCCCACATCTGTCCAATACCCAATTGGTGTTATTCCCAATTTCTTGAGTAAGTTAGGTCTTCATTCTCTGCTGAACTATGATCACATTGGTCCAATCTCAGCATTTGACTTACTCATGGGCTCTGGGCCCTCTAGTAGGTACCCCATGATCACAAAGCTTTCTCCCCTGGGTACTCATTTGCTGATTTTTAGTTAAAATAAGACTGCAAAGTTTCCAGTCTAAAGCAATTACCTATGACTTTATTTCATATGCTCTTGTTCCTCAACATCATTATGTTTAGTGTTTTTGTTATCTTCTCTGGGTGGTTTGATTCATATTTACTTGGAAAAAATAAGATTCGTGATCTGATCTTTAATATTTCAGTGTGCAATAACTCTTTTACATGTCTCTGAGGGTCAATATCTTCTCCCAGTTCCACAGTGTACTGAATCATATGCTATAACTAAGTATGTAATATGTTAGATGCTAGCAAATAAGCTGTATAGATTACTGTATTTTTCCCCACAAGGAATTTTAAAATACTACATAATTATTGTTAACATTATTTTATGCCTTTCAAAAATATTTATTTTGTGTACTTACTGTAGTGTGGTGGACAAAGATGAATAAGACTTTTTGTAGCTGTCAGTGGTTTATAATCTTGTGAGTGAAGTGTTCATGTTCATGAGAAACTGTAATAAAGAACAAAAAGTGCTCTGAGAAGTAAGACCAAAATGCTACAGGGTATACAGCAGTTAAATTTGATTTGGAGAGCTGGAGGAAATACAGTAGTTTACTGTGTGAGAAAGTTTCACATTAACCTGACAAAATTATTTTTCAAAGATGCTTTTTTGATTTCATTGGAACATTGGAACCATGTCTTCCAAAAACTAAACAAGCTGACATCATTAGACATAGAAAATGCTCTCCCCCAGTGTTACCATTAACAGTAATAAGAAATTCAAAATCCAATTCTTTCACTTTGACTCATTACTATTAATAAGACAAAATGAAGGGAAATGCCAGATAGTCCTCCTGGAAATATAGAAAAGGTGAAAATGAGAAATATGACCTAAGGTTTTAATTTGTAAGTCTGAATATAATAAAACAGAGTACAGTCTCTGTAATTTATCAGAAAAGTTAGCTCTTAGCTTCTGTATTGCTTTTTTTTTTTCTTGTGATATCTAGCCTATACTTTCCCTAGTTTACTGTTAAAATGTTCCTGTCAAGGGATTCTGATTAGGTAGTTTTAAGACTGAAGGGCATGAAGAAATAAAGACATAGTTTTAGCTTACTTTATTTCGCCCTTGTTATTTGTGCTTTTGAGTGGCTCTCTTTTTAAAATCAATATAGCCATAAGACTTCTAGGAGATAGTTAACATTTTGAGAACATTTACACTAGAAAAGAGTGTGTTTGGGATAAATCTGGATTCCACTGAAATTATCTTCCTCCCATACCCAAGTCTAGATGTCCAATTTTTATTTTCATTGTTGCTTTTGTGTTTTAATTTCTTGCCTGAATATGATCTAGGGTTTTTGACTATCAGGATGAGTAGGAGGAAAAATACAGCATAATGATAAGCCACATACTACTGTGGCCATCAAGTACTTTTAGTCTGATGTCTGACTATGTTCTACTAGTTATTTAGGGTGGAGGAGATCTTTCTTTTTTCTAACATAAAGGGACCAGTCACTTGGAAATATTCCTTTTCTACCCGGAACATCTGGAAAAATATATATGATGAAAAGATGATGTTGTCTTTAAATCTTTATAAGCATTCTTAATAAAGGCTAGTGGAAAATGTTAATTAACATTCATATTTATAGCTAAGATTCTTTCATGCTTACTCTCACTGGCCATGTTGTGTGCTTTTCCTTTTTTTGTTTGTTTGTTTTCATTATTGTTTCCAAATCAGTTACCTTTTCTCCTTTTCCTTTTCCTCGCATCAGACCTACAACAGACCTCTATTATTGAAATAACACATTCAAACTCAAAGGAACTTTTGTAAGTCTTATTTAATAGCATAGGCCACTGTATACTCAGTCATCTTTATTATTTCTGGATTCAAGACTTATGTCACCTATTACAACAAAACATTATATTGCTTCTGTGGTTAAGGTTATAAAAGCATAAAATCTAAGCATAAGGACAAAGAGTTTGTTTCTTAAGAGACTTGAAACCACAAGATCAACCTGTAGTCACTAAAAGGTAGCATCATTATTTAAAGGTAATAAAAACACCAGGTCTCTCAATTTGTAAAAATAAATTTATTTGGACTGCTAGGTATCTATTGACTGATTTTTAAATTTTACTTCAGTTTTACCAGTTTTGTTTTTCTATATAGATATTTTGTCAGCTAGGCAGACTCTTTTTAAAGAAACAAATCCATTAAAATTAGCTGTAAGTCACTAATTAGAATTTATTACAAATATTACTTGGTGTCTCACACAATCCAAAAATGATGGTGACATCCAAGGAGTTACCAGAAAGAAGTACTCAGATGCTGATTGTTTCTCAGTCACTTAAGAGATTGGAGCCTCCTGGAGAGGGATTAACCTCTTTATTTTAAAATTTTATATTTTCAGAGAAATATCTCTAATTGCTTCAGCTGGGGTCAAGGGTCTAGTCTTGGTCTAAGTGACTGTGGCCAGAAGAATAATGTGTGAAGGGGTGTTGGGAGAGTTAATGTTACCTTCAGGGCATTTGAAATGGGGGACTAACATTTAGGACAAGAATGGAGCAATTTCCAGAAAATGAGAGACTGAGGACTGTACAAATAACCCATTAAGAGATGCGATAGATTAAAGATGGCTAAAAATTATTTGCATCTTCTCCCATTGAGAGGTGGAGGCTAATATCTCTTCCCTTGAATACAGGCTGGCCTTAGCAACTTGGTCATAAACTTGGGTGGGGGTGATGTTCTAGGGCTTCTGAAGTAGATTATTAGAAGATATGCAGTTTTTTGTGAGGCCTCTTGTGACAATAACTCTTGTCTCTCAGAACCACTATGTAATAACTCATGAGATTACCATGCTGGAAAAACCACTTGGAGAGATCATGTGAAGTGGCCCTGTAATTATGTGAAGGAAAGATGTTTGCCAGCTGCCAGCTGTTCTAACACCTAGCCATTGAAATTATCCCAGCTGTGGCCCAAGAAATGGTGACAATCCAAATGAATCAATCATCTTCAATGGGTCATGCCCCAATTGCAGATTTGTGAGCAAAATCGATGATTCTTATTGCTGTAAACACTTAAGTTTTGGAGATGATTAGTCAGCATAGATATCTGGAACTAGAAGACGCAATTTTATTTAATACTTGACATAGCCTCCACTTAATACTGAATTCTCTTTACTTTCTATGTTTCCCTCAATATCTTCAGAATTAATTCTTTTGTGAAATACAAGAATTTGTACCAAGAAAGGCAGAAAAAAATTAAGCAAATACAGAGAATATACATTAATCATTCCTATCATTGTAGGACATTTCCAAAGTCTACTTGGATCCAACATTCAATATTACATTTCAGTTTTACATTATTTGTTGTGTGTATCCATCAACAGGTAAAGAAAAGGTGTCAATTTTAAAATATGTAAGCCCCTTTATAATAACTAAACTAAGAATTCCATGACATTTATCTCTTTATAGAAATAAAAATTATTGAATGTCTAGAATGTGCCAGGCATTTTTCTAGATGAGATGTTATTTTTCCTACATGTATCACATGAAAAGCTATACAATTGGAATTTGCCTTGTCTCTTGGTATTACAGACAGTTTCCTATCATCATATGTGCTAGCAAAAACTTCACCTGGTAGATGATTACCCAAGAATAAAATTTTTTCCCCACACATATTAAGACCAAGGAACTAAATCACTGATTTAATGCATCTTAATTAAAATATATTGGGCTTGCTCATTATACACTCTTCAGTTTCTTTGCATGATGTCTTTCATTATAACATCCATTTTTTAGCAATAATATCCTATTTTTATTCTGAGTAAATGGTTTCAAATTTATTTATAGCAAGTGTATAGTTCTTTACCTCTTGCTTTATATACTGTGTATCTTCTAATTATCTCTCTTTAACTTTTTCTACATTTGTACTTTTATTTTAGATGATCTTAGAAAAGGCCTTACATTATTTAATGAGCTGGGATGTGTATAAAGAAATATACTAGCATTTCTCATGCTGAATCACAAAAGGGAATAGATAGATACAGTTGAAATTTAAATGTAGCTTTATGGTGAAATTCACCATTCCCATAGAGTAAGTTTTCTGTAGCTTCCTTGGCTGTTTTGGTAAACCTGAAGAAAAAAATATTTTCACAGTGAGGAATTTTAAAAAGGACTCTACTTTCAAAGTCTCCCTTAGAGATTAAATACTTGTTTCTTACATTTTCCTGAGGGCAGGGTATTTTCTAACAGACATTCAATTCCTAAATCAAATAGTATATTTGAGAATTTTTGTTATGCAGAAATAAATTTGAGGCCATTAGCCTTCCTTTCCCTGTAGGTTCCAGTTAGCTGAGTAATATATGACAACCAACAGGATCTCAGGTTCGAGGATTTATGATAAGTGAATTTCACATTCTTTTGAGAATATTTAGGAGTTTCCACACTGTGTGATATAGAACCTTCAATTCCACAGTTCCATGAGAGTGTTTTATTTCTAACACGTACCTCTTTGATTATTTAAATCCTGAATTCCAATTTTTGTTAACTTAGCCTGTCAAAACTCTGTTCAGTATCTCATATTTTCAGCAGTTGCTATAAGAATTTGTGCAGCAGATAATAACTTATACCTGACTAGCCAGATAGATCTAGGAGAAAAGCAATCTTAATTGGCAGGATCACAGATCCTAGTTTTCCTTTTTCTCTTGGATCTTGGCCTCCAAATTCTTCAGTGGCTTGCTAGTTCTCCCATACCTTCAAATAGGTGTTCTTTCATGTATTTTTTCTA
This sequence comes from Lemur catta, assembly GCF_020740605.2. Lineage (NCBI taxonomy): Eukaryota > Metazoa > Chordata > Mammalia > Primates > Lemuridae > Lemur > Lemur catta. The sequence continues at coordinate 28,824,871 of NC_059137.1, forward strand.
ATTTTTCTGGTTGGTATCAAAGGGAGGGTTAGACTGAGTTATTTATTTGCTATTTTGGAACTTTTTTTTCAATTGGCACATAAAGTACACTGATCTCAAATGTTAATTATGATAATTTTAACATATATTTAAACCCGTGTACCCACTCCCTAGAACATATAAAGGATATTTTCAACATTTATTAGATGTATTTGTGTCTCTTTCCAGAATATACCATTTTTTACTTTTATAATCATTAATTCATTTTGTCTGTTTTTGAACTTAATATAAATGGAATCATACTGAAGTTATACTTATATGTCTCTGGCTTTTTTCCATAGAATGTATTATCTATAAGATTTACCTATGTTTTTGTATATACAAAAAGTAATTCATTATTTTTTTAAATTTATGTATAGTATTTCACTTTATGAATATACCACAATTTATCTATTTTCCTCTTGAAAGGCATCCAGTATTAACTACTTTGAATAAAGCTGCTATGACCATTCTTGTACGTGTCTTTTTGTGGCCAAATGCACTCGTTTCTCATGTATATACAATATATACACACACACACACATACATACTAATTGTGAAATTGCTGGCTTATAGGGAAAGCAGATATTCAACTTTGCAGAAACTGTCAATTTTTCAAAATGATTTTATCATTTTACATTTCCAGCAGCAGTGTATGGGATTTCTTCTCTCATATATTCTATATATTTTCTTTCTTTTTAAAGAATAATTCTTTGTATTTTTTATCTTGTTCTCATTTACTTTGATTATGTACTGTGCTCATTGTCTAACAAAGCTGAGAATATTGATTTTTCATAATGTTTTTGCTGCTCAGTTCAGTTCCCTACCCCTCACGTAACTCTGATCTTTTAATTCATGTTTCCTAAAGCAAGGATCTGCTTGGTTCAGCTTAACTATTCCCCCACCTTGCCAGAGGGCTCTGTATTTTGCCAAGTGTACTGGTTTTCTTTGCTCAGGTTTCAACTCTGGCAAATGAGCTAGAGCTAAGGTGGAAAGTGCAATTTATTTACACAGCTGCTTCAAAGAGTTGGAGGGGGTGGTTGGTACTATGCTTGTTATCCCTTTTACCGACAACCAGATCCATTCTTTAGACAGGTCAGAATCCAAGATCTTAGTGTAATTTTCTATAGTGAATTTACTTCTATTTTCTTTTTCCAATTCCATATATCTCTGACCATTACTGATACAAATGTTGCTATAATTGTATAAATAGCCATTATATATGTACTTTGATTGTTTGAGTGAATATCAAAGAAGCTAAGAGATTTGTATGAATGTGCTCAATTATATAGTGATGAAATTTAGATAAAAGCCTCTATTTTCTGTAGTCTGTATTCTGCATTCTTTCAACTACTATATTATCTCCCTGCAGCTAATCTAACCTTTATGTTATCCCAATTTGACATTAACTTACTTCAGCCGTATGGAGAACATTGTTGATACTCGGTGAATTTTAAATTTCTGATGATAAAGAGAATGGGGTATTTGTGTGTATTATGAGTCTTTACATCAGATAATTAATGAAGTTCTTTTTAAATTTATATAGATAGCTGTATTTTTTTCTAACATGTTCTGCAAATCCTTAAGAAACATTGGTCCATATACTTTTGGCGAAGCACACATTTCTGGGATTTACAAAGAAGAAAAATCCCATCTCTATGAATCATTGATTTTTACTTTGGCCCATTCATTCTGAATATATCCGCCAGGTACAATGTCAGTATATACATTTCAATATTTAATAGTTTTCTGAAGTCTCTGGTGTATACACATATTCTATTAAAACCCTGTAGACTATTTATTTTCTACCATAATTCACGTGGTCTTTTACTTGCCAAATGCTAATGTGACATATGCTATACCTAATTCCAGTAAATATCAGGCACTTTTATGCATACAAACAGTTTATCATACATATGCCATCAATTTGTTCTGAGACATGTCACTTGTGCAAATGGCCTAGGGTTTTTATTTACTAAGATTTACATCAAGTTAAAAACTAAACACTTCGATTCAAAGGTCTTAGATTTTCAATCCAGATGTTGATAATCTCTCATGCTATTTACTGACCTCAACAATTTTAAGTTTTGACTTAATTAGCAGCATTCACAAATTCACAGTAAAGAGATGGAATTACTATCAAAGTTTGATAATTTATGATACTAGAATTTCATAAAGTAAGGAAGCAATATCAATTCTATACGGAAGAAACAAAACATAATCAAAAAGAAAGATTAAAAAAATGGTAATGAATACATAAGACTAACCAGCCAAGATATATTAACCAAGGTAAGGTTTTTTAATTTGTAGGATGAATAAAGACCTAGCTCATTTCAACCCTCCTGCACCTGAATTCCATAAAATAATTCTTACTACAAATGCTGCCCTATTAATAACATATAAAATATACTACATATAATATTATATACATATATTTCTACATGTACATATTAAGTACAATAGAAAAATGGCTAAAAATGTACAGTAATCTTTCTCCTTCCTGAGACTCCAATTCAACAGCAACAACAACAGGATAGGAATCATATAAATTCACAATGGCAAAGGTGATGGATGGGAAACTGCAGCGGGTATGTATCATTTAGGGCTCCCCAACATATTGAACTTGAAATAGTCGTAGATGCTAGGCCGTGTCTGGTCTACTGTTAAGCCCATCAAGGGCATTTTAAAAATCTCTGTTAGCACACTTTTTATTTCCAGGAGATCAATCATGTCTTTCTTATGGGTTTACTTTCTCTGCTGAAACTCTCCATGTGTTCACATGACATTCACCTTTTCCGTATTTCCCATAGCTGATTTGAATTTCCTCTCTGATAGTTTCTATAATGGAGTCATTTTTTCAGTACTGTTCTATCGACTGTTTTGTCTTTTGACAGTGAGTTATTTTCTTCTTTTTTGCATAATTTTTTATCAAACACTTGCCACTGAGTATAGAATAGTAGATATTGGCATATATAGTATTTATGCCTGGAAATAGGCACACTTGTTCTTTTGCTAGGTCTTTTGTGTGTTTGGTGAGTGTAGTTAGTCAGGAATTGAGCTATTTTCTGTTGTTGTTATTATTGTTACTATAAATACCTTCAGTGTAGCATCAGCTTTAATTCCTATAGGGTTATCTTGTGCTTTGAGGTAGAGGTTAGGTTCCTGGGGTAGGGTTCAATTTCCCTATCCAACATTAGACATTTAGCAATTTGTTAAATATTTTAGCTGAAATCTTCTCTATTTGTCTGACATGTGACATCTCTTCCTTGTGGTTTGCTTCAGGGCACCTAATGCTTATAGTCTGTTTGGAGTGAGCAGTCTTTCCCTAGATTTCAAGCCACTTGGTTGTCTTGAGACCTCAGCAATCTGACGAGTTCAAGAATACTTATAATTTTGTAGATTATCTGGCTTTTTCTTGTTGTTACAGTGTAAGCAACATAATTTTTGGCTTTCTGTGTTGCCTATGGAAGTGGAACTACTCTTTCTAGTGATTTCTGGGTTTTGACATTGCCTCTTAAGGCCACTAAATCAAAACCAAAATTAATGTTATTGGCTCAGTTTAGGAGTCAGTGGGCTGTGGTTGGCTTGGCTCTTGTACAGATATAAAGTCATTTTTGCTTCTTCCGGTTTTCTATAAGCCCACATGGGTGAATTTTGCCCATTCTCTTGGCTAACTGTAATGAGACTGGTTGTAGTTTCCTATTAGACATGGAGTATCTGCCATTCTTATCATTCCATAGAGCTAGAGTTCCTGACTACTTTTGCCTAATTCTGGACCTGGAGAGACTGGCAGGCCCCGGGCCTCATCACTGGCTTTGTTTTTGTTCCACACCTGTCTGAAACAGCTAGTAAAACAGCACCTCTGGGGAAGTGCGATGCTCTAAGTGGAGAAATAATCTTTGCTGTAGAAGACCTGGAGGATTCAAGCCTTATCTTCACCAGTTGTGAGATGTGGAAACACCTTCCTCACATAGTTTGAAATAATGGGTGTTTTAGTTGGCTGTGTTTGGATCAATCTTTAAATTAAAAATGATGCATTTGACATATAATGCTATGTAATATCTGTGAATTAATCAATATTTTAAAAATGAGCTATATGTAATCAAACAAGTAGTATTTCAAAATAATATAACCATTTACAAAACTTTTTGATTTGCCCTCATTCTAGGGTCTCACAGTCTTAAAAATTATTTGTGTTAATATCCACATTTTAAAGATGAAGCTGTGGAGACAGAACGGTTAAGTGACAACTGCTAAGAGACTGATCTGGGACATAAACACAACACAAGTCTTTCTGACTCAATCTCCATACACTCCTTCTGTTATGAAATGTTAACTAATTTTAAAATTACTATACATTTTTATATAGAATGTAGCATCAATATGGCGGTTCACATCTCGACACATCTTATTTCCTTTTCTTTGGGCAGCAGAACTCGAGGGGCATTGGCAAATGGATTTGTTTTTCAACAGATTAATTTCATTCCCTAACCTCTTAGAAAGTGTAAATCTCTGCAGAATGCCACTGCGGCCACCTTGTTTTCTGCTAGCTCTTTCTTATTGGATTCCCTCTGTTTTCCTGTGTCTTCTCACATTTACTCAGAAGGCCCAGGGTAACTTATAAACAATGGGGCTAGCCTGGAAGAGGAAAAGAAGATTTATTTTCTTAAAAATGGATTCTTATCCTTTCAGAAAAACTATTTGCATTATGTTGCAGTTGTCAGAAATACATATATTAATAGTACTTTTTGGTTTGGTAGTCTTCTTTTTAAACAATACATTACATATTATAAAACATTTTAATGAATTGAATATCAATGTATATTTACCTGTGTTGGTAATAGGAAAAAAATTAAAAGAAAAGGTTATGAGCACTGAAATGCTAAGGGTTTGAGGAATAAAAAAAATCTTATACTTGAGTTTCAAAATATTTTCACACTTTATCTTAATTTAACACATGTGATGATTAGTGAAGTTTATTTCAGTAAATTATTTTTCAAACAACTACTTATTGTAGGAGTGGTATTTAAGTCCAGTTCTCCAGACTTTTAGCCTAAGTTCTATTTACTGGACTTGATTATGTCTTATTTCTAATTCCTTGACCTAATATTACTCTTTATCAACAGGGAAATGTATTTCTTTTCTTCAAATTTAAGACTGCAAATATATGGGAACAAATCACACCAAAAGACCAAGAAAAAAGTTTCAGTTATGTGACCAAAAATATGCATATATCTTGGAAATTTGAGTTTAAATAATCCCTTGACCTAGTCACATATAATCACATACAATTTGTTCCTGTGTGTTTAAAGCTACACATTCCATAAATGCAACTACATGTTTCAAGTTTGTCCTATTCAAGTGCAGAATATTATTTACAATTTTTAGAAGAGACTTATAAGACATTCATGCTCAGCAGTCTAGGTTTCAATTTATCTGGAAGGCAATAAAAGGGAGTTAAATTGGTTTTTTATTAACTGCGCTTTACTTCCTACCACTCTGCTCAGGTTAGAAATAATGGCCTCATGTAGCTCTAAGAACTTGGATCAGGCTCTTCTGACACTTTGTGTATAGATGTGCCCACAGGCATATAATCCCATATGTGAAGCCAGCTATAATACAATATGATAATAGGAAAAGTTATTTCCACAGCTTCACTTTACTAGGAGGAAGCATTTATATTTGTGCATAATATTTCTCATGAGGTTTGATAGGAAACATGACAAGAATAACTTTCTACATTTTTATTAATATGACTTCACATTCAGAATATCTGAAATCAAGAAGTTCAAGCTTTCTGACCTAAAGCAACAGCACAGCACAGTAGTTAAGCTTACTGCTTTCAGTAAGGGATCAAAACCTTAGAGACATCTTTGATGTCAGCTTTATTCACTGAGGTACAGATGATATTGCTCATAGCACTTTTTATATCTCAGGTTGCTACTGAGGTCCACAGTTAATATTGCAAAAATTATTTGCTAAATATTTTTGATCATTTTACCATATTTCCAGTTTTGGAGTGCTCCTGTGCTTCCATCATTTCTCCTAGTTTAGATAAAGATCTTACCATTCAACTTCATAAATGATTCTTGATTTCTGAAGTTACTTTTTAACTATTTGGCAACTTTTCAATATTCTTGCTTCAGAAAGCCTGGGGAATCCAGTTTTCTAAGTAAGAAAAAAGTTCTCCATTTTGTCACTGCAAGTTTTTATCATTTTAAATCTTTATTATCTATGAAAAGTTGATTCATAACTTTACATATGAACTGCAGTTATTCTTGCACTCATGCCTAACCCTATTAAATTTATATTCTGTTCTTTACGTATTTGAATTCTAAATCATCATATAGGTTAGCTAAGATCTGATGTCAGAATAGCACAATGGGAAGAAATACACAGTGTAAAAAAATTAAAATACAAGGAGAATTTCTTGAATTTTTTTTCAGTAAATAGGAATTAAAAATATTATGGACAGCTCTTGGGTTAAAAAAGTGAAAATTTAAGAGCTATTAATGGTAATTCATCTGCTCAGAAAAGTACTAGGTTAATATCATATGCAGAGACTTTTGTAAGATTAAATGTTGTTTGACACAAACTATTTCTTATCTTTGAAATTTAACAATTTTCTCCAAGTGATAAACATTGTAATTTAATTTTATTTACTGAAGATATTGAAATAGATGGTATAGAATAACCAAATGAATCAAGATCACAAAGCATTTGCTAATTAATATTGTGGCCATAAACTTTCTCTCATAGAAGATGGGTGTGGTACTAATCAAAAATAAAAATGCCTTCTTATTTTTAGATAATAATTTTTTAGAGCACTTACGCTTAGATGATCTGACCTTCAAATCAGCCCTTTAATGTAGCTAAATGTTATCAGAATATTAATGCAATGTTGTCTTTCCCAATTGAAAGATTACTCCCTAAAAATGAAATTAGGGAGAATGCAAATGCAATGGATGAGATCATCCTGTTGCAGAAATTACATAATCTATGAGGCTGTCTATTATCAAAGACTTTAGAAAATACTAAAAATTTAATGAAGGGTATACTGTCTGCATACCTTATAATGCATGACTGCAATGTCAAACTAAGCAAGGTTTTGTGATAACAGGGTGATGGTCTGAAGCAAGTTGTAAAGCAGGGTCCAAACAATAGAAAAATCACAGCACATTTACAATATTCTGCCTATAAGAAGTTTCCCTGGTGAACCAGCACAAATGTCTATTTGTGTTTCTCATTTTGAGGAAACTTAGATGCATCAGGCTAGCATTATTTGGTCCCATGGGCAATTAAAATCATACAATTTACATCACTGTCTGTTTCCATACTAACAAGATGACCTCCTATTCTGATATTTAATTTGCTTTACTTATATGGCTCCATTGAAAAGAAAAAGTACTTAGGCATGTTTATTATTTAAATCTGCTTTAGAATGACAAAATTATGAGGCATTTTGTTAAGATGGCAATGCAAACTCATTTTGCTAAAATGGTAATGAAAAATTTTCTATTAAAAATATCTAATTTTTCTGCTCCAGAGTTCTATTAAAATGAGTGTTCACTATAAAATATTAAAAAGAAAAAAATCACCACTAGAAATTGGGAAAGATGCCATGAATATGTTGCTAACTTCATGTATTTGCCCCACTCCAATTTATTAGGCTCCCATTGGAGGCCAGACATATCTCTAAGTGCTTGGGATATATTTGTGAATAAAACACAGAGATCTCCACTTTCTTGGGCCTTATATTTTAGCTGGAGGAGTCATAAAAAATAGTAAACATAAAAATAAATAAGTAATACAGTACATCAGAAAGTGATTAAATTCTTTGGCCAAAGAAAAACTCAACAAGAGTCAGGGATATTATGAGTCATATAAGTGGGAAGGCAATTTGTGGTATTGAATAGGGAGACTAGGGTAAGTTTCATTTTAAAGGTGAAAGGAGAGAAAGGATGGGAATCAGAGAGGAAGTTAGGCAAGCAGATAGGGGAGAAAGGTGCATCCTAGCCAGAGGAAACAGCTAGATTAAAGGCCCTTGGTGAATGTAATTTGAAGATTTTCCCATATATTAGTGCCATGACTCAAATGGAATGCAAACAAGAGAACGGACTGACCACACTACTTCCTTTTGTCCACTTCAAAGCAGTGCAAGCAATTGGAGAAGAACCCAGGGGAAGCCTGCTAACCCTCCATAATTTACAGAGAAACACAGTAACGTCAAAGGAGTATTTCGTATTTTTAGATCAAAAGCCTTTTTAAAATAGATTTACTCAAAGAAGTGAGGGAATAGAATAGTTTTTTTTTTTCACTTTTATCCAATAGAATTTAATAATGATTGGTTCTTGGATCCATTAAATTAAGCCTTTATAAAAAATGAAAATGTTAATTTTCATTCACTCAATAAAACTGTATTGAGGTGACTTCTGCTACCAATATGGTATTTTTAGCCTTTGCAACTTGCTTTACCTTCTAAAATATGAATACCTGATCAAAGACATATGAAGACATCCATGTCATCCTGGAAACTAGTGAAGGGTTTTTGTGGACTCTCTGGAAGACTTAGTGTAGGCAAGACTGGTTTGAAGGGAAAGTCACCCAACTCGTATGATTCACCACATGCAAAGTTAATGTGAGGCAAATAAGTGAAAAAAGTGTATTTCACGTACAGCCCTGTTTGGAGCAGCAGGAGCTGAGAGCAAAGCAGACTGAAGGGAAGCCAGAGGGCACCACACAGCCCAATGTCTTAATGTACAGTCTCAGTTTACACCTGACATGGATGATAAGAGTGTAATGACACTGCTACAGCACATCAGATATTTGTTGGCAACTGTAAAAAATAAAAAAACTGCAGTAGAGGACACACTTACCACAGTGAGACTTGTCTTTTCTCTTTTTAAAAACATGGATATCTGGCAAAGAGAAATAATCCTTAGTATAGGATACATTGATATCATCAGCCTGTGCGAAGGTCTTTTTATTTATTTGGTCATTTATTTGTTTATTTTTAGTATTTTAATGAATATTTTCAAACTCACTAATCAATCCAAAAACTTTTAACAATGATATTAATTAACTTCTACCTACAGTAGCTCTTTTCTATTTTGCCATCATTCCTCACTTTTAAAGGTGGTTGCCATATTAAATTTTATGCTTGCCATTTTTTTTTTAAAGAGTTATCCCACATATATGTATGGATGTATGGCTAAGCAATATATTGTTTAGTTTTACTTGATTTTGAACTTCATAAAAGGGACTCATGGGAATCTAGTCCTCTGAGTTTTGCTTTTTTTTTTTTTTTTTTTGCCTCACATTGTGTCCCTAAGATTCAGTCATGGTTTTGCATTAAGTACAGATGTATAGCTTTTCTGGAAGTTCTGCAGCTGCCTTAACACAGCACAATTCTCTGACACAGGTGAAGCAATCACTGAGTGATCTCTCTTGAGCTCCCTGCAACCCTTGTACCAGCTTTTGCTCTTGATGGCACATGAACAGCTTCTTAGTACTGGTGTTCCCATATCAGCAAGTATCCCTCCTGAGTGGATGCTATAAAGACAGCTGAAGCTAGGCTGCTTTTCTCAGAGGCCATTGGGCCCATGTAAATTCCCAAATGTTGGGAGTCTGTTTGCTTCCACTATGGTCCTCTTCCCTCATCCTACCATGATGTAGCTGCTTCAACCAGGCTTTGCCAGAATTTTCCAGGAGGGACAGGGGCAATTTCTTGATGTTCAGGGTCCAAATGCCTACAAACTCCAAGAGACACATGTGTTGCTCACCCAAAGGCTTTCACTGTGAGCTCCCTCTGTTAAAATGGAGAGGGCCTAAGTGTTTCTATAGCCTGTGGAAAGTTGGGCCAAGCTCCCCTGCTTGTATGAACTCCCAGTTTCTCTTGGAGACCCTCCCTGCCCATTTGGCTTGTGGGTAGGGAAGAAGCAGCTCTCCATCCTCACAAGAGGAGGGGGGAAATGCTAAGGTGCCAAGACACTCTCCAGTAAAGATAATTCATGTCTCAGAATACTCTCTTTTAAAACCTCTGCTGTTTACATGAGGTGAAAGATCGAATTATTAAGCTCACATACACTTTGCAGCTTTTATTTATTTCCTTTTATTTTCATCTTCTTCTTTTCCTCCTCCTCAACCTCCTTTTTTTTCTTCTTCTTCTTTTTCTTGATTTTGGTAAGGAGGTAGTTTTCATCTATTGTTTTCAGCTTTGGCACTTTAGCTAATATTTCTGAGACAATTGAAAAATATATCAAACACTGAGTATATATTAACTGTGGATATTGGTTAGCACAGGGGGTAGAGTTAAAGACAAGTAGGATGAAACTATTATTTTTTTACTTAGTGTAACTTGTTTGCATTGTTATAATAATGATATTCTTGTAATTTGAAAAACTATTTTGGGGAAAAATGAAAATAAAATAGACTTAATGGAAAATTATTAACAGCAAGGGCTAGGAAACCTGACAATGCACTATTTCTAAGGGGTTTGTCTTCAGGGAGTCCATGTGATGAAATTATCTGTATGAGACTGTAGGTATGCTTTCACATTTTAACTAATAACTCAAATTCAGGAAACTCTCTGTATTTTGATTCCAGGAGGCAAATGATTCCCTCCTTTATCCCTCCTATTACAAAACACAATCAAATGGAGACTCTAAAATACTCTAATACAAATAGAAATCAACAATCAGTAATATCAAGTTAAAATGGTGAAAACTTCTAAAATACCATTGGCAGAGATTTACCTCTGCATATAGAATGATTAACTAGCTTTGGAAGTTATTTAATTAAATAGAAGGAATACTATTTTTTGAAATGGGAAAACCATTTATTTAAATAAATATGACTTTACTGATAAAAAGTTTTAATATGTGGTTAGAGATTAAAATTAGATGGATTTTTCCTAAATTTTATCTCAGCTTTTTCCATTGTTCTTCACATTACTATAAAATGAAAATCCACTCCTGCTAGTCTTTAGCTTAAAAATATTCACTTTTTGCTATTTGCTTGCCAGACAAAATTAACACTCCGTATTATGATGTGAGGAGTCCTTCATTATTAGGTGTGAGATCTCTTTCCATTTTAATTTCATGGTACTTCTCCTTGTGTACTCTATACACTTTAGTATCATTGAGAGATTTACTATTCCCTGAGTTCACCACAGTCTTTTATGTATTTATTCCTTTGCTCATTTTATTCCTTCTGGCCATCATCCTGAAATGCCCTTCTGCCCATGAGCTCCAAATTATCCTTCTATACCTAGCTGTTTTAATTTAGGATCTTTAAAATCGAGCGTACTCCTTCAATGATTAGGAGAAACACAAGATGGAAATAAAGATTTTATTACTTATAGGCCCTGTGGGTACACAGCATGCCTGAAGGATACACAGAGGTCAGTCAGCACCGAGAGAGGGATACGTGGGCCAATGCCTTTATTGTGGTCTAGAGTGCTAACCAAACAGGTTTACCATAGGGAATTTTAATTGGTGGGTTTAAAGCAGCAGGCATGAGTTCCTGGCGGTCACACGGTGCTTGAAAGGTAGGTACTGTGGCGCATGTACACAGTCCATGCAGGGCTGTGGAGGTCCGTGGGACCAGTCTAGTAGATTGTGTCTAGCTGTCCCATAGGGAGGTGGTCACTAGGAGGCAGTTATACAAGGCAGATAGCTAGACTGATCACCTTGAGGAATTGGGAGGATATGTAGAGCTGGAAACTGTGTCAGGGGTGACTGAGCCCTGCTTCTGGTATGAGAAAGTTAAAGTTATATTTAAAATGGATGCCAAGGCCTAAAATTATAAGAATCTGCTACACCAGCTCATATGTAGTTTCTACAAGGCCTCCCTTTAAAGCCCAAGGCAGTTTAGTCACTCCATTGTCTTGTAATTACTAGCTTACAGTAGTTACTTTCATTTACTGTAACAATTTCTTATTCAACTCTATATCCCAAACTCCTCAGTGAGTTCTTAGAGTAAATACTTGATAAATATTTATCAATTTAGGAATAAATTAAGAAAATTAATAACTGTTCAATTGAATAAACTAAAAAAGTTTCAACAATTAAAATTTAATTTTATAGTTTACTTAGGAAAACCAAGATCATTTTGCACTCTATTTCCTTTTATGGTAAAGTCTATTGCATTGGCTAATTTCATGGCAAAAAGTATTCAATAGCCTGTATATATGCACTGAAATTTTATGCAGACCTGCATAAAATCTGATTTTTAGCAAAAGCTAAAATTCTAATGATTTCACTTCAGGACTTTCTGTCACTCTTTCCAGGAATAAAAAGATACCATATTCCTCAGGAAGATAAATTGAATATACTTTTCTCTCTTAAAAAAAACCAAGCATTTTTTGTTTATTTTTTTAGAAATGTCAACTAGTTGCTCTCTTCCAAGACTTGCATAACATAGTTACCTTATTCTTGAATGTCCATGATTTTTAAGTGTGGAAAGATTGTTTCCATCCTGTGAATGAGTGCACCTGCTTGTGAACCTCTGGTATTAATCTTGTCTTAGCCCAAGAGTGGCTGCCTTAGCCAGCTCTGCTGATTTATTATCTCAGATCACTGCAAAGGTGATTATAGCAGAATGGTAAATGATTAGAGAACCCAGTTTATTGCTCTGGGCTGCACCTGCAGCCTTACAATTACTTCACTGGAGGTTTACTACATTTCCCCAAGCTTGTTTTTTCCTGAGCAGAGGTATGTCTCTTGCTCCTGTGGTTTTTCTATGTGGTAACATGATAAGTACAACTGTTTCAGGTCAAACAGCATATTCTGCCTTTATAGTCATCAGAACACTGAAGTAGCACGGGTATTCTGACAAACTGCCGTTGGTCCAAGCTCAGGAAGCCACTGTGCTCTTAGTTTTGTGGAGTTTGCCTTGATGTGCTCTCTGCTAGAGCACTGTAAGCCTCAGCTGGCTGCTATTGCCAGATGCTGTTACTAAGGCAACTTGCCAGTCTGTTTCCTTGAGGCCTGCTTGTTTTCCCAGAGTTGTCTTAGCAGTCTGTATAAATATTTTAAAGATGAAAAAACATGCAGTAGGGAATTCTGAGAAAGACTGTGGTGTAATAGATGACATAGAAGAAACTGATAAAAACAACTAAAAAGAAATAAGGGGGAAAAAAAAAACCTCTACCAAGTCTGACCTTTAGAAATGATGCCAACCACATGCTCCAGGTAATTCAGACTAAGCCAAATCAGAGAAGACACCAGGAAAAAAATGCACATTTCCCCTTCCTGAGACAGTAGTGCAGTGTTGAAGGATATTATAGGAAGACCTTTCAGCAAACCCCTAAAACATACTCTAATTTGGAGAAATGAGGGTCCTGGTGCCATGGCTAGGGCACAAAATGTGTGTTTGATGCTTTCTTTGACTCAGATGCTTAATAATCATCTGTGATTCTTCTAATATGAGAGAGATGCCTCTCTGGAGGCAGAGGGCGTATGGAGGCAAGGTTGGACCATGAAAAAGATGGGAAACAGCCTACAAGAAGCCACTGTTGTAATGAAGCCCAGCACCAGCAAAGGCAGTTGAAGTGGGAAAGGTGACAACACGCAGACTAACTAAACTCTTTCTCTAACCTGACTCCTCAAGTAATATTGTTGTTTAATTCTAACACAAATGAGAAATTCAGAAATAGAAGAACCTTCATCCACTAAAGGAAGTTTACCAATCCCTCCAACCCTCCTAAAATCAAACTAGTCACAATATGCATGATTAAAATGAAACAGATATAAACTAAAACAAACTTTTTTTAATTTTTTATTTTTTTACAGAAACTACCCAACTTTCCTCAGGCTGCTGCATGACTGCACATGTAAATTCTATGTCTTCAATTAGCTTTCTTACATAAATTACAGGAGGAGTTACAAGAAGAATTCACTTGACACTATTTTTTGGGAAATATAGAAATACTAGCCTCTTTTAGGCTTGTTCTCATATAAACTTTAAGTAACCATAAAATAAAAACTCAAAATTGTGCAAAATATCTAAATCAAAATAAGCCAAATAAACCTAGCTTGTATATTTCATAGTCATAGACTTGAAGTATAAAAACATTAACTTACTTTATTTCTAAAATTGACTATAATATGAATCTGAGTTTCCACCCTCGTTCCATTTAGTTTCACTCTTTCTCATCACCCCTCCTCTGTCACAGGCAGCAAAAACTTTAAGGGGAGCGTTAAAGCCTGCCCTGTGAACCAGTCCCTGTCAGTCTATTTCCTCCCCCCTGAAAATTTCAGTCACTGTTTACTCTGACTTCCCCCCACTTTCTCTTCTTATTTACACATCCCTTTATCTTATTTTAAGAAGGAGGAAAAAATATTAGATATTTTATATATATTTTTTGTTTTGTCTTCCTCTTGGTAATTCTTCTAAATCTAGTAATTAAAAACTGGTCTTTTTTTTTTCCTCAATGATATGTTGGGCAGTTGTTGATGAAAGAATATAAAACGTTTCATTTGTTAAGTCAAGTTACTGATCTGCCATAGATTAATAATCCACATGCTATCTTGACAAACACATAAAAGGTGTCTTAAAAAACATATTGGATAATTTACTTCAGGAAATAGACTATCACAGAAAATTTGAGGCAGCATCAACTTGAACTCTTCAGGAAATTAATGCTTAAATTCTGTAAAATAGGAAATAAAAATATGCTGATAATAGATTGAGAGGAAAAAGTGTCTAGCATGGCTAGGGAATGAATTTGAGAGAACAGAGAACATCATTATATTATAGAACCTAAAACTAAATTAGAAGCAATATAATACAAAACTGAAACTGCTGAAAACAGAATAATTGATGTGGAGCATCAATTTCTGTATTCTGAAAAGTATTCCAGAATACAGAGAAAAAGAACAAAAAGATGAAAGTGATCAGAAAAAATGTATAATTTATATACAACTCATATTAATAATCAGTACAATTAAAAGAAAAAGATCAGGAAAACTAATTAAAAATTTAAGGAAGAAAACAATTACGAAGAAAAGTTAATATCAACATGTACAATTATTTGTGACAGGCACCAATAATGAAAAGCAATCAAGTGGATATTTATTTTGAAAACTTTATTAAATTTTAAAGATAAGGAATCATATGAGTATCTGAGTAAAAAAAAGTTAAATGTAATATAAAAATTACAGAGATTTTGGATGTATCTTCCTCAACATCTTTTTTTACAGAAGCCAGAATAAAATGTAATAATTTATAACAGTATTGGGGAGAAAAATTATGATATAAGAAATTCTAGCCAGTGACATGGGAACACATGTGAAGATATCACAAATATATTCTCCAATACACTAGGGCATAGTGTATTGATATATCACCCAATTAATTATCCTTCTTACATTCTAAAAAAGAGAGAGAAGCTTGGACACAGTAATCACAATATTGAGAATCACAAAACAATCGATACATTCTAGTTTATTTATTAGATACTGTTTGCTTATTAACTTGTTTAAAGAAGAATAATTCCTTAAAAAATGACAGATATAAGATCCAACATCTCATAAATGTAAAAGAAATGAAGACATTTATTAAAAGAAGATGCTCATGTTTGGATTAGGAGAAACCTAGAAACCCGTATATTAGAGACTAATATATGTTGTTTATCAGAGCTCTACCTAAAACAAATGATTGAGAAATGATGAGTGTGGTAGACTGACTAATGCCTCTCCTCTCCAGACTCCAATTCCCAGAAATTTTGAGAATGTTACCTTACCTGGCAAAAGAGAATTTCCAGATGTGGTTAAGGGTATGGACCTTGAGATGGGGATCTTATTCTGTATTATCCTAGTGACTATAATCACATCAGTTCTTAAAAATGGAGAAGCTTTCAGGGCTGTAGAGGGAGAGGGAGATACTTCTGTGGAATAAAGGTCAGAAAGATGCTGTGCTGCTAGATTTGAAAGTGGAGGAATGACATCATCAGCCAAGGAATACAGATGGCCTATCAAACCAGGCAAAGGAAGGCTTGTCCCCTGGAACCCATTTTCCTTCTCTGTATTCATGCCCACTCTGCTGACCAAGGTGCTGAAAACCTAAATTATTATACATTCAAGATTCCAATTGTAGCTGGGCCCTTAGTGCAATCTATAAATTCTTGTCTGCATAAGTGTCTTAATCCATTTAGCCTGCTATAATAAAAATATCATAAACTTGGTGGCTTATAAACAACAGAAATTTATTTCTTACAGTTCTAGAGGCTGATAGGTCCAAGACTGAGGCATCGTCAGATTCAGTGTCTTCTGAGGACCCATTAGATGATGCCTTCCTATTGTGTGATGCCCCTCAAATGGTGGAAGGGCCAAACAAGCTCTCTCAGGCCTCTTTTATAAGGGCACTAACCCCATTCACGAGACCTGTACCCTTATGACCTAGTCACCTCACAAAGGCCCCCTCTCTTAATATCATCAAGTTCAGGATTAGGTTTCAACATAGGGATTTTGAGAAAATACAAAGTTTCAGTCCACAGCACCTACTAAGTTCTCTCTCCCATTTTCTACACTGGCAATGTCAAATGTTGTCACTTTTAGTAGATACTGTTGACTCTGCCTGCCTGTCATCTGTTCTGCTTTTTTCTGAGAACATTACCTTGGTTTTCCAGTAGAAATCTATTTTCCTTTCGTATTCCATCTATACCACTGATTTTGGCCTGACCCACCTCAGAGTACCAGGGATGGGCACATGACCCAGGCTTGGCAAATCTATGCCTTTCATAGCACTGGAAATGTTTGGTTTGGAATGAAACCATGACTCAAGCTGTTCCAATGAAAATTGACTGCAGTACTCTTGTTAACACCATTGAAAAAGAGGTATTTCTTTGATTCTTACAATTCACCTTTTTTCTTGTATATGTGGTTATATAATATTATAATGATCAGAGCCCCTGAGTTTTATAGAACACAATTTGGAAAACATTACTTTAAAATATAGAGTTTTATTTTTTTAAAAGTAAATAGTTGAAGGAATAATTTTAATCATGAAATTTTCTGAACTTAAAATTGAAAAGTAGTTGCATATTTGAGAAATTCTTAATTTTTTGTGACATATATCTTATACTTCACTAACTTAGAATTTAGAAGTAATAAGACTCAGTCATGTACCTTTTTTGTTTTTATTAAACTATCTTTAACTAATTAAATTGCTTAAAGATATCCAGAATTTGTTTTTACCTTTGGCTAAAAATAATAAGAGAATCAAATTAATATTTATTCTGATGTTTATTTCTCAAAAATGAATATTTATCTCCATATTGTTAATAGTCTTTCCTAATATTGCCCATTGAACATGAGGCTATGTAATAAAGTGATTTTATGTAAAAATATGTTCTAGGTTTTCCTCAATGATTATACTAATTTCTATATAAAATATTATTTGTATAAGTACACAAATACATTTCATTGAATATAATTAACATATTATATGGGCTTTATATGAAAATTAAACGTTATATTCTTTAATTCTTTCATTATAAACATAAAAATACATATTTTATTTATTAGCCATTAAACCACATCTTTTAGCATACAACTGAAATGGAAAATAAAATCAGCTTGATTCATTATATGCATGCATAAAAATGATTGATAAGGATTGAATTTATTATATTTATTGATTTTATTTTTCCTCAAATGCATTCATGACAAATATTAATAAAAATAGAAATAAGTTAACAATAGTGAATGTAAAAAGTGTACTCTGGAAAAATCGTTATTTTTCTTTTAGACTGTGTCTACTCAGGGAGGTTTATGGTAATTGCATCAACTCCTAATGTTTACGCTAATTTGTTTTCTGTGGGGGCTTATAAGATTGTTAGCCAAACTGACATACTGCCTATGAAAAACTCCAGTGAAATAGGAAATCTCTTGTTCTTGATTTTATAGAAGGATATTGCTGTTGGATCCTATGTTTTGGGATTTAGAGTGGTCATTGAATAATTAAAATTATTTTTATAACTTATTTTTGAATAAATGTGTTGAGTTACTATTTTTTTTCCCCATATGGATAATGGTCTGGTGCTTTAATTATTAAAAAGCTAGTGAATGCCTTTGGAATATGAATGCTGACTTGAAATGGGAGGAGTGAAAATACAGAAAACTTTCTTATTAAAACTTCTAATTAAAAGCTACACATTCTTCATGTTACCCTCTAAAAGGGAAATATTACCCATTCATTTAATGCACCTAATTTCTTGAAAGGTGGCAGGCAGGTGGTTGGTGGAGCAGCGTGGTGATGCTCTTTAGATTGCTTCTGACCCAGGTGCTGGATCCTGTGCATCTGGGGTTCCTGTTTCCTTAGTTTTCTTTCAGTCAGTGTGAAGTCAGCTTTGTTGTGACCCATATTTCCATGGCAGGGTCCATGAAAACATGGCAAGATACTTACCTGACAGAATTCATGGAGCTTAGGTGAGAGGACTTGTATCAGCAAA
The DNA here is from genome assembly GCF_020740605.2 of Lemur catta. Lineage (NCBI taxonomy): Eukaryota > Metazoa > Chordata > Mammalia > Primates > Lemuridae > Lemur > Lemur catta. The sequence goes on from NC_059137.1 coordinate 28,843,343, forward strand.
CTTTGAATTTTTGATTCTAGCTCCATTCACAAACTTAACACTATCAGTGTCTCTGCCCTTTTACACATGGTCAGGATTTACATATGCAAGAGGAGTGGTTTCTTGGTATGTCTCTTAGTAAAAGATATTTTGAGAGATCAAAGTTTCATTCACTCTGATAGGTCTTCTTCCCTTTCAATCTCAAGAAAATGATATTGGCTCAACAATAGTAGAGTAGATTTTATGAGGGCTGGAGTTGTGACTGTTGAGCCTGCCAGGGTAGTGCTGAATAGTGTATCTCAGAAGCACATCTATATTGCCTGTGATAGTCAATGTATGTAATTTCAGAGGAAGGTCTTGAATCAACATGTCTAGGCCTAAAATTTCTCATCTATTATTAGATCATAGGAATCAATTGCCTAGCATACTGAAAGATTGTGAGGCTCAAATGAAATGACTTTTATAAAATTATTTCATGAATTTTGAGAGCAAACTGAAGCCAGTCATAATATCAAATGATTTGGGGATTAGCACACGATTAAATAATAATAATAAAAAGAATGCCTTTAATGCCTTTAGATCAATTCACTTTATCTTTGACCATGCTAACCACTCAATTGTCATCTATCTTTACTGTTTTGTGCATTTATTTTACCTCCTTGCTTGCTGAAAACATTTGAATTAACATCCCCTGATGCAGGCTTTAAAGCTGAATTATTACAATATAGAACCTAAGATGCCTTTTTCAAACAGTAAGTTTGTGGTTTATGCAAAGTATTTCTATGTAATCAGAAGTTATATTAGCAGTGTGGTCTTTAATTTTTCATATAATGGCAAATGTTCAGTTTTGTTTTGTGTTTGCCATAAAAAAACACTAAAGATATCACAAGCTAGTAATGTGTAAGATTTGAGTTTCATAATGACCCTAAGAATGCTAATCACTCTAATATGTGGAAATCTCAGTTTAATAAAATTTTCATAAGATAATTTTGTTCCTTGGCAACAAGGATTTGTAAGATCTATAATATGAACTCTTGTATTTGTAGAATTCTTGTATTTGATATAATATCTTGGGATCAAAAATATTTAAAAAATGCACTGTGAGAGTTTCTTTTTATTACAAAGAAGCAGTAAGCAATCTCTGTATTCCCCAATGATGCAATAGCTATTTGTATGGAAAGAAATCTGACACTGCCTGAAGTTTTATTTTTTATGATATATGTGTATATATGTCTTTATTTGAATAAGTAATTAAATTCCTATATAGATAAATTTTTACAATTTGTATTTTATATATATGCAGAGAAGAAGAAATTTAATTTTGTGTCTCTATGAGAAGTTATTGCACCAGAATAAACTGTTTTATTGATTTGATTTGCAAGCAGCTAGTATCATGGATTGCTATTTAAACCAAATTTGCTTATTAGTAACACTAGATTGTTTTCCTCATACTTTATCTTCATATTAATAACATTTTAAATAAATATATACCATCATTTATTTTGGTTTTGGATAAAACCATATAAACATGCTTAAAATAAATGACTTTGAATTTCATAATCACTAGACTGTGAAAATATTGCCTGCTTTTGGGCATTTTAGCATTGCTTTTATTCACACATAAGCTGTGTGGCCCACAAAAATTAAGTCAGTTAAAAAGGAAACTCTGTAAGGCTTCCTTCTAGATCATGAATTCTATAAATCTGTCAGTCTGTTATCTGCTCCTTTGCCAAGCAGGTCTTAATTTAGGTGTTTAATCTCTCTCTGGATTCAGAGCCATTTTTCTCCCATTAATTGAGTGTTTGCTTTTAGGCCTCTATGGCAAACAGTGGCTCTAAACCAAATGATTATAAAGGTGAAATTCTTATGCTATCATTATGTGTATATTTTAAAAGCTGCTTAAATTCAGAAATAACATGTTAATGTTTTTTTTTTGTTCATTTAATTGAATTAATGTTCATAATTCTGAATCTGTTCACAGTTTGATTTCAGTGCCATTATCCTGATTCCCTATTGCTATAGTTTGGATATTTGATCTCTAATGTTGGATGTGGGGCCTTAATGGGAGGTGTTTGGGTCATGAGGGCAGATCCCCCATGAATGGCTTTCTACCATCATCCTCATGGTATCTAGTTAGTTTTTAAGAGCTGGTAGTTAAAAAGAGCCTGACACCTCTCTCCCCTCTCCCTTGCTTCTACTCTCTCACCATGTGATCTCTGCACACTGGCTCCCCTTCACCTTCTACCATGGATAGAGACTTCCTGAGGCTCTCAATCAGAAGCAGATATTAGCACCATGCTTCTTGTACAGCCTGCCAAAAAAACCTCTTTTGTTTATAAATTACCTAGTCTCAGGTATTTCTTTATAGCAACACAAACAGACTAAGATACCTTTTCTGTCTTTTTTAGATTTTTAAAACACAGCTATTTGTTGCTTAGTTTTCTTGCTTCAATATTATTCTAATATAGGTCGGGGGCCCTATCCTTTTATGAAGAAAATAATGTAAAATAGTCACTTGGCACAATATACAATCATGCAAAGTTGTTTCATTTAGATTTATAATTTTTTAATCAACTATGCAGTTTTCATTATATACTGTTATTGACTCTAACAGAATACCCCCAGACTCCAAGATTTGATCAAGCGTATGATTTAAATCTTCCCATCTATATAGCAAACTAATGTATTATATATTTTAATTTTTTGAAAGAGATTGGTTGGAGGAAAAGTGGTGAGATTTTACAACACTTGACCCTGAGTAGCAAGTTGCTACCCCGGGCCTGTCTAAGCTTATTATATTGTATGTGCAGGGGTAGCAATCTCTTCACAAGGAACTATCTTAAAGATGGCTATTCCTCTCTCTGTTAATGAATTCTAGCCATAGCCACTATTCCATCAAGGATCCAACCTGAACGTGGAGAAACAATATCACACATATAGTCAGTATTGTTTGAGATTGTCGAGATGCCTGGAAAACGATCACACTTTGGATTTAGCAGAAATGAAATGTTGTTCTAAAACTTTCTGAATTATTTGTCAGTATCATATAGATACCACATGAACCTGACACAATAGAGCAGTGTTTTTTTTTTTTTTAATCTTTGGCAACTTCAGCACATTAAAGTTAATAATGCAAATGTGTAACAAGTGAAATATCAGCTCATCTCACCTGACTCTGTTTCTTCAGTCACTTTCTTCTGGCTGACAGCTTGGGGACATTTTTACCTACTAAAAAAAATTAAAGGGAAACTTATCAAAGCTTTTTTCCCAAGGAACTTAACTTTGACATTTTACTTTTTCATTGCTAAATTTATTAAGAATCTATTTTGAACTTTGTGGTTTTCAGATATTTCTCATTTATCCTCTCAGGAGAGCAGTTACTCTTTCTGACTTTCAAAACTTGGACTTTCCAATAAAGCTTATGGTTTAAAGGGAATGATTCTTATTAAGGTGTTCTTCTAGGGCAGTAGAGAAGTTTTCATATTCCCTGTTTCCATGAGAGAGTTTCATTTAAAAAAGATTTTCTTAAAAGAAACTTATTTTCTTCAGCCTTCAAAGTAATTTTCCATGTAAGTTAATTGTTGTCAAAGTTGACCATCCAGATGACAGTGGGAAGAAAATGCTTCAGTATTTAGCATAGGCATACTAATTACCGAAATTAACAGTTGTAAGTTTGGGATCAGAGTATGGAAATTCCTCTAAACATTTTTACTGAGTTCAAGTGTAGTCAGTCAGGTTAAGTGATAAACCTACTGCCAGGCAACATGGTTCTCTTAGTCTTTTTATTCTTAATTAAGCAGACAATATCAGGGTAATACTACAAAAATAAAGAGGAAGAATGGGATTCAGACAGAGAATCATCCTCAAAGAGAAAGTCTGTTTTCTGGAGTATCTTTTCCTCTAAAATTCTGACTCCTGCTATTGCTTAAATTAAAGGACTATTTATAAGCTCTCAACACATTGAGTCAGCATTTACCAGAAAAAAAATCTGCATGTTAGTTATGGGGGCAAATTTGTTGAGTAAATGCATCACAACTATGATACATATATCCAGGAGAGATCATGAATATGGCAACTGTGAACAACACTTAGGAACGCTGGGTGGATGAGTGCTGCTACCTTTTGATCATTTTTCTATTGAGCTAGCTGTTCATCTTTTCTTTATTAATTTATAAGCCTTCTTTAATAAGAAATATAGGAGGCATTTACGTGTCATAAAGTTTACTGAGCAATTCTTACTAAGTAGTGAACACTTGTAAAAATCCAGGATTTATCTTTGCGGAACCTTTTCACAAAGTATACAGCATATATTAGTCAGGGATATTTAAATGCATTAAGCTTTTTCTTTTTTTCTTTTTTTTTTTTTACATTGACCAATGCACCTATTTAAAAATACTAATATGCTCAAACAGGAGAATATCATTATAGAAGTTGAAAATGGGAAATTTTTTTTATTTCAAAATATTACAGGGGTACAAATGTTTTTGGTTACACAGATTGCTTTTTATTATGCTTAAGCCAGGGTTATAAGTGTGCCCATCACCCAGAGAGTGTTCATTGTACCTGTTAGGTTGGGTTTTGTCCATCCCTTCCTTCTCTCTCCCTCCCTCCCTGCTTGATTTTCACTGAGTTTTACGGCCATCTGTGCTCATGTGTGCTCATCAGTTAGTTCCAATTTAATAGCGAGTACATGTGGTGTTTGTTTTTCCATTCTTTAGATACTTCACTTAGGATAATGGTCTCCAGTTCCATACAGATTGTTACAAAAGACCTTAATTCATCCTTCTTCACAGCTGAGTAGTAGTCCATACTATATATATATATATATGTGTGTGTGTGTGTGTGTGTGTGTGTGTGTGTGTGTGTGTGTGTGTGTGTGTATATATATATATACACACCACATTTTGTTAATCCACTCATGAATTGATGGGCACTTGGGTTGATTCCACATCTTTGTGATTATGAATTGTGCTGCAATAAACATTTGAGTGCAGGTGTCTTTTTGATAAAATGACTTCTTTTTCTTTGGGAAAATACTCAGTAGCGGGATTGCTGGATCAAACGGTAGGTCTACTTTTAGTTCTTTGAGCAATCTCCGTACTATTTTCCATAGAGGTTGTACTAATTTGCAGTCTCACCAACAGTGTATAAGCATTTAGCATTTTCTTATTTTTCATAATCTTCATAAATATGCATAATCTTTTTTCTATAGAGAATTAAATGTGATTTTTAAATTTTTACACAATAATTTTGTATTCTTTCTTTGCACACGAAGAAGACTATGTTTAAACAAATATTTATTATACTCTGGTTATTACCTTACTGACCCAACAAATATTTTGATGATAGATATATTAAAAAATTAGAACAGTTTTCATATATCAAATATTACTGGGAGAAAACATTAGTTTGCATTGCACATACCTTATTACCATTCTTAATATTATATTTCAGTCATATTAGAAAGTTATATTTCTTTGCAGAACTAGATGGCCTAAATATATTTTATTTTTCAGTCTTTTCCCAAACTATATTCTGTATTATGGTTTAAGAAATGTGAGCAGTCTGTTCAAATGTAAATTTTAGATTTTTTTGTGAGATGCCTGAATATATAGCACTCAAGTCTATCCAGATAAAGTGAAAAGATCTATCATAAAAAAAAATCATATTGTCTAGAAAAAAGTGGGAAAGGGCCTTACAAATTGAGTCAACTTAAAAATCTTAGGACTGATAGTGGAAACAGAAGCTTGTACTTGGGAGTAGAGGCAGCATATTTGGAACCATTTAGAGTCCTCATATGCAACAGAGATAATAGATCAGGAGAAAAATATATAACTTTTGTTCTATAGTGAGATCTTCATATAATATAAAGAGTACTGATACTTTTGGGTCAAGATGGTTGACACAAAATGTTCCCTTCCTACAACAAAGTCATAATCATTTTGCATTTAAATAGACGTTCAAACACATGTACAAAACCATATTTGAAATTAAAAAAGGCACATCATCGTGTAGCTGAAACAGAAAACCCAGAGTAATAAATGGGAACTGAACATGCATAACCCATAGGGAGTTGGGAAAAGATGAAGCAGGCCTTTGGGCTTGTAGTCTTGCAACACTTATGTGGCAGAGCCTTAAGCTAAGAAGAGAACTGAATGTGGATTGAGGATGGAGCCAGGCTCTCATTTGGATGCAGCAAGCAAGATTGCTCTGAATGGGATCTAAGGTATTTCTTTCCATTCATCTGCATAGATATCAGAAATGAACTACCCACTCTGGTAAGGGTGGATGTAGATTTATCTTTATGAGGCCAAAAGCTGAGTCTAAGCATAACTGCATCATTCCATCCAAAACCCGAGCAAAGAGAATTATTCAGATTGTGGTGATTGCAGTTTCCTTTGGGGCCATGGTAAGGGCAATTGCTAAACCTTTCTCTCTCTCTCTCTCTTTTTCTCTCTCTGTGTGTGTGTTTGTGTGAATTAATGTTTCTGTTGATCATTTTTCTATTGAGCTAGCTGTTCGTCTTTTCTTTATTAATTTATAAACCTTCTTTAATAAGAAATATAAGAGGCATTTACGTGTCATAAAGTTTACATTTTTCCCCCTACTTTGCCTTTTGTTGCTTCTGAAAAAATCTTGTCTAGTATCATACTGCTGTTATTCTTCTTGATGTAGACTTCAAGAACTGAGTCTTCCTAGAATAGTAAATAATTCCTAAAATTATTCCTATCTTCTTCTCTCAGGTTATTAACAGAGAGTCTCTTGTTGTTTAGGGATAAAACTGATACAACTATCAAATTACAAGCTTTGCGTTTGATCATATGGACCCCGTTCTTGTATTAATTAGCTTTAAATACTCTCAAATTCTATATTCTACAGTAGCAAAGATTCTTCAGGTAAATATTCTTTATATTTTTCATATCCTATACTTACCTACAATCTCATACCTCCAAAATTATAGAATTACCCTTAAGGTAAATGAATTACCTTTTATTATTGCAAAGAGGTCATGCTGCCTGCTAGGTTACTTCCTAAAATGATCCAGTCCATATTCTATATTGCAAACATTCCTCACATTTTCTAGAATTCAGGAACTTCTGCTAGCTTTCAGTAGTAATATAAATTTTCCCTTATTTTTCTATTTCCATTTTCATTTTTATCATGAATAATAAGGATCAGGTGGGAAGAATGCAACACCTATAATTATTTGACATCTTTATCTTGAATAGTTTATGTCCCATAAACCACATTTATTAAACTTACTAATTATAGAATTAATCAGAGCACATAAACAATTAAGTAGGAGAATCAATTTAAAACTACTAACATGTTCACACTTTAAAAAATTTTCAGAAAATGTTGTCCTATTATAAATACATTGAAGTAAATATTACTTCCTAAAAGTCATTTTTTGCATTATGAATATTCATTAGGGATAATTTTGTAGGAGGTTCAAATTATATGAAATTAAAAATGCGTTTTCATACATATTGAAAATTTCTCTTGTAGTAGACAATATCTTCCTCTGAGAGTTATTTAATTCTCAAAACCAGGTGTAAATGTGATGGTTAAAATTTTTGTGTCAATTTGGCTAGGCTGTGATGCTCAGTTGTTTGGTAAAACAGTAGTCTAGATATTGCAATGTTCCTGTGAAGGTATGGGTTTAATACATAGAAATCCTGCCTGAGTTTCCAGCCTGCTGGCCTGCCCTACAAATTTTGGACTGTCTAGCCCTCACAATCCGTGTGAGCTAATTTCTTAAAATAAATCTTACACACACATGTGCACACATACACATCTTAATAGTATTGGTTCTGTTTCTCTGGAGAATCTTGAATAACACGATAAGTATCTTAAATTGTAAATTTTATGCAAAATCCTATTCTAAATTGACTCAAAGAAATATAGCTGATAGATATAGAAAACTATGCCAAGGAACTATTGATATAAACTCTGAGAAAGTGGCTTAGATAACACACTAAACTTTCACATTTGATATAGTTCTTTCAATCCTATAATTTCTCTTCTAGGGCATGAAGAAAATACAGAAAACTATCTAATAGTTTTATGATAATGTAAATCTGATAGAAGAATCCTGAAAATAACCCTCCATGTTAAACTATAGATGGTTGTCAAAATTAGCCAATAGGAAATCACATCACAAAATGTATCAAAATAATTTACATAGCAATATCAGTTTAAATATTAGTAAAATAATTTTTAGACTGTCTTTTTTATTTCCAATGTTCTAGGAAATTTTCACAGTGTCTTATGCTTGTCCATATGTTGCCCTTGGTTTGCCAGCACACTAGTTCAGTGACATTTATTGTGGCTTGTGAGTATGGTCCTTTGAGGTGAGATAAGTATGTCTTAGTGTCACATAGAATCCTCTATCTTGAGGCAGGAAAGCAAAAACATATTTGGCAGACCACTGTACTAATTTGTTCTGCAGATGTATATCGTAGGTTTCTGTATGAATTAACTAAACTTCCTCATCTCTTCAGGTACAAGGCTTGTAGATTTTCACAGAAAACAAGTTTAGCCCATCTGTTTCAGTGACTCTCACAAGACTTTCATCACAGAGTAGCATAAATTTAACTTCTCCTGTCTCCTAGAGTAAACCTGAGCATACGTGATTATGGTGTACAGGTGATAACCAGGTCAATGTGTCAAGTTACTTGACATATATATTTACTGGAGAATTTCTTACTTCCAGAAATATATGGCAAATGATGATGATGCTGATGACGATATAATGAAAATTACATTTAATATTTATTTAGAGCTTCCTATTTATTTAGAGTCAGGTACTTCTTTACATATATTAACCCATTTAATTTGCAAAATGATCCTCCCTATAGGGAAGATAGTGTTGTTATCCCCACTTTATAAATGAAGAAACTGAGGCACAAAGATGTCATACAACTTACCTGTCATTATGTAGATTCTATCATCAATGTCCACTAGTTTCTGTGTTAGATTTCTATTGTTCTTAGAGGCAGGAACAAGAAACTGCTTTTTCTATGTGATAAAAACTGTAAGATAAGCACACAAACATATAATACAATATTTTATTTTACATTTTATATTTATTTTTACTATATATATATATGTATATATTGTTGCTCTCTTTATAATCCTTACTTCTACACAGATCACACTGCATGAGAACTCTAAATTTTATTAAAATTGGAGAGATATGTATGCAGAATAAGAGCCCATGTATCGAATGCAGTATGGTACTTTGGGTGTTATTCTGCACTTACCCTTTTCAATATTTTCTTTTTTGTTCTTTGATGAAAAGTGAGTGAAGTATGTATAGTTTCCCACGTTAGAAAAATATCGCAGTATTTAGAGACTATGGTCCTTGCTGTCTGACTATTCTGTTAATCATCGTATTTTATTTTTGAGATACTTAGCTTTGCGAATTTTCTTGCATGAACAAATCCAGAAGTGATAGACAGATTTAGAGACACAGGTTGGTCAAACTCAACATGAAATCTATAGAAGCTTATGTACCTTTTCACCTTCACCTTTGCACAGGCACAGCATTACACATGGCTAGTTGTAGACACATTTCCTGATCTTAGAAGCTGCTAATGATCTGACAGAAAAGAGTTTCAGAGGTTGAAAATTCTAAAAAACATGACAAGTTTTATATAATTATTTTAAAACTCACACTTAGTAATACTTTTAGTAAGTAACCTTCATGAAAATGTGTAAAGTTGCATGAAACTGAGACAACTTGTAAAAATATACAGCATAAAAATAAAGGACTTTTACAAGCTTGAAATTCTCCTCTCTCCCATCCTATCCTGAATAACTCCATTTCTAGATGTCTAGATTTTTCACCATTCATATTACTATTTAAGAGTCTTCTTAATATTTTAGAGCTTGAAGAAACCATAAAAAGATTTAGAGAGTCCAGAACTTCACTTCACGGATAATTGAAAAAAGCCCAGAGAGAATTAGTGACTTGTCCAAAGTCCTATTATGGGTTCTTCTATTATAGAAGAACCAGGTCTAGAATCCAAATGCCTGATTCTTGCTCTTTTTGGATCATCTACTTATTTGTAAGCACTATGATCTCAGATAAACAGTTTAGCATTTTGGAGCCTTAGTTTCCTGAGCTATAAAATGGGAAGAATAATCATGATGTGATAATTTAAATAAAAATTCAATGATCTTACTAACTGGAGACTCAAAACTTCAACAAATATAATGAATGGGGGTAAGAAATTGTGAGGAAAGTAGATAATACAAGTTTGATGTTGAAAGCAATTTTCAATCATACATGGAAGAACTGAGATGCCCAGGAGGCAGTTTAAGGATAATACTTGGAGATAGCAAAGAAGATAAATTACTCACAGCTCTACTCCTGATGATCCTGAAAATTTTCCATTTTCTCTCTTTGCTTGGGATACTTGTCATTATTTTTTAAATATTTTATCCATTATTCCACCTAAATATCAAAGCTCCTGTCCTCACATGTCAAATTAAGTCAAACCACTGATGGTTTTCTATATTTTAAAGAAAATTTAAAAGGTAATTATCTTTTTAAAGATAATTTAACAAAGAGGCTTATCATGTCTGTCTTACTGTTTTGCAAACATCTAAGTAGTGAAAGCGAGTGGCTACAATGGGAAACTTAGTAAACATAATGCTAGAGTTTAGTTTGATTTTTTAAAATCTGTTATATCACATCAGTTGAAAGTGTACAAGTAATTAGCTAAATGGTAAGCCTTAAATGTAGATATTAATAGAATGCTGAAGTGTACGAGTACTGCTTGGCAATGCACTTGCAAAATCCATGACCTGGAAGTGTTTGCAAACTTCCAAACCACACACCAAATTATGAAAATATATGAGACCAAGCTTTATGGAACAACTGTAGATTTGCAGTTATAGATGGCATTTATTTCTCTCATTTTTAGTGATTTTTGAAATATTGAAGATCAGAAGATACCTATCATATTTTTTTAAATTTGAAAAACAGTAAGATATAGAATTACAGAGGGAAAGGAGATGGCAAATAGAGGATGCAAATATTATTTAGACCTATTTCTCATATGGTTATTTTTATAAGGCCATACAAATCATCTTTAAAGGTGACAGAAATACATGAAATTAACAGGGTGAGCACAGATGCAGTCAAACATAAGTTGCATTGAGCTCATATATAAATTGAGCTTAGCTCTTCCATATTTTGTACAGTACATTCATTTTGCTCTAACTGACATCTTGTGTAGCTTTCTTTATATTCAAAATTTGTTAGTAATAACCCAAAATATTTCCTCTTATAAATATGAAATAATCAATTATTTCAATGTAATCTCAAGGAGAAGTAATGTATTCATTAATCAGTAGATTAGCCCTTGGTGATTTTCATTTTTTGCCATCCACTACATTTTCACAGAGAAGTATATTTCATAAAAAAAGGTTGTATGGTCATTCTGACTGTTTCATAATGACATGTTTTAAGAACTCAAAATCATAGGTGAGGATTATGGGACAAGGTATAATAAGATCTGAGAAACAAAAACTTGTCTGCAATTTTCATTTTTTTCAACTTGGGTTAGTTGTTTTTCTTTAATAATAGTAAAAGGATTTATTTTTAACTCAGAAGCAAATAATGACAACAAATCAGATTATGCTGATTAATGTAAAGTATAAAAACAGTAAGCATGATAATATGTAATTTAATATATAAACATATTTTAACATAAATACATAAAATGTTAATTAATATAGTGACAACTTTCCAATGTGGTAATAACTTCTAATACTGCTTTGATAAGAAATTAGAGAAATGTTCGGGCAAATATAGTTAAGGGTATTGTTTTTCTTCTTGTTCTGTGTTTACTTTTATGATTCTTGCTTTTGCATTGTATTGATACTCTCTTATATAACATGGTGGTTATTTTAAATAACTTTTCTTCCCTTATCTTTACCAGAATAGCCTCTTATTTTGATGAAGATTGGCATATTAAGGGAGATTATTCTCAATTTTCTAGCAACTGTTGTTTAAATATAAGACTTTACTTAGGCATACAATATTTAGTGTGCATCTGTAACTTGAACTACTACTGTATCTGGTAGACTGCTATTACATCCTTATAATGCAGGACCTAAAAAAAAGTTCATGTTCAGTCAATTTATGCTTCGTGTAGTTGCCTAATACCTTGGCTAGAGGGTCTTTCTTCCATGCCCCATGGTAGGGTGGTGGGTGGGGTTAAATTGACTGCCTTGGAATTTGAATTATGATATCAACTAGGTGTGTTTAACCTAAAATGTCCTCTCTGTTATGTAGAAGTAATCACATCAATGTAAATTTTAGCTCAGTACTATCAAGAGCTCTCTCCAGTATATTTGTGTTTTGTCCTTCATCTAGGTAAAGTCTTCAGATATCTTTTTTCTTGTTCACAAATTGCTGTGTCTAATGTGCTATGTAAATCTTTCATTGAATTTTTAATTTCAATAAATATAAAATGTTCGGTATTAGATGTTCTATTATCTTCTTTTGCACGTTTGCTTGTTCATTTGTCTTAATTCCTTTTGTATCCATCTAAATTTTAAAATATTTCATTATCTCTTTCAGATTTTCTTTTAGTTTAGTTTTTCTATTATTAGAGGCACTAATCCTTCTGTTTATAATGTCTGAAGAATCTCCTTTAGGATGCATTATTCCCCTTTTGGTGTGCTCTGCATTGAGAAATTATTACCTAGAAAATGCTTTTACATTTTTCTTCTTGTTGTCTTGTTGGATTCTCTAAGGCTTGCAACAATTCAGGAATTGTTTTTATGTTCATTTCTTAACTTGAGATTCCTGAACCATGTAGTTAATCTAAATATGATCATTCAACCTGTTCTTGGGTGCATGCTTTTTTTCACCCTGAACTCAACACTTTCAAGGTAGAGATATGTTTCCTTGTCATTTCCTTGGCTTATGGGTGGGTTATTGCTTTACTTTTGCCAGTAAATAGGCAGATATTTTAAGGTTCTGGATTTATGTCAGATTCTCAGTCACAGCTCTTTGTTTCAAATACCTCCATGGCCACCTTTGTTCCCAGAGAGGTGTTAAAACCTCATATAATTATAGGGCCTTCATCTAACAAAATTCACTGATTTGCTATAGCCTTACATTGGTTTGATTTTTATTTTTGGCAACAATAACAACAAAAATATACATACTGAATCCAAAAAGAAAAGATTAAAAAAAAAAAAGAACATATTTTCTTTCTCTCTCTTTTTTTAAAAAAAAAACAGTTATGTGTTTTTCTGTATTTTTACTGCTATATTTGTATTCTATCTACTATTTCTTTGAGTTAGAGAGGGAAGGGGACCATGCTAATTTAATCAGCCATGTGACTTGATCCAAAAGTCAATGGAAATACTTTTAATAGATTGAAGCTTTTATTGTAATGAGAGAGGGATGGAAATAAAGGTGGTTGGAAATTCATAAAAAGAATTTAGACACAGACAATTATATTGGAGATTTTTATCTCACTATAAAAGGTATATCTCTACACATATTTGTTCCTAAATCAGTCAGATAGGTACTACTTACTGGCCCTGTACTTCCTAACCACAACCAAGATTACCTAAAAAGAATTCTCAAGGTTTCCTAATATTTTATATAAGTACACACACACAAACACACACACACACACACACACACACACACACACACACACACACGCCCCATGGAGTACTACTCAGCCATAAAAAGGAATGAAATAATGTCTTTTGTAGCAACTTGCATGGAATTAGAGACCATTATCCCAAGTAAAGTATCTCAGAAATGGAAAAACAAATATTACATGTTCTCACTTATAAGTGGGAGCTAAATGATAAGTATATATGGTCATAAAGTGATGTAATGGACGTTGGAAACTAAGAAGGGGTGAGGGAGGGAGGAAGGTAAGAAATAAAAAATTACCTATCAGGTACAATGTATACTGTTCTGGTGATGGGTATGCTAAAAGCCCTGACTTCAGCATTATATAATTCATCCATGTAACAAAAACACTTGTACTCCCTAAATCTGTTAAACTAAAAAACAAAAAAATATATAAAGCTGGGGACTGAATAAATATATATGTAGTTACGCTTTACATTAGCATTCAAGATCACTTTTTCTCTTTAATTTTTTTATGTATCTTTTTTTTTTGCATGACGTTATTAACTAGCATATTCAGGACATCATTGAGTAGAAATAGCCATTCCTTTTATAGTTGTTCAACTGCACTTCATTGTCCAGGGCATGTGGGGCAATATATGGCATAAGAGTTTAACTGTGGTTTTAATTATACCAAAGCCACTTACCAGGCATTTGATCCTAGGTAACTGAATATTTACTGAAATATTCCTTGCCAAGAGGGATAACAAGAATAAGAATGTATTTCTCAAGGAGCTGGGATGGGGAGTGCTTGATTGATACAAACAAGGAGATGAACAAGGAGAATCCTTAGTTGTTGGAATGACTAGAGGGACTTGGGAAAGAAGCATTAGTTATTTGCTAACATGAAATAAATCAGACTCCAAGTTTATTATCTCATGGTTTTATGTGGGTCATGAATTCAGGCAGGAAACACTATGTCTAGCTTATTTATGCTCCGTGGGGTAAAGACCCTCAGCTGGAAGAATTGAAGGCAGAGTTAGGGACGGGAGCGTCAGTTTGTGGGTTAGAACCATCTGAATGCTTGAATAAAACCTCTAGGCAAGATGATTCACATAGCAGGCAAACTGGCTGTAGCACAGTGAGCCCTTTCTAGGTGGGCCTATCTACCGTGCTTATTAAATGTTCTCACAGCTTGATAACCTGCTTCCTTCAGAGCAAATGATCCAAGAGGGAGAGCAAGACAAAAGCTATGCTTTGACCCACTAGCTATATTGCCACTTAGAAACTATTTGCCCTAGTTTTGTTGGTCACGTAGCATAACTTCTGCAATATCCTATTAAGAAATCACTACTTCCAGCCCACATTCAAGAATTAGGTCCACCTGTTAATGGGAGAAATATCAGTAAAGTTTTGGGCATATGTTAAAACTATCATAGATGGGAACATTTCAAAAGAAGATTTATTAAACTACATGTTATGCATTATGCAATAAAAATACTTCTCTGACTCTATAATATATGCAGCAAAATCTTCATTTCTTATTAATACATTTGTTTTTGGTATCTAGATTCTGTATGAGAAATGGAAAAATGTAGCAAATCCTGCACAATAGTGGATTCCAGCTTCAGATAGAGTCAGTCTAAGTTACAACTGACCTCTGTGATTATCTTTCATAATTCCAATAATGAAAGATTATTTGCTGTAATATCTGGCCTCATGTCTCTTTGCTGTTCACCTCACACTCTAATCAAAGCTTCAAGGTCAAACAAGCTAACATAATAAAATAGGCTTTCCCTTTTTCTTTGGGAATTTACACATGCTGTTCTTTCTTTGTGGAATTTTTCCCCCACTTCCTTTATCTGGTCAACTATAATACATCCTTTAATTATTATTCCAGATGTAAATTTTTTCCCATAATCCTTCCTTTCTGTCTTAAGTCAGGTTCCCAGCTAAATATTCTCTGACTTGGAAATTTGCACGTGGAGGTTTATTGAAGAATACTCTGAGGATCGATGTCTGCAAAAGTATAGGGGAAGCAGAACTGGGCAGAAGGTGTATTGTGATGCCATTGCATCAGAGGCCTTGGATAATCCTACAGGAAGTTGCAGTGGCTGGGGATGGATGCAAAGTGGCCAGGTCTTTATAAACTCATAGCCCATATTGAACTGCCCCAGGAAGGGGGTTGTAAATTTGGACAAGGTAGCTTCCTTTAGCCAATGGCAACTCCCAAGAACGGTCTCAGCTATGAGCTGTTGGTTGCCAATACTCCGCACAGAGTCATAAAGGATATGTCTGTGTGCTTCACCACAGCATTCACTGTGTCTTCCCTGTCTCCACCAGTTTGGGTTACTTGTGCCTCCTTATAACACCCTACATTTTCCCCTAATAGAATTCTTACATTATTTATATTTCCTTGGGTTATTTTATTTAATCATATGTTTTCAGGACCAATCCCAGCATCTACACCAGACATTTGTTCATGGAGATGCTTGGTAAATATTGCTTGAATAAAAGAATGTAAGGGAGAAGTACTGGAGCTGAGATGGTGAGATGAATAGGAAGAGCATGCCAGGTGAGCAAGAAAGGGACAACATGCCAGGCAAAGGAGACAAGTAAGCCCAAAGGCATGAAAAAAAGAACTTTCGGAAAACTATAAATAAAATAGGTCAGTGTGGTTGAGATAAAATGAGAAATGAGGAAATAGCAGACAACAAGGCTGAAGAGTTGAAAGTGTCAGAACATGAATGGCCTTGTTAACTAGGTAAAATGACTTATATTAATATTTATCCTATAGAATCTGCATTGAAAATAGCTTTTAGGAAAAGTACCAGTAATCATATATTCCTAAGTAATAAAACATAAATTTCTTTCCCTCTTTTTACATATGTTTTTGTTTTATCCTCTGTGTTGTTAATATTCAGAACATGAACATGCAGAGGATCAGCTGTAGGTGAATGGATGTCAACTCAACACTACTCCATTTTAATAGGGCATACACAATATCCCTTGTATTGTTCATGGATTTTAGTGGAATTGTTTGGGTCAGTTCACACTGACATATGAACTTGTTATTCAAACTAAATGTCAATGTGAGATTGGAATGCTAATTTGTTTAAGCTGATATGTGTCAATGTCACTCTAAAACGAAAGTACTTCTATTACCTTGCCAAAATAAATTGTCAATACAAAAAGAAAAACAAAAACAAAACTTCCCAAACTGCTTCTGAATTAAAATTCCTTGGCAGATGTTTATTTGGATCAGGTGTTAGAAATTTATCAATTGGCTTCATGCTGTTTGTACAGGAATAACTTTAGGGATATTACATTTAAAGAGGCAAATTAAAAAAAAACTATTTGATAAACCATTTGAATTCTATCCCCAGAGCATCAATTTGTATTAAAATAATCACTACATGCACATAAAATTTGCATAAAAATATGATCAAAATGACACATCTTTGAAAAAATGCACAACTTCCAGCAGAAACAAACCATGTTCAAGTAATAGAATAAATCACATATCCTTGTTGAATATAAAAATGCAATGCTAGTAATGATTGAAAATAAGGATATTTTAGGGCTACAGAGGACTTAAAGAGTTCAATCTAATCCTCATTTTAAAGATGTGGAAATTGAGACCTTGCAATGTAAAATGCTTCATTCAAAGTCATGCAAGTTCATAGTAAATCTAGTAACAGGTTCTGAATTCTGAATCTGAATCCAGTTGTCTTTACGTCTTTCCACATTTTTTCTTACCCTGCATTTGTAAATGGTTAAGTAAATTAGGCTCATTCCAAAAAATGTGTTGCCATTTTAGCTGGGTTAGTTTAGCTGTGACCTATTTTAAAATAAAATTATAGCAATTAGGCATTTCCCACCAGAGATGCAATCACTGAAGCAAAACTGCTAATCCACAGTTGACACGGGTCAATGTCAACTAGAATTATGCCAAATTTCAGTATGACACATTTTATAGTGTGGCAAATAGAAAGTAAATTGATAATTCTAAGCATGCAAGTGTGTTTTACAGGAATCTGATTTAGTTTAATCAGGGTGCAGAAGCCATGAGGACTCTATTTAAATGCAGAGATTTCAAATCCTCTTGCCTTCATTCCCTAAGCTTCAAATTGTTCTCTAGTGTTCTGTTGTCACAGCTTTAAAAACTATGCTTGCCTGATCTAGGAATGAACAATTTCCTCTACTACAGGTCAAATTCACCTGGTTCTACAGGTCAATGTCTTTCATTGTGACTATAATGTATGAAAAATATTTAACTACAATTTATACACCTAGGAGACAACTGGATGTGGTTGCTAATCATTGTGAGTTATGGAAGATAACTGAGGGTAGTGCCTACAATGACCTTAAATTAGCATGAACAGTAGATTCTTATATAACATTTTTAGACCATTGAGAAACTAAAGATCTGTAGATGACACACTAGTTTTATGAATACAAGATACAGGTTGAGGCTCTTCCCTGGAGTGCACAATGTTTTAATCAAACTACATATATAATGTCTAATATTATTTAATATGTGCAGTACAGGCTTGCTGTTATCCTCATAATATGGTACCAGATGATATAAAAGGGATATTGTTATAAAATGTTTCATTTTTCTTTTTGAGATGGGATCTTGCAATGTTGCCCAGGTTGACCTCTAACTCCTGAGCTCAAGCAATCCACCCACCTTAGCCTCTCAAGTAGCTGGGATTTTGGACATGTGCCACTGTGCCCAGCTATAAAATGTTTCTAGTGAAGAAATATTTTAGGAGAAAATTAAATTTCCATAACTCTAGACTTATTCCCAGGTCCTTATGTGTAGGATGCCTACCCACATGTATAAGAGATGAATGGGAACCCTGATGAATGCATAAGCAAGTTGTGACTATATGTGTGTAACATGTGACTATACATGTAGCAGCAAACCAAACACATTGAACATCTAGGTGAATGTGCATGGTTTGCCAGAGTCAAGCATTCATTATATTGTATCAGAAATAATTTGTGTAAATTCTGTAATTGATGAGCAGCTTCCTAATTTCCTATCTATCCAAGATTGCTGATGAAGTAATTTACATTGAGATTATCTATGTCAGAACTTCACTGATGAGGACTTGGAGACACAAAATACAAACTATAAGGATAGGACCTGTGGTAAAAGTGGTGTGTCTTTGACATATGGTAAAAGTGTGTACTATTTTAATCTTTAATGGATTTTGAGTTTTGAGCGATTGCTTTAATATTCTGGGAAACAGCTTATAATAATGTTTGGCTTGTTAAATCCAAAGAAAATAGAAGCAAAGAGCAAGGTTAACTTTTAAATGAGGTGTCTTAAGGAGGACTTTTGATAGTATTTGTTCCTTTTCACATTCAGTTACTTCAGCCTACTTGTTCTTAGATCTTGTACTTAATATTTAATCTCATATAACAGTTGTAGTAGGATTTGAAATTTCTTTAGACTTACTTAAAAAAATGCACGTAGACCATTTGTTGCAATTTGAAATCTTCCACATTGTGTGTGTGGTGGGGTGGGTTTTATAATAAATACTTCTAAGTTCTCTGGCCCTTAAGGCCATCCTATTATGAAATTTCATCATGTTCTTGAAATTGATACTTACTTTGATTAATGCTGAGCAGAACATAGTCACTGGACACCTTAAGGACTTGTCTTTGCCTCCACTCATTTATTCATTTAATTAAAACACATTTATTGAGTGCTACTATGTGTCAAGTAATGATTAAGGAGATGAAAATTCCCTAGTGAATAAGATAGAACCTGCCCCTGTCCTCCTGGAATTAAAAATCTAGTGGGACTACAAAGAGGCAATTACAAGAAAGAGCAGTGAGTTCTGTAATGTGGAAAGTACAGAGTGTTTGTTATAAGGTTGAAAAATGTGATATCTGAGTGAGTCCTATAGTATAAGAAGGAGGCAGGCAGGGTGGCAAGCAAGGGATAATTACAAATTATAAAGGGTCTAGAAGTATAAGAGAGTGTGGCCTGCTACAAAAACTGAAAATGGCAGCTGTGGATAGAGGGTAGCAGTTATAAGGTAGTGGTGACAGATTTGTCCAGAGATTTGCAAGGGTCAGAGCCTGCTGTGGTGTATTGAGGAATTTGAACTATTACACACTTTTAAGTAGACGTAGATGATGGCATAACAAGACTTAAGTTTTGGGGAAAAAAGTCATTTTTACTGCAATTTAGAGAATGCCTTAGAGAGGAGCAAACCTGAAGACAGGAAAAATGAATTAGAAAGTGATTATAATAGTCCATGAGCAAAAAAGATAGTGGTGAGCCTTTTGAACCCAGATGCTACAATTACAATGAGTGTAAACTTTTCAATAGCAATAATAGACATCAGAAGAGAGTAGAATAATATGTGATTTTCAATGTACTATAAGAAAATTACATGAAAATAATAATTCTGGTTTTTTTTTTGCAAAAATACATTTCAAAAATGACAGCAAACTACAACATTTTTGGCAGAGAGAGAGAGAGAGAGAGAGAGATCCTCAGCATCATTTATCTTCAGGCAGAAAGAAAGTGATCCCAGAAGGAAGATCTGAGGTGTAAGAATGAAATGAAGAACAAGAGAATGCATTATCACAACATCAAATGAGTGAAGCAACACAAATGTCCATGGACAAATGAATGGTTAAAGAAACTGGTATATTCATACAGTGAAATATTATGCAAACTTTAAAAAGAAGGGGATCCTCTCACATGCTACAACATAGATGACATTTGTATTTTTGTATTCATTGGTGGATCTTCCTTGCAAGAATTTTATTTTGTGCCTAATGGAGATTTTGTATTTTCCTCGTTCTTTTAATATTTATTAATTGGAATTCTTCTGTAAGGAAGGGGTTATTCTTGAGATAAGCCTGTCATAGAACTGTCTTCACAATGTTTGAACCTTCATCCTTTATTCTTCATTCTCACCTTAGAATGGACGCATCCTATATTGGGCGCTATTAATATTACATTACTGTGATTTCCCGGCCCCCAGGAATCCAAGCTGCTACCACTCCATCAGCCCCTTGGCCTCTAGTGAACCCTCTATCCACTTTCTTCAATAAGAATTTTTTTTCTCCAGGTGAGCAGAGCCCAGAAGAACAACCTCCAGTTTTGGAGGAACTTCTAGCCAAAAGACAATGCCACATGATCCTGAGCTTGGCTGGAGCTCATTTTCCAAAGGAGAAGAAAGTGAGGACAAGAGATGGGATAAGAAGTGATCCACTGAACCCCAGAGAATCTTTCAACATATTCCTAGGGGAAATCAAAATAATTGGCTAAAGAGAAAGGAAACTTATTTTCCAATGTAAATAAAAAATTATATTTTATTATTCAA
Organism: Lemur catta; assembly: GCF_020740605.2. Lineage (NCBI taxonomy): Eukaryota > Metazoa > Chordata > Mammalia > Primates > Lemuridae > Lemur > Lemur catta. The sequence continues at coordinate 28,864,298 of NC_059137.1, forward strand.
ACTATAATTAATATGTCTTAGGGGGAAAAAACTTTTCATACATGAGGAAAATAAAAAGTTCCTCTTAAAACTCTTACCCAACCTCCAACTCTGCCTCTTCTCAGCCCTTCTCAGTCTGAAGGTATCTATATGGTTACTCCTAGTGACTCCAAAGTGTGGATTGTGGATAGAGAATTCACAATGTCTTTAGACATACATTCAATCTTAACTAAAAATAATGATATTACTAAATCAAAGAAACCTTAAAAAATCACCTTAATAAATCATATGGACCATATTTCCTGAAGCAATGTACCAGGGTTGTCTGGAAAGTATCCAGCCATTGTTAATATATAATTTCCATATTACATGGCTGGATACGTTCCTGTCTCATATGTAATAAAAATGCAATATAATGGCCAGAATATTTATGGATGCAATAAATTGTGGAGTAACACAGAAAAAAAAAAAGAAGAATAGCCAAAATATGGAAGTAATCCACATGCCCATTACACATGAATGGGAGAACAAAATATGAGATCTTTGTACAATGGAATATTGTTCAATCTTAAAAAGAAAGAAAATTCTGGCACGTGGTACAATGTGGATGAAATTTGAGGATATTTTGCTAAGTGAAATAACCAACACAATAGAACAATATCGTATGATTCTACCTACATGAGGTACCTAAATAAGCACACTCATAGAGACAGAAATTTATAGAAGTTACCAAGGCCTGGAGGAAGGAGAAATGAGGAGTTATTATTGAGTGAATACAGAGTTTGGAATGACAGGAAAAATTACAGGGATAGATGGTATTGATGGCTGTACCACAGTGTGAATGTACTTAAATACTATTAAACTAAACGCTTAAAAATGATTAAAATGGTAAATTTTACATTATGTATATTTTACCACAGTAAAAAATGTAATGCAGTGCAAAATAAATGGAAGTCAACTCCTAAAAATAAAAAGATAGTAGTCCATCCATATTAAGGATGTAACTGGAGAATAAAGATATGAAGGGTGGAAAGCAGGGTTGAAAAATATAATAGGTCCTTATGATTTATTGAAACTGAAAAGTGACATGATGTGTGGACAAATCATTGTAAAAGTTCCATGTGAAGGAGGAGGAAGAAATAGAGTTATAAGATTTAGGAGATCCAAAGGTTAAGAAAGTATTTTTGTGACATAATAAATTGAAGAATCCTACCCAGATTAATGATCTCAGGCTCAGATTAGATATTAATATATTGAGCTTATGATAAATGATTAAATTTCATTCAATATTTATTAAATAAATGCAGACAAACCCTTGTATTCTGAAATCAAATTATCCCAATACTATAGTAACTATTGCATTATAATCATCTTTAGTTCATTGTGACTCTAATTCCAGAGTGTTCATGGGTCTGACAACAAATTTATAGGGGGTCACTAAAATTTCATATGAATAGAAACAACTTAGTTATTTCAAAGAATCTTGCAAGTAAAGATCTTTAAGCAGAGCTACATTAAGATTTACAAGATGAGACCAAGAAAAGGTACATGTTTTGGTTTAAATTGACCTTTTCTGGCTAGCTTATTACCCAAGACCTCCTCTCTGTTCCCACTCCCAATCTGTAACATCTAAATTTTCACTCTGGTGCTTTTTTATTTTCTCCCTGTTATGTCCTCACTAAAATGGTTCTCCTTGTCTGTTTAACTTCTACCTCTGTTTCTATCTTGCAGCATTCTCCCATTTAACCCTTGCAGGTGACGAAGCTGGTAGGTTTTCCTGAACATACAGGGCCTGACTGTCTGTCTGCTTTCTGAGAGAGTAGCCAGTGCCTATGAGCTGTGACCTGTGAAGTAACTTTAATGCCTCCAGAGACCTCGACCTTTGATGCCTTTGCCTTAATGAATTAAGTCACTTGTAGAAGAGCCTTAATCCACATTTTTAGCCTTATCTCACTTTCTTCCTATTCAAAATTGCCTTTGTAGGTTCCATTCATTTCTTATTTATGACTTTGCTTGTGTTTCCATTTTCTGAAATTTGTCAACTCTTCATGTTGAAATCTTACTGATTTTTCAAGGAAAATCTAAATTGTACTTCCTCCAAGAAAGTTTTCTTTACCTCTCCAATTAATTTATCTGTAAACAAGTATTTATTTTGTGCACTTGTATCTTTTATTTATATAACAGTAATGCATTTCACTCAGACCCTGGAGCTCAAAATTCATCAAAACGTACTTAAGAGCATTCAAAGCATTTATAGTGATAAATCTTGCCTTTAGACTATAACATAGTTCTTAATTTAATCCCATTTTTTTCACCGATATATTGTAGGTTGCAACTATAAGTTGAAGGGGTGTGAAAAGGTTGTGCTGTTTTAAACATATTCATTGTCCTAATTCCTTACAAACATTCTTGCCCTTTCTGCCTACTCCCCATGGATTATATTTCTTTTTTATTCATTCAAGTACTTATTATGCACTCCCAGTCACTAATCTTACACACATAGATTTATGAGGTCTTTCTATAGTAAAGAGAACCCAACTCACATTTAAGAGGCACCAATTTTCAACCTGTTTTATATTCAGACAACGCTTGAACCAGTCTGAGAAAACATATAATTCATCTCAGTTACATGTCTTTCATGAATACAAATCTTCTTGCGCATGGATATGAACAAGTTTAAAAATGTCTACTTTTGATTCCCAAAAGGTTCATTGAATTGATCCAAAGAAACATTTGGAGATGCTTGTTGAAAATATTCACATGATAATAAATAAAATTAAACTGCTTTACTTCTTCAGTGGTGTTATCCAATATAGGGCTTTTGGTTTTGGTATACCGTTTTTTTTTGTTTGTTTGTTTTTACTTTACATGTATCTGTCTAGTCTAACCAAGATCTCCTCCTGGTTCTTTCAGTTGCCGTGCAGACCAGGGGTAGATGCTGCTTTCAGCTAGAATAGCATGCATGACCTGTCATTGGATAACCTTGACTATTTTCTGTCAACAAACTGGAGTTCCCTCTGGCTAACCAGACTGCTCCATATCATTGACTGACTGAACTTTCCTCAGAACTATTTCATCACAGTCATCTTTATTGGAATGATTTATCCCTAAGGGTTGTCTCGGGGAACATTTTTATCCAAAATGCCTACAGATGCCCTTATTTTTATGAACTAACTTGACATGCTTTAATCAGGACTACATAGATAACTTGCAGGTGAGCCATGAAAACATAATCTTCAGTTTAGTTTATACTTAGTCATACCAAGCATTTTTATATTTGATGGATTTTGTGATGAATGCTTTTAGTGAACAAACAAGCCAGTGTTGGAAAGTGTACAGATATAACCTAAAGATGAAGATCCCAAAGTCAGCTCTTTTTGATGAGTTTTCATATTATGTGACTATAGGAGATCATTGTTTTATTTATTTACTTTTTCCTTAGGAAGTTCAAATTTAAAGTGTTGCTTAAGCTCACAGCTTGGATCTGTCAGAAATGGGAAATCCAGGATGGTGGTAGGCAAATGAAAAAAGAAATTATTTATACTAAAGATCAAATCCTGTTAAAAAGAACTCTAAAGAGACTGGGGTTGTTTGAGTATTCTACCCTAGTACGCTATGAAATATTCCTTGAAGTAAGTGGGTCAGAATTTAGACCCTAGACATTTAATTATTATACATAGTTTTGTTGGAGGAGCATTTGTTAGAATGCTTTGATTGAAAAAAGAGCCTACTTTTTAAAAATCCATTTATAATGAAGTACAGTATTGGCAACTTCTCTTGAGGGGTCACTCAGACCATTTAAAATTGATAGTTTAGCAGAGGTAACCCTGTAGTTAACTAATTTGGGAGCTATTGATTGCCAAAGTTGCTGTGTTCTGAATGTGAACTGGAGCCCTATTTGCCTCAACATTTATTTACTTATTTTTATTTCAGAATATTATGGGGGTACAAACATTTTGGTTATATAAATTGCTTTTGTACTGTTTGAGTAGAAGTTATATGTGTGCCCATCCCCAGATAGTGTGCATTATACCCATTAGGTGTGAATTTACCCATCCCCTTCTCCCCCCTCCCACCTGCTTGATTTCCGATGAATGTTATTTCCATATGTGCACTTAAGTGTTAATCGGTTAGTTCCAATTTAATGGTGAGTACATGTGGTATTTGTTTTTCCATTCTTGTGATACTTCACTTAGAAGAATGGTCTGCAGCTCCATCCAGGATAATACAAGAGGTATTAATTCACCATTTTTTAGGGCTGAGTAGTACTCTATGTTATACATATACCACAGTGTATTCATCCACTCATGTATTAATGGACACTTGGGTTGTTTCCACATCTTTGCAATTGTCAATTATGCTGCTATAAACATTTGGGTGCAGGTGTCTTTTTTATAGACTGTCTTTTTTTTTTCCTTTGAGTAAATACCCATTAGTTGGATTGCTGGATCAAATGGTAGTTCTACGTTAGTTCTCTACGTGTATTCATACTGCTTTCCATAGAGGTTGTACTAGTTTGCAGTTCCCCCAGCAGTGTATGAGTGTTCCTATCTCTTAGCATCTATGATAGCATTTAAAAAAATCATTTAATTATATAGATTTTGTATTTTTTCTCCATGACCAAAATTAAGGGAGGGCTTGCTCTTCTTGTTTGTTAATCTGAGTGGGAACAACACCAAACTCACCTCCTAGCTTGTATAATAAGATATTACTACTCCTGGTCTTAAATTGATCTCTGAAAAATTTATATCTTCTGTCAAGGCATATGGTTTCTGTTGACATTTCAATCTTTATTTATTTTCCACAACTTAATGTGAAGTTAATTATTTCTGGGGACTTGAATGTTGGGCTTTACCTAGAAGTATTAAAAAATGAAACAATTCCTTATGGAATCTCTATGATAGCACTAATAGTCTTCATGAAATCTATAATGCACAGAATCTGAGGGCTAAATAAATGATGGTGGCAGATAGGAAAAGTCAACAGAAATGTATTCCTATAATATTCCTGTGTTTAGAGTTTATATTATCTGTATACTATATATTTTTTTACTTTTATTTTTATAAAAAAGACTTTTCATGATATAGGTTGGTGGTTTTCAACCGCTAATGAGCTGAACAATTACTCAGCATGTTTATTGAAAATACTTTTTTCTAGGCGCCACATCAAGATATTTTTATTTAAAACTTCTTGGATTGGGCTCAGAAATGTATGTTTTAATATGAACTTCAGTGTAATTCTGGGTGTATACACAGAGAAAAGGCTGTGCTGGGGGTTTGAATCAGGATTCATATAGTGGGAGAAGAGTGGGTTTTCCTACCTTCTTTCTGGGGGACATTAAATCATGAATTTTCTAAGAGTTGTGATTTTTATTCATCTCTGTAAGTCACATATTTAGTAAAATTTTCTTAAAGAATCAAGTAAAAGCATTGACAGCATTATTTCTTAGTATTTTTATGAGATTTTTATCTCTCTCTGTCTTTATTTGTATATTTTATTGAAATTCTGGAAAGGCTGAGTCAAGGATGGTTAATCAGATGCTATTTTAATCATATTCTCATCTCTGTTTCTTTGAAGGTTCTTTCAAGATCACTTTGGTAAAAAACATGACATAAGCTGAGTAGACTATTAATGAAGGTCTCTTTGCACCTCTTTATAAAGTTGCAGCAAATCATTTCAACCCTTTTCTGAAGGTCAAGCTTCATGCTGAGGAAATGATTGATTTCCATTGCTTCATCAGGGATGGTTGAAGCCTGGAATAAGGAATTGCTCAAGTGTTTTGGAGTCAGCCTTATATTTATTCCCATAACTTTATTTTATGCCACATCATCACTCAATGATGCTAGCTATGCTTTGAAGTATTTCTCTGATAATTCCTTAGAGCAAGTGTTTAGTAGGTAGGGGATTTGAATTGACTTAAAGCACAATCCCAAAATTATATGGATCTTTCAATGTTTTAATCTATTGCCATTGAAGTGAAAGCTTGAACACAATGTGGCCTAATTCAGCAGTGTCTAATATGTTTAATCAAGAGTGCATTGATCAGTTTATTCATAAATCATTTGATTTTTGTTCAAATAAGAAATTCATTCAATTTAAAAATAAGGATTATTTATTAATTAAATCTGTTATGTAGTTAAACATTTTTCATTTTTGGTAGCTCTTGAATGGATTGACAGTATTTTGATTCATGATAGTAAGGCATAAAATCTTGTTTGAAGGAAATAAGATATCAAACATTAGATTAGCATAGAATGACAATAAGTGAATCATAACATTGTACTGATTTAACACAACTTTTGATGCAATTTTTCTGTTAAATCGTGTTCTATTTAATTAATTGAACATAATTGTATCCCCAAATAAGGAAAGATATTCATTTTTTAAAAATTTAACTTAAAGAACAGGAGATTGACTTCCCATACCCATGAAAGAAAAATGTTTAGGATTCCAGAGAATTATGGGATTTTTCTTGAAATCCGCTGAAGCATTAACCCCAAAATAATTAGCTTGAACTTTGCTGCCTTAAATCTACCTTCCCTTTCCTCCCTTTTCAATGACTATGCAATCAATAAGGAGTGTTAAAATAGACTAATCTCATCAGTACTGAATATAAGTTTAGGAAAATAATACATATTCTTAATTATATTCACAAATATTCAGCATTCTTTCATGTAGCTACAAGATAAGTTGGTGTTGCCTTCTCTATTACTGTTATTAATACATTTTTATGCAACCATGGCTTTTGCTAATAATTTCAATTGAACACTATCCTCTTAGAAACTTTGGAACATTGAGGCCACCTGAACTTTTAATGAGCACTATACATCTATTTTTCTAGTTGCAAATAATATGTATGCTATGTAGCATTTTTCAGTTCATTACTTTATCCAAATATTTTCTACCTTTTGCCATTTTCTCACTGTTTATATCACTGAGACAAATATAGCATGCAGTTTTGTTGCATCATTTATATCAATAGATCTAAAATCTTAATTATATAACTTGTAATTTTATTAATGCCAAATAACTTTTTTAAGCATTATTTTCTTCATTTTTAACAATCTAGTCAAAGATTCTCTTTTCAGGACATCATACTTTTTTTCTCCTTAGCCATTTCTATATTTTCACCACCCATTTTCTTGCTCATATGCCTGGGGGCTCATCACATATTGATATGTTATTTTATAAAAATTTAAATGACATGTAAGATTGTATGTTATTGAGAAATAAATAGGATAAATTAGAATATTTGAGCTTAATGAATGGAGCATCTAGTTTTAAGTATACTTTGTTAACATTGTATGTTAATAGAAATGTCTGTATTCATAGCAAAAAAGATGGAAAAGATTTACACCAACATCTCCAGATGGCAAGAATACAGATGACTTTAACTTTCTTAATTTTATTTATACATATTTTCAAAATTTCTACCACAGACATGTGTGATTTTTATAATAAACCAGAATTCTGAAAATATTGCTGCTCATTTATAGTTGTGCATATTCTGGGCACTAAAATTAAGAATGGCCCACAGAAACAAGAAATCCAATGTTTCAAAGGATTCTATATGGGATGAATTGACCATACTTTAGTGAATTGACCATACTTTACTTCACTTTAAGTGAACTGTGTACACTTCACTTATTATTAAGCCATGAACTACATGAACCATAAAAAATATATGAAAGCTTTTTATGTTTGCCTCCAGCTCCTCCTCACTGACAAGTTGATGAAAATACATCACCTGTGTACTAAAAATGGAAGAGTGTTTGTTCATTCTAGAAATTGTATCTTTAATATATGCCTTACCTCCAAGTTTCTTTTCTAAGATTCTTGCTTATCACATCAGCAGACAAGAGAGTTCTTGGACTTTTGCTAAAGCAAAATATTAATATACTATGTAATAGTGAGCCGATTTCCAGAGAAAGACTCATTTCCCTGTAAATTGCTTGTCATATTCAGTCTTCTTGCATTTCAAATTAATAGAAATGGTTGAGTGATGCTGCAGCTCTCTTTTTCATGCATACTGATATTACTGAGATTCAGTTGTTGAGATCTGAACATCATATGTAGTATTATGATATTTTCTGTTTTTTTTCCACAGGAGAAGCTTAAGTGTTTATTTACATCATGCTCAATATTGTGTAAGGTACCTAGGTACCACATGATTATGCATGAAAGAAAAAAATACTTTTGTGGAGTAGTAAACTCATTGCTTTTAAGCTCTCTCTTTCACAGAACATTTGTCTAACTTAAAAAGATTTTAACTGACTTGTTTAAAGCTTTATTGATTGATTGGTTGATTATTATATTGATAGACATTTAAAGGGTTTAAGGAAACCTTTGAAATGGAATGTGATAAACCTTATTGCTTTAAAAATGTATTGTAAGGGCAGCAAGTACTCCTGAAACTTTCAAACTTATTTTCCAATGTAGCCTATTTTTGCCAGCTGGACTATCATTTGGAGGGTTTTCCCTGACAGAAATGTACACTTAAATTGTATAAATGTTGTATATAGTCTTGATATTTTTTTTTCTAGAGGGTACATGTAACTAGATATGATTTAAGTAGTATCAATTTGTGCCTGGGGAAACTGGTTCTGTTTGTCTGAAATTTTGATAGTTTAATTTTTTGTCCCATTGAATTTACCTAGAGCTTAGTGCTATATAACCAATATATCATGAAGAAGGTATAGTTGGCTGCCAGCTGGTGATGTTGAGGTTACCCTTGCAGGAAGATGTGCAATTGTGTGGCTGTAAAACCACGATACAGGTATATTCTTTTCTATGGTGTACCTTATGGATTGCACATCTGCGGAGTCACTTGGTCGGTCACTCAGTGGAATTAAATTGATTATTATGTGAAAAAGGCTGTTATGGGAATGGATAGGGTGACTTGGGCCATATGTTCTTGAAAAAGACCAACTTTTTAAGCCTTAGGATTGAGAGGTTCATTGCCACCTGCTGTGATACCAATGTGTGTCAGGGGTTAATGCAATCTTCTAACATTCTAAGCCAGATTGATCTTTATCTTTTAAATGTCTCCTGGGGTTTCCAAGCTATGAGCAGAGAGCTGAAGGGCAACAACAATATATTTTTCAAGAGAGAAAGTGAATGTGACTGATTGCTGGCAAGCCACAGGCAGAGAACAAAGGTGAAAATGAAAGTGACACAGGTACATCCCATTTCATGAGTCTGTCTGCAGAACGGCAATGACTCACTTAGCCAGTAACCCAGTCTACTTCACATTTCCTCTATTTTGAAGTTTTATTGCTAAGGAAAATGTGTACATAAATGAATCCACATATATTTTTAATTTTCAATATAAAGAATTTATAGTTGGGAAAAGATTAATGTACATACTACTGTGTGAACATTTGGAGTAGTTTTAACTTTACCACAAACTAATTAAAGGCCATTTAAGCACATCACTTAGACTCCCTAGGTCTTTTTTATCTCAAAAATGTGCTGGAAAATTTAATGAGTTCCTATGTCTGAAACTTGCACAAATGGTTATGAGTGTGGTTTGTTTCTGTGTATGTGTGCATGCATGTACATGAGTAAAGTTCAGTAAAATATAATAAAATTTCTCATTCTAAAATGGAGATATTATTTAGATAAAGTAATGAGCTTAAACTAAATAATGCATGTGTGGATATAAATGTGAGTTAATAAACTCATATAAACCATATCAATATTTCATTTTTAAGGACAAATGCCAAAATTTTATTATATACGTAGCCCACATTTTTATAAAGTGTTGGCTAAAAATGTACTTTCAAAAGAATATCTGTCTGTTTATATGCCAAGAAATGTCTTATTACATGTGACATGTAAAGCTTGGAATTCAGTAACATCTCCACTTCACTGTCATTATATGGCTATCGGCCCTGTACAACCCTGTATATTTACCACAATCTACTGCAAATAATTGTTTGCACCTTTTTATATATATATCAGTTACTACTCAATTTCTTGTCTGTTATTATTCTTAAAAAATAATATTATTGCCTTCAACAATATTTCCTTCAATTTTCTTCATCCTACTTAACATTTCCTATGCTATTAGCTCATCTACTCTATTATACCTACTACCTTATTCCCATATCTCATTTTGTATATCACTGTATTTCTCCGCTCTCTGTAGCAAACTTCTTTCCAAAGAGTTGAATATAGATAGTTTTTCATTTCACAGTTTTCCTCAGTTCACTACAATTTAACAACAGTCATTAAAATGGGAAATGTAATAGAGTCTAGCTTATAGGGTCGTTGTGAATATCAAGTGAGTCAACACCCTAAGCTAGGGTACTCAAAGGAGAGTTTGGCCCATAGTGAGGCCTCATTAAATGTTAGCTACCATCATAACTGATATTGTAATTGGTATGACTATTTCAGCAAAGATTTCCATGTGGGTACTTCTACTCTTCTACTATTGTTTAACCTCTTAGTAGAATTTCAGAGGTTAACCTTTTTTCCTTCTTGTAATACTTCAATTTCTTTTTTGTGTTGTAGCATGATACTCTCCTTACATTCCTCTTACCTCAATAACAGTTTCTTTCCTCCTACCTCTATAAGAGTACCTTCTCAGTCTTGACTACCTCTTCTATTTCTACTTTTCCTTTAAATAGATGCACTTCTAGGGCTATGTTTATGGATCTCTTCACTCTCTCATCTGCATTTTCCTCCTAGATGTCTCTTCCTGTGCCATGGCTTTCACCTTTGTTGTCTGTTGCAATACTGTCATTCAATACTGACACTAAGCATGGGGGTTAATGCAGACCCACAAGTTAAAGGACATGGTCCCCTGCCCAACTGCTCTCACTTCAGATGGTAGCCATGAGTTTGAGGCTCCCCATGCCACCCACACTTCTGACCATTTGGCTGCAAATCTGAGAGGCTCTTCCAATCCCCCTTATATTTGTGAATTCCCTAAAATGACTTGCTGAACTCAGAAAAACACTATATTCATGATTACAGTTTTATTATAAAGGATACAAATCCTTTATAAAGGACCAACCAAATGAAAAGACACATAGGGAGAGGCATGAGAGGGTCCCAAATGTAAAGCTTTCGTGTTCTTTCCCAGTGGAATCAGAGTGCATAAACTTTTGGCACATTCATATGTTCACTAACCAGGATGCTTCATTGAGTTCCAGTGTCTAGAGCTTTTACCAGGGTTTTATTACATAAGCACAATTGATTGAACCAATCCCCATATAATTCAACTCTATCTCCAAGCCCCTTCTCTCTCCCTAGAGATTAGGCTGGCTGAAAGCCCCAACATTCAAGATACATGGTTGGTCTTTTGGTGACCAATGCCCAACCTGAGTCATATTATTTCTTAGCACAAACTCAGAGATGATAAGACATTGGCCTAGGGAAAGAATTTATGAAGAAGACCCCAAAGGCAATCAGCAACAACAAAAATAAATAAACGGGACCTGATCAAATTAAAAAGCTTCTGCACAGCCAAGGAAACTCACGAGAGCGAACAGACAACCTACAGAATGGGAGAAAATATTCTCATGCTACACATCTGATAAAGGGCTGATAACTAGAATCTATATAGAACTCAGGAAAATCATGAAAAAAATCAAACAGCCCCATTAAAAAGTGAGCAAAGGACATGAACAGAAACTTTTCAATAGAAGACAGACTAATGGCCAAAAAGCATATGAAAAAATGCTCAACATCTCTAATCATCAGGGAAATGCAAATCAAAACCACAATGAGATATTACTTAACTCCAGTGACAATGGATTTTATCAAAAAGTCCCAAAACAATAAATGTTGGCGTGGATGTAGAGAGATAGGAACACTCATAACACTACTCATGGGACTACAAACTAGTATAACCTCTGTGGAAAGTAATATGGAAATACCTCAAAGAGCTACAAGTAGAACTACCATTTGATCCAGCAATCCCATTACTAGGCCTTTACCCAAAGGAAAAAAAGACATTCTATAAAAAAGACATCTGCACTTGAATGTTTATAGCAGCACAATTCACAATTGCAAAGATGTGGAAACAACTCAAGTGCCCATCAATTCATGAGTGGATTAATAAAATGTGATATATGTATACGATGGAGTTCTACTCAGCCACGAAAAACAATGGTGATCTAGCACCTCTTGTACTATCCTCGATAGAGCTGGAGCCTATTCTAGTAAGTGAAGTATCACAAGAATGGAAAAACAAGCACCACATGTACTTACCATCAAATTGGTATTAACTGATCAACACTTCCATGCACATTTAGTAGTAACATTCATTGGGTGTCGGGAAGGTGGGAGGGGGAGGTAGTGGAGGTAGAGATAAAAGAATGGATTTGAGAAATATCAAGAAGAAATGTCAAGTATTGTGGTAGGTATTTATAGGAATAATATTAGCAAAGGAAGTCAGGAAATTCCTGAGAGTAAAAATGCTCAAGCTATTTCAATAAGCTTCACTGGTTTTCAGAGCTCAAGGAAGTCACTCTGCATTCTTAAATGACAATAGTGACAAATTGGAGCTGAACAGAAAACTGCATGTTTATGATTGTGACTGCTGAAGGTAATGCCTGCTAAGCAGTTGATATTACAGACACCAGAGCAGGGTGAGTGCAGACTGCTATTGGCATATGGTAGACATTAGCTCATTAAAATATTCAGACTAACAGATGTACATGTTTCAGTATGCTAGGGAAAATATTAATTTTGAAAATAAAGAACTCCTGGGGGTTCAGAAGTGTTTATGCACTTAGTTCTCAATGTTCTCTGATGGACAAATTAGAGACATTTCATTGTGTGTCTGTTTAGACACTTCTGATACAGCTGAGATGTGCTCAATCTCTGCTGCTGAAGCAAACGTGGAGAAAAGAGAATGAGGAGAGAAACATGGTGTGAAGTCCCTGTAATTACAATTTAGGTTAAACATCTGAAATGAAGACACGCTACTACAAGGCCTAAAGATAGAAGACATTTCACATGAAAGATTTAAATAATTTTTAAAAATAAGATTATAGATATACATCTAAAGCTACAGTTTGATACTGTGTTCAAAGTGGATAACAAAATCTTTTCAATTCTGCAACCTATGGCTGAAAGAAATTTCTATTGTAATTTTCCTTTTAAGAAAATAAAACTCAAAAAGACCAGGCAAATTCCTTAAAGTTGTTCTCAAAACAAAACCATAGAATATGACATGATAAGGGTCAGTTTTATTTTGCTCTTTTTGCTTAAATTTAAAATGCAAATTTTCCTCTTTTTCTTTGTAGACAAGAAAGGAAGAAAGAAAGGAAATTTAGGAAAGGAAAATAAAGGGAGAAAAAGAAATAAAGAGAAAAGAATAAAAGAAAGAAAAAACATTTTCTGTTGCACCGAATAAAAGGAAAGAATGATCATTTGAACATATTTTATTTATAAAAGAGGATGTTACATTTTAGCATATTTATTCAATTATCCTAACTAATAGTGTTTATGAAAATGGTGAATACTCAAAGGAATTGAGTTCAGATGAAGACTGAACATTTGTGCACATGTCCCCTACTTGCACCAAATATGTGTGTTTGTGTGTATAAAATACAATATATATATGTGTGTGTGTGTGTGTGTGTATGTATATTGAAAGGAAGAAAAGGAGTCATCTCTAGGGATTAGGCAAATATGCTGTTATATTTATCTGTCATTATGAAGAAGTGTGTGTGTGTGTGTGTGTGTGTGTGTGCATTCACAATAAGTTTGGAAAAATTATTCTCTTCAGTCAATAGACAGCAATTTTGAGGCATCCATCCCTGAAATCAAATGGCAGATAAAGCTGTTTGTCAGAAACACCCACAGTCCAGTGTCATGCCCTTGAGGGAATTATATACAACACTACCAGGACTGAGAACTCATGTACCCAGAAAATAAACTATTTGCATAAGCAAAGGAAAATCTACTAAGATGGACTTTCTCACATTCTTTAACAAAACATCCAAGCTAGGGACACTGTAGTAAAAACTGTGCTGATTGTCAGGAGTGCAGGAATTATCATTCAAATTGAGAAAATATATTCCAACCGGATATACAGACGAACCTCTGTGCTCGTCTATAAACATGAACAGATGATCAAGAATCACCAAATATTTGAGGAAAACAAAAATAACAAACAGAACAAATCTCAAGGGTAAACAGAAGGAAACTCTGAAATAAGCATAATTAATATCATTAGAGAAGAAATTGATGGATAAGAAAGGAACAGATTGCTGAGGAAAAAATAAGCAATTAGCTCTCTTTTTGACATTAAAACAGTGTTTGCTGAGAGAACCTTAATAGATGGGATAACTAATTGAATGGAAATACTGAAAATTAAATTAGTGAACTGGAACATTGAGCCTAAAGTATTCTTTCTGAACACATTTATAAAGAACAAAGAAGAAAAAGTTAAAGGACAAGGAAATAGTTCCAGGAATTCTAGTAGTCATCTAATAGGAGAGTCAGAAAGAGAGAACAGAGAACAAGTGGAGGTAAGGGGTGGGAGACATAGATAATAAAATAAGCAAGATAATAAAATTTCCCAGAATTGAAGAGTCAAGTCTATTTATGTAAAAACCCTTTGAATTCAAAGTGGAATTATAATATGTTATAATAATTTTAATATATAATTATAGAAACATACTGATAATGCCTATTCTTTTAATATTTTAATATCAATATTTATCCAAAATCTTATTTAAAAAAATCAAATAATACAGATGTCTCCTTTTACACTTTACCCAAATCCTGCTACTCTCTTTAGAAGTAGTTATGTTTAACAGTTTAATATGTTTCCTTCCTGAATTTTTCCTGTAACAAATGAGATGCACATATATGTGTGCACATAGACATACATACATATGTATCTTACATTCTGCACTTTATTTTAGAAATTTGAACCTATTAAAAATTTCAACATATATAAAATATATAGAAGTAAATTCAAATAAATGATACCAACAGAAAATGATGTTTAGTCTCTTTGTAATCAGGAAAATGCAAATTACAATGAGAGTTAGACCAAAAAAAAATAATATCTTCTGCTGGCAAGAGTGAGATAATCATGCGTATTTGAACATAGATAGTTGGAAAGAAAACAGTCAATTAGAGAGAAATTTGGCAGTGTCTATCAGCAAGATGCACATAATCTGACTCAGAAATATCACTTCTATGAGTCTATCTAGTTATATTGTATCTATCCTAATAAAGGTACTTTCAAATGCATATTATGTATTTTTTTCATGAGGTTATTTATTTCAGCACTCTCAGAAAGCTAAAAAGTGAACTTGGAATAACATACATGTCTACCAACAGTGGAATATTTAAGTAAAATATTGATACGTACAATGGAATAATATGTAACAATTAAAATAAACTAGATGATGGCCTTAACTGACTTAAATATGCATCATTAAGTGACAAAAGCAAGTTGCTGAGTAATATGAATATGTGTATGTACATAAATTTGCAGAGAAAGTAAAAAAGGATGCATTCCTAACAGGTAGCAGTGTTCACTCACAGAGAATGAAGCTGGGACTTAAAGTGCGGGAGTTAAAGATTGAAAGGAGACACTTAGTAACAAAGACTTGGAGATTAGTCATCATTCCTTCATAAAGTTAAAATAGAAGTTTCAGTTATTTCCTTCTATTGAGTAGATGTCTCTTACCAGAGATAGTCTAATGACAAAGGAATGAGAAGCGGAAGAACTGCCCCTTGATTGAAAAATCTAGTGATAAATCAGTTATGTTTATCTATCTATCATGTATTTTCCTATCTTTCTATCTATCTAGGTTACTGTCATCTCTCTTTCCTCCCTTCCTCCCTTCCTTCCTTTTTCTCTCTCCTTCTGTCTCTTTGTCTCTGCATCTGTCTCTATTTCTGTCTCTCTAAATTATTCTTTCATCTATAAAACTTATGATGGTTTCAGTACTTAATTTACTGAAACAGTAGTACATAGATAAGTCTTTCCATCAGAATGGTTCCTGAGAGGATAATTACATTGATTTTATTTCTAGGAAATAGAAAATAAGTTAGGAAATGTGCAGATGTCTTAGCACACAAGCATCATTTCCTGTTGCCTCAAATATATGCTTTAAACTTACAACTATGTGTACTTCCTCATGTTCTTTATATTTGAAATTATATTCCCTTATGACAGCTCATTAAAACCTTTGTCCCTTTTCAAAGTTAAGTTCAAATATTGCTTTTACCTGGAAATCTTTTTTAACTCCTTTAGTCACACTAAAAATCTTTCTCCTCATCACTCCTGTGGTACTTACATGTCAATAAGGTGCTCGTCAAATTCAGCCTTAATGAAATAGTTAAAATATACATTTGTTATGTTCATTCACTGTGTTTTGCACTTCTTATGCATCATCTCTTAATTCTCACAAGAGTCCTGTGGAATATGGGTTTAGATTTTATATCACAGTATATTTTTAAGAATTTTTTTTGTTTACTCATCTAAGAAAACATAAATATTCTTTCCATCTAGCTATCTTCCATTTAGCTATCTGGCTAAAGTCTAGCCCTGATGACATTCAGGAAGTCTTTGTAAATAACCTCATTGTCCAGCTAGTGGCTGACAAATGCTCCTCTCAGATTATAATTTTAAAGGTTCCTTTATGTATATGTGAACCATTTGCTGGAAGGTGTGTTGAGGGGCTGGGAGATAGGGCAGTGCCAATCAGCAAACGCCATTATTTCCCTGTCCATGAAGCCTCTGTTATCAGTGACTCATTTCATGTTTCAGCTTCTGTTTTTGTCTAGCCTCTTTATCAGGCACAAGTTGTAGCTGTGTCTAGTCTGTGAAGCAGCCCTGATGCCCAGTCTGTCATAGAGAAACCCCTCCTTTTTAACGATATGATTCACTATATTGGGTTGCTTCTTTTTTGTAAGCATTGTGTGGGCTCTCCATATCCATTTATGGACACTGAGATTGTTTCTGTCTTTTGACTACTATAAATAATGCTGCTATGAACATTTGTGTACAAGTTTCTATGTGGGTATATGTTTATATTTCTCTTGGGTACATACCCAAGAGTGGAATTGCTTGGTGATATGGTACTCTATGTTTAGTGATTTGAGGAACTTCCAGACTGTTTTCCGAAGTGGCTGCACCATTTTACATCCCCACCAGCAGTGTACAATGGTTCCAACTTCTTCACATTCTCGTCAACTTATCTGACTTTTTGCTTCTCCTTATCCGAGCAGATGTGAAGTGGTATCTCATTGTGGTTTTGACTTCCGTTTTCCTGATGATTAGTGATGTTGAGCATCTTTTCATGGGCTTATTGGACATTTGTATATATTCTTTAGAAAAATGTCTAGTCATATCTTTTGCCCATTTTTGAAATGAACAGAAGTGGTAAGACAATGCCCTTGTCTTATTTCTGATCTTAGTGAGAAAGCCTGTAGTCTTTCATCATTCAGTAAAGTGCTATTATGATCGACCAATCCCACTATTCAGTATTTATCCAAAGGAAAGAGAATCAGTATATTGAGGAGGTATCTGTAACCCCGTGTTTATTGTGGCACTATTCAAAATAGCCAAGATATGGAATCAACCTAAATTCCCATCAACAGAGGAACAGATAAAGAAAATGTAGTGTATGTACACAATGGAATACTTTTAAGTCATAAAAAAGAATAAAATCATGTTATTGGAGGCAACATGTATGAACCTGGAGGACAATCAGTTAAGTGAAATAAGTCAGGCACAGAAAAATAAATACTGCGTGTTCTCATGCATATGTGGAAGCTAAAAAAATTGAGCTCATATGTATAGAAAGTAGATTTGTGGTTACTAGAAGCTGGGAAGGGTAGGGGGAGAGGGGGATAGGGAGAGATTTGTTAATGGATACAAAACTATAGCCAGATAGGAGGAAGTTCTAGTGTTCTATAGCAGTGTAGGGGAAATATAGTTAGCAATAATTTATTGTATATGTTTAAAAAGGTAGAAGAAAGGATTTTGAATGTTCCCAGAACAAAGAAATGATAGATGTTTGAGGTGATGAATATGCTAATTACCCTGATTAGATCATTACATGTTGCATACATGTATTGAAATATCACTCCATACTCCATAAATTTGTGTAATTATTACCTGTCAACTAAAAGTAAAATGAAAAAAAAAAAGAAAAGTAAGGTATTAACTCTGGGTTTTTCACAGACGCCTTTTATCAGGTTGAGAAAGTTTCCCTTTATTCCTAGGTTGTTGATTGTTTATATGATGAAAGAGTATTGAATTTTGTTAAACGCTTTTTCTTTGTCTACTGAGATGATCACTGATGTTTGTTTTCTATTCTGTTGATATGAAGTATTACATTACTTGATTTTCAGATGTTAAACTGACACTGCATCCCTGGGATAAATCCAACTTGGTCATGGTATATAATTCTCTTTATATGTTGATGAATTTGGTTTGCTAGTATTTTGAGGATTTTTGCATTCATATTCATAACAGATGTTGGTCTGTAGTTTTCTTTTCTTGTAGTGATTTTGTTTCATTCTAGATGATTATTTATTTTGTTTTATATATTAAATTATAATATGGGACATAAAGTATTAATACTATAATAATGATAGCTAGAATTTATTGAGTATAGAATTTGTGCCATGAGCTCTGTTGATCACTTTTACAGATATTTTATCACACAACTCTCCCCAAAACTGTGTGAGTTAGGTAGTATTATTTTTTCCATTATTAAAAATGAAAAAAACCTGAAAACAAACAGAACAAATACAAAAGAACTTAAACAGGTTAATAAACTTGCCTAAAGTCACAAAGTTAGTTGTGGGCCAAGTGTAGAGTTAAATCCAGTTTGCCTGTCTTCAAATCCTATACTTTTATTGTCTTTATGAGTACAATAAGGTAAATAATTATTTAACACTTATTTAATCAGATAAATAAGTAGAATATTATGAATAATTCTTTACAATCTTTTTATTTTTTTGAATTTTCTGATTTTTTTCTTCTATTAATAGTATTTTTTTGCTTTCTTAAAGGTTCCTAAGATTTAGCCTTATCTTGAATAGGTTTTTAATGACATTGGAGTATCTTTTCTTTTTTTGTCTCATTATCTACGTGATATTTTTGGAAGCAGTACAATATCTGAGCTAGTCTTCTGGTATGGATGACAAAACAATTACATACAGACAGAATTGGTGATATAAGGTCATTGACAGGGTAGAGCCAGATTACTTCTCCTCTAGCAAAATGTTAGGCATAAGAGTTGAAATGTCAGCTCACCCAGCATTTTCTCTGAATAGCACATCATTAATTTTTTCTGATTAATTGATTGATTGATTTGATGATCTCTGTTGTAGTGGGAAAAACACTGTATGGGATACACTTTGTTTCCAACTCCGGATCTGTTGTTTAAAATGAGGGATCTATCCTGATTCAAACAAACCAAGTATAATAAGGTAATCATGGAAATTTTAGTAAAGACTAGGTATATGATGACATCCGGAAACCATTTTTAATTTGCTAGTTGTAACAAAAATGCATTGGTTCAAGAAAATGGCCATGTTTTCTAGAGATTCATGCTAAATTATGTACAGTTTATGAAATAACATGCTTGCTAATAAGAAACAAGGGGATACTAAAGTAAAGGAGACAATGTATTTACAGATGTAGAATCTGGGTGATGGTTAAATGGAGATTAATTCCGTGTCTTTTATATATGTTTACAAAGACACATAATTGATGATAGCAAAATATGTGATTTTAGGGCTCAGTATTCTTACTCATAGATAGAAGTAGTTAGGATTAAGAGAGATTATATTTACATAAACACCTTCTAACTTTCGTATGCATCATGAATAATTGCTTAATTAATTTCAGTGGTTCAACAAAAAATATTGAAAGGCAGTCATGTTCTAGAAATGATGGTTACTTTAAAGGATATAAAACTATGGACAGGAGAGTCCTGACTGTGAGTGGATCACAGATTATTCCTTATTCATTTCTGAAGTTGGCAGTTCCTAGATAGAAAAATATTTAGTATCTTAAATAAGTATTAATATATGTTTTATTAATATTTACTCTAGTCAGTATTGATATAACAAATCACAATCATAAGATATCATAAATAAAGTGTTATATGAAAAATGTTGGATTAGGTAATGTCTGACTGGAGACTTAGAGAAATAAATAGAGATAGGTCACATTTTTTGAATCAGATAGATATACCACCTCTAGTCCTCTGTTACAATTATTATCCCAGCTATGAATTATTTAAATCTATCATTGGATGTCCAAATATCTAAAGTATACAGATTAGACACACAGATAATATTTAACTAAAGGATAAATTCAATGTTTCAATCCCCTTTGAGCTTGTTTGAGGCTCTCAACAGCTGCATCTCTACACCATCTTTCATCATTCAAAAGATGCTGCACCATGGTTTCCATGCATCCCCTCTCTTGGACCTTCTTAATGTGATCTGGTTTTCCTAGATTTTTTCTTTTGTGTTGAATGCCTGGATTTGGCCTCACTGAGTGCTCCTCTAGATCTAAGCCTTAGCTGATGGTCTGTCTTGATTTATCTGAGCTGGCTTTTGTCCTTAAAAACTGTCTTTTAGGACACCCTGGGCTTTAAATCTCTATAATACAATGTGAGCCATTCCTATCCCATCCCAGTATCTGAGTGACAGACCTCAAGCTTCCTCAGGTCTCACAAGAAAGCTTAAACGGAAAACCACATTATTTTGACTGTAAGTAGCCTTTTTCAGTTTTCTGGCAGAATACTTTTATAATTAAAAATTTAGTGGCTTGAATGTATATACGGTCCAAATTGAGTTTGAGTGTAGTGGTCACAAGAAAATCAGGTGAGACTATGTTGGTGGTTCCTGATGTGTGTGTGTATGTGTGTATGTGTGTTTTCTTGGTAAATTTCATGAGAAAGAAAACCTTTGAAGACACTGGGAAAATATGAAAAGTTAGAATAATGTAGAAAACCACCCAGAAATATAAGACTCAAAAGAAACACTTTGTCAGAACCTGGGAGGAATTTCGAAGATATTTTAAGCCAAAAGAGGAAGATTGAGATAAATAGTTGTCTAGTGGTCTACTTGTGCTCATAAAACAAACCAGTCTCAATTGATGGAAAGTAAATCGAAGGATGCTTTTTTACCCTATTGATGTCTCTCCTTTATTTCAGAGATTTAAGATACGTAATGATCGGGCAACTGAAACTGTTTCTCTATTTCATGAGTATTGTTTTGAAGGTGATGACCATTCTTTTACTTCCATATTTTTCTGTCTCTTGGGAAAAATAACTCCAAGAAAGCAATAGGAAATAAAGAGCTATGATAAGAAATGGGAATTGGCAATATTACCTGAAAAGTGAATTCTCCAAAATATATTTCTAAATTGGGGATCCTTGGGAATATAGTTTTTTACTTTTGTGTCAGATCAATTTTAAAACAAAATAAAAGCAATAGGCAAAGAAAAGAGAATGTTATTTAAATATAGAAGCGTGGAAAAATATTAATATTTTAATATTAAAATTAAAGTGAAAATTGAGGAGATTGTATGAATAAGCCTGTTTTCTAAATGATGATCAATCGATATCCTAGTAGACAGTGACATATCCAGTGAAGTATCAAGTATCTAAAAAATTTACTTCTGAAATTATTTAATATAGAAGCCAGAAAAAAAAATCAATAAATTGTTCAGTGTTTCCCAAAGAAGGCAAGAAGACAGGGATTCTTTGAAACAACATTAAAAACAACGACAGTAATGACAACCATCAATATAGTGTGGATCAGGGATAGAGCTAAGTGCTTTACATATATTTTCTCACTTAATAAACCAAAATAATGGAAACAGTCTAAAATAAAGGTCTACTGTATAAAAATCGATTAAGATCAAAAGGAAAAAAATGAACTAAAATGGTTCAGTAGCTGGAGGCTAAACAAGGGGACTAAAACTACAATAGGGAAATTAAACTCTGGATTTGCAATAGTAAAAAGAATAGAATGCTATAGTGGCAAATGGAGTAGTGGATGTGAAAGAACTTCCTTTAGAATGAAGAGAAATTTGGATAACAACTGTAATAATTAGAATAGTCAGCCTTGGATAAATGTCAAAGTTAGCACTGTGTTTTCTTCATACTTAAATTTATACCAAATATATATTGTTTCTAGTCTGAGATTAAATTATTTTTATAATTAAAAAGTACTGGTTTGATAGCTTCATTGACATAGTTTCTCTGCTCTCTGGGCCATAATATATGATTTTACTATTTCATGATTGCATCACTTTTAAATTAGATTTAAACGTTTATTTCTCTTAACTATTAAGCATATTTGCACGTAGAGTTTGCTCACAGCATGACCTAGAATTAGGAATTTTGATGTGAATTTTGAGTTCAAGTCCTAGAATGGGATAATGCATATTGAGGATTTTGGTCAAGTAACGTAAAGTTTTTTTGCCTCTGTTTTTCCTTGTCCAAAGTGTAGATAATAACTTCCCTAACCATCACTCATTATTTTCACCAAGTTTGGAGATACAAATACTAGGAAACATTTGCTAAACCCAAAGATTACATTAGTGCTATTGTCAATTACTACTATAGCATCCTGTACTTCTGCAATAAACTGTTCATCATACCTGAAAATGTCTGTTAAATGTATATGTCCCATGTGAGACTACATACTCCTTGAGTCTAAGGTCCAAATTTGTCTTATATATCCTATACCTAGAACTTGACACAAAATAAATGTTAAAAATATTGAACAAATGAGGCCGGGTGCGGTGGCTCAAGCCTGTAATCCTAGCACTCTGGGAGGCCGAGGCGGGTGGATCGCTTGACGTCAGGAGTTCGAGACCAGCCTGAGCAAGAGCGAGACCCCGTCTCTACTAAAAATAGAAAGAAATTATCTGGCCAACTAAAAAAATATATACAGAAAAAATTAGCCGGGCATGGTGGCGCATGCCTGTAGTCCCAGCTACTCGGGAGGCTGAGGCAGTAGGATCTCTTGAGCCCAGGAGTTTGAGGTTGCTGTGAGCTAGGCTGACACCACGGCACTCACTCTAGCCTGGACAACAAAGCAACACTCTGTCTCAAAAAAAAATATATATATATTGAACAAATGAATTTTTAAACTTTTGATAATTGCTAATTTTTAAATATCATATGAGAAAAGTTTTGAAATCCTCCAATCATGAATTTGTAGAGAAGCCTATTTACCCTCATCTATAAAGACACAACAAAAAATGCAAATTTATTTAGCTACTATACGTGTCTGTGATCTCATAGAACTGCCCATCACCAATTCATCACTTAAAAGTGGCCTGTATTAATGAGAGTCCTATTGTTTCATTTACAAATTCTCTCATTATACTTCAAGGAGTTATGTTTGCCAAAGTCTATAAAGTGTTGAAAGTACAGTGAACTCAAAGCTTTACTTGAGCTCCATTTCTAAAATAAGGAAAGGCCAAAGTAATATTTGGTCAGGGTTTGAGAAAAGAGTACCATTAATGTGACAGAATAGTCCATGTTCACTTTGGAGTGTTTTGAAGCTGTGTATTATATTATAGGCTGAATAAAGGCCTTTGCAAAGACATCCATGCCATAATTCCCTGCTCCTATGAATATGTTACATTATTTGGCAAAAGGGAATTCACAGATGTAATTAAGGTTATAAGCCTTAAAATAAGAAAATTTTCCTGGATTATTCCAGCCACTAAGTTTGTAGTAATTTGTTATGGCAGCAATGGGAAACGAATACACTTATCTTATGTTAGGAATGTATACTTAGGCCAGTTCTACTCTAGATTCTAGAGTTACTGGGTCTCTCCCTGTTGGTAGCATTTTCCTTGAAATTTTTGTGTGGAATTTTTCACTATCTGTTAGATAGACCTCTAGACAGAATAATGAGGGTCTAGGGAAAAGGTTTGAAGAAGTCTATTTATTATTAAGCTTCT
Organism: Lemur catta; assembly: GCF_020740605.2. Taxonomy (NCBI): domain Eukaryota; kingdom Metazoa; phylum Chordata; class Mammalia; order Primates; family Lemuridae; genus Lemur; species Lemur catta. Next base: position 28,888,212 of record NC_059137.1, read on the forward strand.
CGTCTGGGTGTTAAGAAACAGGTAAAAGTAACTCTTGGCACTCCAGTGCAATCTGGCCTAATTCACAGTGGTGTAGAGTTCACATAAGGATTTTGAGTAATAATGTTTATAGTAGTAAATACAATATTTTTTATTTATTTAAATTTTTAATGGTAATAACATTAGTGCATTTTCTCAAAGTCTTCTCTCTGTATTTCCTTTAGGAATCCGAATTGGTAGCAGGTTGCTAGTTGAAGATACAGGATTTAAACTCCTAGGCATCTCTCTTTCCATGTATTAAACATATAAGGATGAAGATCACAATGAAAAATGCACAATTCTAATTTTTATGGTCAACCGTCTTCTCACCTCTTCTCTCTCTCCCATCATATAATTTTTTGTGGCAAGAAAATTAATTAACACACAAAGAAATTAATAAAAAATATGTCTCAGGAAATGACCCATTTGCCCTTGGTTTGCTGTCTCTTTATGAAGCAACTGAACATGCCACAAACTACTTTAAAATCCATTCCTAAAATCCTAAGTATAAAGGAGTAAAATGAGTGTGTGACGTGTGTCTGTAAGACAGACTTTTCAATTAAAATGTCATTTATAAAATTAATTTTTACTGATATTGTTTCTAATGAAGAAACTAATGAGGAATTACAATTTGTGAACTTATAATGATGAGTTTAATTTAAAGTGTAACCCAAAGGAAAATGAACATTTTAAAATATTATTTTGTATTATTCATTATTATAACCAAGTAATAAATATTTTTAATTATTTTTATATAGTTTATTATTCTAGGCATTTGAAGGGAAGATAAACACAATGGAGTGTAAAAAGTAAAGGAAAACATAGTTTATTAAATACTTATATTATTTTATCTAATTCTTAAATAATCCACAATTTTGTGAGTCATATCTTACTGATGAGGAACATGGTATAGAGTGAATCAATACCTTATCCAAACTCATACAGCTTTTAAGTAGTAGAACCAGTATTAATTCTGACTGAATTTTTCCTAAATTCATGCTTTATCCAAAATTAAACCCAGTTTGTAATTTTTGGAAAATTAAAATTTAATTGTTAAAAATGGTTAAAAGTTTAAATAAGACCCAATGAATATAATGCTAAAGATAGTAAAAATAAACTGTAATCTAGTACTGTGTATCTACCCATTCTTTCATCTATTCATTAATACGTCTACCAAATTTTAATTGATTATCTATTATTGTGACCTCTTCTCTGGGATAAAATAGGAAATACAACAGACAAGTTCTTTGTCACATTGATATTGGAAGCTGGGGAAGACAGATAAAAGAAGTGAATGATATAATATTATATAAACTATATAGGAGCTAAGAAAAAATATCAAGCAGATATATCAGACAGAATAACAGTAGTAACAGACTAACTCTAAAATCATAGAGGGTCAAAACCCAAAGAATTATTTTTTCTTCATACTACAAATCTCTCATGTGTAACCAGAAGTGTTCTGTTCTCTATACTCACTCAAAAACTGAGATTAACTAAGCAACTGCCCCCTCAAACATTGCTCTGTTACAATGCCCAAGGGAATAGAGAGTTCCAGAAAGGTCTTAAAAAGATAATTTCACGTAACATAATGTCCTCCAACTTCATCCATGTTGTCACAAATGATAAAATTTTTTTTCTTTTTATGGCTGCATAATATTCCATTGTGTATATATGCCACATTTTCTTTACCTATTCATCTGTTGTCGTTAAACACTCAGGTTGATTCCATATCTTGGCTATTGTGAATAGTGCTGCAATAAACATGGAGTGCAGATGTCTGACATACTGTATCCATTTTCAGTATGTATGTTTCATTTTCTTTGGGTATATATCCAGAATGCCAGATCATATAGTAGTTCCATTTTTAATGTTTTGAGCAACCTCCATACTGTTTTCTAAAATGGCTGTGCTAATTTATATTCCCACCAACAGTGTGTAAGGGTTCCCTTTTTTCTACATCCTCATCAACAATTGTTATCCTTTGTCTTTTTGATAATAGCCATTTTAACTGTATTGAGGTGATATCTCATTGTGGTTTTAATTCACATTTCCCTGATGATTAGTTATGTTGAACACTTTTTTCATATCCTTGTAGGCTATTTGTATGTCTTCTTTTGAAAAATGTTTATTAAGGTCTTTTGCCCAGTTTAAAATCAGATTTTTTTTTCTTTTGAGTTGTTTGGATTCCTTATATGTTCTGGATACAAACTTCTTGTCAGATGTATTATTTGCAAATATTTTCCTCCATTCTATAGGTTGTCTTTCATTAATTTAAATAAGCTAAATACAGAAGGACAAATACTGCATGATCTTCCTCATAGGTGGAATCTAAAAAAGTTGATCTCATAGAAGTAGTGAATAGAATAGTGGTTGTGAGAGACTGGTGAGAGGCATGGGGAGGGAAGATGGGGTGAGGCTTGTCATGGGGTACAGAATTATAATTAGAAAATAAGAATAAATTCTGGTATCCTATTACACAGTAGGGTGACTATGGTCAACAATAAGTTATTTCAGAATAGCCAGAATAGAGGATTTTGAATATTCCCACAACAAAGAAATGATACATTTTTGAGATGATAGGTAATTATTCTGGTTTGATCATTACACAGTGTTTATCAAAACATTACATTGTACCCCATAACTATGTACAAGTATGTGTCAATTAAAAATTTTTAAGAAGATAAATAGTCTACCCCAGAAGTAAATATATCAATTTCATAACACATTGGTCAGAAATTTATATGTCTCATTCCTCATATCCCAACACAAGGGGCAGGAAGTACAATGTTTCCACATGATGGAAATAGGGAGAATCAGAAACTTTTGGTGACTAGCACTGGTATGAGTTGAGTCGGGTGCCCTGGAAAGATATGTTGAAATGGTTAACTCCTGGTACCTGTGAATGTGTCCTTATTTAGGAATAAGATCTTTGCAGATAGCATTCAAAACAGCCCCTCTCACTTTCTTGGTGAATGTGCGCCAGCTTGTCAATATTCCCATTGTGCCGGGCCCGGAGCTGGATATAATTAAATCCTATTACCCAGGAAAACTTGCAGCATAATTGGTCTGACACATTCAGTGATTTATTAATGTAATCTGCAAATGTAATGAGAATAATTGTGCCTAGGTGGTAGGGGATGGATGATATGGTATGGTGCCATCTTGGTCCTCAAAGAGCTTACAGATAATGAAGTTAAGATGAGATTATTAGAGTGGGCATTAATTCAATATGACTTATGTCCTTATAAGAAGAGCAACATTTGAATGCAGAGACATATAGGAAGAGAATATCATGTGAAAATAGAGACAGAAATTGGAGTGATGTATCTATAAGCAAAAGAATATCAAAGATTGTCAGCTGTCCCCGGAAGCTAAGAGAGAGGCGTGGAATAGATTTTTCTGGGGAAACTTTAGAAAGAACCAGCTTTGAAGACTCCTTGATATCATACTTGTAGCCTCTGGAAGTTAAGAAATAGTAAATTTTGTTGTCCTAAGCCATTCAGTTTGTAGTACATAGTTATGGCCACTCTAGGAAACTAATATAAGCACTAATGATTACTAAAAAAGGGTAAAAAGATACAGTTCCAAGAGCAGCTAATGTGTAATCAGTAATGTGTAATCAGAGAAGTTCTCTTTAAGAAGGTGCTGTTTAAGCAGAAACTTGAAAAAGTGAGGAGTGAGCCTTGTTAAAATCTGAGTAAATATGTACTCAATGTCATGTGCTTTGACATTCATGTTACATACGGCTCAATATGCAACAGCCACTTGAATCCATAAATTATATATTGGGGGAAAAAAGCCTTTTCTAGGACTTTCTAGACTTGTAAATTCCAGGATGGCTTAGGAGAGAAATTACGTTTGGTTTATTTCCCTCACACAGGCCATTGTGTGGTTGTATTAGAGGTAAATTATTGCATGCTTAAATCAAAGAACTCTGTAAAATTAAGTAAGAGAAACACTGGCTCTGAAATTTCAAACTTATAGACCTTATAACAAGCAAAATGTTCCTCATCTACAAAGAGGATAAATTAGGATTTAGTTATGTTTTTATTTTATGATTATTTTTGAAATAAAGCATTAAAATAGTTTTAAATATGATTCTGATCCATATCTTACTCAAAATAATCTGAAAAAGTCATCTAAATACAGATGTTCATTGGGCCTGGGAAGAGCAGATGAAAGAAAGATTAAAGCAGAATTTACATAATTTATTAGTAAAAAAATATTAATTTTTCTTTATTTTCTTCCCAAACTGGAAGGCAAAGCCCTTTAACTAGTATAAAGCTGAGGTCAACTACCCTACTTACTGGTGAGCCATGGGGCGTTTGAAGGTTAGACTTATAATTTCTTGGGGGTCAACTTTATCAAAAACTGTTGGGAAAATTAAAAAAATATATAATTTGAAGAAAATCATAATGATGTAGATCAATATAAAACATGGTGGACTTCTCAAAAGTAGGAAAAAATCCTTGTGCAGTAATTGGAAAATTTGCTCATTTTTCTTATCAGGTAGCTCACATTATCACTGGTGCATTTATGTTGTTATTAATGCACTGCATGCAGTACCTTAGTAAAAACATGTTAATGTCACTAGCTAGCTCAGTTAGTGCTAGTCAGCCAAAGTAGGAGATTTGCAGTTATAATTGTTCCTAGTCTCTGGTGGCAGCCAGCACAGTTGGTTTTTAGAAAAATGTTTGTCTACTTATGAACTAAGGTTTTTTTTTTTTTTTTTCAATTCTACTTACACAACAATAAAATTGGTTCCCAGAAATTACTTCAACAACCTCCTGCAACTGCTTAAAATTAAAAAATAAAATAAAATTAAATAGGAAATCAGTTTCTGCATAAGACTTTTCTAAAATAAAAACATCTTATCTTTTGGTGAATTTGTGCAATTTTAGTGTCAATTCTTATTTTTATTTTCAAGGTTAATTTTACAGTTATATATTAAACTGAGATTTTCATTGGTAGGGGTTCCCTAGAAAAATGGCTTATTTTTGCAGACTGGTCTAACTGTTTGACAGCTGTTACTATATTGCAATGAAGCTTTGCCTTTGAATGATACCTGATAGGATTTTGTTTTTATGGTAGTCTGTTAATTTGCCCATGAGAAACCATACTATCTGGTATTCATCCCCTTGAGTTATCAACTCCCCTTAAATTTGAGTTGGGCTTTGATCTGTTTTAACCAAAAGAATATCACCGAAGTGACTCTGTGCCAATTCCAGAACTAACCTTTATTTATGAAGGGATCAATCCTTTGCCTTCCCTATGTAACGTCCTTCTACCTTGCTGGAGAGACCAGCTGATGGGAGGAAAGCTCAGAGAATACACAGAAGGAAAAGCCCAAATGCCCCAAAATCTCAGCTGAGTCCAGCTCTCATCAGACTCAATAGCTGAGCGTAGCCCTATGAGTGACTACTGGCTAGAACAACAGAACTGCCCAGCTAAGCCCTGATTGACCAATCATGAGCAAATAAAATAGTTGTTTGGAATTACTAAATGATGTGGTGGGTTGTTACATAGATACAGACAACAAAAAAGAGTTACAGTGTGGTATTTGGATTTAGCACAAATAGTATTTTAGACTTACAAAATTGTGAGTGGTCATGAGTGGTGTGGTGTGAATGAACTGATAAGTTATCATGGCTTTGAAGCCTGGCTGATAAAAACTTTCCCATGTTTTAACCAAACAATATCATCATTCATTTAGACTTGCTGTCCCCAACCCCCCAGTCCATGACCTGCTAGGGACTGAGCTGCAGAGCTCCACCCAACCCCCCCAAAACACCCCTGTAGAAAAATTGTCTTTCGTGAAACTCAGGAACTGGGGGGCCGCCCAGGAGGAGTTGAGCGGAAGGCAAGCAAGCTTCATCTGTATTTACCACCACTCCCCATGGCTCACATCACAGTCTGAGCTCCGCCTCCTCCCACCCCCACCTCCGCTTTCCTGAAAAAATTGTCTTTCATATGAAACTGGTTCCTGCTGCCAGAAAGGTTGGGGACTGCTGATTTTAGACCCATCAAAGAAAGGACTTGCTGGCCATTTTTCCAGGGCAACTTGATGGAATCAGACATGCTCTAAGGCCGGGCGCAGTGGCTCACGCCTGTAATCCTAGCACTGTGGGAGGCCGAGGCGGGTGGATCGCTCAAGGTCAGGAGTTCGAAACCAGCCTGAGCGAGACCCTGTCTCTACTAAAAAAATAGAAAGAAATTATCTGGCCAACTAAAATATATATAGCAAAAATTAGCCGGGCATGGTGGCGCATGCCTGTAGTCCCAGCTACCCGGGAGGCTGAGGCAGTAGGATTGCTTAAGCCCAGGAGTTTGAGGTTGCTGTGAGCTAGGCTGACGCCACGGCACTCACTCTAGCCCGGGCAACAGAGTGAGACTCTGTCTCAAAAAAAAAAAAAAAAAAGACGCGCTCTACACTGCATCTGCATCTACTACTGTTTGTGCCACTGGAACCCACTGAAAGAACTGCTGTTCTTTGTCTAAACAGTTATGACAGACCCAGTATTTTCTAGGAACCTTTAGGCTTTTCACATATCATTCCCAGAGTGATGAGAACCACTGTATCTAAGCAAAGAACCAGCATTTTAATCCCCACTGGGTCTTGAACAGTCATTAAAATTTCATACATAAAATATATTTGCTGAATCCATGTTCTCTCTCTCAGGGCGACCCTGTCAGAAAGGAGATATTAAATAAAATCCACTTTGTTCACTTTAGAAGCAAGAACATTATATCTAAATATACCATAACGGAAGTTATATAAAAAATTTTTTTGAGCATGGGCTTTCTCCTTCTTTGAAAACTTACACACCATAATGAAGAAAAACAGAACAACCTGAAATCATCTAGATTTGTAGTAGGCAGGATGTTTTTTCTTCAGCCTCTCCAAAATTGCCTATTTAGAGGTGAAGATAATAGTACTTAACCCAACAAAATAGTGAATTGGTGGTTAGCAGCAAAAGTAGTCAATACATTTGCCACAGGAAGTAAATAGATGTTTGTTTAAAATGTGTGCGTGTATGTGTGTGTGTGTGTGTGTGTGTGTGTGTGTATTTTAATGGAGATACATTGAAAGTAACCTTAAGTGTATCTTTTTTAAATATTTCCTGAACAATGCAAGGAATATTAATCTTAAAATAACATTTAAAAAGGAGTCATGTGAAATTCAATGAAAGTAAAATTCAAAAAGAAAAGTCTGATTAAGGAGACTCTTAAGAAAAAAACACAAATGAATAAATGGCATTAAAAAAGTTTCCTTTGAGGTTATTTCCAGATTTGCTTTATTGAGTGAAATATATACAATAGGTGGGCACTTGGTAAATCCCTGGACTATGAAGAGAAAATATGTCTTTATTCAAAATAGAGAAAAAGATCATTTAACTTTAAAATAAAAAATTAAACTCAAAAGAGCAACTTAACTTGTTGAGTTGCTCATTGTCTTAATCTGCTCCAGCTGCTATAAAAATTACCATAGACTGGATGTCTTAACATTTATTTCTCAGTTCTGGAGGCTGGGAAATCCAAGAGCAGGGAGATTCTGTTCTTGGGGAGGGCTCTGTCTTCTTGGTATGTAGATAGCCATTTTCTTGAATCTAGACAGGACAGAGAGCAGAGGGAGAAGCAATGTCTCTTGTGTCTCTGCGTATAAGGTCATAAATCCTATCATGAGGGCTCCATCCTTTTAACCTAATTACTTCCCAAAGCCTCCATCTCCAAATCCCATGCCATTGGGGATTAAGGTTTCAACATATGAATTTGAAGGAGGGGGTTGGCACAAGCATTCAGTTCATAACACTCATGTTAATATGATTCTCTGCCATATACTGGATAAAAGCATATACTTAACACTCTGACGATTTATTTTTATAGGTCCCTATTTTATAATGTTAATTCCAAAGAGCTTGATAATAAATAAATAAATAAATAAATAAATAGTACATATGTTTTTGTGGGGGGTGTACAGTATCACATTAGGGGAAAATAAGATATGAAATGTGTGCATAGATAGCCCCTGCCCTTAGCAAGCCCATCTGTGGGAATGGGAGCTCAAATCAGATGACTCACACACTTGAAAGAATTGCTCTTTCTTTCAAAGTATGGTTAATGAGATGAATAAATTTTTTTTTGTGTGTGAAGAGACATCTCTTTAGGCCACGGTGTAATGAGATGGGAAAAGATTTTGTAAGCTTGTGCTAAATCCATGCAGAAGGTACAACTCAGTCTTGAACGCAGGAATGAATTGTTATTGTCTGTCCAGAACAACAACAACAAAGGCATCACAGTTGAGGATATAAACAAAGGTGGAGTCAATATATTTTTGTTCCCAATGTTAGCTTATTCAATGATGAAGACTCTCTCCTTGACCGAACTTTAGTCAGGCTCCTTTGAACCCTTTTCCCAAGTAGGCCTTGACCTTTGGGCCTCTGTGTTTGTCTTTGTAGTGCCCAGTTTGAGCAAGAATCCTCTCAAGTCCAGTTAGCCAAAACTCCCCTTATTCCTGATGTTTCCTCTTAGCAAGTTTCCATCCACTGACCTCTACCCTGCTCCTTGGCTATAAATCGCCATTTGTCCTTGTCCTGTTTGGAATTGAGCCTAGTTCTTTATTGAGTTCTCTTTTACCTTTTTGTAATAGTCCTGAACAAAATCTGTTTTTACTTTTTTAACTATTGTTTGGCTCTGTTTTTTCTTTAACAACAGCAGATATTATTTGAGGCTAAACACAACAAATGATTTAAAGCATAAACTGCACATTTTTATTGTACATATCAGAACTTCTATTATTAATATATTTAAAACATTTATTAAGACCTGTTACATGCCAGATACTGTTCTATAAACTGAAAATGAAATTTTAGAATTGGAAGAAGATATTTGCTCTTAGCAACCATCAGTCACTTGGAATTCAACCCATTAACCAGGGTTAAAATTTATGACATTAGTGGAAATATAAAGGGCATGATCATCAATCACCTTTATTATTGGTTTGGAGTTTTCTCCCCTCAAAACAGTAGATATTTTTCCACTACAGTAAACACAAGTAAACCTGATTTGTGTTCTTTTGTAGATAACCAATGTTTTTCTGTATGCGTGCCCCACACACTTGAAGGAGGTCTTTAAAAATTTTGTAAAAAATGTGTATTATGAAAAAACTATGCATGGATTTCAAAATATTTTTGCATCAAAATAAACTCATACTAACTTGTTATAACATGCCTGAACAGGATCTAGTTTCAGGCACTAGGATAGATAAGACATTAGTTAGAAAAGACCCCCTATCAGAACAACATGAGTTCTGCTATAATTGAAGTAAAAATAAACATCAAATTTATAGTGAAGCTTGGTTGGAAGAATGGTGAAATCAATGATTATTTAAAAAAGTTAGGAGAATAGTGCCCCAGAGAAATTAGCAGTTTATAAATAGACACCTCATTTTAGGAAGTGACAAGATGCTGTTGAAGATGCAGTCCATAGCGGAAGACCATCCACGTGAATTTGTGAGAAAAAAATTAATCTTGTTCATGCCCTAATTGAAGAGGACCAATGACTAACATCACAAACAATAGCCAACACCATAGACCTCTCAATTGGTTCAGCTTACACAAATCTGACTGAAAAATTAAAGTTGAGCAAACTTCCCACTCAATGAGTGCAAAAACTGTTGTGCCCAGATCAGTTACAGACAAGAGCATAATTTTAATGGAAATTTTAAACAAGTGGGATCAAGATCCTGAAGCATTTATTTGAAGAATTGTGACAGGAGACCAAACATGGCTTTATGAGGATGGTCCTGAAGACAAAGCACAATCAAAGCAATGGCTACCATGGAATGGAAGTTGTTCAGTCAAAGGAAAAGTAGACTGGTCAAGAACAAAGGTCATGGCAACTGTTTTTGGAGATGCTAAAGGCATTTTGTTTGTTGACTTTCTGGAGGACCAAAGAATGATGACATCTTCTTATTATGAGAGTACTTTGAGAAAGTTAGCTAAAGCTTTAGCAGAAAAAGGCCCGGGAAAGCTTCTCCAGAGAGTCCTTCTCCAACATGACAATGCTTCTGCTCATTTCTCTCATCAAACAAGGGCAATTTTAAGACAGTTTTGATGGGAAATGGTTAGACATTCTCTTTACAGTCTGATTTGGCTCCTTCTGACTTCTTTTTGTTTCCTAATCTTAAAAAGTCTGTAAAGGGCACCCATTTTTCTTCAGTTAATAATGTGAAAAAGAGACTGCATTGAAATGGTTAAATTCTCAGGATCCTCGGTTCTTTGGTTATAGACTAAATGGCTGATACCATCACTTAAAAAAGTGTCTTGAATTTGATGGAACTTATATTAAGGAATAAAGTTTATATTTTTTATGTTTATATTTTACTTCAATTTTTCCATGAACTTTTTGAAGTTTCCTTGTCTGTGTGTGTTTGTGTGTATGTGTATTTTAAATATATGTATTTCCCTTGTGGTTCAAATACTGTTACAAAAAAACAGGCAACACTGGACTAGAGACCCTTTTAGGTCATCATATGAAACCAGCAATTTGACTTCTGAAGAAGTTAAAGCAAACACCAATATTTCCGCTAACAGTAACATAAAATCATTTTAACATACTTCATGTCTATGGCAGCATTCTGAACATCTTTCTTCAGTGATTATCCTACTACAGCTTCTAAAGCAGTGTTTAAAATGCTTCTATTTATATCCATATATTTCCTTGTGTCTGAGTTCTCAAGATATATGATGCCAAAACAGACCAGATAAGTTGTGTGCATGTTATATCTGATATAGAGTGTCAGCTTCCTTCAATTCAGCACAATTTTCCTAAATCCGAAAAGCCTGCATGCAGTGTTCTTGTTACATTAACCAAGACAAGTAAGCAATTTTTTCTCGGCTGGTAAATAATTTAAAACATTACTTGGATAATAAAACAGCAAATGTGTAATATGAAGTTAATGGAAAGTTTGCATGATTTAAAAAAAAACAAAAAACAAAAAACATGAAATATGGCCACCTGGTTGGAGATGCATCTCTTAGATTTCCTGGGATCATATTTTCATTCTCATTTGCCATTGGGGTAGTTCTTTCCAAAATTTCAAGAATTGTTTTAATTAAGAGCAACAGGCAGTTATCCCAATGAATTCAGCTGTCACTTGCTTTTAACTCACTTTATCAGTGCCTTTGCTTTACTTGAGGTGAAACTGTTCCCCTTGCTTTTCAGTGTTGCTGGCCCTCACAAGAGCAGAATTTAACTCACAGGTGAAAAGGATTTGCTAGGTTGTCAGTGCATCAAGATTAGCCTTACTTCCTTTTTCAAACCTGGGGCTTTACAGGTTAAGAGGAGCATCCTGGAGGGCCTGACTGCACTAGTGGATGGGCAAGAGTTTATTTGAGGCTGGCATTCAACATTTGCTAGTGTGGTTGAATTTTTTCCCAATTGCCAGATGGTATTTGATTATATAGATCATAAAGAATAATTGGTATGTAATCATGCACCTAATGTCTTTTTTATACTTATTTTGCACGGGACACAAAGATTGGTGCTTCCATTAAATGTAGAAATTAGAAGGACTAGGGCAGAGGAAATGTCATTTTCATGCTTTGAATTTAAATGAAGAATTGAAGTGGATGTTCTTAGAGCTTTTAAACATACTTCTAAAGAGATTATTTTCCCATTTTAGAGGTGCTTCAAAGTCAATTGATACTCTTTGAATTGGTAGAAAGAGGACATTCCAAGGATGATGAAGCAACAAAGGACTCACTAATTTCTTCCTTATTTAGTGCCTCTTGGGGATATTTTATACTACAGTCTTCTTCCAAACATTTCTCTATATCAGTAAACATTTATTAAACATCTTTCAACAGGTAGCTCCTGTGATTGATTCATATTGATGAATCAGATGTGTCCCTTACCCTCAAGGAGCTTAGACTGTAGTGAGGAAAAAAGACATACAAACAAGTAGGTTCAATAGATGACAGAGAGATGTTCAAGGTCCAGTGCAGCTTTATGTTAAGATGGCTAATTTTGCCTAGACCTGATATCAGAAAATGTTTCATATAGAGCAGTGATGGCCAATGTGGTGTACTGCAATGATGGAAGTGTTCTCTATCTGTATTGTGCAATATGGTAGCCACGGGTGACTACTGAGCACGCAGGGGAGGAAATATTCCTTTTCCTCACTCATCACTAGGTTCATGGCAGAGGCCCCTATAATAAAAGACAGATTAATAAGAGAGAAGCATGCATTTAATATAAGTTTTACATGATGCAGAAGCTTTTGTAAGCACATAAAAACTGGAAGAACCAGGTAAATCTGTGTATTTTTATGCTTGGGATTGATGAAGAGGTGCATAGCCATAGAGAAATGTAATTAGAGAAAGGGGGTATGATCTAATGGTGATAAACTGAGGAGAATTTAAAGCCTGTATATTCATATTCTTGTCTGTTTTTCTGTTTCTTCTGAGATGTGGATGTTCCTTCCCCTCTCGTATGAGGGGCACCTCTTGAATGAAGGCTTTATGACCTACTTCAGAGGAAAAGGATTGGAGGAAGGTGAGCGCGACCTTCCTGTTTCTGCTGTTTTCTCAAATGCCAAGGTGCCGTATGTTGGAGTAGTGTGTCCTGAACCCTTTCAAGCATTTGAAATGTGCTATTATGACAGAGAAACTAAATTTTTAATTTAATTTAGTTTTAATTAATGTAAGTATAAATTGGAAGAGTTCCATATGGCTAGTGGCTACCATATTGGACAGTACAGTGATAGAGGGTTTTATGTGAGTAGAGTTCTTTTTGTCTCTATTCTCATTTCTTATATTTTTGTCTGTAAATATATGTCTGAGGCCTGGATAGAGCTCTAAAATATGAGGGAAAATCACTCCTCTTTAAAGTCTTCTGTTTTGAGAAGAATGTGATCTGACAACTAATGTCTCCATTGAACCTCACTCTTCTAACTTATGTCACATTGTGGTGGTTCAAATTCTAGACATGTGGATTTGCTGACTTCTGTTGGTACCACCAAGCTAGTGTCTGATGAAAAATGGTTTTATGATTTTTTATTTCCCCATAGCATCATGATTAGAAGTCTCTTAGTGGTAACAAATTTTGTGAAAGTTTAAAAATAATTAGAGGGGGTTATAATCTTAGAGAGAAAAAAAAAATCTCTAAAAACTGGAAGGTAGATATTATATATAATGATTCTTATAATCCAAGTTCAAAAATCATCCTACTTTTTATTGTTTGAGATTAAAAAATTTTACCTAGGTTTATTGAACTTTATGTGCCTCTTTTTGTGAAAATTTCTCATTTTTCTACACTGATCAATTTGCCTATGTTTATTAAATTGTAAAAACTTTAAATTTTGAGACTTATAATCTTTGTCATATATGTTGCAAATGTTTTCAGTTTGTGTTTACATTTTGTTAATGAATATTTTTTGGAGAATAAAGTATTTAAAAATTTACCTAGTATTGTTCTATTTACCTTCTTATTTTGTTTTACTTTCCTCTTTCTGGTGTATGCTTAGATATACAATACTCTACTATACTATGCTGTACCAAGATTATATTCCTTTTCAATAACATTTTCTTCCACAAATGGTTTCATTTTTTACATTTAAAGCTTTAATTTATCTGGCAATTACTTTTATGTATGATGTGCAGTATGAATCTAATGTTACTTTTCTCTCCAAATGGCTAGCCATTTGTCCCCAAAGCATTCATTAAAACATACATCATTTTCTCCCATCTGATATAAAATGTCACCTTTATCATAAGCTAAGTTTATTATATTCTTGGGTAGTTTTTTTATTTTCCATCTTGTTTCATCGATCTATCTTTTTATTCCTGCACCAGATACCACCATATGTCCTTTATGTTTCTTTAAATGTTAGTGTCAAGAGTGAGATTATACCCTTTCTATCACATCTCTTTAAGACAAGTAGTTCATAGTGGTTATTGTTTTTCCTACACCACTTTTCTCCCTCCTCCTCATGTACTTCAGTGTTTTTTTGGACATAATATAAATTTTCTATTCATTTTAAACTATGTGTCATGTTATGTATTTTTCATTCAAGATTCATTTTGGCATTTACATTAAATGTAATAACTAGATTGAGAACAATGATTTGTGTATATATGTATGTGCACAAACATTTGCTTTTGTAATTTTCAGTGCTTATCACAAATCTTTAATCCATGAATTCCCCTTTGTTGAGTTCATATTTTTACTTCTATTCCTGTTTATATCTTCATTTTTTAAAGAATAATATAAAGACTAAATATAATTTTAATATTTCCTTGTCTAGAAGAGTTATTCTGTTGGTTTAACATATGAAATGTAGCTTGGTTTCATATAAAACTCTTGATTTATAGGTTTTTTTTCCTTCAAAATTGGACATATTCTTTCTATGTACATCTCTTATTCAGCGATGCAGTAGAAAACATAAAAGTAAACCTGATTTGTGTGCTTTTACAGATAATCTGTATTTTCTCTATTCCTGTTTTCCTTTGTGGTTCAAGTATTATTCCAGGGTTTACCTGTATATAGTTCTTTTTTAAAATTGACTTATCCTGGGTTATGACAATTTCTTACTTTTTTATTGATAGTTATTTAGATCAAAATTCTTTTTCATTTGTATTTTTGGTCATCCTTCTGTCGTGTTTTCTTCTTTCTAAAAAAAACCAAATTACTCATATTATGGCTTTCCTTTTGTTTTCCTCATTTAGTCATCTTGATATCTCACATTATTCTTTATTTGCATAGATATTTCATTTGAATTATGACATTATCAAAATTGCAAGTTGCATAGCTAACTAAATACTCTAGAATAATTCTTTGTTGACTGTCACTAATGAGTAATTTAATCTCACTTGTGTACTTCTTTTGAAAATGTTGTCTGTCACATAATTCCAATGTTTTCTATAACTCTGCATGTAATATTTAATAGCAGATAAAACTCTATCCTTCATAAAAATAAAAGTAATATTTTCCCCTCTACAGTAATTGCAATTGTGTTTCTGTATACCTTGACTGTCATAATGCTTAGAAGTTTGTTTCTGTTTCTTTGTTTTTGCTTACCCGAGCAACTGAATTTAATCTTAGATACAGCATAGTTTCTTTTCTCCTATTTATTAAAATGCTGACATTTAAAATTATTTTGATCTGTCTGTTAACAATAATTATTGATGATGGAAATATATATTTATAGATGCATGATTTTTTTGCATGTTTTGCATTCTTTAGGGCTTGTTATTGGTCTGATTAGTTGGTAAGAACACAGGCTCTGTGGCCAGCTGAAATGGGTTCATTTCCTGGTTGTGCAGCTAACTAGCTTTATGACCTTGACCTTGTTTCAATCTAGGGAGCCTCTTTGTGACTCAGTGTTCTCGTCTGTGTTGTGGGGATAATAGCAGTACCTATCTTTTAGCATTGTTTTTAGGATTAATTGATAAGACACACACACACAGCATGGAGAATAAGACTTCATATAAACTAAGCATTTACTAGACATCAGCTGTGATTCTGTTCTGTACATGCTTATGAGATGCTTCCGTTCATCCACTCAGAAGATATTGTTGAGAACTATTACGTTACATCCTTATTCTAGGTACTCAGCTTAGAGTATGAATAAAATAGACAATTTCTGTCCCTGGGGAGCTTATTTGTATTCTAAAGGTAAAAAGAACAATAAAAATATAAATAAAATAAAGATTGCTTCAAGGCCCTGAGTTTGGTCACAGGTAGGAGAGAGAAATTGATTATGTTTTGCAACTTCTAGAAAGAGTATCACCTTGAAGTGTAACAGTTCAACCAAAGTCACTATTATCAGGGTACTTTGTCTGTGGTTTTATGCACAGCTGTAGAAAGTCTAGATCTCTCAAATTCTGGGAACTTTTTACTCTGCTATATTATATTGGAATTTTTTCTTTAGTGAGTTCAGAGAAGCGAGAGGTGGTACCTGTAAGAACTATGTCTTCCATAGAGATGTGTGCTTCAAGGAGAACCCCTAGGGCAGCAGTCCCCAACCTTTTGGCACCAGGGACTAATTTCATAGGAAATAATTTTTCCATGGACTGGGGTGAGGATGGTTTCAGGATGATTCAAACACATTGCATTTATTACATTTGCAGCTGCTCCCCAGCACTAGCATCACCGTCTCAGCTCTACCTCAGATCCCCAGGCATTAGATTCTCATAAGGAGCGCACAACCTAGATCCCTTGTATGTGTAGTTTACAGTAGGGTTCACTCTGACAGGAGGCTGAGTTCAGGTGGTGATGCGAGCAATGGGGAGCAGCTGAAAATAAAGATGAAGCATTGCTTGCTCACCTCCTGCTGTGTGGCTCAGTTCTAAAGAGGCCACAGACTCATACTGGTCCGCAGCCTGGGGCTTGGAGACCACAGCCCTAGAGGACTCAGTGGGGCATTACTAACCATAGTGCAGTTTTTTCACAATGAGATAAAGAACATAGTTAGTCAGAGGCCTTGGGAAACTATCAGGAAAAAATCATCAGCCCAGGATTTGGGGATGAACAACTTTCCATGGCCCACAAATTCAAGAGACATCAACCTCATCAAGGCAATCAAATGGAAGTCAAAGGCTCCAGTGATATAGGAATACACATGTGCATTTCTTCCCAATAAGTGACTGTTAATTGATTGAAATGAGTGTAACTATTAGCAAGGATACTGGTCATATGGCAGGGTGTCAACGGATAATCAACAAGGAGAAAAAGTATATTATAATTACCTTAGGCATCTGATTTTTTCTTTATATAATCTATATAGTGAATACTAGTCAGAGTACCTGGGATCTTTTCTCTCTGTCAGTTTGCTCAGGCAAAGTTAACTAGATCATAAAGGAAACCAACTGCTGATATTGGCTTCATTTACACCATCTTTCATCAGCTGCGTGGTAAAGACTAACCCTATCTTCATAGCCCCATCATTTTCAGACACTGTGGCGAGGTTCTTGATGAATCCATTGTGCTTTAGAGATTAGCAAATGGGAATTATGTCAACACCAACTAGCATGTTTTATAACTGAATGAAACCTAACATGATTTCATGAGTGGTTTTCTTTTGTGTCTTTTAAGATTATAATTTTCCGGGTTAATAAAATATGAGCAACAGTTCCAACACAGTATGATCTATTCCATTCAAAATACTTGCTCAAAAAGATAATTACCTTTTGAATCTTTATGCAATACAGTATAGAAAAGTGAGGTATCAGCAGAATTTTAAAGAGAATATAAGTGATCTTACATATTTATATTATACAATATTCATTCCAAAATATTCCAGTGTCCAAAAAATGACAAATAGATGTGTGAATAACTGAAATTCATGTAATAATACATAGTAGTGATGAATCCAAGTTATTATAGACATTTAATAGAGGAAGGAATGAGGCAAATTTGCCTGGTGGGACAAGGAAAAGGACATTTCAGGTAGAGAGGTGACCATATGCATACTAGACAAGGAAACTACCAAACTATTCTTTGTTTGACTAACCGAGAGAACACTGTTGAAGCTGAATTCTAAGATTCATTTAAAGAGAATGAGGGAGATGAAAAGTCTCAATTGATGAGTTAATTAATTAGTTGGAAAAGCTTTTGCCAAAATCCCAACCATGGAAAGGTAATATGAGATAAGAGAAAATCATGTGGCTGCTAGTCAGAGAGCCTAGATCTCATTTCTCTGTCAATTGCTCAATTTCCTCATCTGAATAAAACATGTGAGCACAGCAATCAATATAACCTTAGGAATGTCACACATTTTTTTTGAACTCTAATGAAAGAAGAGAATTTAATCAATGATTTCTTTTAGATTATGTAATCATGTTCCTTTTTGAATTATCATTAATATCAGGATAAGAAATGATCTTACAACTAACTTTAGTGCTTATAATATTCTTTTATATAATTTATATATATAAAAATATATAAATTCATAATCACTTCAACTGTGATAAAAGAAATCTATATAGAGAAGTACTTACTATCCAGTTGTTTTGGGTTAACATATATTGATAATGTTAAACATCATTCATTACATTATTTTTGTCCAATTTATATATTATATATAAGCAAACATAGTTTAGTAAACTAGCTCTCAAAAAGCCCTGATTTGTAGTACTAATTTTCCTGCTTTGTATACTTATGCTGTGGTCAATTCCAAGGACCAACAGTTTAACCACTGGATAGAAAAATTTCTGAACATTTAATAATTTGGCTTTCCTAAGTTGGCATTGAGCTGGCTCCATCACACTATTGTATGTAGGTGCATATTAAGGGCAGTATTATTCATAACAAATAATATTGGAGTGTTTATTGTGTGCCAGACACTGTGCTATGGGGTTTATGGACTTATCAAAACAACCCAATGAAGAAGGTATTTTTTGTCCCCATCTGAGGACCTGTAGTATAAAAGTCATGAAGTAACTGGCCACAAGTTATATAACAAGTTATATATAAAAGAATAGAGTCAGGATTTGTACCCAGTTTAAGGAAATATTGATCAATCATTCTAAAAGTTTTGTATAACAAAGGTAACATACTAGCTAGAAATGTTAAGATCAAATTGTCTTGTGTGTATGGAATTTGTTTATGAGAAGGGGCAAAAGAGAAAGAAAGAAAGAGAGATTTAGAAAAGAAAGAGGAAAACAGGGAGGGAGGAAAGAAGGAAGGGGAAAAAAAAAACACAAACAAAAAATCCAGAAAATTTTGCTAGTGTGACCTGGAACATGAAGTGTTTCAAGAGATATATTGTCAGAGGATTTATGAATTGTCCAATAATGAACCTGCTCCATTCATCCCTAATAGGACAAACTGAAACAACAAAAGCAATAGCCCTTCAAGACATCAAAATTCCTGGGTCAAGCAGTTGGGTGAGGCTCTTGGGATATTAAAGTTGCGTGGGTATCAGAGGAATCTATTTCTAGGTTTCTGGTTATCATGGAGTAACTCACTGAGCAATTGAGCTCTGACCTTGGTCTTTGTTTGCTCCCTTAGATGAAGAGTTACGAGCTCCCACGTAGGATAAAATACCTTTCCCCAAGCTATCTCATTCACTCTTTTCTGCATTAAAGATTAGATTCTCAGGCCTGTGGATCCTTGCTGGTGAGGATTCCCAGACCTAAGGCAGGGGCCGATGTTAGCAATAGCAGAAACCATAATTCTTATTTAGATATCTGCATCCTAAATCCCACTACATTATTTCTGCTTTAGGAGACTAGATGTCAAGCATGTTTAATGTGATCAGCTCATGCAGGTTAGGAAGGAAATTAGAGATTTTAGCAAGGGGCTGAGAGCTATAAGTCTTCATTAGTGACTCAGACTTACCCTGGGGTTACAACAATCTGTTATAAAAGTCTGTGAGTTAGAGCCAGCTTTATCATCCTCTCCTTCTCTGAGGAGGCAATTGAGGCTCAGAGAAGTTAAATAACTTTTACAAGGTCACATAGTAAGAAAATGTCAAAGTGTTACAGAAATCCATGTTCTTTAACTTCATATAGCATTCTTTGTTCCTAATACTATTTTGGTTCATGGGAAACCATAGAAGTTTCAAAATAGGATATAGTATTGAAAATTCTTATACAATTGACTCCCAGTGTAATTTTTACCCATAAATATGGGAGTTAAAAGTGAAACAGTGTGAGATCAGCTCAAATTTGAGAAATTTGATGTGATTTGATGATGCTTTCATTAGCTAGTGTACTTTCCTCAGCCACATTATGTATTTATTTATTCAACAAACAGTGTTATGTTCTGGATTCTGTCTCAGGAGCTGAAAAATAAAGAACAAGAAGAAATCAACATTTTATAGAGATAACCTTTCAACAACCACAGTATGGCATAAGTTATAAAATAGACAAATTTACAAAGGGAGCACATAGAGGAAGCAAGCTAGATTTGCCTTAAAGATTTGAAAACAGATTCACCAGAGTGATGGCATTAGGAATAGAACTTAGAAGATGAGGAGTTGTGCTCAGGCAGGAAGACAAGGGGTTCCAGGAATGATTTAAGTGAAGCATGAATGGTTGATGAAAAAATTCCTCTAGGGAAGATTGAGCTGGAGAGTTAACTGTGGTTTTGAAGATTTTGTACCATATTAAGGAGTCTAACCTTAATATGTAAGCAGTGAAGAGACATTAGAGTGGTGTGAAATTATCCAGTGTTTCCTTTATTGCATATTATTTATTAATGAACCATATACCGTACATTTAGATACACATGATTTTATGCTATTCCCCAATGTTGTCTATAGGTCTGATGCCCATCATTTTGGAATAGCCTTCCTCTACTTTTATCCCATCTCATTTAATTTTGATGAAAATTAAATCAAGGACAGCACTGAAGGTGGGCTAAAATAGAGAAATATTTGAAACAGAGAACAATGTATTATGGGCTTCTGCAATATTTTTAAAGAGAAATGGTGCTGGCTCAAATATAGCACCAGTAGCAGTAATAGAATGAAGGTCAGGCATTTGCAAGAAACTTCCAGACTGACTGGATTTGTTGATCAAGCATATATTGGCTTTGATAATGTGAAGTGTTAAGGAGAGATGGTAACAGAAAATGGTTGCAGCTTGTAAAATTGGAAAACCATAAGTACCAGCATTCAAAAGATGGCAATAATTAAAATGCATATTCTGATCTTAAGGTGTGAGGCAAAGATGTGGTGTAAAAAGATATCATTTTTATTATTATTGTTATTTGTGACATCTAAAAGTCACATATTTTATGAAATGTCTCCCTTCACAAGGTACTTCAAATTAATATTCTATTTATAAATTAAATATTGCATTTTAATAATATTTATAATTTGAAGTTAAATTATCAAATTGCATGTTTATTGTATTCTAATTGAGCACCAAGTAGATCCAATATGTAATCAACTTCACGGATTTGGCTATTAAATGAGCCCACCTTTAGTTAAAGAAGAAACAAAAAATCAGTTACCTAATACTGTGAGGATTTTTACTATAATTGTGTGAGACCAACTGAAATCTTAGGCTAGGCTTCCTGTATATGATTAACCATACAACTGGAAAAATCAATAACTACATCATATTAATTATCTATGGAAATAATTCAGGAAAAGGATCATCTTTTTAACCTCATATTTTGGACAAGATTACCCAGAAAATGAAACACCTTTGATTTAAACTCAGGCTCACATTGTCTGCCTCCAAAGTCAACACTTGTAAATACTTGCAATTATATGTCTCCAACAGATTGGTGAGGAGGACTAATAAAAATTGTGTGGTGAGTTTGTTAATCAACAAAGCCTTTGGATACATTTTATTCCATAATTAAGCCAGATCCAGTATGTTCTGCATTTAATGGAAAGAACACTTGTTTAAGAAGCAGAACATCCAGGTTATAACAGCTCCATTGCTAATTAGCCTAAGAACTTAGTCAAGGTAAACGCTGTATGTATATTAATTACCTCATGTATAAATTATGAATAATAATACCTTCCTTACCAACTATATACAGATTTTGCATGCCAAAGTCATCATACATGAAAGTAGGTGAAATTCTAAAACAACACAAGTATGAAGCTGTTACAATTGGAACAGTGAACTACAAACTGGGTGTATGACGATTGAGAGGAATAATTGCAACTACATTGTCATTTCTGTGCCTTCCAATTTTCTTTTTCTAGTCTGGCTTCTGTATGCGTAGTTTTTTAGTTTAACTTAGGTGAGAAAAAATATAAACTAAGTGTCTATTTTATTCTAACTCTTCTAGACCAAAGATTAAATCTTTTAAATACCTTGTACTTTCTGTGAAAATAATTATTGGGGACCATTTGTTTACATTAGATAGCAACTGAGTTTATAACAATATCTTTAGCATATTATTAATATATAGGTTGTCATGTGGTGATCGAGTTTAGCATGAAAAGAAAATATTCAAAATAATCAAAATGATGATAGTTAGCTATTGAATACTTTCTCTATGCCAGTTATTAAGAATTTTAATTTGTTACCTAGTTTATTTTTTCTGAAACCCAGGTTATTGTTGAAAAATAATCATGCTCTACACTGCCTAAATAAGTAGTGTTTATCTCTCTGTCTGTTGACTTGGAGTTTGGTTCTGTAACTGGCTCTACCCAAGAAATATTAGAAAGTGTAATATAACCAAAGGCTTCGAAAGAAGTGCTGGCATGATTGAGCTTGCTCTCTTGCAGAGGGAATGACAGGCTGGTCCCAGGAAGAGGATGGTAAATACATGGAATGAAGACGTCACAAATGAGCCGCCACCAGCTGGCTCTCAGCAGATCATCCAAGCCATAGCTGACCACAGAAACGTGCAACAAATAAATGTTTCTTATATTTTACACCTTTGAAATTTTGTGCTTGTTACACACTATTAATTTATTAGTATTGACTGATACAGTGAGGACTGTTATCCTTATTTAACAGTTGAGGAAATTGAGACTGAGAGAGATTAAATAATTTGCACAGAATCACAATGATAAAAAGGAATAGAACTAGAATTTAAATCCAAGTAATACAGCTCCAGTACCCAAAAAGATCAAAAAATTAGTGCATCATATTTGGGTTCCATTCTTCTAATTGTGTATACACACTTAAGAATTATAACAGATGTGTTTCTTGATTTAATTTATTTATATATATTTTCAAACTCTTGTACTGACAAAAAATAAAAATCCCAGAGGATGTTGATAACAAAGATGGTAGCAGAAAGGTGAAGTTGTGGACATGATTTAATATGTAGTTAGTATATATTATTAATACAATTACTAAATATTACATTATTATTAATAATATTTTAATATTAAATATTCTTAAATTAGAAGCATACTCTTTGACTTACTGTAGTTTTATACTTTCATTAAATTCAAGTCTAGTTTTAATCTTCTTTTTCTAATTTGTCTGCACTACCTTTATGAATTATACATTCATACAACTCTTTTATTTAGCCAATATCCCCTTCACCTACCCCTCCCAAAAGGAAAACAGAATTTTTATTCTAATCTCATTATAATTTTAAGTTAATTTAGAGGAAGTCTTAGTGATATTGAACCTTCCCATCTGGGAAGATAATTTTCTTCATTTGACTCATTTTATGTCCTTAAGCAAAGCTTTATAGTTTTATTCAATAAAGTTCCAGTGCATATTTTTAACATTTGTTAGGTTTTACCTTTGTTTGAGGGTCTTCTCCCCGCTCCTTTATTGTGTTATGTCAATCTTTACTCCTGGTATATAGAAAAGCAACTGATGACTTATAACTAGTATGATAATGTCTCCCTCCCGTTTTTCCTGGGACAGAGCCAGTTGACATCTGTTATCCTGCTATAATTATTATAGCATCTCTTTTCATTTCAAAAAAATTGGAGTTGTGTGCTTGCTTCGCAGCACATACACTAAAATTGGAATGATACAGGGAAGATTAATTAGCATGGCCCCTGAGTAAGGATGACACGCAAATTTGTAAGTGTTCTGTATTTTTTATTGTATATTTTCAAACAGCTAGAAGAGAGGATTTAGAATGTTCATAACACAAAGAAATGATAAATATTTGAGGTGATGGATATGCCAATTACCCTGATTTGATCATTATACACTGTATGCATATATCAAAATATGACTATCCCATTTAAGAGGTAATAATAATAAAAGAGATAGGACTAGGGAGTTTTATTTTTCTTTTTATACCATTCTGTAATTTAAAATTTTCTTCATTGAACATATATTAACTTCATAATTGAGGAAGAAAAATCAATATTTTCTTTAATATTTCTGACATTTAACAAAAATTTTTGTTGACATTCTACAAGTGATACCATCCAATAATGTCCCAATACTTTCTTCCTATGAAGACAATTTATATATTTGTAAAAATGCATGACATATTATAACTTGCTGATATATTCGTGCACTACTAATTATCAGTATACAAACACATATTAGTGAAATAACTTATAATTCAATCATTGGGTTAATTGCATTAAATCACAAATGTGATTAAAATATTAAAAGTAAAAAAATCACAACATGGATAATAAATTACCCTCTTTACAACCATCATATTACTGAAAATTTAATTACTTGATTTTTATTAAATATCATATATTTATTATATAATTACCTTTATCATTGTTCAGCTCTATTTCTTTTTGATGTCTTACTAGATTGCATTTATTACTCAAATAGTATTTGTTATTAACTTTTATTTTATATTTATTGAGTGCATCATTTTTATCCTTTTCCCCCAGCCTTAATTTTTAAAATTTATGAAATGTAATGCTTGTTTAATTTAGTTTTGTTTTTTTCATGCTTTGTTATGAAAATATTTAATACTCTGAAGTTTCCTTTCATTTCAGCTTTGACTGCATCTTATATGTTTTGAAATTTATACAGTCTTACTGGAAATAAAAAAGCAAATTGAACATATAATAATTTCTTATCTATCTGATTAGAAAATATTAAACAAATGAAAAAGGGACAGTATATGATAATTATCATTTGCAATCAAATATGATAAAATTAGAAATATGTACCAAAAGCTTATAACTTATTTTTTAAAGAAAATAATTAGAGAAATACCCAAGAAATGTGAAATATTTCCTGATCTTACATACTTATAATTTCTTTCTGCTGCCTTCTCAAATAATTCACATATATATGTTCTCTCTGTTACTATTACTGCCATAATTTGCTTGAATTCTAGACCAAAGATTCAAAATACTATTTATCATTCTGTTCTGGAGCAGTGAGTATATTTTTGATTCTGAAAGTATTGAGAAAAAAAGATATTTAGAAATTTGGCCAGGGAAATATTTGTCGCTCCCCCTAAATAATCACCTTTATATCACAGCCATGTTCATTCATATTTCTATCTAGAGCACAGGGTTTGTAGCTGAATCTAAAGACAGAAAATAGATTTGAAGCAATGTGACCTCTAATCTTTTTTCCTGGAAATCTCTGTTTTTGAAAAGTGAAGTGTGTTTTGTCATGACATAAAACCAGACACAATTTTAACTGCACAGTTCCACCTTCCTCGTGGGTAGTGTTATTTCCTTCCAGATCTGAGAGTAGGATGTTTTTATTTTTTTAAGTTTAAACTTTTATTGTTTCTAGGTAACAATACAACACATATTAGTGGAAAGATAGCAGAGCGGCTTCAGAGATAGCTAAACAGACAAACGTCCTGTTAACCTGGAGGTCTGAAGTTCTCTGTAAGTTATGCTATCATTTTAGTATTGTACTAGTATTGTTATCGTCATAACAAGACTATGTGTGATGTCTTCCATGATTAATAAGTAAACTATTCTAAATCTTAATTCAGAAATCTTGCAATAGTGTTCAAAGAGCAAAAGCACCATTGTTCACTTATCTCTCTTTAATTGCTTTCGTACTTTTAGAGGTGAAAAAATTTATGGATTAATAGATCACTTTCCTCATTTTATACATGAAAGAGAGTTAATAGCTTGCCTTTGGATAAACAATAAGCCATTATTAAAGCAAGTGCTAAAATCTGGGCACTTATTCACTTAGTCTAACTTGCTTCTCACTAAATCACGTAGTTTTTAGTCATTCATGTAAATTATACTAGGAGCTTACTCTACACAGAGGCTGACAGGTAAATTGTAAAGAAGAAGTTTGGAAATACAGAAAGGGCATTCAGGTGATGACCATATATCACATGCTACACATCATGAGACCATGTTACGTTATCTGATACTAACAACCACCTTGTGAAGCATAATATTTTCTCAATTGAACCACAAGAAAAAATGCTTCACATTCAATCAGTTGTTCAAGGTTGCACAGCCAGTAAATTCAGGACCTAATTTTAACACTAAGTTGGAAGGTATGTTGAACTTCACTTCCCATTTTTAGACATCATTTACTTTGTCAAGTCACTTGCAATCCTTGAGCTTTAGTTTC
This sequence comes from Lemur catta, assembly GCF_020740605.2. Lineage (NCBI taxonomy): Eukaryota > Metazoa > Chordata > Mammalia > Primates > Lemuridae > Lemur > Lemur catta. Next base: position 28,914,158 of record NC_059137.1, read on the forward strand.
TGCATTCCTTTAAGTTAAAAAAAGAAAAAAGAAAAGATTATTACCTAGCTTATAAAATTGTTGTGAGGGTGAAATGGGAGAATGAATGTGCAAGTGCTTTTAAAATCACACTGTGCTATACAACTGTTAGATATTATTTATATCCTCTTAAAGTAGTCATCATCACCAGGTTTTACCATCCCATTTAGCACTGAAAGGCAGTCAAGCATTATGGAGTTCTGTTCTGACAAGGGAAAGATAACAGCAACCTAAAATGAATGCTTCCTAATCCCCAGCCACTCATCCACGGTTGCTGTGAATTGATAATACTCCTCCGAATTTTCCACTGTAGTTTGCTAGCATCAAACGTGTGATGAACGAGTGAAGCTATTTGGCCCCAAGCAGCATTTATCTGCAGAGGTCCATATCTTTTAGCTTACAAAGTTGTAAAAACAACCTGCCAAGATGAAAGACATAAAATATTGCATTATGTTTATTTATAGCAGGTTATCCTATACTGCAGAAGTACTGACTTTGTTCATCTATGCTGATAGAACACCTGGTAGCCACAGTTGAGCGTGAAAGTAGAGATTTTGCCAACTCAGGAGGGGAGTTTCAGGCAGTTTGCCTTTACCGAAAGGAAAAAGTTTTAAAAGTAAGGATTTTGTTTTGCTTGTTTTGTTGACTTCATTTATAGTTTGCCATTTTGGTTTCCATATATTTATATGTGCTATAAAATAATATATTTTTACAGAATAGAAATTTGTGTCTATTTTGCAGGCAAATTAAACATATCATTGAGGAATTCTGTTGGGTAAGGGGATTTTTCTAAGAATAAAAAGGTCTCATGTTATCAAATATGTTTAAAATAATAAACAAGATGAAGAAAAAAGAATAAATGTTAAAATAGTATTAGAAAAATGTTTCAAACTGAACAGCTTAATGAAAAATCCTAGGGTTTTTTAAATTAAACTATCAATGTATTATACTCCTGATAAACAGGTAAGAAAACAGGCTCAGAGAGATTAGGTGTTTTCTCAATGTCACACAGCTACAAATTATTAGAGGCAGGATATAAAGCATACGTGTAGAGAGGAGGGGGAAGAATTTCATATTTACCATTCTTTTTATATTACCAGAGAATCTTCATTTAAATGAATTATTTGAGAAATTAGGCATTTCATATTACTCAACTCCCAGAGAATGAGTTTTTATTTCTTTATATTCCTACCACCCAAATCTTTAATTTTAGCCCTTGAAAGAAAGTTTACCAAAGATGAATTTCGTATTTATCTTTTCTTTTCCTTGATAGCTTATCATGGAGGTCAGTAGGCTGCAGCTCAACAATGTCTTTAGAATTATACGGGAAGGGAAGCGTTGTTTGGCCCTCCACTGAATGGTCTGCTTGCATTTTTGAATTTTGTTATTAGTATCTATTGTTAGTTTTCAGTGTCCAATTTCCTATATGCCTATTTGGAAAATAATATGCCTCCCTCCTTTCATCACCAGTTCCTATGTTTCTACTTCGCTGCTTATTTAACTCTTTCCAAAGTAAGGGCAATATATTTATAGTTGAGCATCTGAAGATTTTCATGAGATTAAAATGCACAAGATTTAATGCAAAGCAAATTGCTAACTTTGTGACATTGTGGCTAAAAGTTTATTTTTTTTTAATTCTATGTTTTCAGTTATGTTCTGAGGGTTATAATATACACAGATTTACTAAAACACTCTGATAGTGATATGTTATTTCTCCTCAATTAAGAATTTATTTCTCAATATTAATGGTATAAATAATTTTCTGGACCTCTATGTTTAATTTTTTCCCCCATGTTTTTGTCCTTTTTTTACTCCTGTACAAACGATTTTTTATTATTTTTGTACCACACATGGCATTTCAATACAAAGATGTGCTAAATAGAAATATTGGAAAACTGGTTCAAAGTTGTCTCTTTGAACAATAAAAAAAAGTTATAAAGAGAAGGGAAGAGACACTATAGTGGCCACCAGCATAGGGGTTAATTATTCTTCCCCAAGGCAAAAGAGAAAAAGGTTCCTGGGGCTCTCTTCCCTCTGCATTTTGTGCCTTTGATGTAAACAGACACCAGTGAAGATCAGCCACCACCATTGAGAGCAACAGACAAATCTCAAGGTCTGAGAAGGGGAGGGATGCACTCAGGGAAGAACTGAGAGAGATTCTATCCTCTCCCTTCACTTGACATTCTAAATTAGGCCTAGAAAACTTTAGAAAAATGGACATAGATGAGAGTGGTGGCAAATTCTTAATGTCTGCTCAGGACAGGTACTCAGTTTTCAAGGGTAACAGGTAAAGAATGAGTTTTCTTACATTTTTTAAAAGACACACAAAATATTCTGTTTATCTGCAATGCAAAGGACATCTTGCATGCTCATTGTTTTAATTTTCTACGTGAACCCTCACCTAGGATTCATTCTCTTCACTGGCTTTTACAAGATATCATGCCTTACCCAGAATTTAGTGAGTCTCTTAAACTTTGCTGAAGAATCAGGTGGGTGTTGGGAGAGACTCCTTCCAATGATATAACCACATGTAGCACAGTTTTTCACTATTGCTCACTCTTCTACTCACTGTCTTCTTCCAAGTTTGTTCTGGTAAGCTCCCAATTTTTATATTTTATAATGCAGGGAAACTTTCTCCTTCTTCACCGTCTTGGCTCTGGCTACTGGCATTTACCTAAGGAAGCTTTTTAAAACATTTTCCCATAAGATGAATTATTATATTAGCTATGATTATCTGTGACTAGAAAATGATACAATTTTCTATTCACATTTAAAGAAAAAGAAACTAAGACATGAGAAAGTGTTTGATTGCAAGAAATTCTCAGAAGTGTTAGAAACAGGAACTCAGCCACCTAAAAATACTTCATAACAATAATTATTTTAGCAAAGACATAAACATTTTAATAGACTGTGTTGCTCCATATTCATATGCAATTCTTTTTACATTTTATTTTACTTTTTAATTATGAAAATTTCCAAGCATACTGAAGGAAATAGCACAATGACCATCACCCATCTTTAAAAGCTATCAGTGTTTTTCTATACACATTTTATCTGTTCCTTCTGCTGTTTTACTTTTGCTGAGTTATTTCAAAGCACTTCATACTTAAATCCTTCCATCTGCATCTCAAAAAAAGGACAGTTTACAAATCCATTGTGCCTTATCACATCTAACTCATTAACAGAACTGATAACAGTTTATACTCAATACATATTTCAAGTTCCCTGATTATTTAAAAATGTTTCTTTTTCATAAGATTGGCATCAACTCAAGGGCCATTATAACACCTAATATGTATCTGTTTCATATATGAAAGTTTTAATTGTTTTATTCTGGTTTCATATCCTTGAAGCAAATCTGCAAAATTCAAATAGAGCAGAAGAGTAGTGTCCTGTGTCCCAGGGAAAAAGCCAGTTTGAAGAGTGGGCAGTAGGAAGTAGTAGGATGAGGTATATCACAGAAAGTATATCGACAGCAAAATACAATGTTTAAAGGAGTGAGCACTGCCTTAGAACTGGTGCAAATTCCACTGCAGGATGTTTTCAAACTTAGATCTTATTCTTAAATTCCTTCAGTTCATTTTAACTTCTGGGTTACTGTTTTCACTTTTTTCTATGCTCATATTTTTCAGATGTGTTAATTATCTCTTGGGGTATCATTTGTTTCAACGTGATCTTTATCTTTCCTAAGGGAATACTTGTTTGCTGTTGCTAGAATCTGTGACAAAACTGCTTTTAGCAAAGTTTGAATTCACCACAATCTCCTTAGTGATTCTCTTCATGCTTTTTTGTGTACCCCAAACTTGGAATTTGTAAGGACTTTTTCCAAATGTTCCTAGTTGTTCCCAGATTCCCGCTTAATATATTAATAAAACGTTCTCCTTTTGGAATGAATATTGGGAATTTCACAAGACACCTTCTCTCTTTCTGTTCTGATTGTTATTAATGCTGCTATTAATTAATGTTCATGATCCTTGGACAGTATTGATCGTGTTCACCCATATTTGGGTTTGTGTGGGTTACTTCATCACCTAATTCTGTTTATGGTGTTCATATATTTGTTTAGATTTTATTTTCACTATTTCAGTTTTTCTCTTTTTTTTTTTTAAGAAGGATTTTAGGGAGATAGGTGATAGATAAACTTACGAGTGATTGTCATGTTCATGCCACTGGAAGAAGTCTATCCAATTGATAAAAATTGATACAAATTACTCATACTCTGAGGACAATGAATTGTGCTTTCTGATATTTGCCCTTAGAGAACACAAGTTCTTTGATAACACATACCAAAACAAAAATCCTTGCAGTCCTCATTCTGTGTTTGTGTGTGGGCATAGTCAGGAATCCCTGGAGGATAAAATACCTATACATATTAATGTTTGCTTCTAAGTTAGAGTTGTAGTTATTCTGACAGTTTTAATATCACAATAGAACTCTAGATGTAGTAACAGTGAGGTTCAGGAGTGTCACCTTTACAAAGGAATGACTAAATCACTTTGCTACATCCTTTTATGTGGAGGAAAAGCAGGATAGAGTTGGGGACCTTTCCTGCCTATAGTTGAGCTGGGGCACAATTTGATGTCAGCATGATCCCTGCTGGTCTTCATGTGAGTCCAGTGTGGACAGAATGAACAGTTTTCCATCATCAAAAAAATTTGAAGAGATAATGAGTTGATGTAATGATGGAAGAACAGTGCAAGATTTAATCTAACAAATGCCCTTACTACACTACCTATGGCGTATAGCCAGCTATCAAAGTACTGTCACCAGTCTCTTTCCCTGGCTACTTGTAGGGAAGTACAAGCACCCAGGAGTCTGGTAAGACTGAAATAAGGGATTAAAGATATTTACACATTACCAAATATAACTTTTGGATATTTTGCCTCTGTTTGCTACTCATCCTAGCTGATTTTTCTACCACATGGGAATACTTTTAATTTTCTCTGGACCCCAAACTTAAGTCTTCGAATAATGGTCCAACTGACAGAATACAACTGGTATACTGGACGGTGCATTTGATGAGATACGTTGTTATCCTGGGTTTTCTTAGCTTAGGATGTTCTCAGATGATGCTGAGGCAGCATGACAGGGAGGATGTTCAGCAGTTAGGTTTTGCTCAGCTTTCTGGTCTTCCTCAGCAGCACATGTAGTCATGGGCTGACAGACCCAGCATCTTGCATCTCATCGTGTCTGAGGAGCCCTTAAAAAGGACTCCTTCATTAACCCTAACCCTCCTCACCCCTGCAGATTTTTCAGGCATCCTATGTGCCTTTTCCTTTTTCATAAGGAACAGCTGGCACTTACTTTTAAAAACACTCAACATATTCAACATTTTTCAAGTTTGTAGTATATGTAGCTTATGTGTATCTTTGGATTACTTCCCTAGAACTGTTTTAAATGTCTGAACAACTATTGGCATAAACGCTCACCACTATTTCACATACTGATCCACTGATTTTTATTATTTAATCTTTGGATCTTATAAATTGTAAAAGTCACTATGGGTCTCAACTGGTAACTATGAACTTAAATACTTCACAATTTTTAATGAGAATAATTTGTGTGGAGTTTTAATATCTTAACCCACACACTTGATCAGTAGGGACCCAGGCTACCTACGCAAACATTTAATTCTGAATTTTGAAATGCCAGTTGTGTCACATCATCCTAGTTACTGGATGTGTACAGTTTTTTGAGAGGGTAATATTGGAAGATAGTGGAGCGTGGAGCTGAATACTTTCATAGCAAAGTTATAAAGTAAAGGTAAATAAACACACAAGCAATACACAGGTTCTGAACAATGCCAGTACTTGCCTATTATTGTGTGAATCATCTCTTATTTGCCTACCTGAATCTTTCATCAACATTTTTATGTGGAGTTTCAGTGTCCATTTAGTGAAATTCTATCCATGGTGCCAGGATGAATATATTCTCCAGTTTGTCTCCATTGGAAATTGTGGCAAGATGTTTTGCTTGGACTTAAAGTTGTATCAGAAAACAAGAATATTCTACAATTGTCAGAAGGCATCGTCCACTAGGAATTAAAGTAGGACATAGAAAAATGTCTTACTTGTCCAATGCACCAGGCGACTCCCTAGGGCCATAATGGATCCCATACCAGGATGAGACTTTAAGCTGTGACTTCCTAATATTACTCCTGTATCCTTTACTTAGGATCAAGGTGAGTTAATTGAAGGTTGAAACAAAGAAGCAGAAACTGCTACCCAGCTGAGACCCCATATTTCATAGGTAATGACACTCAAGTTCTCCAACTAATGCTCTCCATATGGTTATTAGAATAGTGAAAGAGACTTTATATATAATTAATAGATACACTCCTGGGAGAAAAGGGCCAAGAAAAAAAAAAGAGCACTAAATTGTTTCTAGGGTTGAGTAATTCACACATAGCTCCTTTTCAATAGGGTTCGTTTTTAGGCTTTCATATTAAAAAAGCAAAAAATAAGGGATACACATATTGCAGAAGGAAAATGAAAATTTCCAGAAAGTACTTAACTAGATGAATGGAAATTACTTGGCTGATAAGCATAAAGACATGAGGTGGTACTGAAGATTAAATTACTGGAGTTAGAGCCAAATAACAGAGAAGTCTAACAAGAATAGCAAGTGGTGGGCCCAAATGCCATTTTATTCAGCTAGTGATTGCTACATTTTCTTTCTGAAATGGAGGTTACACTCAGAAGGAATGGTGAAATTACAGTAGCTAATTGAATTTACGACTGCTTAATTGAATGCTTAAAGTAAATTTTTCAACAGGTGTGGAAACTATAATTTCTGCATTTGATTTGGAATGGTAATGTTGATTGTGGGTATGGTGTTCTGGTAATCTTAGTAATGGCAGAGGGATAGTGGCTGCTACATGCATTTATTATCTTTTCCTGAGTTCTACAGAGTATGAGATGAGTTACATCTCTACCCACATTTACTGAACATTTTTTGAACATTCTAAGTGCTAAGTACTTGGGTAAGAAGTAGAGAACTCAGAGATAAACAGCCCACATTCTAGTGAGGAAGAATTTTTAAAATATTGAACTTATATAAATGGCTTGCTAAGCCTATGAGCCAGCATATAGATATTTAACTCTCATCCTGAGTGATTTTGGTTCAACTTTCTGGCCTGTGAAGATCATTTCAAATCCTGATTTTGTCATCTACTATATTAGCTTCTGTCTCCCTTCTATCCTTTCATCTGTAAAATTGATAGTTATTTCATTTACATTATTGTCATAAATTTGTTTGATATAGTTGCTCCTTTGGCATCCATTTTTAAGCTTGACATAAGTTATTTAAAACCCAGTGGTCCCCTGTTACCTCTGACCTAGTTAGAATTTCCCCTCCCTGATATGGTTGTGATGAATTGTTCCTCATCCCAGTGACCCAAAACCCTACGCATCCCATAGCTACTGACTGTGATAAAACCTAATGATCAACACCAGAGTCATGTAAAATAATCCCCAACTTTGAGAGTGTTTTCTTAAAACTAGCCAATCCATGACCCCCATGGAAAAGCCTAAGGAGTAACACTCATAGGCCTTAATAAAGACATAATCCCAGAGGTCCTCTTTCTTGCTTTCCACGGGCTAGTTGTGCTTCCTGCTGCCTGCATACGGCATCCTTACTCTTTCTGGGATCTGCAAGTAATACATTTCTTTTATTTCATGCACTTTGGCTCCATCTCCTCATTGTGTGTTACCTAACACACATGCCCAAATCTAACACCCCCCACCCAACCCACCCCATCAGGGCTATCTTAGAGTGTGGCTACCATGGCTTACGACCACTCTCAACAGAGACCTCAAGAAAAAATTAGAAAGAAACTATAATGATAAAAACTATAATAATTATCATTGAAGTAAATGATAAACAGTTGAATAGCATAGTTTTGTGACTTTGGAATCAGGCAAAATTTCTTCTCCTCAAATTATAATCAGTGAGATGTAGAGAAAATTTACCAACTGCTTTTATCTTCAGTATGATCATATGCAAAGTAGCAAAAATGATATTTATCTCTGAGGCTTTAAGGGACAATTAAACTGATAGTCCATTATCATATGCAAAGTGCCTAGTACATCATAGGGGCTGAGTAACTACTTAACTAACTAACCAATCAACTACAGCATAGTGCCAGAGTCATTCTTTCTAGTTATTCTTTATTCAAACATCTCTTGAATTTGATTGTATTCCAAGTGGTTTACCAGATACATTAAGATAGTTTTTCAAGCTTATAATTAATTAGGAGAGACGGATAAAAAAGCAGAGTCAAATTAAAGTAATTGCATCATGAAGGAAGGCATAGCATCAATCCATTTCATCTACACTTTTCTACATTATTTGCCAATATGTTAGCAAATACTTTGTACTTTTCAAAAAATAGAGATCTACTCCATTATCTGAAGGTGAGGTTCAAATCTCACAGGATAAAGATCAAGGCCTTTTACAAATTTAAATCTATCCTTCAAGACTAATTTTAATTCATCATCATGTACCTTCCTCATATCCTGTTCTTCAGTCAAACCAAGTGCTCACCATTCTACATACTTATTATGCTCCCTCTTGCTGCCATAATTTTGCACATGCACATTTTTTTCTCTGTGTCTGCAATTCTTTTGCTGTCTTTTCTTTGCCTGGAAAATTCATATTTCAAGAATGATTTTAAATACATCCATTTTTATGAAGCCTGTCTGATTTCCTTAGAGAGAGTGCCACCCTCTTATAGGTTCCCCAAACATATCATATAAGCCTCTTCTATGATTAGGAAAACTATCAATCTTAGTATAATTTTTTTCTAATGACAAAGAATATTCTTACTTGTGGAATGTTTAATTTACTTAATTATTTTTCTATTGTTATATTTTTGTATTTTCCTTTTTAACAATTTTCCTCTCAGATATATTTGTTCATGTAGTTTTGAGATAAATGACAGAGGTTGAATTACTGAGTCAACACTGTATTGTTATGGGTAACTATTTTCTATAATACTGTTAATTTGACTGATATTTAAAGACATTGATGCATCTCAAACTTTAAAGAAGAAATCTACTTGTGAATTAAGGGTATTTATATAATATAAATAATCACCATGTTTCTATCTTAGTCTTAAGTTTGTTTTTTGATACATAAAGTATGTTTAATTTAAGAAGATACCCATCTGTGTGATATCTTCTCCAGCAGCTGATATATATTGCTAATTTTGGGAGTTTGATTTCTCTAAGCACGAGAGATTTTGTGGGATTAATGATGCACAAATATTATAATATGCTTATCTTTCTAAAGCAAATGCCTTAGAATTTTCATCTTTAAATGATTGCTGTGGGTCTAAATTTTCAGCTTGAATAAATGGTTAGATATTCAAACATGCTTCCATTACTCAAATACTCTTTGGACCTTTTCTTTGGATCAGTCTTTGAAGATGGGCACTCACAAAAATTGTTATTTTACTTGTATCTCCTTTTTTTCCTCTTAAATAATTTATCATTTGGCTGATAACCTTCATTGTTGATCAATTCATGTTCACATTGTCCAAAGGTTAAACATATTCAAATTTTGAATGTTAAAGAAAATGCAAGGTAAATCCAAAAGGGGACTTCTTAAATAATTTTTAAGCCTCATTGAAGTAAGTGTAACTTTCAGGAAAGACTACTTAAAAGATGACGGAACTCATTTTTTAATTTATTGTGTGTCTACCCAGAAAATCTGCTTTATTGTCTTGGCACTGTACATTTGTATGACATTTCACAATTTTTAAAGAACTTTCACTTACACATTTTTAATTCAACACTCATATCAGCCTTGTAATATAGGCAGGCAGTTTTTAAACATTTTTATTTTACAGATGATTTTGTGACCCTCAAAGTTATTGTGTTCAGCCTGACATCAAATGGGACAGTATATGGTGAAACTGAAACTAGTACTCTAGTCTATTTTTACTCTTCATACTGTCCCCAAGCCTTTAGAATTCCTTATCTGAAAATGCCTCCAGAACTGTGAATTAACTGTCATAATAGCAGACTGTAAATTTCTGTACTTTATAGTAAGTGTTCTCTTGCTTTCAGAGAAATATGATAGACTTCATTTTCTAGTTCCTTTGTAAATTTTTCCACTAGGCTGTATATTATATATGATAATGAACTCTCATGTTATATTGCATATACCAACAATTCAATAAACTTATACTGTACTCTAGGGTTTTAAGCACCACAAATAGTCTTCTGAATAAATAATTATTGAGCTAACTGCTTGTAGTCCAACAAAGACATAATATCTTTCCAAGTCTTATAATAAATTTTTTACCTACGGATAAACATAAAAGATTAAATAGCAAATCCCTTATTGTTTCATGATTCTTAAAGCACTTTAACTACTCAGAAGACATTGTATCTACAAAATCAGTTAGGGCAATTGATTTATTAAGCACCTTGCCACTTTTATGTATGTAACATATTGAATATTTTCAAATAAGATACTCCAGGGAAACTCCTACTTAGGATGCTCAGGAAAGTTTGAAATCTCTAAGGCTGCTTTAGAAAGTTCCATGTTATGCCAGATGGTTTTCCAGAATTCTGATATTATTATGAGATTCCCAGGAGCCTATGAGGCAGATCAGAAGTCTAAGTAGAATCTGGATCCCTTCTGCCACACTCTTCGTGTACTTTTGACTTTCAGAAACTTGATTCAGTTCAAGTTAGCAAACACCTATTTAATGCTTCACTATAAAGTTATCTTGCATGGTAGGGCTGGCAACATAAGTGTGTGGTAGGGCTGGCAACATAAAGGTGAGAAACACAAGGCCCCTACATTTAAGTATTTTATCATCTAATAGGAGAAATAGGCAAATAAACAAATAAACTAAATCTGGTAAGTACCAGAAACATGTGAAAGATATAATACATGAGTGACAAAGAGAATGGCAAAACTATTCAAGAAACAGCTTCAACATCAATCCCTGTTTACCTCACTTTTTTAGCTGGAGGAATTTGGGGAAGAGAATCAGGTTTATTCCACAGAGTGCTTCAGTGACTTTTAAAGCACCAAGTATAAATGCCAGTATGGTGAGGTTTTCTTGGGATTTAACTTAATATCCTGGTATTTCAGATGCTGGAGATAATCATAGGACCTTGTTTAAAAGATGCTGCTAAACCCTTGACTTTAGAATTGGATACCTGCAAGGTGGGAGAATTACCTGAGCTCAGGAGCTCCAGACCAGCCTGAGCAAGAGCGAGACCCTTTCTCTACAAAAAAACAGAAAAATTAGCTAGGCATTGTGGCGCGTGCTTATAGTCCCAGCTACATGGGAGACTGAGGCAGGAGGATGGCTTGAGCCCAGGAGTTGGAGGTTGCAGTGAGTTATGATGATGCCACTGCATTGTACCCCAGCTGACAAAGACTCTGTCTCAAAAAAATAAAAAAGAATTGAAGAATTGGATACTTGTACATTTTTTCCCTTTTGTTAACAAAATAATGTAAATCCAAATTGTTAGTGTCTATTCTTCATATTGTTTTATCAAATATTTCCTTTAAATGATAAAATAAAGTCTAGGTCATTGATAGAAAAATATACTAGTCAGGGTTGAGTTAGGAATACAGATGCCATGCTCAGCATTTTGGGTGGAGTGAGATATTTAAAACAGAGAATTAGAAGTCTATGCAACATTTGAAAGGGCTGCAAAAGCAGAGATCAGGAAAGTTGCCACTGAGAACATCAGCTTCTTGTAGCACAAAAAAATAGATATTCAGGAAAATCCCTGGAATCCTAGAGAAGCTGCAGTTGGCTTGCAGGTGCCACCTGAGAATAATTATTTGTCCCTCTGCCTTTATCCTTCCTAGTCTTCCTCAAATGCTTTTTATCAACAGAATCAACAGAATATAGAAAATGGGATTCAAAGAGAATGAGATCAAATTTTCTCTCTTGCCTTGAAGAAGATGTTGTATAGGATTTATGTTGAATTAAAAAACCCAGACATCACCACTATACAATTCATCCACATAACCAAAAAACACTTGTCCCCCTAAATCTTTCAAAATATAAATTAAAAAAAATTTTTTTTCTTTAACAATTACAGTGCTGCAACTTGAATAGGATCAGATTGGACCCCCAGACCTCTCACCCAAGTCCTTAAATGCACATTTTCAAAGCCTTTATCTTTGGTGAGTCAGACTCCTGAACCATTGCTCTGGATAAATAAATGTTCACTGAAACCAGTAAAGACAGAATTTGATTCTTAAGATTCTGAGTATACTTTCTGAAACTGAATTAGAGGCCTGGGCTTCTTTGTTTGAGAGTTATCTGCTGAGCTGGAAATTAGTCCTTCCTGGCTTTTCATTTAAAATGAGGATGATTCATTCCCTGACTCCTGGGCTGGAGAATTATTTTTTCTAGCTCTTTCTGATGCCTCTCTATTCTGTCTGTTTGATCCTGTCACTGCCATGGGTACTTCTCAGTCAACTGAAATCCTCTTCTTGAACGCCTGCTGATATACAGATTTGTAACCTTTCTTACTAGTGACTTCCACTCCTTGGATGTCACTATGTTCTCCAGAGACACCCAGAACAAGTGTGATTTTTCTTCCACACAGGACTTTGGTCATCTGAAAAGATAGTATTTTGTTAAAGAAAAGTTATTCATGTCATTTGTTAAAGAAGTAAGGAAGACTTTGTTCAAGGGGACTACTACAAAGGAGTTTAGTCCTGGAGGAGAGCACCTCAACTATGACTATGACAATGAAAAGTGGGAATTTTTAGCCTAAGAGTTAGTATGGAGTCAGTGGAAGAAAAATTACTGAGAGAAACAGCAGAGGTGAGAGATTCTGGGTGAGTTGACCTAAGAGTATTCTTAATGAAGGCAGACCAGAGTGATCAGACATCACGTAGAGGACAACGGAGACTGGGGAATCTGATTAGGGATTAAAGGTGATCAGTCATCAAAAAGATGGGGAATTTGGGCTAAACTAAGCAGGATTCTTTCTAAAATTGGACAATGAAGAGATGAACATGGAGACTCCAAAGTCAAGGCCTACTTGAGAAGGGAGTTCAGGGGAGCCTGATTAGAGTTTGATCAGGGAGAGAATCTTTGTTAGTCCCTCTCTTATTCAATAATGTAATATAATTAATCTTACTCTTGCTTTCAACATCTTCCTGGTAAAGATCATTGCAGCAAAGGAAAAATAATGACTAATTACTTTAAAATTGTCTTTCTGTAGGAAGTATTAATACATTAATATGTATTCTACCACTGCTGTCCTCAATGTGGAAATGAAAGTTTTTCCTGCTTTTGTTCTTTTTATGTGTGAACTTTTACACATCTTTTCCCCTTTTAATTTACACAAATTGTTGAGGCAGAATTTTAGCATGACAAATTCACAAGTCCTCAGCATATTTGTTAGGAAAAGTCCGAGTAAAAAAAATCCAGATTTTTTTAAAACACGGGCAAAACACACTACATTGTTTACAAAATTATTTTTACATCTTTCTAAATTGAAGTTTGTATCAATTGGGATTCAGTCAGAAAATAGAAGCCACAGGTTAATTTGAACAGGAAATTTCATAAAAAGAATTATTAACCAATTATCAGGGGATTAACTACTAAGTGTTAAGGATAATTCTTAAAAATACAGGCAAAACAGATATAGGAAACATAGTGACTTTTAGGGCTGATGTAGAGTACTCAAGGAAGACAGGAATTTAGAAGAGGGACCACCTACCTCAAGACCGAGATCAGATCTCATTGGAGAAGGGGTGGCAGCAGCCCACTGGATAGTTGAGTGGTACGTGGAGATTTCACAGCCTGAGGCTGGCAAGCAGGAAACTGCCCATCCGGAGTGCTGACAAAACTTTCCAGAAAGCTGCCCTCTTGTGTGCTGAAAGTTACTGGCCATCTGCCACCAGGGCAACTTCAAGACAGGCTGGGACACCAGCTGTGGTGCTGGTGGAACTTGCTGGGAATACTACTGTGGGATTTGCACTGAACTTCCTGGGAAACTTGCTGCGGTGCTGGTGGAATTTGTCGCGAAGGCTACTGTCTGGGATTACACTGAACTCCCTAGGAAGCCAGGTAGGGTGCTGACAGAGCTCTCAGGTGTCAGGGAAACTCACTTGGAGGTAAGCACCACTGGGTGGCCTGCATGATGGCCAGTACTGTAACAGTAAAAAAAGAGGCACTCAGGGGGATCAGAAAGAGAAGCCCCCCCTTGTAGCATCCCTCCAGCATCATCTACTGACAATTGTAGTTTAAGATCACATCAGGTGGCAAAAGAGTAACGTTTGCAGGGTCTGGTTCCCAGTATCCACAAAGTGGGACAATAAAGGATGGATTGGTTGCTGAGTGGCAGTACATTGATAACAGACATAAAGACAATTGATGGCTTTCATCTGTGGAAATCTGACTTGGTGCAATGAATTATGCAAATTCATAGAAGTCTGCAGACTGAGAAGTAGAAAAAACTGAGAGCTAAAATAGGAATCTAGAGTACAGGTGGCACTGTGTGTACTGAAGGGTTAACCTTGCCAAAAGAGAGGTTTGTCCTTTTCCCTTGGCTCCTGGGAGGTAACATCTAGGCCCTCAGAGCCCCTGCCTGAAAAGAATCATTTTTTACCTGGGGGCTCTGGATCACAACCTATAGTCTCTGCTAACAATGTGATTTATGGTGGGGACATTAGGTCACATGGATCAGCTTGATCTCTGGAAGGGCTGGAGACTAAGGTCAGCCCAGGCAGGCTGTCAGCCATGTCTGTGTAACTGCTTCTCAATAAAAATTTTAGATGCTAAACCTTGGCTGAGCTTTTGTGGTTGGCAATATTCTGTGCATGTATCACACATCATTGATGAGAAGTATTGTCCACACAATTGTATTAGGAGATGACAAGTGGATGTTTTGCACATGGTCTCTCCTGGATCCTGTCCTATGCACTTTTTCCCATTGCTGATTTATTTTACATTTTTTCATACATAATGGTTGTATATATTGTTAGGGTACATGTAATATTTTGATACCTGTATACAATGTGTAATGATCAAATCAGAGTAATTGTGATATTTATCCCCTCAAACATTTATCATTTCTTTGTGTTGGGAACATTACCATTCTTCTAGCTATTTTAAAATATACAATACATTATGGTCAACTATAATTTCCCTACTGTACTATCAGATATTAGAACTTACTCCTTCTATCTAACTGTATTTTTATACCCCTTAACCACCTTCTTTTCATCGCCCTTTCTCTCTTCCTTTCCTAGCCTCTGGTAACTACCATTCTATTCACTACCTCCATGAGATCAATTTTTTTTTTTTAGCTCCCACATATAAGTGAGAACATGCAACATTTGTCTTTCTGTGCTTGGGTTATTTTGCTTAACATAATGATCTCCATCCAGTTCCATCCATGTTGCTCCAAATGACAGGATTTCATTCTTTTTATGGCTGAATGATATTCTATTGTGTATATATACCACATTTTCTTTATTCATATGCTGATGAACACTTAAGTTGATTCTATATCTTGGCTATTGTGACTAGTGCTGCAATAAACATGGGGATGCAAATACCCTTTGATATCCTGATTTCCTTTCTTTTGCATATATACCCAGAAGTGGGATTTTTGGGTCGTATGATAGTTTTATATTTGTTTTTTGAAGAACCTCCGTACTATTTTCCATAATTGCTACGAATAGTGTACTAATGTTCCCCTTTCTCCTCATCCTTGCCAGAATTTTTTATTTTCTGTCTTTTTGATTTGCATTTGCCATTCTGACTGGAGTGAAATGATATCTTGTGGTTTTGATTTGAATTTCCCTGATAATTAGTGATGTTGAACATTTTTTCATATACCTGTTGACCATTGGTATGTCTTCTTTTAAGAAATGTCTATACAAGTCTTTTTCCTATTTTTATACAGACTATTTGTGGTGTTTTATTGCTATTGAGTTGTTCGAGTTTCTTGTATGTTCTGGTTATTAATCCCTTGTCAGATGGCTAGTTTGCAAATATTTTCTCACATTCTGAAGGCTTTATCTTCACTTTTTTTACTGTTTCGTTTGCTATGCAGAAGCTATCTAGCTTGATGTAATCCCATTTGTCTATTTTTGCTTTTGTTGCCTGTACTTTTGAAATCTTATCCCAAAAAATGTTTGCCCAGACCAATGTTCTGTATTATTTCCCCAATGCTGATTTTAATTTGTATTCTTTTGCTGTAATAAATCATAGCCATAGGTATAACTGCTCAAGTTCAGGAGTGTTACTGACCTCACAACTCACAACTTTATGTTATCTATGGCTGCATAACAAATCACTCCAAACTTAAGGAGCTTAGAACAATATACATTTACTGTCTCACAGTTTCTGTGGGTCCAGACTCTGGGCATGCCTTAAATGAACCCTCTGCCTCAGGGTTTCTTACAGCGGTTCCCAACCCTTTTGGCACCAGGGGCTGGTTTCATGAAAGACAATATTTCCTCTGACAGGGGGTGGGGGACGGTTTCGGGATGATTCAAGCACATTATGTTTATTGTGCAGTCAAACCTCTCTGCTAAAGATAATCTGTATTTGCAGTCGCTCCCCAGCACTAGCATCACCATGCAGGCTCCACCTCAGATCATCAGGCATTAGATTCTCATAAGGAGGACACAACCTAGATCCCTTTCATGCACACTTTACATTAGTGTTTGCCCTCCTATGAGAATCTAATGGCTGATCTGACAGGAGGTGGAGCTCAGACAGTGATGTGAGTAATGGGGAGCAGCTGTAAATACAGGTGAAGCTTTGCTCACTTGCTCGATTCTCACCTCCTGCTGTGTGGCCTGGTTCCTAACAGGCCAGTGACCAGTCCACAGCCTGGGGTTGGCGTTGTGGTCCGCAGTTTAACAAGACAACAGGCAAGTGATGAGTTGAGATCATTATCTTATTTGAAGGTTGGAATGTTTCCAAGGACATTCACATGGTCCTTGACAGGATTGAGTTTTTGAAAGGTTGTCAAACTGAGAGCCTAACTTTCTTACTAGCTGCTGGCTAAAGTCAACTCTTAGTTCTTTGCCATGTGGGCCTCTCCATAGGGTAGCTCAACACATGGCATTTTGTTTCATCAGAGCAGGCCTATGAGAAGAACTGGAGAGAGCTGCCAGCAAGATGAAAGTCACAGTCTCTTGTAGTCTAGTTTTGGAATTGACATCCCATTCTTTTGCCATATTCTACTTGTTAGGAACAAGTCACTGGGCCCAGCCCACACGCGAGAGGGGATTGCACAAGCGCATGAGAAAATGAGGATCAGTGGGAGCCATTTCAAAAACGTTCCTACCACAAACTCTTAAAGTATCTTATGAGGACCAAAAAAATAATGGCTATGAAAATACTTAACATAGAGGTGTTTTTGTAATGATTAGTGTTATTAGTTTACAAAGTAGAGTTTTTTAAATTTCTAATTTGAATTCCTATTTTAATAAATATCCTGGTTCTCCCATCATATTTTATAATTGGAAGTTGCCTTGGCTCTGGCTAGTTTTCCTCTGGGGATTAGAGAGAGCCATGCCAAACCCCTGCACACTGTGGGCTAAGGTTGATGTAATTATTTCTAGTGTCAGGCACTGCAGATTATAACTGCATGAGCATAGAAAATTGATTCCCCATTATTATCTATTATCCTATTTGTTTTGTCACTAAGTCTGTCTCAGAGCCAACTACTTGCTGAACTGATGAGAGCCCCACCTTTTGTGTTAAGCCAGTTCCTGTGGTCAGCCTTCTGTGAAAGTACCACTCCTGACACAGGACTTAGTCCTCCTTAATTAAAGTGTGTGTTTGTGTGTGTGTGTGTGTGTGTGTGTGTGTGTCGGGGTGGGGGATGTTGGCGAGGCTATGCCATGCCATATCCCACCTTATGCTTAATCAAGGTTCTAGAATTAGACTGTTATGCCTTGTGGGTGACCACAGCATTTTTAATGTTTCAGAGAAGCATAGAATAATTCAGTGAAATTATATATATATACATATATATATGCGCACACACACATACACACACACTGTGTGTGTGTATGTGTGTGTGTGTTTATGATGTGGAGATAGCAGTGAGTATGGACATTGAAGAAAAATAATCAGTGGTTCTGAAACAAATTTTTATGTACGTCTCAATTGGCAAATTCAACTATGGAAGCTAAGAGTGACTATGAAGTTGGAAAGTTTATTTAGCCAAGAAAAATATTCATAATGATTAACAGCTTTTCTGTAAAGACTAAACTCAGCCTCCTGTGCTATTGGAACTTTGTCAGTTTTTAGGTCAGTTTCATTAACCTTGCTCTCCTTTGGTCATGCTAGACAATTGTTCTCCACAGCAGGACAGGAATTTGTAATGTGCAATAGTTTATCAAGTCAGTTACATAATTTTACCTTTACATGCATGTGGAGCTCCTTATTCCCACTAGTAGTTGTTAAAGCATAATCCTCTATGAGTTTAAATTCTACCCAAACTGAAGAGCTTCTTTTGGTTTGTTGAATAATTTCAATTTTAATAATGTCCTATATTCCCAGCTCAAATTTCATAACATTATTTCATATAAACTGAAAGCAAAGTTCCTGATTTTTTAAGTTATAAATGACAAGGGTTCAATGTTTGGCAAGGCTTTAAAAATGTTTGCAAGGAGGTTTTCTAATTCTGTTATCACTGGCTGGTTTTGCCTTTCTGAATTTTTGCTATTACAAAGGTCATATGAATGATGGTTCATTACCAAGGGGTACATATGACTAAGAAGTGAAAAACTGAATCCTACAAGAATCTCTTCCAGCTTTCAACATTCCAAGCCAGATTACTCCAGTAGATAAGCAATGGTTACCAAAATGTGAAAGATACTAGGAAGAAAACTTAGGAATTGGAATGTTTATAGCCACTATCATATGCCTGTCCCACCATTGTATGTTGAGTACATTGGGGTCAGATAACTTACCATTTTAGTTTTACAGGTGTGCAGATGGACAGGATTCGAGCTCCAGGTACTCTGCTTAACGGAGTATATCTGGGAGCCTCTTGCTCACCTGCATTTGATTTAGATGATGAGATTTTGGACTTTGAGCTGAAGTTAAATAGGATGAGACACAGGAATCTTTGGAAGGGGCAAATGTATTTTGTTAATTGTGAGAAAAGTGATTTGTTAAGAGCTAGAAAGTGGACTGTTTTAAAAATCTAAGATGGCTCTTAAGAATTCCACTCCTTGGCATAAAAGCTCTGTGTAATACTCTCCTTTGAATATGGAAAGGACCTTTGAATATGATGGATGGCACTCTCATTATTAGGTTACATTATATAGTGAACCCAAGGGATTTGTCAGATATAATTTAAGTTATTGTAAAGGAATATTGTCCTGGGTGGGCCTGACCTCATCAGATGATCCACTGAAAGAGAGTCTAGAGGTCAGAAAGATTCTCTGATTTGTCTTAACAAAGTAAGCTACCATGTTGTGAGAGGGCCATGTGGTAAGTGTGGCAATAAGTGGCTGAGAGCAGCCTGAGCTGATAGGTAGCAAAAAAGAAAAAAAAAAAAAAGGGAACTTCAGTCTTACAAATTCAAAGACCTGAATTCTGCTAACAACCATGTAAACCTGGAAGAGGACTCTGAGGTCCATAATGGCATGCGGCCTGGCCAACACCTTGATTGCAGCCTTTTGAGACTCTCAGCAGAAGACTCGATAAGACTGTGTCTGTATTTCTGACCTATGGAAATTGTGAGACAATAAATGTATGGTGTATTTGTTACGCTGCAACACATAACTAATTCTGTAGCAGTCAGTGTTGAGCTAAATAAGCAGAATGAGTAGGATATGGTTTTGAAATTTTGGGGGGTTTGATAAGGAAGTCTGAAATCTGTAGGGCAAGCAGGCAGAAAGGGACAATGATAAGTCCTTTATCAGATATATGTGTTGAAAATGTCTTCTACTCTGTGGTTTGTCTTTTCATCTTTTGGAAAAATGATTTTTGTTTCTTTAAAGTTAGTGCTTGTTGTGTCCTATTTATGATATATTTGCTTAGTCTAATGTAATGAAGCTAGTCACCCATGTTTCCTTCAAAGAGCTTTATTATTTTACCTTTCACATTTAGATATATACTCCATCTGGGGTTTATTTTTTTGTATTTTATGAGGAAGTGGCCATATTGATCATTTTACAATGGATATCTGGCACCATATACTAAGAAGAATGTAGTTTGTTTTTTGTACTCTAGTGATATACTTGTCATAAATTGTTTCTTTGCAATATAAGTATGTATCTATTTCTAGAATCTCTATAAAGTTCCATGGGTCTATTTGTGCTCTTGTCAATATTGTACTATCTTAATATCTATGGCTTTGTAATATAAATTGATAAATGCTATGTATATGTCTCCAGCTTTGTTTTTACTTTTGATTTCCTTATTTATCATTGGCCTTTTTAATTTTCATTAAATTTTAGAATTAGCTTGTCAATTTCTAGAAAAAAATAATTCTGAGACTTTGGTTTTGCATTGAATGTGAAGATTGATTTGGGGATACTTGGCATCTTTATAATATTGAGTATTCCAATTCACAAAAATGGTATATCTTTCCATTTATTTAGATATTCTTAAATATTATCAATATTTTATTTTGTAATATCTAGTATTGGGTCTTGTAATATTCTTTTCAGATTTATTCACAGGTATTATGTATTTTTGATGCCACTATAAATTTTGTCATTTTTAAAATTTTATTTTCTATTGTATTATTATATATAGTCATTCAATATAGTATATATTGACTTTATATCCAGTGATCTTTCTAAGTTCATTCATTACTTCCAGTAGTTTAGCTATAGGTTCTTTTGGATTTTCTACAAATGCACTCATGAACTGTGTGCAGGACGCAGCTGCATTCTAAGAGACCAACCATTAGGAAGCAAATGAAAATGCAGAGTTACTCTGATCTGTGTCTCTTTTGTGTGTGTGTGTGTGTGTGTGTGTGGAGAAACATAGGTACAGATAAAATTAAAATAATCATAAGAAAATCATACAACTCTGTGCTAATAAAGTAAAATCCTTAATGAAATAGAGACTTTTGTAGGAAATATATATATTCCAAAATTGAGCTAAGGATTTCTGCTAGCTTAACTCAACAGAAAACTGAATTTAAAGATACATTGAGCACTGTAGTCTCACCATTCATAGAAAGCCCACTTATGTGACCAGGAAGCTTCCTTTTTTGTTGTTTTTGGATTTTTTTTTTTTTTTGGTTATAGACTGGCATAGATTCTCTTGCTTCTACCTTGCCACCCTACTATGGTGGTATATATGTTAACATTTAAGGGCAGAACATTTGTCACAGTAATGTTAGCTGTGGTACATATAGATCACCTATGCCTGACTAGTTATAAGGAAATGGAATGTCTGAGAATTGTGTACCCTCTACCACGTCTTTTTTGGATAAAGTGTAAATATGTAGATTTCAGCATAAGTATGTTTATGCAATATTTAGGATATACGCATTCTAAAAAAAGTATTGTTTGCCTAAATTTTAAATTTAACTGAGTTTTCTGTATTTTATCTCATAATGATAATTACATGGTGATAGTAGAGTGTCTTCTGCACTTTATAGACACTATACCAAATACCCTCTTTCTTATTTCCAATTTTGTGTATTTGTATTTTGTTTACTTTTCATTGGTAAGCTAGCTAACATTTGATTTTTAAACATATGTCTTGTTTTCAAAATTCTATCCGTAGATTTAATTAATTGTATTATTTTTACATTATCTATTTCCTTTCTGCCTGTATCTTTATTCACTCCTCTCTTCTCTCTCTCTCTTACTTTACTTATCTGTTGTTTGATTTCTTACTTGCATATTTTCAGGCTTAATTCATTTTTAAAACTTTCATTCAATGAGAAAAGTGTTTCCTATCATAATTGCTTCCACATATATTTATATATTTATTTCAGTTGAGTTTTTATACTTTGCAAATTTCTTTGCTCCCAAATACTTCGCGTTTGCACTTTTCCTCTTCCCCAGATTGAGCCTGAGTTTACTGTTTATCCCTTTTTTTACCACAATACATACAGATAATTTTAGTATTAATATTTAGTGTTCCAATCCATAAAAGTGGTGTGTCCTCTCATTTATTAGCTATTCTTAAATTCTCTCAGTGTTTTATAATTTCCTGTACTGGAAATTATACTTTTACTGTTACTGGAAATTATACTGATATTTCTGATTATTATATCTATGCCGTGGATAGTAAAAATTGTTAGAAAAATTTCCTGTCTTTGGTCAATATTATTAAGAATAGATAATTTTCTAATCACCTCTTAAATAATATTAGACTGTATAACCCCCTTTAATATCTCTAAATTAATACATACCTTTTAATAGTACTGTCTTTGGTACCATCTTTTGCCTACAGGTATAGTCCCCAAAACAGCAGTTAATATTTAGTTACTACCCAGATATGGAATGAAAAAGGGAAAATCTACCAGTTTAATTTCCTTTCTATGAAAGTAAATCTACTTTTCTTCTTCCCCTTTTCATGTATTATTGTTGGATATGACTTTACTGTTTTCAACCCTCTTTCATCTGACTTTATAGTCACTGAAACTGAGCACAGAAGGATTTGTATTGTTCTGATAAGTGAACCAAGGTAGGGGGTCTGCCTAAGGTATCCTGGTATTAATAATTATCACATAATATTATGGTGTTTACTGCAGCAGCCTGTCTCATGCCATTCCCCATTATAATTTCAGGAGCTAGTTCTTTGAGCAATTTTCAACAACACGGTAGAGAGATATTTCTCAGAAACATGATTAGAAACTAACACTCTGCAAATTCATGGCTCACCTGCTTTTTTTGTTGTTGTTTTTAATTTTAATTTTTATTTATTTATTTTTTTGGTTAACTAGACCGTTGTACTTAAAATTAAATCCTCTCCTGGGCTCACAGCTGGTACTGCAAACACTGCTAATTGGAGAGACTGAAGTGTGAAACTAAATATATATGTTGTCATTTTACTCGACAGTTTCTGGAAAATGTATTGCAGGTAAATCAGCAGGTGTTAGCAAAGCTTTGGAGAAAGTACACATGAGCATATTAAGCCTCATGATGGATAATTTCCCTGCTGGAGCAAAGCTAGCATCTGACTTTTGTAGCCATTACTGAAGCAACATAGATTTGTCATTCTGAAAACAAATGAGACTTTTCTCTTATGCAATTTTGAATGTTTTGATTGATTTTGGGATAATAGCCCTCTCGATTCTTTCCCAACTTTTTTTTCCTTCAACATTTTGTTCCTTTCTCTTTGACCTAAGAGGAATACCAAATATCTCCTGTCAAATAATCCCAAAATATAATGTTTAAATGGCTTTCTCTGTGTCCATTACACTGAAGGAACTTGATATATGTGTGTCTATTGACCAAATGAATAAATAGATAATCATACTTTAAACTTATTTTGTGGTGCATTCTGACATCTCAATAAGATAGACACGTTTGAAATCAGGCAATTAGGTACTTAGGAGGAAAGAAAAGAGAAACTTCATTAAGGTTCCCTTGAGACCCAGTGCGTTATCCACCTATGTGATAAGATTTTTCTGTTCCAAACCTTTAAATAGCTATTTTTAACTTCCTATTGGAGACATCACTGATTAACTTTCAACTTAGAAGAGACCAAATTAATGACAGTGCTGGTTTTATCCCTGTGACAATCTTGATTTATTTTCTATTCTTTTCTTCCTTGCTCCACAAATTCTGTAAAAGGCAATATCCAGGCTCTCTTGATTTCTGGCTTTTGTTTGGTTTTGGTTAGTCATGCACGTTGACAAAAGGTGGGTAAAGAGAGGGGTTGGGTATTTATTTCCCTTGCTATCTGTGGAGCAGGCCACAGTTTGTTGGCAGCTGTGTTCACCTACATGAGACTTGGTCTCTGTGACAGTTTCTGCTCTCATCAGACACTGAATTACTGTTTCTTCCCCTTGCCCATTAGGTATAGTTTAATTAACAGTTTCATGAACTTGCTAGTCCCTGAAACCTTTATCATTCTTCACTGGTTCCTTAGCCCTTTCCACACATCTGCAAATTATCCTTTCATCATACGGGTTGAGCATCCCTGATCCAAAAATCCAAAATGCTCCAATATCCTAAACTTTTTTGAGTGCTGACGATAAAGGTGCAAGTATAAAATTCCACACCTGACCTCATGTGGTAAGTCGCAGTCCAAATGCAGTCAAAACTTTGTTTCAGGCACAAAATTATTTAAAATATTGTACAAAATTGCCTTCACACTATGTGTATAAGATGTATATGAAACATAATTACGTTTTGTGTTTAGACTTGGGTCCTATCCCCAGATTATCTCATTATGCATATGCAAATACTCTAAAATTCAAAAAATTCAAAACCTGTAACACTTCTAGTCCCAAGCATTTTGGATAAGGGATACCCCACTTCTTCTCTATTTAAACTTTTGAATGTGAAATTATTTTCTGACAGAGTTATGACAGATAAAATAATTGATAGCAGTGTGGGATATAAGAACCAAACCCTTAAAATGCAATTCTGAGTTTTGTTGTTTATACTGCACAGGTAAATAGTTTAATCTCCTTGTCACTGGTAATTGATGTCATGTAGTGGCAACAAATATTTTAAATAATCACCGTTGGTGGCATTGGATGGACAGCCAGCCAGTGAAGGGAAGCCATTGGCACTTAAGAGTTCGTGCAGCATTTGCTAGCTTTTTATCTAAATAAAAGGATGAAAATGGAATATGAATGGCAAAAGGTGTGGATTGTTGGCTATTCCCCATTTTTACCTAAGTATATCTTATTTATCCTTCTCTCCACTGCTGTGTACTTTAGGAGGCTGACTTCTACAGACTACATAACCAGGTGTTTTTTCTGTTTAGCCATTTTGGGGTTTGACCAACAGGAGGAGCTCGGAGGTAAAAATAGCAAAGGTTGAGTATTTATTCCCCTATTACTTTCCTGTTGGGCTATATTTTTAGCAGGGGCTGCACTTCTCTGCAGCCACAGCTTGTCTCTGAGCCCCTCTTCCTTTGTCATAGCTCCCTCTGGGATTTCTAACACATCCCACTCCTTTTATCTATAGGACAATGTATGGTAGCAGCCTCCCACCTTTGCAAAGCCCTGTGTACTACATGATCTCTTGTTGTTTCTGTCAACCCTAATTCATCTCTATAAATTGTCCTTTTACTGAACTCTCTTTCATTAAACTCTTTGATGAGCTATTTTCTTCCTGGACCCTGACTAAGACAAAGTCCCTACACCACAAGATGAAAGCATTGGATATTCAGAGACAGAAAAGCTGAATGGAAGTACTGCTCTCACCTTTGGGTACTCTTTCTGTGCCTCTGTTTTGTTTCTGTTAGCAGTGGGCTGCTACTGTGTGATCTGCATATCCACATCCAAGACTAGGGGTATGGGTGCTGGCCGGCAAGAATCTTTTGGCATCTGGAATTTCTTAGTTTTCTGGGAACAACAGTGACAAGTGATTACACTCTGAGACACCAGTCTTAAAAGTCATAAATGAAGTGGCCGGCCATACCATTTTTTAAAAATAGTGATATATTCTGAGAAAGTAGGGTCTAGACTCAGAAATAAGAGATAGCCAAGAGACATACATCTTAGTTCAGGGCACTGATTGATTATTGGTGAGGGGGAAAATCCCTGATTCTGGCAAAGATAGGAATTTCTTAACTTTGTCCGAGTTCCTGCAAAACATTTTTCAAGTTGCAAGAAAAAACAAGCTGTGAAACAGACAAGGAAGACTTCCTTTGGTAGTGTATGCGAATCATAATAGCTTGGAGAGAAACCTACTTTGAAACCCCAGCATTGGCTGTAGTGAGAAGAGCCAATAGTATAGCAATGGTAAGAAGGGGCTGTGTACCATTCTTGGTATTTGTACTATCAAAAGGAGCAGTTGACAGGGACATTAAGCCAGACTAAACTTGCAAAGACCCATTATGAAGGGAAAGTTCTCAGTGAACTGTGGTTCTAATTTGCATAATATTGATTGAGGAATCAAAACAAATACTATTACACTTGTTAACCCTTTTGGTGTGGCCTGGGGATACTGTTACATGTACTGATCATCACCAATATTTGTTGAGCAACTATTGTATGCCAGATAGTATATGGTACTTATTACACTTTAATTAATGCCAATAACTTTTTAAGTACCTCTAATGATTTTTTTATATATAAAAAAACTAAATCTGAGTGAAATTTATTAACTTATCTAAGTTATAGTTCTAGTAGGTTCTCAAATCTAGATTCCACTCCTAGGATATGCTCAACTCACAACATGCTTGCTGACTAAATGCTCAGTATTGACCTATAATTATGTGTTAGAGGTAATTCCTTTTCTTTCACTATCAATATTTTCATGGGAATACTTTTCTTTATTTTTCTTTTTTGCTTGTATCAAATACATAAATCTTCTATCCCATGAGGAATGAGGCCAACCCATAAAAAGAAATAGAGCAAAGGGAACAAGAGATTAAGAAAGACCTGGCAATATCTTAATAGCTTTTAGACCTTGGATTCATGCAAAACCTAGTTGGTTTGGTTTGCTTTATTTTCTTCAGCTGGTCTGTGTTGTGTTTTTGTCACTGGCAACAAAAGAAATGCTGACTAGCACAATGGAGATCTGGAAAAAAAATGATCATTACCTTAGGAATCTGAATCACTAGCCTAATGATGAGATAGTTAAATTGGCTTCCTTTTGATGGTAGATTGGCTTTGAACTTGTGCACAGGTTTTTATTTTTTAGGCATTTGCTAGTTTGTGAGAACAAGTAAACAAAACACATTTTCCTGATAATTATAGCCAAACACCTACGTTATGAATAGGATGCCTTAAAATGTCTCTTAAAATTTAGCACAGTATTTGAATATTCCTAGGACTAGAGATCTTCATGAAAACCTTTGCTAGGGGATGAAATTCTGTCCAAGAAAATTCTCAAACCTATACCTGAGGGTTCTTTTCCCGATTTCAGGCCTTACAATTGGTAACTGACTTCTCTCTTTCTATATTTCTGAATGTCATCTCCTGAATTCCTCATTACCTTGGCCCTTAACTTTCCACTTGTCACAACACACTCAAATACTCTGTAAAACTTTTGGATATAAGCTCATCTTTTTTGATTCAACTGCTATTACCTGGCATTGGCTTTAATCTGTATATGCCATACCTTCTGGACACATATATTATTCACTACCCTTTCCCCTCCTACTCCTGCCCCTTATTCTGCCATTGACTCTTTCCAGGCTTCTATATCATCAATTATGACATATAATACATTTCTTTCTCCATACAATCTTTCCTGACACTTTGAGAATTCATCTCTCAAAGAAAAGAGCATTATGGTTAGTCTCTGCTAGTGGCTGAAAGACATAGCATGGCATTTAAGACAAATTTTCACAAAACATAGGATGTCTTTCTGCTCCATCAATTTGTGAACTTTATGTGGGTGTGTATGTATGTGTGAAAACACCACTCTTCAGAAACATATCATGGGAAATTGAATCTGATGTCACAAGTCAAATATTCAATTTATAAATTTATTCAATGGGTTAAGGGAAGTTTGGACCAGGACAGTAAGACAATAATTATTGCATACCACAGTTATTTGTTTTTTGGAACACCCTAAAAGAATATAGTTATTAAAAGAAAAAAAGACATGTTATATGTCATTTAAACTGTCATCCACATCTACTTTGTAAAGATTTGGATTGTGGTAGATTAGCAGATGATTTTAGATAGAATTTCTTTATAGATAGCTGGGATTTGAGTATGACTCTCTTTAAGCCAAAGTTAAGGGATGGAGTATGCATATAGTATTCAAAAGGCTTAATATGTGTCTTTTGCAGTTTGGAGTTAGTGGACCTATATATGATGCCCCCCAGGACATGCAAAAGGTGAGAGATAGGTGAGCTGTCTGCTACTCAATGAACAGAAGTAGAGGTAGCTTTGTTGGGGTCAGCCTTTACTCTCTTTGGATCAAATATTGCCAATGGGAGAGAGAATCAAACTGGAATCATTTAAAATCCTGCCTCCAGGATTCAGTGATCACTGAAAGGGGAAAAGATAGCCAAATAATGAATGGCATACATTTAAAATAGACAAATATAATGGCAACAGCAACAATAAAAACAGGCGCTGAGAAAGTAGACCAGGAAAAGGAAGTGCATTTCACAGGTCATGGGAAGTACAGTCAGTTGTTCCTGGTGGGGCATTTGAGGAATTTGGGAAGTACCAAAGAGATAAAGAGTCATAGGTAACATCTGCTCTGCCCAGAGGATATATAGGCAACTTGAAAAAGTAAAGTAAATAAGAACTTAATAACCCCTATGAGGGTTAATTTTATTTGTCAACTTGGCCACAGTGCCCAGATTTTTGGTCATACACCAGCATAGATGTTACTGTGAATTGTTTAGGTGAGATTAACACTCAAAACAGTAGATTTTGAGTAAAGCAAATTACAATACTTTCCATAATGCATGTGAGCCAAATCCAATCAATTGAAGGCCTTAAGAGAAAAACACTGAGATCCTCCAAGGAAAGAGGAATTCTGCCTCAAGATTATCTTTGGACTCAGGCTGCAACATCACATCAACTCTTCCCCAGGTCTCCAGCTTGCCAGACTTCCCAGCCTCTGCAATCATGTGAACCAATTTTTTAAAACAAATTTCTTCTTTACATATACACACATGCTATGGGTTTTGCTTTACTAGAGAATCCTGACTAATACAATCCCCTGTTATCTTCTCTTCATCTGACCATGGAGAAGTCAGAAACTGGTTAGCAATATGGGGTAAAGGAATGGAAGCGAAATGCAAGAAGGACCATTTGTTTTCATCAGTTTCTCACTAAAGGATCCAGATGATGGAGAAGAGGTTTACTTTATATCAGTTTTGATTAATATATGGACATGGACATTTTTATAAAATTTTTTATTGTAGTAAAATGTATATACAAGGAAAAATGCTCATAAGTGTATAGCTTGCTCAGTTTTCACAAACAGAATACACCTATGTAACCAGCACCCAGATCAAGTAACAGAACATTAATACTCAGAACTAAATTTAAAGGACAGAAACAAAGAAAACTTTATGATTATATCCCATAAATCATAATTGTTTAAAGAGAAGATTATGGTAGAGTTAATACTTTCTTCTGATTCTTCATAATGCAAATGCACCAAAGGTGTGTGTGTGTGTGTGTGTGTGTGTGTGTGTGTGTGTGTGTTCTATCAGAAAAGGCTAGCATTTAACTTGAGTATTCAATTTAGGGCCTTAGGTGTCTTCAGACACTGCATGCCACATATTCAAATTCATAATGTTCAAAAGGAACAAATATCCCTTGTCATAGTTTTTACTAAATGCACACTTTCGTTTTATTAATAGCTACTGATTTTCCATCAAATAAACAGAAAGAATCAATTCAGTGAAGCAACTAAAGTGAGTTCAATACAGCAAGTGACTGAAACAAAATTTGATATTTATTGAATTGACTTAATTGCTGAAATGTCTTGTTATTATGTAGAAACAGCCTCTAAATTTATAGATCAAGCTTATTTTTTCTTACTTAGATTGGATTTCATAATAGTTCCCATGTTGGTATCTATGGGTGAAATGTAATAACCAAAGTAATTAAAGAAAAATCACTTTTTCAAAGGACAGAATGGTTTATAATCCATCATAAATGAGTGGTAAAGATCCATTATTTATTAACAAGTCCCTATAATTAATTGTTTAATCTGGGTATGGCTTAAAATACTTAATAACAATTTGAATTTCATGTCTACAAATATCTCATGCTTACTTAGGAAACATTTCCTTATAAATTTCTGCATATCTTTAAAAACTCCAACCAAGTTCTGGATTATTATTTTGCATTAAATTTAAGCCATTTATAAAGATGGCAAAAATGAATCTGTAAAATGCCTATTAGTCAGCATAGCTCCAGGCACACTGGGACTTTTATTAAATATTGTTTGGTGATTTCAAGCTGAAAATAAGGAGAAAATGAATAATGTATAACTCAGTAATTAATGGCTTTAATATCGTTATAGAAAATAAAAAGACAGTAATAAAATGCTCTATTTTATTTATATTTTATTTAATATTGCACATTGTACAAATATTTATGGGACACATTCAGATTTTCAAGTCCATTTTCTATTGTTATTATTATACCATTTTGCATATGATGAAACAGGTCCAATAAGGTACGTAAATTCAAGACCTGTGTTTTGTACACATTTTAATAAATGGGCAAGTTTTATTTCAATTAGACATATCCACTGTTGTTTCCATAGCAGCACAGCAAAATGACAGATACTTCAACTATAAAGGCTGCAAATTCAGGGAAAGAAGAAAACAATTCTAGCTCAAGGCATTAAATTAGCCCATTTTTATCTAAAATAATCATGCCATTTACTAAATGGGAATTGAGAATCAAATTCTAACACTAAATACATTTTAGTTTATTCACAAATTCCTTAAAAATCAAATGGAGAAAATTGAGGAAATATCTCCATATAAGATTGGTCTTGGTTGCTCTGTAATATTTGTACCCAGTAGAAATAGTCTGAAGCCTTCGTGGGATTAACCCAGAAATGAGAATTTTTACAATTAGAGCCCTAATTTATAGACACTGGTGTAATGGAGACTGTAAAACCACCTTCCTTCCACTGGTTCTGAGATATGTCTGGTCTTTAAAGAATGCAAATCATTGTGTTTCTAAAACTATAGTTCCTGCAACTAAGTTACAGGACAGCAAAGAACTTTAGTGTCCTGTAGAATTCCTGGCATTGGAATTTAATTATATAGTACATCTCTTAAGGGTATTAGATGTTTTACTCAATTGTGTGCTATATTGTCAAAGAAGAAAACAGTACAGTTAGTGAGAAATAATAATTCAGTGTAGCAAAATGGTAGTCATAAATATACAAATACCCTTATGTACACAATTAGAAATTGTGAAATATAAAGGAAAACTAATCACCTTTTTAAATTTGCAAGGATGACATAAATCATAAAATAATAAAGCATAAAATGATAGATTATGGCATACATTTTTAATAATTTAAAAAGTAAAATTTGAGGCCTTGGTAAAAAGAGTTATTAAATTAAAAGAAGAAACAAAATAAAATTTGAATAATTATAAAACCACACTAATTTTTAAAGGGTAGACACAATACATTTTTATTTCTTACGTTAGCATATAGTTTTAATTTAACTCAAAATAAATGCCAGTGATTCTGGCATTTCTCCAATTAAAGTTGGGTGAAAATAACCATAACTAAGAATATTTTTAAAGTAGGCAATTAATGGGTTATACAGACATAAATTATTTAAGTTATTTTAAATTTTATTAACACAGGAGACAACTCAAAACTAGCTATTGGTCTACATATGATTTTGAGCATGATAAAGAAGGTATTTTATAAGAATGGGAGAAAGAAGGATAATTCAATACTAGGAATTTTCACAAATATTTAAGAAAAACATCTAATTAAAGCATAACATCCTATAAAATTCTAGATAAATTAAATAAATACACTTAAAAATGAACCCCAAATTTATTTTAAAAATATGGGTAAATATATAACTGACATTTTAGAGATAGATTAAGTATGAAACCAGTAACAAAAGATTGGTATCTTTGTCTCCATAAAGTTTAGAATATTACCATTATCAAAAGCCCCCCAGTGCCTGGAGCTCAGCACATGCTTATGGACCCTTATTTCTTCTCTTAATTCCTGTTAAGTTGATTAGACCAAAGACTGTTCATCAGTAAAAGCTGAAGGACTCTCCTCACTGCATCTATCTTTTCTATTTTCTGGGGAGACTTGGATTCCTAAGGAAACTCTCTCCTGGCGATCATGGTGCGGACTTGGATTTGTACGTAGATAAGGGGATGACATTACAAATAAATAAACAATGGCAACAAAAAACAGCTCATCAAATGAAACAAGATCATGCTTATTATCCAGAACAGGTGTAACCCATTGTAACAGAGTATGTGATAAATAAGCATAAAAACAATATTTCTAATGTATAATCTCTTGGAACTCAGGAAGATACGGAAAAGACAGTAAAATTAGCTACCAGAGCCCATTCTTCCCTTTTTCCCACCCTACCTTTCTAGTGCCATTTTTTTAAAAATCAAATTTCAGGGATTGACATTGTAATTTTTTTTTTTTTTGAGACAGAGTCTTGCTCTGTTGCCTGGGCTAGAGTGCCGTAGTTTCAGCCTAGCTCACAGCAACCTCAAACTCCTGGGCTCAAGCGATCCTCCTGCCTCAGTCTCCTGAGTAGCTGGGACTACATATGTGCACTACCATACCTGGCTAATTTTTTCTATTTTTAGTTGCCCAGCTAATTTCTTTCTATTTTTAGGAGAGACAGCTGAGGCTGGTCTCGAACTCCTGACCTCAAGCTATCCTCCTGCTTGTGTCTCCCAGAGTGCTAGGATTACAGGTGTGAGCCGCCATGCCCAGCTGAAATTGTAATTTTAAGTAATCAAAAATTACTTGTATGTCAGATTCCGTATCTCAGAACAAGATGAATAAAAAAGCAATTTAAAGAATAAAAAGATAATTATTTCTTCAGCAACAGTTAATATTATGCTATACTTTACATATTACATTCAAACTTTTCTTTAGAGTCCTCCAGAGTCCTGTGGTTTTTAATCAAACTAGAGTGTGCATCAGAATCACCTGGAGAGCTAGTCAAAACACAGACTGCTTAGACCCATCCCAAGAATTTCTGATTTTAGGTGTTCTGGGTTTGGGCCAAGAATATGCATTTCCAAAAACTTTCCAGTTGCTGCAGATGCTCCTAGTTCAAGGGACCACACTTTGCGAACTACGGAAAGAGAAATTACACTGGAAGGCAGGTAAGGATAGATTAAAAACCTAATTTCATTCCTTAACAGTGAAGTAAAACTCATGGTCTATTTGATAGAAAATCTAACCTCATTTTCTCATTTGTAAAAAGGGGAAAATAATGCCTAATAAAGGGTCATTGTGAGATTTAAATTAGGCTACCATATATAAAAATATTTAACACAGTGTCTAAAAATGATAGATTATGCCATAAGTATTATTTCCTTTCCTCTGTAGACATGGAAATTCTAATGTTTTGCATAATACCTTTTTATTTCAATGAGTATTAATCTTTGCTTCTATTCCATGTATTAGTTTCTCATGATACATTTTAAATGTGAAATCTGTAAATACTATAATGAAAATGTTAGCAAACACTTTGGCAGGTATTGTAAGCAAAAAAACTTTAAATATTTTAAGGTTGGTTTTCAAGATTGGCACAAATTTGAAAAGTCAAGCTTTCTGATAGTTGTTAAACCTGCAATACATGTAGACTATGTCATTATTTACAAACTATTTCCTCCATTTTCACTTCCATCTGTGGGCCTTGTAAATGACTTTGACCCCAGTATTCTAGGTATAATTTTCAAATTGATTATGTTAATACATGAAGAAAATTTCAAAACAACTAGGAAGAGTCTTTCAAATTTATAAATGAATAGACCTGTCAAAGATATGGAAGAAAATTTTATTTAGGAATTTACACAAAGCTATGTTTTATAAACTTTTATTATTTTTTACTTAATAATACATGCTTATTTAGGAATAGAAAACAATACTTACAAAAATACATTTTTTTCTATTGTTAACATATAGTTTATGTCTTTATCAATGTTTTTCTGTGTGTGTGTTTGTGTGTGTGTTGAGATGACAGAGAAGACAAAGACAGATTCTCTTTCTTATAAGATTGGGCCAGTTGTAAATAGGCGATTTCTTAAAAAGTTTTATCAGGGTATTCTAAAACTACATTATTTATTTCAAATTAGGTTTAGACATACATGTTCATGATTTGGCCACATTTTGATGTAGAGCCAAGGAATGTTCATGAAATTTGAGTCAAAAAGGTGAAATTTCCTTCAGTTCTCCCATAAGCCACACTCAGTGCATTCTCTAGAATCTTGATTTTAAGATTTAAGATGGAGAGGAAAGGTAAAGATATTTTATAAAGGAATATAAGTGTAGAATCCTAGATTCTAGATTGTTATTACTTCTTTCTAATCTTTAAAAGATGTCACTACAATTGTTTGCAATATTTCTTGAATTGCATTTATTAGCACTTTGCAAAACATTCAACTTAGTTTATAGAAATAAATTTTCACATTAATATTTTATCTGATTACATAATAATTTATTAAATGCTGTAATCAAAATAACAAATACAGTTGGCAAAAATAGTCTTGGGAACAAGCACAAACGACGACTGATTGCTACTTATCTTTTGGGTGCAGAATGGCAAGGGCCGCCCAGAGAGCAACCTAGCAGTTGTGACCAATTAGCAGGGCATGAGCATCAAACAAAAGAGAGAGCTTTTACTCACTGTTTACTAAATAAGGTAATATTAGTTTGATTACTAAATAAGACAACATGTGTATGTATACAGTTGACCCTGGAACAAGAAGGTTAAGGGCATTAACCCCCTTCCCCTGCAGTTGAAAGTCCACATGTAACTTTTGACTCCTCCAAAACTTAACTACTAATAGCCTACTGTTGACCACAAGCCTTACTGCTGGCATAAACAGTCAATTAACACATATTTTGTATCTTATATGTATCATTTACTGTGTTCTTACAATAAAATAAGCTGGAGAAAAGAAAATGTTATTAAGAAAATCATAAGGAAGAGAAAACATAGTTACTATTTATTAAGTGTAAGTAGATCATCATAAAGGTCTTCATCTTCATCATCTTCATATTGAGTAGGCTGAGGAGGAAGAGGAAGAGGAGGGGTTAGCCTTGTTGTCTCAGGAGTGGCAGAGGCAGAAAAGGTGGAGTAGGAGGAAAGGGAGGCAGAAGAGGCAGGCACTCTGGGTGTAACTTTACAGAAATATGCTACGATTTCTGTCTGATTCTTTTGCTTTTTCATTTTTCTAAAAATGCTTCTATATGGTACCAGTCATTCTTCTACCCTTTGTTTTAGTTTCAGTGACTGTATCATAGAAGGATCATGTTGTGAAAGAAGTCAAAAGCAGTCTTGAATAATTGAAACCCTGTGCCAGATTGTCTAATGTCAATTTGTTTTGTGGCACTGCCTCCATGTCTTCTTTCTCATCATCTGGCACTGGTTCAGAAGCACTCATCTCTATTAAGTCGTGTTCTGTTAATTCCTCTGGAAAAGTGTCTATTACCTATTGAATTCCTCCATGATCCATATATTGAAACCCTCCTCCCACTTTTTTTTGCCACATCCACAATGTCTTTCACAATTTGCTTGATTATCTCTGTTATAATCCTGTAAGTCAAGCACAACATCTGGACATAGTTTTCTCTAGCAGGGATTTATTGTTTCAGACTTGAAGACTTTCATGGCTTTTTGTACAACAACAGTGACATCTTCTGTGGTATAATACTTCCAGATTTTGTGATGTTCTCTGTATCAGGGGTCTTTTCTATAGTGTTGAAAATCCTTTCCATAGAGTGCCATGTATAATGAGCTTCTTAAAGGTCCTTGTGACCCTCTGATCTAGAGGCTAACTTAGAGATTTTGTGTTTGGGGGCAAGTAGATCACTTTGATGCCTCTCTTACTGAAATCATGTAGTTCTGGGTGGCCAGGGGCATTGTCCGTAATCCAAAGCATTTTAAAAAGGCAGTCCCTCACTGGAAAGGTACTTACTGACTTCTGGAGTAAAGAATTGGATCAATGGAACCAATGCAGAAAAAGGGCTCTTGTCATCCAGGCCTTCTTTTTGTATGGTACAACCCAAAGCCTGGCAGCCAGTGTTTATCTTTTTTCTTCAAGGCATGGGGGTTAGCAAGTTTATAAATAAGGGAAATTATGATAATATACCTGACTGCATTTGCACAAAACAATAGAGTTGGCCTATCCCTTCCTCCCTTAAATCCTAGTGCTCACTTTTCTTCCTTACTAATAAATAGCCTGTGTGAATTTGTTTTTTCCAGAATAGAACACTTGCCTCTGCATTAAAAACCTATTTGAGTAGATATCCTATTTCCTTAATGATTTCTTAATGGCATCTGGAAACCCATTGCTGCCTCTTAGTGGGCAGAAGCTGCTTCTGTTATTTTGACATTTTTTAAGTCAAACTTCATTCTAAAATTATAAAATCATCCCTTGCTGGTATTAAATTCTCCAGCTTTAGATCCTTCACCTTTCTTTTGTTTTAAGTTTTCATGTAATGACTTTGCTTTTCCTCAAAACATATTAGAGTCTATAGGTATGCCTTTCTGTACAATCCTGCACCCATATTAAAGCTGCATTTTCAATGATAAAAAAAAGTGTTTTGCCAAAAGTGCAAGGTTTTCACATCTGCTGCCATAGCTGCAGTCATGGCTTTACAAATTTCCTTTTCTTTTGTTTACAATGGTCCTTAAGCTGGATTCATTTATCCTGAAATGGTGGACATCTGCAGTGGCTGACCTCAATCTATAATACATATTAAGCAATTCAACTTTTTCTTGTAATGTCATGACTTTTCTGTGCTTCTTGGGAACACTTCCAGCCATCACTAGTGGCACTTCTTACGGGTCCCATGGTGTTATTCAAGGTTTACAGTATTGCACTAACCACAATGAAAAATACATGAGAACCACGAGAGATCACTTTTTACTGTGTGTGATATGCAATTTACTGGAGGGACAGCCTGTTCAAGTGGAGATGATTGGCGTCAGTGTTTTAAATGGATACACACAACACTTGAGCTCACCGCAATACCAACAGGAGATGGCTACAAAATTATTACAGTAGGATAGTATGTACTACAGTTAATTTTATACAGTTATGATTTAATACTGCATCTTTACATCTGTTTACATTTCTCTCAAATGAATAGTGTCATGTATGGTCTGTAACTTTGTGTGTAAATTTTGATACATTTTAACTTTTCATAATAGATTTATGTATATTTTATAGTAGTATATGATAAAATAGACTAGTATCTTCATATTTTATGCATTCATCATATACATACCTTCTTTAAAATTTTTTTTCTAGATTTCTAGGCTATATGGTTTGTCTGCAAGTTTTTCAAATTGTCACACATCTCCAAAAAATTTTCCAATGTTTATTGAAAAATATCTGCGTACAAGTAGATTCATGCAACTCAATCCCATGTTGTTCTAAAGTCAACTGTGTATATATATGTGTCTGTAATGTATGTATATATAATATAATATATTTATATGTACATATACACATACATGCACACAGTGTCCCTTGGTATTCATAGGGGATTGGTTTCAAGGTGCCCAGCAGACACCAAAATCCATAGATGCTCCAGTCCCTTATATAAAACAGTATATAACCTATACACATCCTCCATATACTTTAAATCCTCTCTAGATTGCTTGTAACACCTAATACAATATAAATGCCATATAAATAAATAGTTGTTATACTGTATTATATTTATTAGTATTATTTTTATTGTTGTATTGTTATTTTTTCCCAAATATTTTCAGTCCACAGTTGTTTGACTTTGCAGATGTAAAATTCACAGATACAGAAAGCTGACTGTACAAACACACCTTATTTTTCTACATTAATATATGATGTTATTTTTGAAACTGGTCACTAATGAGGGGAAGAAGTAAATATATTAAAAATACTTTATGGCTACTGTCATTTATTTTACTACAATCCCTTAATTTTAAAATTTGTAATTTAGAATTATCTGCCTTGTTGATGTTTATATGTTGTTGAGTAACTTCCTGAATGTTTATGCTTGTCAATGACTTATATACTGGAGAATGTTCTCCTGGTGTAACTTGAATACAAAAGTTAATTTGGCTGTGTTAAGGATTCTTTGGTAACAATATCTTTCCCTTTTCTGCTTCATAGGAAAGGATCCATTATCATTTTCTTTGGGTGTTGTCATGGAGATGTTTTAAGGTACGTACACATTTCTTTGCAGATGTTTTGCTTTTTTTCTCCCTGAATTATTATAATTACTTGAAAAAATACATACACATATACATATATATTTTTGTAAAATTTGCTTAAATCAAGTATTTACTAAGTGTAGCTTTGTTTCAGTTAATCCTACTCTGTGTTTAGTTAATGATGCTCATCTTTCTTGAGAGATGTATACTGAACTGGTTAAGTGCACAAAATGCAGTCTGACAATCTCTGATTCCTGACTCTATCACATAACAACTGTGATTTGAGACAGTTGATTAGAGGCAATTGCTTTGATTTCCTTTTGTTAAATGGCAACAGTAATCCTAGCCCTCAACCCCAGAGTTGCTGTGAGAATTCACTAAACTAACAAACTAATACATTTAGAACACCGTGACCAAGACAGGCAGAGTATAAACCATAAGCAGGAAGTAAGTGTAAGTTTTATCTTCACTTTTTCACTTAATGATCACTTTTTAAAATTCTTTGCAATATTATTTAATTCCTCTTTATTCTTCTTGATCTATTCTTGATGTGTCTTAATTATCTTCTCAAGATTGTAATTTTTCCTCTGATTTGAATTATTGCAATATCCAAACTTCTGTTCAACAATTTCTGTGAAGTTCTTAGTTTGGCAATTGTATTTTTCATTCTCATGCTCTTTTCACATTTCAGATTTCCTTCTCCCTGAGAACTTGCTTGCATTTAAATGTAGCAGTGTTCTTTAAAGTCTTCTTCATTACATGAATTTTAAATTTTCTTCAATTAAAAATGTTTGTGATAAATATTTCAAGACATAACATTAGAAACTAAAGAAGAATGACACACAAATGCCAGAAATGTCAATGATTTTCAATTAAGATA
This sequence comes from Lemur catta, assembly GCF_020740605.2. Taxonomy (NCBI): domain Eukaryota; kingdom Metazoa; phylum Chordata; class Mammalia; order Primates; family Lemuridae; genus Lemur; species Lemur catta. Next base: position 28,953,007 of record NC_059137.1, read on the forward strand.
TATGCAAATGGGACTTAATTAAAGGATAAGCTGTCATATAATGTAAACAGGGAAAAAAATACAAGCTTGCTTGGAAAATAATTACAGGTGATCTCCTCTGAGCTCCACTAAAACTTGGAAGAGTCAGTGGTTGAAATGCTGGTGGAATATGAAACAGTGGGTGGATATACTCCACACAGTTCCAGTTTTAATGGTATGCTTTTGGATGTCAGACCTCATTTTTATTCCTTTTTTTCTTCTTCTTTCTTTCTTTCTTTTTGAAAATTATATAAACTGCCCCTTGACTGACTTGCAGCACATTTTTTAGTGCAACAATTATCTTTTCAAATTAGGGAGTGTTAGTAGGACTTAAGCAGATTTTCTTCTACTAAATTCTTGATAGAAATGGATTTATAAAGCTGGTTCTTGCTGACCGGTTTTCACCTAACCCATCTGTGCTATATTTAGATACTGTTGAGAATTTCTGGAATGTGGTTGGCACTACTCCTACTTTCTCTTTGATTTTAACTTTTAATTGGTTGACACAATATAGAAATGAGTATAAAGGTATTGGATGCTTCAATTAATGTCCTTATCTTTCTTTGAAATTTTATTCAGTTTCTTCAGTCTTCCACAGTCATCTGTATTTGTATTTTAGTCTATTTTCTAAGCAATTTATCTTGTCACCTTGTTTTATAATATCGTGCCTTCTTGAATTTTATTTAGAATGCAAATCAGAAGTTTCCTAAAATGAACTTCTTATTTCTGAGGTAATCTTTCTATCCTTTAATTGTGCAATGAATAGTTTAAGTCTCTTATAATAGGAAATGTTTTCATAGGCCTGTTATTTTTTATTGTTGTAATATTTCTATATTTGCACATAGATTCCATAATGATTGGATGCCCGCCCCTCATTTATGTCCATAAGCAGAGTAAACAATGTTTTCCTGGTCATCCTCACTATGAACCTTTTTGTTATTAGAACTTTCCATTTTTAAGCAATGTGTAGTTGGGAGGGTGGTAACATTGGACATCCACAACTACAAACCAAGTATTTGATATCCTTTACCTAGTCTTGTCTTATTGAAATAAGAAAGGATATTCTTATTCAGCTGCATAGTTGTCTAATTATATATGCAGAAATGTATCTCTGCATTACTTCAAGAGTTCTATGGGAGGAATTTTTTAAACCAGGTTGTCAAATGGAAATATAATGCAAGCTACAAGTGTGAGCCACATATGTAATTGAGATTTTTTTCTAGTAACTACATTAAAATTAAAAATAGTTAAATTAATACTAATATTCTATGTAACCCAGTATATCTGAAATATGTAATCAATATAAAACATATTTATGTGATATTGTACATTTTTTATAGTATGAACTCTTTACAACCTAGTGTGTATTTTACACTTAACCACATTTCCAGTGCTTAATTTTCACTTATAGCCAGCCAGTGGGTACTACATTGGACAGTGAAGTTTTAACCCCTTATTAGAAAGAATAGATAAAAGTGTAGAAACCAAGACACACTCCTCCCCCCCCCCAGAGATATTTCCATTGCTTTTATGAAGTAATCTGTCATTGCTTTCCCTCATCTGATTTATTTATGTACTAACTAGGTGTCATGGTCCCCAAATTCATGTCCAGTCTTTTTTCACTAGGGATGTGGGTTGTAAGGTAAGGAAATAATCTTCAAACAAAACAAAACAAAGCAGAATAAAGCAAACAAAAATCACCTTTCAGTCAAAGATGTATGCTCTGTCCCTCTGATAAGTGTCTGTCTGAGAAGAGGGGTAGAGTAGGTGAGTGAACATGTCTTACTATGCTTTCCCTGAAAGTGATTGTTCTGCTTCAGAGCTCAATCCCCACTTTGATTAGTAAATATTGGTTCTGGCAGATAATTAAGCAATACACTCACTTCCAAATGCTATTGTGTTTGTGTGTTTCCATCAATTGTTTTTGTGAGTGATTCAATAGGAAAATGGGGAAAGACAAACAGAAACTGCCAAATAGCTACCATCATAACATGAAATGCTCTGCCATAATTCTTATTAAACCAGAAAGATGATTTTACCAAATGGAAAGGTGACTTGTTGCAATATTGATTTCTGTGTTCTATCAAGTTTAATAACAATGCGATGATGATCTTTGCCATGCCCCTTTCACACTAAACAAATATTCAACACTTTGCCCAATTTGTAAATCATATGCCTAAACAGCATTATCCGGGTGGGCATATACTATTCTCTTCTAATTTCTTTCCTTTTCTCTTAATTTAAACATCTTGTTCATTTTATATTCATTATGTTTCTCCATAGAGAAGTAATCTTCAGGGATTTTTTTCTCAATAAAATGCATGAATATGCAACAAAAGAAGTAATTAATTCAATGAATTAATCAAACCATTATGTTTGGTAGTCAGACATGTTATATCATTTTTTTTTTATGTGAACCACCATTGGGAACAATCTATCTTATCTGTCACTGCAATGAATTTTATTAAAAATTAAAAGTCTCCAACCTGTAATAAAGCTAAAGATCAAGGACATGTCTAATAATATTTTATACTCATTGCAGCTGTGCTTTGGCCTTTAAATATTTTACCCACTTACTAGTGTGCCATCTTGAGATATCAAATCCTATTTTTGGCTTAAATCTCTATAGAGAAACAACTCAGAAATAATAGTTTATGTTTAAGCCTTTTGTTATCAAATATTTAAAAGCGAGTTTTTTTAAAAAATGACTACAGTGATATATTTAACAAGATGATCAGAAATGATACTCTATAAAATAGTGAAAAATAGTAAGGCCCTTTTAGTGGCCATAAAGCAAAGTGCAACTCTGTTTTAGGTCTCTAATAAGAGCCTAGAGAAATCTAGTTGGGTGTGATATCACGACAACATAAGATTAATTTGAAACTCTGACTTGAGGAAGGACTATGCCCGAGAAAGCACTCTCTTGAGTATCATGCCTGCCATTTATGGGGTGATCCCCAGAGAAAACTAGGATTGTCTTCAATAACTACGGGCTCTGTTTCAGATGTCTTTTTAGTATAAGTTAATTTCCTGTAAGTCACAATGTTTTTGGGTATGAGAGTGTTCATTAATTCAACCAACACAATACAATTTGCTGATCTGTTCTCTAGGGATATATAAATAAAGCACACTCTCTACTTCAAACAGTTTACAGTCTAGTGAGGAAGGTAAACAAAGAACAGTTCTGGTTTAATGTGATAAGTACATGTAATCAAATTTCAAAAATTCACAATTAAATTTACCATTGAAACTTAGCAGTCATTGAATGTTTCTTTGGGCCAGGTACCATAAATGGCATTCTTTTTTTTATATCTTATCTCAATAAATGCTATGTGGTTGATATTATTGTTACCATTTTACAAATAAGGATGTAGAGTTTCAGACAGTTTAAAGTAACTTACCCAGGTGACTGAACTAGTAAAATGATAGAGTTGGGGGATATCAGTTAAATTTTCTGACTCAGCTCTCCATGAACCTGTTTTTTCTACACCTTCTCTCAAGGTTATATAGGGGTACTAAGACATATTACAAAAGTTACACCTGCCTGGATAGGAGGTCAAAAAAATTATTCCTGGAGGACATACAACATGAACAGGCTTTTTAAAGATGAGCAGGAGTTGTCTACCTGAAATAGTAAGAATGGATTTTGCAAGCAGATAGGTTTTCTGCTGTAAAGCCTCAGCTGCAAGAAGGGGCAAAGTGTAGGGTATGTGGACAGGTGCAGAAATGAGGATGAAATTATGGGTATATGGAATAGGCCATCTATGGAAAATGCATATCATCTGAAGACAAGATAATCTTTCAGATTATTTTTAAGGAAAGATATTGATGTGATGATATATAAATTTTCATTTTTGGAATCTGCGATGGTTAATTTTGTCAACTTGATTGGGTTAATGGATACCCAGATAGCTAATAAAACATTATTTCTTGGTACGTCTGTGAGGGTGTTTTTGGAAGATATTAGCATTTGAATCACTGTACTGAATAAAGGATATTTGCCCTCACCAATAAAAATGGGTATCACCCAATCCATTGAGAGCCCAGGTAGAACAAAAAGGCAGAGGAAAGCCAAATGCTTTTTCTTTCTGAGTTAGGAGATCCATCTTCTCCTCCCCCCAGATATTGGAGCCCCTGGCTCTCAGAGCTTCAAAGTCAGACTAAATCACACCATTGACTTTCCTGGTTCTTCATATTGCAGATGGCATATCATGGGACTTCTTGGCTTCCATAATTGTGTGACCCAATCCCCATAATAAATCTCTTATATATCTATACTTATGTTTATCTACTATGTTAACTCTTTGTCTCTGGAGAAACTTGACTAATATAGACCTAAACAATACAGACTGAACTTAGGGAAGTTATGGGACAATTTTAAGAAAATAAAAATGATAAACATTTGTTAGATTAGATAATTGAGGGGCAATAATTTTTCAGTATTTTCCATGTGAGAGAAAAAATCAGCACATGCATTAAACTGAATAGAAAATAACAAAAACAATAAGAGAGAGGAGTTTGCTTTGAGGTTGCTATCAGAAGGTTGCATGGTATAGTGAAAATCAAACAGGTCTATGTTTGAATTCCTCACCATTAGCTGATAAATCTTAGCCAAATGGTCAGATCCTATATTATAGGGGGTATAGAAGGGCAAGGAAACAAAAAAAAAAATAAAAAAAGAGGAAATTGGTTGGCTTGAGAGTTAACATAAGTGTAGGATCCGTGGTGAAAAGGAGAAAAACAATAGAAAGTAAAGTTTCTATAAAGTTAAATTTATTCTGCTTACATATTGCTTTTATTCTGAAGATATTTTACTGTAAACTAATTTTTCATGAAATTATGGTGACAGCAGATAGTGGTTGAGACTTTGAGACTATTTTTTTTTGTTTTAAAAAGGATATATAATTGGTGAAATAAAAGCTGGTGACCCCATGCCAGTTCCTCAATTTTTATTTATTTTTAAATTGTATTGGTCCATAAATTATAAATCTGGGAATCTTACTCTAACCTAAATTACAGAGAATATTTCATAGTGGGTGATAAAAGCTCACTGATTTTCCAGCCTGTATTATTACAGTGCATGAGGCTGCCTATCCATTATTTTTGCAGAGAAGACTAGTTTACAAAAGATTATTCGATTGCAAACAAACCAAAAACAACAACAACAACAACAACAACAACAAAACAAAACACACAAAAAACCCAAAACTTAAAGAAGGCATCTTCTTTAAAGGTTACAATTATGATAGTTGCCTTGTTACTTACCATTTCTCAGCAGGGATGGCTTTGAATCTTAAGCAGGTGTATGTTTCTTTTTTTTTAGGGCTTCAAACAAACCTGACCTAAATGAGTGTCAGATAACTAGACTGTTAGTGGGGAGAGGACTTCAATTAAAGGTTTATGAGCAGGAAAATAGCAGATGTTGTCTAATAACACTTGCTCAAGGAACAGTCTGGGGAAAACCTGCAGCCTTTTGATGCACCTGCTGAAAGTAGCATCTGGAGGAGCCACCTTTACATTCAGGTGCATGTTGGCATCTATGACAGGGTAACATATATCTATATAATTTATAAGATCAGGAACGATATTCCACTTTGTACAAATCCAGTCTTTTGGAGGAACTTGCCACATGTCATATATGCTATTTTTGATCAAGTTTTGATATTAAACTTGTCACTATCTAGGAAGAATTGATTTAATGAATTTAATAAGAGTCAGGATAAAAATTTTACTGTATCATGTTCATTTATATAATTTGTATGCAAAAACCTGTTCAACTCAACACCCAGAGTGTAACACTTTGGCCCCAACCTGATAGTGGTAGCAGAGAGGTTACAGTCACATCTATTCCTGTTCATGTCTATATCTGTTCTTGTTATAGTTCAGAGAAGCTTGAGTATTAGGGATACCTTGTGGGAATGAAGAGGACTGGCTATTTGTGTTCCAAGGGCACAGACTAAAGCAGCAGGATACTAATAGTAAAAACTAAGCCATGAAGAAATCGTGGACTTTGGAGATATTGCCTTCTTTAAAAACAAAACAAAACTGAAAGTTAACAGTGTGAGGTTTAGGTTTATCCCCCCTATTTATTATATTTCATTGTATATGGGATTATTTTTTCTATGTGAGTCTCTATCATCATGCTCCTTATAACGTGGTCTTTGGACAGCAGCATCTGGATGACTTGGGAGAATGTGAGAAATGCAGAATCAGAATCTGCATTTTTAAGAAGATCCTTAGGTGATTCACCAAAATATTAAAGTTTGAGAGTCACTGCTTTATCACATCTTTTCCATCTTATGTCCCAAATGTTACTTTCCTTAATCCTGCATGCTGGGTTTACGTACCGTTTAATGGAATACTCTCTCATCCTCTGACTCTGGGGTCTCTGCCTTAAAAGATGTGAGTAGGCAACATGTGTCGAGGAAGGGTTATCTCTTGTATACACTTCATTTTTTTCTATCCTTCTTGACTAGGGCTTAATTAGTTCATCATTGCTCACTGCAGCTCAATTCCTTTTTTTTTTTTTTTTTTTTTTTTGAGACAGAGATTCTTGCTCTGTCACCCTGGTACAGTGCAGTGGCATCATCGTAGCTCTCTGCAACCTCAAACTCCTGGGCTCAAGCCATCCTCCTGCCTCAGCCTCCAAAGTAGCTGGGACTATAGGCACATGCCCTGACACCTGGCTAATTTTTCTATTTTTAGTAGAGATAGTGTCTCACTCTTCTCAGGCTGGTCTCAAACTCCTGACCTCAAGCAATCATCCCACCTCGGCCTCCCAGAGTGCTAGGATTACAGGAATGAGCCACTGCACCCTGCTTGAAAGATGGATATTACTTGACAAATTTCACCATAATAATAATTGAGGCTGGGCACAGTGGCTCATACCTGGAATCCTAGCACTCTGGGAGGCCAAGGCAGGAGGATTGTTTGAGCTCAGGAGTTTGCCTGAGAAAGAATGAGACCCCATCTCTACTAAAAATAGAAAGAAATTATATGGACAGCTAAAAATATATATAGAGAAAAAATTAGCCGGGCATGGTGGTACATGCCTGTAGTCCCAGCTACTCAGGAGGCTGAGGCAGAAGGATCGCTTGAGCCCAGGAGTTTGAGGTTGCTGTGAGCTAGGCTGATGCCACGACACTCATTCTAGCCTGGGCAACAAAGTGAGACTCTGTCTCAAAAAAAAAAAAAAAAAAAAAAAAAAAATTCCATCTTTCCCCAAAGCAAAGTTTTATCAAGCTGTGGAATATAGTCTCATGAGCATTTTGTACGAAGTGTTGTCTAACCTCTTTGCTAGGGGATATCTTCAGCTATATCTTGGATCATGCTCCAATCATTCAGTCCTTGGCAGCATAGAGTCACAATGCTAGAACTTTTCCTGGGTCAGCTTCAGGCATGCTAATTTGCGATGTCCCTGGAGGTAATTTGTTGATTTGTCACAGCTATCTTGTTTGTGACCATCTGTCACCTTAGGAGCACATTAGTAGAATTAATTTCCTGTCAGAACTGCGTGTCTTCTCTGAGAGCTTTTCTAGGAGGGAGGCTCCTGTCTTTACTCCTCATAAGTTTTCAGCATAATGAATTTGAATTATGTTATACGAGTGTCAACTCCCACACTCCAGCTCTGAGTTGAGTCTACCCTTATGGGTTCTTCTGTCCTGGACTGTTTGCTAAGAGCAGCCAATGCTACATCCTTTTCTTCCTTTCTTACCAACAGGGAGAATTGCAGAAGGGAAGGTTATGAGGATTCCTGCAGATCTCCTGTGCCACGGGAGTTTTCTTTTTTTTTTTAAACACTGTTTCAGTATAAGTATTCCCATATTATTTGTTCTCATTAAACCTGGCACTTCCTTCTCTGCAAAATGGCAGCTCTCTATAGAGAACTTTGCAAAAGCCTCTCATGTTTTTAACACCTGTGAAGGTTTTCCTTTTTTCTGTTGGTTAAAATTTGTGTACACTTGGGATGCTCTCCACTGTTACTGAATACTCATTTGGTTGCTGCTCAGCTGCTAGTCCAACACCCCAAAGCATTCACTATTTTAATGCTGCAAATAGCAGCTCCTAAGCCTTGAGAGCCTCTTTGCAATAGTCTTTTTCACTATTCTACCTCATAGTCTTGTCAATATTATAACATCTCTGTGGTATGGTCCAGCCATCATTTTCTGGCAATGCAGTTGCAAAGATTATCCCCAGTTTCAAATTTCATATGGTCTCTATGAGCAGTCTCAGTGCTGCTCCCTTGCTTTGGCTGCAATAGAAGTCTGCCCTCCAGGGGTTCTTTCTCAGATAAAGTAAAATGCATATCTCTGAACACTCCCAATATCTTGATCAAAGACTTGGTATCTCCTTCCTGCAAAAGCTTTGATTTTAAGAAAATGTTTGTGTCAATTGATAATGCTTTTACATCAGCTTTCAGGGCTCTTCCTTCTCATATTTTAGAAAAATTTTGAGACTTATTATAATTACTCTCAGCAACTATAAATAATGCCAGGCTTTCCATCTGGAGCTTCCAATCAAGAATGCCAAAGACGCTTTAAAGCTCAGCTAAGAAAGCTAAAAGATTCCTTAAATTTAAAGGTGTTATTCAGTGGATAAGCACAATCAATATTGTGTAAATTTAGTCTTTCCTTCACCTTTCATCCCATAATTTAATAACCACTTATGAGGATAAAATATTATATCAAATGTTAAGGTAGTAATTTAGTCTGAGATGCAGATGGTTTTTGCACTGGAGTTTAAAATAATCCTGGACAAGCCCCAATTTTAACCCACATATTAGATGAGTTTGTTCTGCCTTCCAGGTTCCATTTAAACTGAAAAACTTCTACTTCCACTTAGAATGTATGTATAAAGACACAGCAGAATATTTCCTCCACTCTACTGATGAGATAGACTAGAAAAGCCTAAAAAAAATTAGTTTTTAAATTATCATCAAATAACTGAGCTCACACACTAACCTAATAAACTAAAATTCAGAAGGTGACAAGTCCCTCTTAGGAAAAAATTCACTCATTCTGCTTTCATTGTTAGTGTAGAGGCAAGAGGAGGAATACACTGCCATCAAGGAGGGAAGAGGATAACAGATGAACCTTTTGAAATGCTGGGTGTGTGCGCTGGCATGTTCGTGAACCATGCCTAAGACCAAAAAGAATCTGTACACACCCACAGCTCTTTCCAGTGGGCCTTAGCCAAGTGAACATAGAAAAGATGAGAGGCAGGGGAACTGAAAGACTTTCTAGGGTGCATGTGTGTCAGACGGGCTGAAGCTGAGGCTGCACGAGCACTATGGGCCTTGAGAGAGAATGAAGCGGTGGCTTCCTGTGGCTGGTGATGTCACAGAACAGTTGATAGAGATGCCCCAATGTGGCCCGGGAATACATTGCCTGTGAAGTATAAGGGCTGCACAAATGAATAGAGAGGACCTTATAGGCATTCTGGATTTTATACAGAGTATGAAGCAGTGGCCATGTGCAACTGGAGAGTGGCAGGAGAGTTGAGAGAGAACTCCCCGAGGCATAGGTATGTGGGACTTAATGAAATCTAAGGTCAGGCATGAGAATTGAAACCCCCCATAGGCCTAGTGTTCAATAGGGCAACTATAGTTAACAATAATTTGTTATATTTCAAAATAGCCAGAAGTTTTCAAATGTTCCCAACATAAAGCAATGATAAATGTTTGAGGTGAATCATGTCCCAATTACCCTGATTTGATCATTATACGTTATATGCTTGTATCAAAATATAACATGTCCTCCATGAATATGTACAATTATTAGGTATCAATAAAAAAAGAAAAAAAAGAAAAGAAAAATCCCATAGGCACCTTGAATTTTATCCTGAATATGCTGCAGCAGGACTTTTGTGGCTTGGGGAAGAGCCAGAAAGCTGAGAGAGACTCTCCAGAAATGTAGACACAGAAGGCCTATAGTTGGCAGAATAATGGTCTCCCAAACATGCCCAAGCCCTAATCTTCAGAACCTGTGAATATATTACCTTGCATAGCAAAAGGGACTTTGCAGATATGATTAAGTTTAGGATATTGAGATGGGGAGGGTAGCCTGGATTATCTAGATGTTTCCAATGTCATCACAATAGTCCTTATAAATGAAAGAAGGAGGTAGGAGTGTCAGAGTCTGAGAATGAGATGAGACAAGCAGAGGTTTGTATCAGTGTAATTTCTGGGTTTGAGGATGAAAGGAGTTTGTGGGGTAAGAAATGCAGGTGGTCTCTAGAAGCTAAAAAAGGCAAGGAAATAGATTATCCCCTAATCCCTCAAGAAGAAATGTAGCCCTGCTGACATCTTAGTTTTATCCCAGTGAGACCTATTTCAGAGGTCTACTGGTATATGATCTTTAGAACTGTAAAGTAATAAATTTGTATTGTTTTAAGTCACTTAAATTTGTGGTAGTTATAGTAACACTAATAAACTAATAGAAGATCACGTAAGGCTGAGAGCAGAATAAGAGAGTTTAGAGGAATTATTCAAGCATTCCATATCTTACACTGAGTATGAGGCAGCTGCTGGCAATTTCTGGGATGGCAAGTCAAGTTTGGGGCCGGGAAGTCAAGATAACAGATAGAGAGCTCCCTAAAGTGCAAGGGCACAGATCTGTTGAAGGCTGAGGAAAAGGTAGGAGAAATAAAGAACCCAAGCCCTGTCTAGGGGAAAGTTCTGATTCTGTTAGAATCAGACATTCAAAAATAGTTTGAAGTCTGTTATAGAATGAATCTAATTAAAGCTGCCACAAAGCCTAATCATAGCTCTATATAGACTAGATTTAACTACCCATCCTGTGCCACATACACATAAATTTATAGCCTAGTAAAAGAGACATGCCTGCCTCAGGGCATAAATATTATTTACCTTAACCTTTAATATTATATCACATTTTGACACTCAAAAAGTATGAGAAGTTTGAAGGAGGAAGAAAATATGCTTTGCCAAGAGACAAAAAAGTCAATAAAGACAGATTCAGAGATGGACCAAATGTTAGTGTTACCAGATACTGTAAGCACTTTAGCCTAACTATGATAAATATATTAAAGGATCTAGTACAAACAGTGGACATCGTGCATGGAAACAATAGAGAGACGGAAATTATTAAAAAGAAGGAAATTAAAATGCTAGAAATAAGAAATATAACACCAGAATGATTTTTATGGGCTTATCAATAGATTAAACAAAGCATGAGAAGTATTCCGTCAATTTGAAGACAGGTCAATATAAATGATTCAAACTAAAACATAAAGCAAAGAAGTCAGTGAATGAATAAACAGTATGTTTGAGAACTATAGGAGAATATCACAAAATCTAGCATGCATATGATTAAAGGCCCAGAAAGAAAAAGAAAGAAATGGCACAAAAGAAGTATTTGAATGGAAAGCAACTAAGAATTTTTCAAACTTAGTAAAATGAATCAGACACAGATCCAAGATGTTTAGAAAATCCCAAATAGGGTAAAAACAAAAAGAACCAGCGCTAGGGACATCATAAATTTCTGCAAATGAAGATGAAAACAAGGATTTGAAAGAAGTCAAAAGGGAAAGGTACAATATAGACAGGGAACAACAATGTGAATTATGGCTGGCCTCATCAGAACAAATGAAGGCCAGAAGATGGTAGAACGTCTTTGATGTGTGAAAAGATAAATAAATAAGTAAAGACCTATTAACCTAGAATTGCACATCAAGCAGAATATTTCGGAATGAAGGCAATATAAAGACACTTTTTAGACCAACAAAAACTGATTTTGTCTCCGGAAGACATACACTGCAAAATATGCTAGGGAAATTCCTTAAGCTAAAAGGAAGCGACACAGATAGAAACAAGAAATTGTAGGTAGAAATGAAGAACCTCAGGAAGGTTGAATGTGAATGAAGTACAGAGAGCCTTGTAAAAAACATTGTGTTGTGTGTGTGTGTGTATGGGTGTGTATGTGTATAGGTAAATATATATCTTTCAAAGACTGTTTAAATAAGGAATACTAAGAATATAATGTGAAGTTTATAGTATATGTAGGTGCAAAATATATGACAAAATTTCAAAGGGTGAGAGGATGGTAGGTATTTAAATGTCTAATGTTACAAGATTCTTACTTCTTTTGGAAGAAATAGAATATTTTTAAGGCAGCTAGTGATAATTAAAGATGTGTTTTATAATCTGAATAGCAAGTACTAACAAATCCCACAAAGTGATATAACTAAAAAGATTAGATAAAAATAGAATTCTAAAAAGAAAAAAATACTCAATTTACTCAAAAAAGTGAAGAAAGGATAAGAGGAACAAAGACAGTGATTAACAGAAATTAAACTCCAAGAATAGAAGTAAATCTGAACATATGAATAACTACAGGGTGTCCCAAAAGTCTCCATACAAAGGAAAAATTTTGTAATATTTTTTAATTAAAGGTACATTTAGCTACAATTTCCCATATTCCCTATGTATGGCGATTTTGGGGAACACCTGTATATTAAATGCAAGTGGACTAAGCATCTTACCTAAAAGAAGAGATGATGATCAAACTTGACAAAAGACAGTCCCAGCTATATGTTATTTACAAGAAATAAACTTTATAGACATAAAAGTTTCAAAGTTAAAGATGAAAAATATATATATCAAATTAAGTTGACACAAATCTCAATCATATCCTCAGAGTTCCTCTCAATCTATCAAGGGATATTTAGAAGGATATGTCTTCCTTTATCTACTCTAACTTCAAGTTCCTGCATCTTGGGATGAATTAAGTTTATGTGAATCACTTTATCACTCCCAACATGTTGTCAACTTCCTGATGATGTTGTACTGTGTTGGAAAAAGTCCTGATTTTTTTACACTTCAAAAGTAGTGGCATAGAAAGCAATGGAGAGGAGTTTTTCCAAGAAGGAGTGGTTAGCAATGTTGAATGCTGTTGACAGGCAATCAATGGAGTGTGCACATGGAATAGAATAAAAAGATAATTGCTAACTTTGGAGGTGTTAAGGGCAGAAACCGAATGTCATAGTTTCTAATGTCATTTGAACTCTAGCTGTCTTTATCATCTTTAAATCATCTTTAATTTTTCAGTCTCCTGAAATAACTTCTGCCTTGCCACTACACAATGTAAGGTTACTTTTCACAGTAAGCCAGTATTCTTTGCTGTATAGAAGATTAAAATAAAGTGCCTGTCAAATTTCTAAAAGGAGTGAGGGGGAGGAGTACACAGAGATGACAGCATCCTAATGGCTGAGAAAGCAGTAGTAGGGTGGCGGTGGAGATGGCTAGGGGAGGTGACAACAAGTCCTAAAGACAAGAAAGTGGCAGCGGAGGTGACTGCAGGTGGAGGTGGTGGTGGCATTAGGGTCAACAGAGGCTGCAGAGTGCCTGACAAGTAAGGAGGTGTCAGTGGAGTGGCAGGAGATAAACAAGTAAACATACTGAGAGTAAAGGGTACCAGGAAGGAATTTGCAAATGTAAAAATAACCCAGAGGTACTGAATCAAAATTGGAGGTAGAGATGTGAACAGATGTTTTCTAGTACATATGTGTGTGTATATATATGTGTGTGTGGTGGTGTTTGTTTTCTTACTTGTCTCTACTGAGAGGGCCTAGGAGCAACTTTGCCTCATTAGCAATAAGTGCCCTGAATGCTAAGATTTTTCTAAATACCATCCTCAACTGAAAGGAACTGGGGCTCCTTAGAAAAGTGGTTGACTCTAGAGCAGGGTCAGGGAAAGTACAAGATGAACCTGGAATATCTTATGCCCAAAATAAAGAAATGTTCAGGGAAGATGAGAACATGCCAAAAGGACAGAGGAGCCATTCTGAAAGAAATTCTACTGATAAAATCTGGGAAAATTTGACCATCAAAATTTGTTTGACTATTTGCCAACCATGATAGTGATGATTATTCAGGAATTGCTAGTGGATGCTAAGGCTGTAGGATACGTTTAATTAGGAAAAGGATATTGACATAGTTTTACAGTGCCATCCCACAAAATAATCAAAAAGGGAAACAGTCACTCTTTGGTAGAGAAACCTGGCAGACAACTACTTGGCTGGATGATTGAAGTTAACATAACCAGCAAGGGGATGGGTCAACATGATTTGCCTCCTGAAGTGATGCCCTGAGAAAAGCACATCACTTGAATGATGTTCCAGTCCAGGATATGTGGCCTGAGCCTGGTCAAGAATAAATACTGGATGGACTCTGATTGATGGTCATTTTACATAATGAAATGCTGGTACCCATTACAACTGTCTGCATCATGAAAAACAGGAAAAGACTGAAGAACTGTTCAAGATTGAAGGAGACTGAGGAGACATGATAACCTAATGCAATGCATGACTTTTATTAATAGTTGGGTTCTGTTTCCTGGATGGCAGTGTGCTGTTGATGTTGATTTCCTGATTGGGAAGACTGAAGTGATGTAATGTATAAGAGCATCCTTGTTTATGGGAAATACACATCAGTGTGTTTGGGAATAATGGACAATATGTTAACAGCTCGATAATGGGTATGTGGGCGGGGGGGGGAAGAAAGAGAGAAAGAGAGATGGGAGGGAGAGAGTGAAATGTTAATAATCAGAGAATAAGAGCACATGGGAAGATTTGTACAGTTCTTAAAATCTTTCTGAAAATTTTAAATTATTTCAAAATAAATTGTAAAATTAACTAAATAAAATAACCTGCTGTATAATTAAAAATAACTTCCATAAGTGTGTCATTTATTACTTTTGTATTTGTTGAGAAGAAGTATTCACAAGATAGGATAAACCAAGTAATTTTATATGAAAAAATCAAGTAATTATATATGATGAAATGAATTAATCAATATTACTTTCCACAGAGCAGAGTGCTAGGCTATAAAATAAAAATACATATAGCTTGATAAATAAATATATATTAACTTAAAATATTTTTTCTAACTTCTAGGCTTTGTGATTAAAAATTTACATTTTAGAAATAATTGTTAATAGAACTAGATAATTAATATTTAGAATTTAGAGGTCATGGCTTGGAGTTTATCCTAGAAAACGGAAATTGAAAACAACATGTTTCAATGATTTAGCACTGGAATAAGGTCTTGCCCTACATACATTATTTTACTTGCAAATTGATTGACCAATTTGATCAAAGTAGGAGAAACAGCTGTATTCTCAATGTCAGGAAAAAATAGATGAAAATTAATGGACTCTGCCAAACAATTCTGTTTGGTACAGGATACAAATTAATAATGTGACAGCTATTTCTCTCCACCAAAGTGATTAAATTTGAGGGGGAAACATTTGAAACACTGGCGCCATCTTCATTTTTTTTTGTTCCTAAACTCATAAAGAATTGGTTAAAGGAGTTTCATGTGAACAGTGTTAGGCAAAAGTGAAAAATGTTGAAGAAAAAAATAAAAAAGGTATTGTAGATCATTTAAAAAAAAGAAAAAATAGGACCAAAAGCAGTCTAGAATATGAAATATAAGATTAAACTGAACCATGGGCTTCTGTGTTCACACCATGAAACGCAGTGACAATCATATTTTTTAAAAATCAAAGAAACAAAGACCATATAAAACACTATTAAATAATGACAAAAGCACGCACTGAGTTTTCAAGATAATTATACAAACTTATTAAATACTTGCTAAGAAATCACTGAGTATTATGATTGTAAAAAAATCATAAGTATACTGTGCATAATACTTTCAGATTATTTTAATTAGAGCGGAGAAAGCAGCATTGATGCAGAAACGCCAAAACGTCAAAGACCTTTTACTTAAAATGGAGAAAGAAAATATTTCTTTTTCTGAAATTAGGGAAAAATAATTGAAAGGTAAACTTAATAGTTCAGCCAACAATTGGGCATTGGTGCCCCATGGGGTTAATTCAGTATAATGTGCAACCTTTTCTATGTGAAGAAGATACAATTGATTCATAATTATAGGGCATGTATTCTGAGTCCTTTGAAAAGTAATGGTTATTGACTGATAATTTTCTGCTACACTTTCTATCTCAACCCTATGACCAATAGCCCTCATCTATTAAATAAAGAACATGATTTAGAATTCTTGTGCCCCTGACAATTGTTAGAAGTAAACCTACGATTGAGCTCCATCAGACTGCTGCTTTAATTGATTGAACTGCTTGACACAGAAGAGCCTGAAGGGTGGTAGTGCAAAAAATATGATTCACTGACTAGCAGCGTCATTACCATTACTGGGAACTTGTTAAAATATAAATTCTCAGTCTTTGCCCCAGACTTCCTGAATCAGAAACTCTAGGAATGGGCTCAGCAATCTATGGTTTAATAAGTCTTTAATAAATTGAGAAGCACTACTGTAAGGTAACTTGTTTCTTTTGTGCTTCTCCAGGATGGTGCAGGAAATAACAGTGGTCAACCACTCCTTGAAAATATTTTTTGGCCATGTGAATGCATAGGTGATTATGAAAATTCCTGGTGATGAAAGGTATCTATTGCTAAGAAAAAAAAAATGTGCTTTTTATTGGTATATTCTGCCAAGCACTCCTGGGAATTTCTATTATTTTGTTGGGCAAGGTCGAAGCAAGAAGAATAATTCAAATAAAGCTGATAGAGAGCGAACATTAAAGCATATAAATCATGCACCCAGGCTGAAAGTCTTCAAATTTCATTAATATTGTCTGAATCAGTAATTTAAAAGTGGAGAGAAAGGGGCAGGCTTTTATTCCTAGAAGATGTAGTCTTTTGTTATACTCTGCTATTCCTAATACATGTCTCTATTTTTGACAACTACTGATTGCCCATAAAACACAGCGGATTCTCCCCAGCAAAGTCTCCTTGTTGCTTTCTTGGCACTGGCATCCTTTACTCCATTGTGTTCTCACCATTTCCTTATTTTGCTTCTTCCCATCCAGCTCCTACACCTGCCTAAATGTGTCAATTATCATGATGCACAAAGCATATTTAGCACTCCCTCTAGTGGCAATATAGTGAACAGATCGAGCAGTTGCCCTGGTTACCCAAGGTTTCTTTCACAGCAACTATCAAGTAATAACTAATATCTACTAGGAGCTTATTTTGTGACAGGCACTGTCCTGTGAATTTTAATTTCAATGTAAAATTAAAAATAAGGCATAGGACTTGATGAGGAAAGAAACAAGATCAGAAAATGGAAAATAGGAATTTTTTCAAAAAAGAAAAAAAAATAAAGAATACAGAATATCTTATTTACCAGATCATGAAGACAATAATTGCTTATATCAATATAAACATTTTTACTTTGAGGCATAGTGTTTGAAAATCAAAATGCAAGAAAATATACAGTAAGAAAAACCAAATAAACAGGCATCTAAAGGATTTTCCCATATCTTATAATAATATATCAATACAATAAAGATTATAAGTATATGAAACACAAAAGGGTAAATAATTAGAAACAATTTTACTAACTTTAAAATAATTTCAATGTCATGCCAATTTTCTGTGTCTAAAAAATATTCTCCTAAATACTTATTTATATTTTCCTTTTTTCATGTGCTTGCTGAATGTTATTTAGAAATATATACTTTATTACACTTGCTTATTCATCTTCCGTTTCCCTTTCCATAACAGCATTACAGGCCATGATATACCTTGTTTTTAGATTAAATAATCCAATTACTCTATCCCTAGTGAATATTTAAAATAAGGTTTTTTTTTTGTTTGTTTTTATTGTAAAAAGATTGTTACCATAAAGCTCTGGAATTATTTTTTCTGGATCAATGTTCTGGCTATATCACTTACTAGCTGTGTGATCTTGGCTAAATTATTTGGCCACTTTGTGTATCAGATTCTTCATCTATAAAATAGGGAATACAGTAGTTTCTAATTCATAACTTTGTTATGAGGAATAATAGGGTTAATACATGTTAAATGCTTAGAATAGTGTCCGTGATCATGGTGAGTTTTCAATAAGTGTTACTTACTATTGTTATTATGATTATTATCAGAAAATGAGTATGGAAGGTATACAGCCTCAACTAGTAACTACTTTCATTTATAGATAGTGGAAGGTTGTAAGCTATATTGCAGTTACATTAAAGAACTTTATGAACTTGATTTTTTAAATTTTGGAATAAGAATTGCAAGCATCTTTATACATTTTCCAATAAGCTATATACATGTTTATGTGTGTGTGTGTGTGTATATGTAAGATAATGCCACATCTTGATGATGTGTAAAGTGAGAAATTTATTCATTTATAATTCACTTTAAAAACAGATGAATAAGTCAACACTAAATAGCCAAACCTTCACTGCCTTTTCCCTGGCCCTGGTTCTGCTACCAAGCCAGCCAGTGAAGAAGGAGTCATTGATCCTAACTCCATTCAGCTAAGACTTCAAGTTATTTTCTCTGATCTGAGGAATGGAGTGGACCTGGACCTGCTTCTGTAAGATTTCTGTGTTGCTTCCTCCCTACTACAAAATCTACTTTATGCCAACCAAACCCATAACTGCAAACCAACCAAATTTCAATTCATGTTGAAACATGAATAACCAGGAAGCTCTAAATATGAAATTCATCCTTACTTTCACTGATCCCCAAAAATGTGTTTCTGTCTAGATTCTTTTTCATTAGTACTGGCCCAGTTACTCTGCCTATTAATACAAAAGCATAGCATCTAAAAAATTGAAGCTTTAATCTAAATATCCCTCAAGGACTCACATGCTAAAGTCCTGTTGTTCTTTGTTTATGCCAGTCATGTTTCTTGTGACCAGAAGCCCAGAGTTTTTAGCATAATTCTCTCCTAATATCACCCAGCTGCCCTGATTCCTAAAAGAGATGCTCTGTATTATCCCTGGAGACTCAATTACTGTGTGACTTGCCTATAATCTGGGCAGGTCTCAGAGTAACATCTAATATAATAACACATATTTTTCTAAAATAATTTTTCAATATTGTTTGATATAAATATCAGAGTAAATAATTTCTGAAACCATGAATACTTGGATGAAAGCAATTCACTTATAAAAATACATTAATATGAGAAAATTTATTTTGCTCTAGAAATGTGAAAACTCTTGTTTATAAACCTTTTAGGAAAAAGGAAAAAATGTCAGTGCTTTCTTCCATCTCATATATTCAAACATATTGTATCAAATATTAATATATTGAATCTGAAACAGATATGGTCCCTTGACATTCCTGGATGACCACAAATACAGGAAACATTATTGTTGTTTTATTTTTCTTTATTTCTCTAATTAATTTCATAATGTTTTTGAGACATCTTAGAGGAATGAAGAATATAAAGAAGAATATTTAAAAAGTTATCAAAAATTTCTTACTAAAAGGAATTAGACAGAGTTATTGTTAAACTTAATTCTTTTTTCACTGACCAGACAAATATAAGCATCCCTGAGGGTGAAGAAGAAAAATCAAAAGGCCTAGAAAGCCTATTTGAGGGAATAATTGTGGAAATCATCCATCCTAATACAAGAAGCTCAACAAACACCTGGGAGATTCATTGCAAAAAGAGCATCATCAAGGCACATAGTCATCAGACTGTCCAAAGTCAACATGAAAGAGGAACTCTTGTAAGCTGTGAGGTGAAGATATCATGTGACTTACAAAGGAAAACCTATCAGACTAACAGCAGACTTCTCAACAGAAACCTTACAAGCCAGAAAGGAACAAGGGTCCCATATTTAGTCCCCTTTAACACAGTAACTACCAGCCAAGAATTTTGCATCCTGCAAAACTAAGTTTTATAAATGAAGGAGAGATAAAGCCTTTCTTAGACAAGCAAACACTAAGGGAATTTGTCCTAGACCTAGACCTGCCCTATAACAAATGCTTAAGAGTTCCATACATGGAGCAAACAATTGATACCCACCAGTGTAAAAGCACACAAACATTAAAACTCACAGCTTCAAAAGTTAAAGTGCACAGCTGTTGTAACACAGTAACACAAGGAAGAGAACAAAGCAACTAGGTAACAGTCAAAATGATGACCAGAATAATATCTCATATATCAATACTAACATTGAATGTGGACAATCTTAATGCGCCCCTCAAAAGATGTAGATTGTGTGAATGGATAAAAAAACAAAACCCAAATATGTACTGTCTCAAAGACACCCATTTAACTTGCAAAAATCCCCATAGACACAAGGTAAGGGGATGGGAAAAAATTTTTTGTGCAAATGCAAACCAAAAGCAACCAGGAGTAGCTATTCTTATATCAGATAAAATACACTTTAAGTCAGCAATGATAAAAAAGATAAAGATGGTCATTATGTAATGATAAAAGGATCAATTCAACAAGAGTATATAACAATCCTAATTAAGGCCATTTTTACGTCTTCTTTTGAGAAATGTCTATTCAGGTCTTTTTCCCATTTTTTAAAAGGGTTGTTTTTTTGCTACTGAATTGTTTGAGTTCCCTATATCTTTTGAATATTAACCCCTTACCAGATGTCTAGTTTGCAAATATGTTCTCCCATTCTGTAGGTTGTCTCTTTACTTTTTTTATTGTTTCCTTTGCTGTGCAGGAGCTCTTTCCTTTAATGTAATCTCATTTGACTATTTTTGCTTTTGTTGACAGTGCTTTTAAGATCTTATCCAAAAAATTCCTTTCCCAGACCAATGTCATGGAGCTTTTTTCCTATGATTCATGTAATAGTTTCATGGTTTTTGGTCTTAAATTTAAGTTTTTAATTCATTTTGACTTCAGTTTTATATAAGGTGAGAAGAGCCTAATTTTATTTTTCTGCATGTAAGAATCCAGTTTTCTGAGCACCATTTATTGCAGACCCTTTCCTCATTTTGTGTTCTTGGCACATTTGTCAAAAATCAGTTGGCTATAAATGTGTGGATTTGTTTCTGGGCTTTCTTCTCTGTTCCATTGGTCTCTGTGTCTGTTTTTATACCAGTATCATGCTATTTTGGTTACTATAGACTTGTAGTATATTTTGAAGTCGTGTTGTGTGATGCCTTCAACTTTGTTTTTTTGTTTGTTTGTTTGTTTGTTTTGTTTTTAGCTCAAGATTGCTTTGGCTATTTGGGGTCTTTTGTGGTTCCATACAATTTTAGGATTTTTTTCCCTATTTCTGTGGGGAATGCTATTTGTATTTTCATAGGGATTATATTGAATCTGTAGATCACTTTGGGTAGATGGACATTTTAACGAAATGTATTCTTCCAATCCACAAACACAGGATATCTTTCCATTCATTTGTGTCTCCAATTTCTTTTATCAATCTTTTTATATTTTTCAGTGTAGAGAGTTTTCACTTCCTTGGGTAAATTTATTCCTAGGTTATTAGTACATACAAATGCTACTGATTTTTTGTATGTTGATTTTATATCAGGCAACTTCACTAAATTCATCAGTTCTAACAGGGTTTTTTGGTGGAGTCTTTAGGGTTTTCTCTATATAAGACATTGTGGTCTGCAAACAGGGACAATTTATCTATTTTCTTTCGAGTTTGGATGCCTTTTACTTCTTTCTCTTGCCTATTGCTCTGGCTAGGATTTCCAGCACTAGGTTGAATAGAAGTGATGAAAGTGGCCCACTGTACTGTTTGTGATAGGCTTGTTATCATGTATTGCAGAATATCTGATTTCACAGATGTTTAAAGGATATTGTGATAACTCATGCACTATTTAAGTGATTCTTTCTGAAAATCCTGCAATAGAACTCCAGAGATTCAGGGGTAGACTCTCATTATCCCTATAAATTGGATGTTTTATTTACCTTCCCCGCTGGCTACAGCTCTAATTTATCACAGTGTACTCTGTTATTTCTCTGCCCATTCTAGGGTTTCAGTAACTGGCTGAGGGAACCACAATCTAAGTCAATATCCAATTGCATATTTGACATCTCCATTTGGAGTTCAAGTAGAAATCTCAAAGTTAATGTGACCAAAACAGAACTTTTGATTACTCTTATGACAAACCTGTCTTCACTATATCACTAAGTAAATGTTGCCAACTGTTCATTTTTGTTTCTTATTTTACTGAAGGCCATATTATTATTGTTTGCTACTGTTCAAATTGTGAAAGCCAAAATCTTAGGCATCATCAATGAAGGGATAATTCTTAGCATCCCTGCTGGTTTATCCCCTACTTAAGTGTGTAATGTTAAAGAGTTAAAAGGCTCAGTCCTAGAATTCCCATTATTCTTGTCCTAAATTATCTCACTAGGGGAACTCATCTACTCTCACGACTTTATATGTAATCTATATATTATCTATTTCCTTTATGTCCAAAGCATAAAGAAGTTCCTATGGCTTTACTTTCAAGAACGTACTTCAAATCCACGTCTTCATTTTGTTTACTCTGTAGCCACCCTAAGGCAAGCCCCTGCTATCCCTCTTGGGACTATTGCCATGCCCTCCTTACTGGTCTTTCTGCCTCTATGCTATCCCTAATAAAGGGTATTCCCTTCATTGCAAGAAATATTATTTTAAAGTAAAACAAATCCAGTGAATGATAATTTAGATTATATTAACCCTCTTGCTTAAAAGTCACCAATGATTTCTCATTATATTTATAATAAAATCCAATTCCTTATACTGACTGACAAAGCCCTATATGATCTGGCCTCTGCCTACTTTGCTAATGTAATTTCATACCACTTTCCTCTTTACCCTCTAACATCAGCCATAATGCCCCCCCCCTTTTTCTTTTCCTTAAACATGCCGAAACTAGAAACTATTTCTGGTCTAAGCTCAGTGGTTCCTCAGCCAGAAATTCTCTGATTCTGCATACAAAATACTGACCCCCTCCCTTCCTGAATGAGACAACCAATGTAAAGTAACTCACCCTTCTCTACCTCCAGTCACTGTATAGTATATCACCCTGTGTTATTTTCCCGACAGTACTCTCTGAATTATCTTGTTCATTTTCTAGAAACACATTCCAGGAAGTTAATACTGTAATTTCAGGTGCCTTGTATGCTTTGCTCATTCATGTACCCACAGAACCTGCAACAGGACCTGTCAGGTTTTAGTCTGAAGTGTCAGTTCTTGGCACATTCATGGCCAAGGAATGACCAGACACACCAAAGTTAGGCAAGCATGAAAATGAGGTTTATTGAGGAGAGGAAGATAGGATTATAGGACAAGGGCAAGATGTAGGTTTACAGGGCGAGATACATATGCCACAGATGATGACCGGACCCATTGTTGCAGCAAGGGAGAGCAAAAGGAAGGGCACAAAAGGGGTTGGCTATGGTCTGCATCTTGTTTTATAGTGCCCATATAGGGACCTCTCTCGTGGTTCAGAGATCACCATGGAACCACTTTGATCAGACAGTTGGGAGTCACATGATCTGAGCCTAAACTACGCATTCAGGTTGTTCTAGTTCAATTTCCAGACTCTATGGTACTTATATGGCTTGGCCCATGGGCTAGAGAATCCTCTGCATTCTTTTGCAGTTGTTACATTAAGTTATGATTGACAGATTCATAGGGTAGGGTATTCCCTCCTCTCCAGGTATGGCAGTGGGTCCGGAGATTAGAGTGGGACAGGACCAAGATGGGAGCCACAGCACCCACTTTTGTCCCTAGGAGACCAAGGATCCCTCGCTGTCTACCTAATAGACCTGGCATAAAATAGGCACTTGATACTTAGTTTTGAGTGAATTAAAGAAATGTATGCCTGTAAGTCTTATTGGTCCTGGATCCTCACATTCTTCAGAGTTTATAAAAGACAAACAAGCTTTTATAAGGCTCCAGGCTACCTCTTTTTGGGCTTGTAGGTATTGAGGGATATTGTGGCAGCTTTGTATATGTAAACTATTTGCAGGTAAAGTGCTGTTACTGATGAAGCCATATTTTCTTGGGTCGGAGAAAGGAAGGAAGACAACTGAGTGCAGGCAATCGAAAATTTTTCCTTCTCTGATGAAGGCTGGTGGTAAGCACATAAGGATTTAGCTTCTACATCTCTTCCAGAAATTCAAACCATTCTTTTGCCTTATTTCTTCACCAGGTTCAGATATATGACTCTTTCAATACAATCCTGGGACAATTTATCTAGCATGTATTCTTAGGAATCTAGGTCCCTTCTACTTTATTTGAAACTCCTACCCCTACCCTAGTGATTCTGTGAGTTCTCACAGCCACACATACTTCCAGTGGTATTTCTATGTACAGGAAGGAAAACAAAACAAAACAGAAAACACTACTGAATAATCAATATAACTCTATTATCTTCTTGCTCTTTCGTAATTAGTCTTGTTGGGCCGTTAAATTCAGAATCATGAGTCATTAAAAGACAGTTCCTCTTTTTTCAAGGTCAAATAGCATGAAGCATTGCCAGAAGGGGAATGGGACATTTTTCATTAAAGTCCTCTAATCTAGCAAAATAAAGAAAGAAAAATAAACCAATCATGTTTGCATACTAAAACAGGCTTGAAGTTGATGGTTTTAGGTTTTAAAAAAAAATGCTTCTCCCTCAGAGTTGAGGAATGGGATGGAGTGGGACAAGTAGTGGGGGAGAAAGATAATTTAGTTCTGCCCTCAGGGGAGGTGCACAACTGAGGCGCACAACAATTTACAACCTTAAAGGGTGTAAATCAGTCCATCTTGTGCCACTGGTGAGGCAGAACTGGCATTGCATGGTGTCAACTAGCTTAGTACAAAGTGAGATTCATATAGAATTTAAAAACTCTGATCCATCAGAAGCCCTGAAGCAGCATATTTAAAATGATGCTGCATTCCTAATTCAGATGATGAGTGTGACCAAGGTGAAACAGACAGATCAGCAGTTCTCGTTCTCTGGGTTTCCCTGAGGGTTTTCACAAGTGAGACTGACCCTTTCAGAAATGGATTCTGGCTGGGTCATGATGCCACAGAACATTATATCATGGTAAACAGGCTGGACCTTTCCCAGGGGCTTATTTTTAAGGATACTACCAAGCCAGGCACTGCCAGACAGCACAGAATCCCTTAGGAATTGAAATCAAGGTGTAGTATTAAAAAACTTCCATGCAGCTTCTCACTGATTTTTATATATTTCCTGTGATTTTTTTCTTTATAAGGGAAACCCAGGAAAAATGCTTATAGAGAAATTTAAATTACCTGTCCTTGGTCATAACCGTGTAGTGGAACAGAGAAGAGATTTAAAAAGACAAAGTTTTATGTCAGGGATCATCTTTACCCCTTATTAGATGATCATAGGCAAGTCGTTTAATTCTGTTGAATCCAGTTTCCTTATCTATAATAAGAATGACAGTAATAATAATTCTCATGAAGGACGGGTATAAGAATTAAACCTGACATAAAATCTCTTTGTACACTCTAAATCATCTTACAAACATCATTCGTTATTTTTACTTCTGTTATCACCATTAACATCCTGTAAGTACTGGATTTAGTGCCTATCATCCTAACTTGTTGTCTATATTGTACTAATATTCTGTGAAGATCACAGAATTTCACTCTTAGGGTAGAAATATTCCTGAGCATCATCTAGTCAAAGCACTCATCCAGAAGTGTAATCTTCTCCACAAAGTGCATGTCAATCAGCTGCTTGAACCTGTTCAGTGACAGGGAACTTACTACTTTATAAGGTTTTATTCTTTTGTCATCATTGACTGTTGGAAGAGCCATCCTCATTCCAAGCTAAAATAGATCTTTAGGTAACTTGCATTCAGTGATTTTAGTACTACTCCTGTGGTTCATATATTTATCCTATCTGTTTGTACCAATATTTATGATATAGAGTAAATATTTTTTAGGAGTATGTGAGTAATTAACTCATAATTTGAAATTTTTAGGAATATGTTGTCTACCTTTACATCATACTTCTAGTAAAATTTTATTAGACACACCCCATTATCTATGTTCCCCATGGCAAATTGAACAGACTGATAGTGGTTTGAGGCATACCTTACCCACTCCCATGGGTGTCATGAACATTGTGGGGGAGGTGTGAACATAAAGTAATTAGAGCGTAGAGTCAAATATATAAACCAAAGGTTTGAGAATGCACTGTCATAATGCAAAGAACTCATCTCTGCAAATAAGAATTCAAGCTGTCATGCTCATAAATGACAAGACTCTAGGTAAAGAAAGGGGCTTTAAAATGTCCTGATAATTTGACATTCTATTTATGCCAAGATACTAGACTGCTGATAGAGTTGTGTTTGTTTGTACCTTTGACAGAATAGCTAATTTTGTGACTTGAAAACAATCATCTTTGGGAATCTCAGTTTCCATCTTGTAAGGTAGAGTGGAGTGACAATGATCAAGTTGCAGTTATCACTGGCACCCAAATTACATACAGGTTAAATGGCTTATTTTGAAGAATAGTAATGTGTCTAGGATTATAAATATCACAATAAGTATTAATTATAGTATTTCAATTATAGATTTATAAATATTTGATTCCTCGGGGAATTTACTTATCTCAAATTATGAAAAATAGAATCTAAATTTATATTTTCTTATATCACAAGACATTCTTCCTATTTTACAAATGAGAAAAATAAACTCAAATAGATAAGTAACTTACCTAGCTCACATAGGTGGTTAATGAAAAATCAATCAACTAGATGACTGACTAGTGCCAAAATCATTACCCAACACTGCTTCCTATGCAAGAATATATACATTTGATTTATGATAACTTTATTAAATATGATTTATGCACGTAGATGATTTTATTTTATTACATCTATAGCCCAATTTACCTTTTTTTGGTAGTGAAGACCTAAATGTGGAATGGATTATTTATGCCATACCCATATTTATTAATGCAATATGAAGGATTATTTCATCAAGGCTCCTGTCACTGTTCTAAGTGATGGAGACATAGAAATGTTCAAAACAAACACAAATTAAATTTTGCAGTTCAGTGTGGAAGACAGAGGAACTTTTCAAAAATACAGTTCAATCCATTTCTACTCATTGTTTATTTAAAATATACTAGGCATAACTTTAAAAAATATATTTCAAAGAAAAATAATTTAGTCTACTCATCCTCATCCATTCTGAGTCAAATTTTAAGGATATAATGATTTATGATTCATATGTGTTGGCCACCTCTCTCTTGTTTATAGGATAGATATATATATATATAGCACTTCTATTTCAAAAACATTATCTAGCTGTCATTTAGTGGTTCTTCTTTTCAAAATGTACTGCAGCAAACATTATAAATATGGTATTAAAATGTAATACTATGTTTTACCCTGAGGCTAAAGATTCAGTAGGAAAAATTCAAACTAGATAATACTTCACAGTTAAGTAAACAGTTTTCTGCAAATCATATACTAAATACAAAGTGTATCATTTTTTTTTTCATTTAATTCACCTATGTGTAACAGTGCACTTTTGGGGAGTGGGAGCAATAGAAATAAATTAATAGAAGAATTTAATAATGCAACATTTTATCTCTGACTATTATAAATATAATCCATCTGTTCTTTTCTGGGTTAAATATACCCTTATTTTAAATTCAGGCAGGCAGAGGAAAATAAATGGTTTCTTCCCCTCAGCATTTTACTTCTGGGCTATTTCTGTCCTGTTTCAAAAGGGTCTCAGATATGTGACTCCTGACTCCATTCTTTTTCTAATAAAATGCTAAATCTGGTTTAGTGTGATATTATGAATCTGGAGATACAACCACATTTTTTTCAAGAACCTATTAAATTCAGCCAACAGCAAATCCCTTTTAAATCCTTCAAAATAAAAATGTAGTCAACCTCAAAATGCATAAGCATCTTGTGTGTCTAGCGAGCCTTAAATATAATATAAATATTGATAATAGAATGATACAAACCAAGCTATTTTTAGTCGGGCTACCTTTAGTAAATACCCACTTCTCATCTTCCAAACCATTAATCTGCAAGGAGAGTATTTTTTCAATATTTGCAATTTAAGTAATTCAGTTTATATAGAGGTATTTAGTGATATATATCTTCTATACATTACGATTTACTTAAATTCAATTTTAAAAATAAATATAATGTATATTTTTAAATTCAAAACAATGAAAAGGAGTGTCTTTGAATATATAAAAGTATTTTATCCAATAAATGAATACAGAAGAATGCTATTATAACCAAATTGTGACAAATTATACGTCAAGTAATACACTTTGAATTTCCAATTTGAAATATAATTTATTATTTATAGCAATCAATAAGAGTTTTCTCAGAAAACAGACTAATTCTAAATATGTGAATTTCATAAAAATTGCATTTACTAGACAATTTTATTTTATTTTTACCAAGAAGATACTTAAAATTATTTTGGAATCAGAAATTGTCATATATAAATTAGAAAATAGGAATAATTCTTAAAAGGGCCTATGCTATTTATTAAATATTACATTATACTCTTGTTGCATGAATACCTTGGTAAAGCAAGCATTAACCTACTGTAATTTGTGTATTATCTTCCATATTTTGAATGGCCTGTTCAACATGGGACTCCCATTTTAAAAGTTAATTTTATATTTTCTAATTATTAAGATCATTTTTGCTGATTATAAAATATAAATATGAGGGAAAAATTAAAGACAAAGAAAAAGTCACCCTTCACTCTATTTTTCAAGCATTTACTTCTGATTTTTTTCTGATTTGAGATTGAGATAAACAACTTTTCATTTAAAATTTAAATTTATATCATATGTTCTGCTTTCCTGAATTAAAATTAAAATATAAGTCTTTCCTCAAGTTATTACAAACATTTCATAAGAGTAATTTAAGCGTTGCTTAATGTTCCATTAGGTAAAATGTTTCTCAAAGTGTTGTCATTGACAACCTGCAACAGGATCTTCTGGGCATACTTGAACCAGAGTGGAATAGGAACCCAATAATGTGAATTTTAAACAATTTAGCCAGGTGATTTTTTAAAATTCTATTTTATTTTAACTGACAAATGATGATTGTATATGTTTGTGGGTATATTAGCCTGGTGTGGTGGCAGGCACCCGTAGCCCCAGCTACTCAGGAGAATTGCTTGAGCCCAGGAATTAGCACATTTTTTCTTTTTTAGTAACAAATGATATTCTATTTTATACTTATATCACCTTTTATCTATTTATTCATCAGTTGATAGATATTTCACTAGGTACTACTTTTTGGCTATTATCAATAATGCATGAACATTTTGTGCATGTTTTGTGTGAGCATATTTCATTTCTCTTAACTATACACTTAGAGGTGGTAGTATTGAGTCATGTACTATCTCTATGTTTAACATATTGAAGAAATACCAAGTTGCTTTCAAAAGGAGCTGTACTATTTTATGTTCCTATCAGCAAAGTAGGAGGGTTTCAATTTCTTCCCATCCTTGCCATCACCTGCTATGTCTGTTATTTTTCTGGTTTAGCCACCTAAAAAGTATGAAGTGTTATCTCATTATGATTTTGATTTACATTTCCCTTTTCAGGAACTCACTGGCCATATGCATATTTTCTGGAGAATATCTATTCCAGTTTTTGCTGATTTTTAAAAATTGGGTTATTTGTCAATGTTTTTAGATAGTGTTGGAATATGTGATGTGCTTTATCTGTACTAACTGAAATGATTATGTAGCTTGTATTCTTTATATTTTAAATATGATATATTACCATAAATTATTTTCAAATGTCAAATCTACCTTGCACTCTTGGGATAAATTCTACTTAGTTATTGTATGCAATCTTTATTATCTGTTGCTGAATTTGACTTGCTGCATTCTGTTGAGGGTTTTTGCATCTACATTCATATTGGATATTGGGCTCTAGCTTTTTTTTATTGAGATATGTCTGGTTTTCATATCAGATTAATGCCATATCATATGATGACTTGGAAAATATTATGTCGTTTTTTATTTCCCAGAAGAATCTATGAAAGATTGAAATTAATTTTCCTTTAAAAGTTTGGTAGAATTCACCAGTAAAGTTACCTAGTCCTGAGATTTTCTTTGTGAAAAGTTTTTGGCGATTAAAGTCCCTACTAGTTACAGGTTTATTCAGATTTTCTATTTCTTCTTGAGTCAGTTTCAGAAGTTTTTTTTTCCTAGAAATTTATTGATTTCATCAAAGTTATTTAATTTGTTGACATATCTTTGCTCATAGAATTCCTTTATACTACAATAACCTCTTATTCACAGTTTCACTTTTCACAGTTTCAGTTACCCAAGGTCAGCTGCAGTTCAAGAATATTAAATGGAAAATTCCAGAAATAAACAATTCATAAGTTTTAAATTGTGTACCTTTCAGAGTGAAGGATGAAGTCTCCCAATGTCCTGCCCCATCCCACCGTGGACATGAATCATCCCTTTGTCCAGTATATCCACACTATGTAAGCTACTTGCCTGTTAGTGGCTTAGTAGCAATGTCAGTTATCAGATCAGCTATTGTGGTATCACAGTGCTTGTGTTTAAATAACCTTCATTTTACTTAATAATAACCCAAAGCTCAAGGGTAGAGATGCTGGGAACTCGGATATGCCTAAGAGAAGATGTAAAGTGCTTCCTTTAAGTGGAAAGGGGAAAGTTCTCAATTAATAAGAAAAGAAAAACAATCCTATGCCGAGGTTGCTAAGATCTATGGCAAGAACCAATCTATCTGTGAAAAGGTGAAAAAGGAAAAAAGAAATTTGTGCTAGTTTTGCTATCATATCTCAAACTGCAAAAGTTATGGTCACATTGTGTGATAAGTCAATAGTGAAGTTGGAAAAGGTATTACATTTGTGGATGGAAGGCATGAACAGAAATGTGTTCTGATTGACTGCAACATCTTTTCCCAGAAAGAATTGAGCCTACAATAACTAATAATAAAATATATTTATTTATAATGTATTTTATATATTATATAAATATTATATGACTACAAATATAATATATTTTGCATATACTATAAAATTATATAAATATGTATTAATATAAATATATAACATTTAATATAATTTATAAAATAGATTATAGAATGAAAATATGCCAGCATCACTATTCTTGTGCCTTGGAGTCATTATTAAGTAAAATAAGGGTGACTTGAACACAAGCAGCTGTAGATATTGTGACAGCTGATCTGATAACTGAGATGGCTAGTGACTAACACGTGGGTGGTGTGTACAGTGTGGGTACTCTGGACAAAGGGATGATTGACGTCCCAGGTAGGACAGAGCAGGACAGCATGACATTTCATTCCTCTA
Organism: Lemur catta; assembly: GCF_020740605.2. Classification (NCBI taxonomy): domain Eukaryota; kingdom Metazoa; phylum Chordata; class Mammalia; order Primates; family Lemuridae; genus Lemur; species Lemur catta. The sequence goes on from NC_059137.1 coordinate 28,984,109, forward strand.
ATGAGAACAGTGTGCAGTTTAAAACTTATGAAATGTTTATTTCTGGAACTTTCTATTTAATATTTTCAACCAAATGAGTTTTGAATATGAACAGCAACTCATAAAGATAGAAGTTTATATCAATTATCTCAAATGTTAAACAGAATGATATTCATATAAATTTAACACAAAAATAATGCAAAATATATAGGCTGATTTGGATCAGTTTTACCAGAAAAAACCTTGGTCAGAGTTTTAGGCACTGAAGTTTGGTAAAAGCTAAATAAGAATAGTTATGTGGTGAGTCAATTAAGAATAAGTAGGTTATAAAATCCTGGCCCTCAGTGGGAGAAAAAAATGTATGAGAAGCAGCCTGCCAGCATGCTGCTCCCAAGGAAAGATGTAAAAAGTGCAGGGAGCTGCCTATGTGTAGATCACTCTTCTCTGAAGGAACACTGAAATCACAGAAAAAAAATAAGGGCATTTGGTATGGAAGAAAAAAGATGCCCAGTGCAATATATTTCACAAGATCAATGCAAGAGTGGGGAAGAATAGGGGTATGGAGTCCAGGGGTGCTGCACTCACCCTGCTGGTGCTGTGCGAGTTGTGAGACAGCTCCCTCTACCACCACAGATGCTACTGCTACCTGGTGGGACCAGGGAACTGCCTGGAGTCTGTGCAGAGTCATTGTACCAGTTAACAGGTGAGGTGGGGGCTGGGCAGCAGCTAAAGCCATCCTGAGCTCTTGGGTGTCTGTTCGGCACCGGCACTGGGCAAGGAAGGGAGGGAGTGGATTAACTGAAGGCTCCTGGGAGCCATACCCTGTGACTGGAAGTAAAGCGCCTCTTCCCTACAGCACAATGGGATCTGAGCATGGAAATTGACTGGGGCTTAGTAGGCTCCAAACTGGGAGGCTTTGGGTGACTACTTTCATGGGTCCTGGGTGTGCAAGGAAAACTCTGTGGTCACTGGGCCACTGGAACTGAGCTCTGCCCATGTGACTTGGCACCCTCACAGTCCCTGAGCTTGCAGAACAGCCTGCCACTTGCTCGGCCCTGACTCTGCCCTCCCAGGCTCTAACTGCCTCATGCCTACTGTGCGCTGCCCCTGCCCTACCAGTTGGATCATCCCTGCCACTAGCATGGCCCTGCTTCTGTCTCAGAAGTCCTATTCAGAAGCCCTGCTTCAGACTCCTCCCCAGTCTTGGCTCTGAGACTCTCACCAAGGCTCCACCTCTGTGCCTGCAGAGCTTCTGCCAGGCCAAGGACACCATCCCCAAGACTCCAGCACTGCACCTGGGCCCCAAGAACCCAACCCAGAGCCTCCACTACCACCAGAGGGCCAGAAGAACTGCTACAAAGCCCAGCATTCCACCAGGGACAGCCCCTCCCCGCAGCCTTGAGCCATCAGTGCACCATGACCTAGTTTGAGCAAACACCCACAGCCTGGGAACTGATGACCACTGCCTAGATAGCCTCAACCAGCTGCTACTGTCACCTCTGTGGGTAGAGTAATCCCCACAACACCAGCCTCAGTGAAGAGGGTCTCTCCCAGCTCCTAACTCCAACATCCTACAACTATCTGGTGAACAATCCAACACCCAGCACAAATAGCATCCAGTACAGGCTTGAACACAGGCAATCACAGGTGAACAGAACAAATCAGAACAGCTGAATTACAGACTTCAAGAGACTCCTGGCATTGATAAAAAATTCAGCAACATCTCAAGACATAAAATCAATGTACACAAATCAGTAGCACCTATATGCCAATAACAGTCAAGCTGGGAATGAAATCAAAGACTCAATACCATTCACAATAGTTACAGAGAAAATTAAATACCTAGGAATATACTAATCCAAGGAGATTAAATAATCTCTACAAAGAGAATTATGAAATACTGAGGAAACAAATTGCAAATAATACAAACAAAAGGAGAAACATGTGGTCTCATGGATGGTTCCAATCTACGTTGTTAAAATCTCCATACTACCCAAAGTGATTTATAGATTCAATGCAATCCCCATCAAAATACCAACAGCATATTTCACAGATCTAGAAAAAATAATTCTATTCTTTGTTTGGAACCAGAAAAGAGCCTGGATAGCTAAAGAAATCCTAAGCAAAAAGAACAAAGCTGGAGGCATCACATTACCAGACTTCAAACTATACTAAAAGGCTATAGTAACCAAAACAGTATGGTATTTGTAGAAAAACTGAGACATAGACCAATGGAACAGAATAGAGAACCCATATATAAAACCATCTGCCTATAGCCAACTGATCTTTGACAAAGCCACAACAATGCACACCGAAGAAAAGAAGCCCTATTCAATAAATGGTGCTGGGATTATTGGATAGGAACATGTGGAAGAATGAAATAGGACTCCTATCATTCACCACTCACAAAATTTAATTCAAGATGGATAAAAGCCTTAAATGTAAGGCATTAAACTATAAGAATTCTAGAAGAAAATGTAGAAAAAACTCTTCTAGACATTGGTCTAGACAAAGAATTTATGACTAAGACTCCAATGGCAATTACAGCAGTAATGAAAATAAATAAATAAATAAATAAATAAATAAATAAATAAATAAATAAATAAATAAATAAATGAGACTTGATTAAATTAAAGAGCTGCACAGCTAAGGAAATAATAACAGAGCAAATAGACATCCTGCAGAATGGGAGAAAATATTTGCAATCCATACATCTGATAAATGGCTAATATCTAGAATCTACAAAGAACTCAAACAAATCAGCAAGAAAAAAATTAACAACCCCATTAAAAAGTGGGCAAAAGACATGGACAGTAGTTTTTCAAAAGAAGAAAGACAAATGACCAACAAGCATGTTTGAAAATGCTCAACATTGCTAATCATCAGGGAAATGCAAATTAAAGCCACAATGAGATATCACCTTACTCCTGTTGGAATGGCTTTTATTAAAAAAAGTCCAAACACAATAGATGCTGGCATGGATGCAGAGAGAAGGGAGCACTTATATGCTGGTAGTAGGACTGCTAATTAGTACAACTACTATGGAAAACAGTATGGAGATTTCTCAAAGAACTAAAAGTAGACCTACCATTCTATCCAGCAATCCTTCTGCTGGATATCTACCCAAAGGAAAAGAAGTCATTTTATGAAAAAGAGACCTGCACTAAAATGTTTATTGCAGCACAATTCACAATAGCAAAGATGTGAAATCAACTCAAATGCCCATCAATTCATGAGTGGATTAACAAAATGTAGTATACCACAGAGTACTACTCAGCAATAGAAAATGATTAATTAATGCCTTTTGTAGCAATTTGGACTTAACTGGAGACCATCATCCTAAGTGAAGCATCTCAAGAATGGAAAAATAAATACCAGATGTACTTTCTAATAAATTGGAAGTAACTAATGGGCACACAAATAACACAGAGGAAAGTAAAAGTCATTGGAAATCAAGCAGGAGAGAAGGGCAAAAACCAACCTAATGGGTACAATGAACAGTATTCAGGTGATGGGCACATTTATAGCCCTGAATCAAGCCATGTATCAAAATATCTATAACTCCTTAATATTTTTAAATAAAAAAAGAATAAGTAGATTCAGTGCATTATACATAGATATATATGTTCAGAGTGTTAGTTTCATCCTTTCAGTGAAAAGAATATAGGGTGAGTAGGTGTCCAGATTAGGTGCTGCTAATATGGAGAGAAGGATTGTGATTTAGGTGCACTCATTATTTCCAAGGCTGCATTAGTTACGAGAAGAATCAAATGGTTAAACTCTGGTCACAGAGTTAAATGTTTCCAGAGAACCGGACTACTGCTCTCCTCGTTCATTATGAGAAATCTATGACACAGCAAGAATTTTTATGTCTCCAATGTCATCAACTACTTCCAACCCCACTTATGTCTCTGATAGTTAAACTATGCTCTGAGTACCCTTGATCATGGATCTTAGTGCCTGTGGTATCAGGAGGCTGTCCTTCTACAGCTAACCTATCATCTTTAATTAAAATTTTGGTGGCCTCTTTTTCTTTTAAAGATTTTAATATAATGTCATTAGGATTCTTTGAAAATTAGCCTTTATTTTTAGCTTCATGAAACATTTTTAAGGGTCTTATTTTCCAGAGCCTGAACATAAACTTGCAGTGATATTCTTCTCTCTACTACACACTGCTTAAGCAGACTGACACAGTGTTTTAAAATTATGACATAATTTTTATTTCTCTCTTATATGAGCAATTGAACATTCTATTAGACATAGTGATGTTCATGAATATTTCCTGTTCACCTCTTTCAGGGCACACAAATGATTGCACTCCAGCATTCCTTTGAGGTATGACCAAGTAACAAGTTTTGGCCAATAAAATACAAACAGTAGTATAATATGTGACTGTACTATCAATTAGCGTAATATGTGTCTTTTGTGACTATAATGGCTACTGAGGCTGTTACAGATGGTGAAGCCTGAGTCTTTGTTCAGAAATGACTATTTGAAATAAGAAATAGACCACTTTATTTTAAGTCACTGAGATTGTGAAATTATTTTTACTACAGAAAAGTCTAGAATAACCTGACTGATTATAGACATGGACCTTCAAATTTTCCTTATTTTCTTATGTGTTCAAATTTATAAAGACCAAGAGTCTCCACAATGTATGATATTAACTACAGTATCTAAGCAGTAAGGATGTAAGCTTTCCTTGTCAAGGCAATATTTAATGATATACACAGGAAGTTGCATAATGTTCTACCTTAGGGCAATTCATTTTCATCACAGGCTCCAACAGTTCTTACCAAAATATCCTGTCTGTTCCATCAACAGCAGATTTCAAAATGCTGGCTGCAGCAGAGACAGCACAGCTGCCAATGATATAAGACACAGACTGCATAAAGAAGAGACACAGACTAGAAACATCATGCACACATTCAGCATTTTGGAAGAAATCAAAACTTCCATAAAGACAATAAAACGGTACACTTCTAGAATGATGGTTAAAGCATGGGGAAGATGGCTGACTAGAGACATCAGTTGCCAGTAATCCTCAGAAAGAAGAACCAAAGTTACAAGTGACTAGCATGGCCCAAGTGAAATACTGAAGAAGAGTGCCAGAACCTACTGGAGAACCCATGGGCAGAAGCTGGGGCACAGAATATGTAAGCAAAAGTTGGACATTGAGCGACCACTGAGAAACTTAGAATCCCCTGGAAAGGGTAAGTGGGGGATGTTTCTTTTGTCTCCCCTCACTCCTGAGACAGACTGCTGGCTCCAAAACTGTCAGAGAACCCTTTTACCCTCACAAGCCCAAGTACTGCTGGGGAGAGTGATTTGGGGACTTCTTAAAAGCAGAGCACTGGACTGCCATCCAATGCATGATTGCTCACCCTGCCCCCAGACCCAAGCTGAGGCGTTGGGCACCATACTGATCATGCACCCATTGTGGGCCTCTGTCCTTCCTAGGGAGTCTCAGCCCTTCTGTCTCCACATCATTGGATCCCCTGAAGCATTCCACAGCACCCACTTAGACTGCAGCAGCCACAGGGGACTGGCAGGTCCCAGGGGAACTACTAGATTCCCCAAGTTCTAACACTCAGGGCAGGCTGCCCTTAGGTGAAGAGAGAGTACAGCCGGACATAACATCCCTTGAGATAAAGGAAACCAGAGTGCACACCTCCTCTGTCTGAGAGCTCCTCCGTATAAGCTGAAGGTGTTTGCATCACTCTCAGCGGGGGTGCAGGCATACAGCTGGGTCCTGTAGGGGACAAGAATGGTTCTGCTCCAGACTCCAAGCAGCACCAGTGCCCAGGAACAGACATGGAGACAGGTACTTTTCCTTCCCCCCACATGCCCACTCTGTGGATACAGCTGCAGCTATTCTCTTGGGGGTTTGGCATGGGTGCACCAGGGGATGGCCAGTCCTGGGCTTATAGGGGGACTGCATACCCACTGAGGGAGCGCTAACTGCACCTGGGTTTGCATGGCCAGTACAGCCCATCCTCTTCCCTACACAGAATGGTAGCTTTCTGCAGCTCCTCAGCCTAGGGAATCTCAGCCCTCTGTCTCTGCACCACTGGATCCCCTACAAAGATTTCCCAGTATCCACATAGACTGCAGCAACCACGGGGGACTGTGCATCCCAGGGGAATGGTGGTATTCCTAGAGTCCTAACACTCAGGGCAGACTACCCCTGGGAGAGAGGAAAGTAAAGCATGCTGGGGTGGCCCTTGGAAGAAAGGAGACCAGAGTATGAGCTCTCCTCCATTCAAGAGTACACCACTTCTGTGAGCAGAGTGTGTCTACTCTCCCCCAGCAGGGATGCAGGCACAATATTGGGCTCTGTAGGGTAGGAGAGCAGTTCCACCCTAGCAAACCGATGGCACCAGTGCCTAGAAATGAATGTGGATATGGGACTTCTCCTCCCTCCCCCATTGTTGTAGATATAGCTGCGGCTGTTCCTGTGGGGGTTTGGCACAGGTGTGCAGGCAGATAGCCATTCTTGGGCATTTAGGAGTGGCTTCACCCCCACTGAGGGTGTGCCCTCTGTGTCTGGGATTGCAAGGAGTGTGGGGCCCATCCCCTCCCTTTGAGTAGCGGCAGCTTCCTGCAGTGGCGTACAGTTGGGCCGCAAAGCTGCCTGCTTCAGGCTGACCAAAAAAGTCCTTCCCACCCCAGGCCATCTTGGTAAGGAGCTGAAGGACAAGTGTTTTCCGAGGGCCCCAGCTACATTACAGCCTGGGGGTAAATGAGAATGTCTATCTGAATTGAAAGCCCTGGGACAAGGGTGTCATAGGGAGGTGGCCCACACGTCTGCCTATGCAGGCAGGTCATGAGCAGGTGCAGCATCAGCCGCAGGCCTTCATGACATGTTTTCTCCACCACTCCCATCAGGGCTGGTACTTCCACTCATAATTGGAGTGACTGAAGGTGAGCTTGGCGGTCCAGCTCTGCCCAGCTTTGTCCCCTCATCTGCGGTTAAGCAGGGAACCCAGGACGTAGGACATTCCACAGACCACCCCACCATCCGAGCCAAATGAGAGACCAAGAACACACCCATTAGCTTCTGCAACAGCTGGCTCTTACACATAAGCTCCACCTACTGGCTGTGTGGTTGAACTGCAGCCCAGTACCTTGCTACTACAATAAGCATCTGAGAAAACCACTGCACAAAGGCTATCTCTAACCAAAGAACACATACAGAGACTTGATCTCATGAAAGTACCCCAAATCAAAGCCAAAGGAACAAAGGTGTACAGGTAAACTTTCAAGGGAGGAAAATTAAAGAAATTAAAAGTCCCGTCCAAATGAAAGTAAATTCAAAAATAAGAAGTGACAGCTCTTCCTGATGAGAAGGAGACAGCATAAAAACTCTGGCAGTATGAAAATACAGAGTGTTTTGACATCCCCAAAAGGTCACGCTAGCTCTCTAGCAATAGATCCCAACCACAAATGTACCATCCCATCTAGTAATCCCACTACTGGGTATCGACCCAAATGTAAAGAAATTATCAAAATGATACCTGTGCTCATATATTTATCCCAGTACTATTCACAATAGTAAAGATATGAAATCAATCTAAGTGTTTATCAATCAATGATTGCATATAGAAACTGTGGTTACACACACACATACATACACACACACACACCCCGAAATACTACTTAGCCATAAAAAAGAATGAAATAATGCCCTTTGTAGCAACATGGATGGAATTGGAGGCCATTAACCTAAGTGAAGTAATTCAGGAACAAAAAATAAAATACTGCATGTTCTCACTTATAAGTGGGAGCTAAGCTATGGATATGCATGGTCATAAAGAGTGGAATGATAGTCCTTGGAGACTCCAAAAGTTGGGGGGTAGAAGTGGGGTGAGGGATGAAAAATTAGCTACACTATAGGTACAGATGTATAGATGGATACACTGAAAGGTTATTTCACTTTGCATATTGTCCTCCAGGCTTATCCATGTTATGGCAAATGGCAGGATCTCATTTTTTAGGGCCAGATAATATTCAGTTGTATATATATCTTGAACCAGTTTATCCATTTGTTTATTGACAGACACATGTTTCCATATCTTGGCTATTGTGAATAATTCTGCAGTGAATTTGAGTAAGCAAATATTTATATGAGGTAGTGATTTCACTTCCTTTGCATATTCCCAGAATAGTGATTGCTGTGTCATATGGTAGTTCTATGTTTCATTTCTTTAGAAACCTCCATATTGTTTTCCATAATGGCAGTACCAATCTACATCTACATCTCCACAACAGTGTACAGAAGTTCTTTTTTCTCCACACCTTAGCCAACATTTGTTATCTTTTGAACATTTGATAATAGCTATCCTAAAGGATATGAGGTGGTATCTCATAGACATTTTGATTCACATTTCCAAAAATACTTAATGATGTTGAGGACCTTTTCATATACCTATGGGTAATTTTTGTGTCTTCTTTGCAGAAATGTGTATTCAGGTCTTTTGCCCATTTTAAAATTGTGTTAATTATTTTTCTGCTATAAACTAATATGAGTTCTGTATAAATTTTGAATATTAGCCCCTTAACGTATATATGATTTGCAAATATTTTTTCTTAATCCATAGGCTGCCATTTAATTTTGGTGATTGTTTTCTTTGCTATAAAGAAGCCCTCCTAGTTTGATGTAGTCCAATTTATTTTGGCTTTTGTGGCTTGAGCTCTTTGTGTGATATCCAAAACATCATTGCCATGGCCAATGTCTAGAATCTTTTCTTCTATGTTCTCTTTTAGTTTTATAGTTTGAGTTTTATTGTTTTAGATTTTACATTTTAGTCTTTAATTCACTTTGAGTTGATTTTTGTATACGATGTGATATAAGAATACAATTTTATTATTTTTTGATAGATACACAGTTTTTCAACACTATTTTTTGAAGCCTATCCTTCCTCCATTTTGTATTCTTGGCACCCTTGTCAAAGATCATTTAATCGTATATACATAGACTTATTTCTAGATTCTCTTTTGGTCTGTTTTTGCCTTATACCTGTCCATACTTTTTTGATTACTGTAGCGTTATAATACATCATGAAACCAAGGAGTATGATACCATCAGCTTTGTTCTCTCTAAAGATTGCTTTGGCTACTCAGGGTCCTTTGTGGTTCCATATGAATTTTAGAAAATTTTTTTCAATTTATATAAAAAATGCCATTGTGATTTTTATAGAGATTTAATTGAATCTGTAAATTGTCTTGGGTCGTATGGACATTTTAACAACATTAAGTTTTCTAATCCATCAACATGAATGCCTCTTTATTTATTTATGTCTTATTTAATTTCTTTCACCAAAGTTTTGTAACAATATTTTTCAGTGTACTAAGACTTTCAGCTCCTTAAGTTTATTGCTAAACATTTTATTCTTGATGCTATTGTAAATGGAATTATTTTTAATTTCCTTTTAAGATAGTTTATTGTTAGTGTGTAGGAAAACTATTTTTATGTTTATTTTGAATCTTGAAACTTTACTGTATTTATTAGTTCTAGCAGTATTTAATGGAGTCTTTAGGGTTTTCTAATACATAGAAGATCATGCCATCTGCAAATAAAGAAACTTCTATTTCTTCCTTTGAAATATGGATGACTTTTCTTTCTTTCTTGCCTCATTGCTCTGGCTAGGACTTCCAGTCTATACTGAGTAGAAATGGCAAAATTGAGCATTCTTACCTTGTTCCTGATCTGAGGATAAGCTTTCAGTTTTTCACCGACTGTGATGTTAGCTGTGGGCTTTTCTTATATGGACTTTATTAGGTTAACGTTATTTCTCTCTAATCCTAGTTTCTAGTTTTTCAGAGTTTATGTCATGAAAGGATGTTGAATTTTGTCAAATGCTTTTTCTGCATCTGCTGAGATGTTCATTTGAGTTTTATTTTTCATTGTGTTAATGTGGTATATCGTATTAATTTATCAGATGTAAAACCATCCTTACATCCCAGAGATAAATTTCATTTGGTCATATTCTATGATTCTTTTAGTGTGCTGTTGAATTCATTTTTATTGTAGTTTTATTGTAGTATTGTGGAGGATTTTTGAATCTACGTTCATGAGGGATATTGCCTATAGATTTCTTTTCCTGTAGTGTCTTTGTCTGGGTTTAGTATCAGGGTAATTCTCACCTCATAAAATGGATTTGTAAATGTTCCATCCTCATCAGTTTTTTGGAATTTATTGAATAGAATTGGTGTTAATTATTCTTTAATTGTTTGATAGAATTCAGCTGTGAAACCATCTGGTACTGGACTTTTCTTTCTTGGGAGGTTTTTGATTATTGATTCAATCTCTTTATCAACCATAGATCTGTTCACATTTTCTATTTTTTCATGATTCAGTCTTGGTAAGTTGTATATTTCTAGGGAGTTATTCATTTCTTCTAGGTTATCCAGTTTGTTGGCATTTTGTTCATAATTGTATGTTACAATGTCTCTTCTTTCATTTCTGATTTTATTTATTTGAGTTGTTCTTTCTTCTTAGTTGTTCTAGTTAATAGTTTTCCAATTTTGTTGATCTCCAATTCTTCACTTTGTTGATGTTTTCCTATCATTTTTCTATTCTTTGTTTCATTTAATTCTTTTCTAATCTTTATTATTTATTTTCTTCTACTAACTTTGGACCTAGTTGCTTGTCTTCTTTTTCTAGTTCTTTGAGATGTACAGTTAGGTTGTTGAGATCTTTGTACTTGTTTATAGAAAGCATCACTATAAAATTCCCTCTTAGTATTGCCTTTACTACATCCCATAAATTTTGGTATGTTGTTTTTTTTTCATTTTCTGTTAGCTAAAGATTTTTTTTACTCTCCCTTTTGATTCTTTTTTGAGCTATTGGCTGTTCAAGAGAGTACTGCTTGATTTCCACCTATTTGTGAATTTTCCACTTTTCCTTCTGTTATAGGTTTCTAGTTTTATACCAGTGTGAAATAGAAAGATTCTTTGTCAGAAAAGATTCTTTGTATGATTTTAATCTTCTTAAATTTGTTAAGACTTGTTTTGTGACCTAATGTGTGATCTATCCTGGAAGATGTACTTTATGCATTTGAGTAGAATGTGTGTTCTGCTGCTTTGGGGTAGAATATTCTGTATATGTATGATAGGTCCTTTATATTTTAATTAAAATATATTATTATACATAATTATCATTAACTATTTTGTTTTTACTAATTCTCAAGAGATTACATTGCCAACTACAAAAATTTCAAAGTTAAAGAACACAAATGGAATTGTTATAATGATATTGAAGAATGGCCTGATGCGATTATTATTATCTAGACTAGCAAAACCACAGATCTGTCTCTCACTGTCTCCTATCTTAATGAGATATATTTTTTTATGTGATATATACATATGTTATTATGTTCTGACTTGACTTAGTGAACCATCAGGTCCAGGTTTTCTCATTGGGGTTGAATTATTTCCATGGAAGTGCTGCTCAAAGTTTCATCACCCAGGTAAAACACATAGTTTAAAGATATAGTACCAGAATAGACTGGCTGAATTATTATCAGGAAGTGTCAAAATTAAAACTAAAACTGAAGTATGTGATATCTCATTGTGGTTTTGATTTGCATTTCCCTGATGATTAGGGATGTTGAGCATTTTTTCATATGTTTGTTGGCCATTCTTCTATCTTCTTTTGAAAAATTTCTGTTCATGTTCTTTGCCCACTTTTTGACAGGGTTGTTTGATTTTTTCTTGCTGATTTTCCTGAGTTCTAAATAGATTCTAGTTATCAGTTGTTTATCAGATGTGTAGCATGCAAAAATTTTTTCCCATTCTGTGGGTTGTCTGTTTATTCTTGTGACTGTTTCTTTGGGTGTGCAGAAGCTAATGGCCTTTATCAAAAAGTCCCCAAACAATACATGTTGGCATGGATGCGAATAGACAGGAACACTCTTACACTGCTGATGGGACTGCAAACTAGTGCAACCCCTGTGGAAAGCAATATGGAGATACCTTAAACAGATTCAAGTAGACCTACCATTTGATCCAGCAATCCCATTATTGGGCATCTACCCAAAAGAACAAAAGACATTCTATAAAAAAGACATCTGTACCCGAATGTTTATAGCAGCACAATTCACAATCGCAAAGATGTGGAAATAACCCAAATGCCCATCAATACGTGAGTGGATTAGTAAAATGTGGTATATGTATACCATGGAGTATTTACTCAGCTATAAGAAATAACAGTGATATAGAATCTCTTATGTTCTCCTGGATAGAGTTGGAACCCATTCTACTAAGTGAAGTATCCCAAGAATGGAAAAATAAGCACAACATGTACTCACCAGCAAATTGGTTTCCCTGATCATCACCTAAGTGCACATTTGGGAATAACACCAATTGGGTGTCGGGCAGATGTCGGGGGGGGGGAAGGGATGGGTGTATACATACATAATGAGTGTGATGCACACTGTCTGGGGAATGGACACACTTGAAGTTCTGACCCGGGGGGGAGGGGGAGGGCATGGGCAATATACATAGCCTAAACTTTTGTACCCCCATAATATGCTGAAATAAAAAAAATAAAACTGAAGTATGAATATTTGTAAACATAAATAATTATGTACGTTTAATATAAGTGATGAACACAATAGATATGAGAGTGAGTTGAGAAAACAAGATACTGTGAAAGTTATTAATAGTGTCATGTATTTCAAGACACAGATCAAAAATGCTATTGCTTTAGCACTCCTTTCACAGAATAACAATAGCAATGATGACAGCTAGCATTTACTATGTGCTCACAATGTACCAGGTACTGTTCTGAGTGCTATTATCTATTTAAATTATTTAGTCTTCACAACAGCATTATGAGGTATTTACTAATATTATCACCTTCCCTGATGTGAGGAAAATGAGTTACAGAGAGATATAAATTATTTGTCCTCACAGAGCTTAGATATGAGACTTGTTGCAGAGGCTGTGGTGTTTTCTAATATACCCATGTTGACTGAGGTGGTCACTAATGCTTAGGGATCTGAACCAAGTAAGACAAAACAGATTCCTTCTGAAGTTTATGTTTGCAATGGTTGAATAAAAATGCCAACAGATGTTTAATGTTACTATATCACAAAACTGTTTTAGTTTTCAATAACTATGTCCCATTCCAATACTGCTCTTTTTGTTGCTTACAGGAAAATATGTTTACTACCTGTTTGCAATTTCATAAAACCCAGTCAGTGAAAAAATCTGAGAAATTCAAGCTAAAGGGCTTTCTTTATTTGATTGTGTTCTTTCCTTCTCCAAAGGGCATAGCTGAAAGTTTGTGGCACTGGAATGCAAACTTACCTAGCATCTGACACCACCACTGAGTTTCCCCTGCTTGTAACCTTCCTAATTTATTTCAACCATGGGGAGGGAGTATGTGGGATGTAGTGTCAATTTGCCATCTCTTTATAAATAGTCCAATAAATGAGTGCTAATGAGATGCAGAGTCTGGTCAATTTTCATCTCATTATTGTTTTCCAGTAATGTTTAAATATCCTTCAATGGACATTTTATTGTGTTTCTTATTAGAACATTATCTTAGTTAAGTACTATTGAACACAACATATAAAATATATACCGTTTTTAGGGATCTTATAGGAGATTTTCCAGACATTGAAAGTGAATCTTGAAACATTGGTAGAAGAGGGAGAAACTAAAGGGAAAATTTAAAAATTGATACTTCGTAAGAAGAACTCTTACAATGTATAAAATCATGGGGCCATAATTAGAGTTATAAAATGAGAACTCTAACCTAGTGAAGTCAGTTTGGCAAGACCTGTAGTTAGTAACTGTACAATTGTCAATTCTATATATTATTACTATATTATCTTGCCCATATGAATTTTAATGATTAATAATGTTAATTGTTTATGTTACTACTAAACACATATTTCATACGTAGCTCTTGCTTTTCCTTGCTTGTCTATAGTTTCCAGTTTGTAAAGGCAAGAAATTGTTAAAAAATAAAACATTCAAGCATCTTCATTTTTAATCCATATTATATGAGTTATTGAACAGTTATAAAAGGTTGAATTAATTAAAAAGTTATTTGGGGTTTATATAAAAGACACAGACTTGAGACATTGAATATTTAAAAACTGTTTGGCTTTTTTTACAGGCAGAGATTTCATTGTCTTCAGTCTACACATACAAAAAAGAAGCTGGGAACTTATACCTCAAATATTTTAAAATATAGCAACTCTCAACATAGAAATATTATTTTTGGTCTTTACAGAGTATAGCCCATTTTAAATATTTTTAAAAATAAACAGGAATTTTGCAGGAAGTTCCCATGAAAATTATGTGAGCATTTCATACCAATAAATTACCTTAAAATGCATTTTATTATAGTTAGAACTGCTAACTTCTCTTAGATATAATTCATCTTGTACTTAACCATTTTCTGAAGTGAACAATGGTTACATGAGGCTGCAATTTATTAATAAATAATGCAAATAAGTTATTGAATTGTTAAAGATATATTTGTTTTTTTAAATTCTTTATTATTTTTTAGTTTTTTTTCTGTTTATTTTGAAATTACCTTAATCTGATTAAAAACATAAACTACTTGGTTTATTTTGAAACACAGAATTATACTAGAAATACAAACTTATAATTTGAATTGGCTTTTTCTAACAGTACACTTTGGTATTTTGTAATATATATGAACCAGAGAGAAATCCTGGTAACTCACTAGATTTTTTACTTGTAAATTTGAAAATGGTATGTTATTACAAAATAGTCAAAATAAATGTTATACTTTACATTCAATCTGAAAGCACATACTTTTATTATCAGTATTATCACTTTTAATCAAAAACTTATTTTGTGAAACATAGGGGAATATTTATAAGTTCGGAATGCCTCCTTGATCTGCTTTTAGTGATTTCCAGTCACCAGATGCTAAGTATTTCTTTTTGTTATCTTTTCAGACTGTTTATGTTCTTTACTACCCAGGTATTTTAAATATGCTCATACTGCAAAAAGAGTCATGATTTTGTGTTCTAGCAGAGTGTCAGCCTACTTTTGAAGTTATTGTTGAGTAATTTAGAATCTGCTGAAATGCAAAGATTGGCAGGATTTTACAGGATTTTCTCTATCTCATTCTTAAAAAGTAGTTACTTAAATAGGTATGCTGAACATCTAATCCAAGAAGCTAATGCAAATTGCCTTTTCTTACAATTTTAAAGATGTAATTCTATAGTTAAGTCTCAAAAGATCATTTAATGAACAGTCTTCTTCAAACAATTCACTTATACTCCAGAACTCAATTATAATTTAAACTCTATATCTTTAAAAGGTGTAAATAAATTATTCCATGCAAATACTATATTTCCATTTTATGTACTGTGTTCCGCAGAACATTTAATTAAAATTAAAAAACTTACCTAGGTATAAATTAGTATTAAATTAAAACATATTTGAAAGGCCCATATTTGCTACTAGATTTAAGACAACTTTGTAATATTTCATTTTATCTGCCAAGAATAAGAGTAATAGTATTCCATTTTCAAACTAATTTGAACATATGTTACAAACTTAATTTAATAGCACTAAGGACCTATTTCATATGCTCCTTTTCAATGCTGTAATATATAGGAAATAAACATTTTGATGTTAAGGACTTCCTAATTGAATACTGAGATAGGATTGGAAATTGGGTTTGTATTAGCTATGATTCTTTTTTTATCCAATCATCCCTGAAATAGTTTCTGCTTTCACATGTACCCTTTATGTCTTAAACTTCTAACTCTCTTTCTTTGTTTATTTAGATAATATAGAATCTATTATTTTTACATAATCTTGTATTATTCCTTTCCTTTATACTGTCACCTTTCTTTCAAACTTCACGTATGTCTAGGTATACTTTATACTACAATTTGTCTATCACGTTTCTTACTTTCTCCCACCTTTCTAATCCAACATCTTTAAAGTACAGCCTATATAGACTGTCTTTAATTTCCCCATCTCCAATTTACTAATTCATTTCTTTGCCCTAACTATCACAAATTAATAGAAAAAAATCTAAACTTCATATATAATCATCTAATTGAAAAATCCAAAGTTTTTTTTTTTCATTTTTATTCTACCTAACCCTTTCTAAGTCATCTGAACTCCTTAACCATTCCTTCTTCTTGAGAACTTATACCTTTGCCTTCAAATTCTCCATTTTCTTTTCCTAAAATATTATCTCTCTGCTTGATTGATTCCTCTTATTTGATCACACTCTAAATTTGGAGATAATAAGAGTGGCATCTCCAGTCCTACTGGGTTTCCTTATCTATTTTTTTTTTTTTATTGCACTCAGTGGCCACCTATTCCATTGCTATGGCCTGAACACATTCTGCCTAGGGTTAATAAACAATTAGATGATAAACATATATAAATATACATGTACATGTATGACATGGTTTGCCCTCAAATATTTCCTGAACTAATGAATATTTGGTTTGAATAAACTAAAAATATACATTGCCAGTACACATTTCCTTCCTGATTATATTTTAAACTACTTGATATTTTTCACATGCGTGTCCCTAAAACCTTTTTTTTTTTTTTTTAGAAGCCTAAAGCTTAACTAATTGTCACGTGCCTTTCCCATTTGGATCTTCCAACTACTGCCCTTTCTGTATGTGCTAAATTTATACTAATGGAATCAGTGGTAAAATTGGAAACATCTTCCCCAGGTCAGAAAACTGAAGTTACATTCTTGCTTTCTTTCCTCTTACTCCATATTCAATAAGTCACCAAGTAATATAAAACTTCAGTTTAAAAAATCATTTAAATCTATTCTTTTTGCTCTGAATTTTCACTTCTATTGCTCCTGTGGACTATAGCAAGTGTCTGTCCTCTGGCTCTCAGTATTTGGTTCTTTCAACTTCCTCATGCTTGGTGTTTACTCCCTGGCCCCACAGACTACTTGCTGAAAATCTGTAGTAGCTTGCCATCGTGTTTCAAGCCTAAAAGTCTTTTAGTGATTTGGCACCAAATTGCTTTTCACACATTTCACCTGCCATCCCCAGAGATGCACCTTATGTTCCAGTCATAATATATTCCTGATTTTTTGTGATTTACATATTGTTATGCTATAAGGAATTTAGCGTCCTCTGCTGCAAATGCTTTTTCTGTTATCTGGTAGGCAATGCTTCTTTATTCTCTCTGAAACCTTTTTTTGTGCTCAAACCACTGCCTGAGAGATTTCAGCTAAAGATCAGTAATGAAGAAGTATCAAACAACTGCAAAATAAAGGGAGTGAACTAAATATAATGGGTTCAAACAACTGAATGAATATTTGTGCAGCATAGTTCTATACTTTTGTGTTTCTTTAATCTATATATCTATTCATCAATACCACACTCTCTTCCTAAATTGTAGTTTGCAGTTCATCTTGAATCAAGTAGTATAATTATCCTATTCTGTTCTTTCTCAAAATTGTTTTGGCTAGTGCCTTTGCCTTTTTTATATAAGTTTTAGAATCAGCTTGTCAGTATCTACAAAAATAATGTTGAGATTTTGATTGTAATTATTTTATACCTATAGATCAGTTTGGGAGGAATTTACATCTTAACAATATTAAGTCTTCCCATTCATGAATATGATATAACTCTTTATTTAGGTTTTCATTTATTTCTATAATATTTTGTTAGTTGTCACTCTAAAAATTTTGCATATATTTAGTTATATTTATACCTAAATATTTCATTTAAGTTATTGACATAAATGATACTCTTTTTAAATTTTGAATTTGTGAATATATAGAAATAAAATTGGTCATTGTGAGTATATAGAAATAAAATTGGATTTTGTATTCTTGCATCCCTGTGACCTCACTTATTTCATTTATTAGTTCTAAGGGATTTCTGAAGATTCTTTGTGACTTTCTATATAGATAGTCATGTTTTCTGTGAATAAAGATGTTTTTATTTCCTTCTTTTTAATCTGAACATCTTATGTTTCTTTTCCTTGTCTTATTGAGCAGGCTAATAATACCAGCACAATGTTGCAGAGGTGCAGAGCATGAAAATTCTGGCCTTGTATATCTCAGCAGGAGGAGGGGACCATTAAGTCCTTCACTGTTAAGTATGATGTTAAACTGCAGGATTTTGTAGATGTTCTTTATCAGGTTATAGAAGTTCCCTTTTATTTCTAGTTCACCAAGAGTTTTTATCAGGAATGGAATGAGTATCAGATTTTATCAAATGATTTTCTTTGCATCTATGAATATTATCCACCTTTTCCCTAGAGCCTTTAACACCTTTAATCATACTTGTATATTTCTTATCTGATAGTTTCAACATTCATGTGAATGTCATAGCTGAGTGTGGTTTTTTATGATAGCATTGTCTTTAGACAATGTGTTGGATTTTTTCCTTCTCATTCTCTTCCTCCTTCTTCATCCTCTTCTTTGCATTTTTATAATTTTGAAATAAAACTTGGCATCCTGTGTATGTAAGCCTAGAAATGAACATATCTCTTCTTATGGTAGGTCCATAAGTCTATAGTGTGGAAGTTTAAGTCAATCTATTCAGGTTTGGGGTTTGTTGTCACTATGATTATCCTCAGTACCTCACAGATTTTTAATTCATCCAGCAATAACTTCTTTATTAATTTTAATTTTTAATTATTTTAGGTACATAATAGTTGTATCTCTTTAAAGGTACATGTGATATTTTGATACAGGCATACAATGCCATCCTGTGTAACCACACTTTTCACCTTTCTAAATCCTAAGTGGATACCAAAGTTCTATTTAATTTTTAAAGTTGCTTCAAAAAATGTTTAAAAACTCTTTTTCAGACTATGTGATAAAATTATTATCTTGATTGAATTATTGTTTCAGTATTTAGTTTTGCTGGCTCTTTCTCTTGGCCTTATACTTCTTCATAAGTTTTGTAGTATTGGTCAGACTATCGTGTTAAGAGGGCGACTTTGTATTGTTTTGATTTAATTTCGGTTTTATTTTGTTGTTTTTAAGTATTAGTAAAAGGTCTTTTAATACTCTAGATGTCAAATCAGCTTATACACATAGAAACACACACACACGCACACACATCCACATTGGAAGTCCATGCCTTTAGAAGTTGTGTATGACATTACTTTTTGTAAAGACATATTTTTTTAAAAATGTAAAATGATTAATTTAGCACTCTGTTTCATAAGTTTTTAGTTATTTTGTCTTATTTAAGAAAGGATTTCTATTAATAATCTTAGTCATAGACATAACTACCTAGAATTGTTACTAATAACTTTACAGACCAAAAATAGGTCTTATACCTATTAATATAGGCTTTTTTTCTTTAAATGACATTAGTTGATCAATTATTTAAGGTCCTTTCAACAATCACAATAACAAAAACAAAAGTTGCCCTATCCCAATTTGTTGAATAACCACAGTAATTTGATTTGAAATACATACATATAATAATGTACCACACTTAAATTAGTATATTTCTAGATGTTCAATTCTACTGCATGGACTTTATTCTCTGCACTTGTACCATACTAGTGTAAATACAAACATAAGTTTTACATATTGTTATGTATTTGAACAACTTTTTCTCATTTCCATGTTTCTACATTTTCCTATTATATATATTTTTTTCATTTTTAAATTTCAGAATATTATGGAGGTACAAA
The DNA here is from genome assembly GCF_020740605.2 of Lemur catta. Taxonomy (NCBI): domain Eukaryota; kingdom Metazoa; phylum Chordata; class Mammalia; order Primates; family Lemuridae; genus Lemur; species Lemur catta. Next base: position 29,003,738 of record NC_059137.1, read on the forward strand.
CATTTTGGTTACACATATTGCCTTTGCACTGCTCAGCCCAGAACTACAAGCATGTTCATTCTCCAGACAGTGCGCTCTGTACCCATTAATTGTGAATTTCTCAATCCCCTCTACCCCCCTCCCACTTGCCCAGCACCCAATGAATATTACTTTCATGTGTGCACATAAATGTTGATCAGTTAGTATTAATTTGATGGTGTGTACATGTGGGGCTTGTTTTTTCATTCTTGTGGTACTTCACTTTGGAGAATAGGCTCTAGCTCCATCCAGGGTAATACAAGAAACACTAGTTCACCATTGTTTTTTATGGCTGAGTGATACTCCATGGTATAAATATACCACATTTTATTAATCTTATCCATTAATGTATTGATGGGCACTTGAGTTGTTTCCACATCTTTGCAATTGTGAATTGTGCTGCTGCAAACATTCTAGCGCAGATGTATTCTTTATAGAATGCCTTTTTTTACTTTGGGTAGGTGCCCCCAGTGATGGGATTGCTGGATCTAATGGTAGTTCTACTTGTAGCTCTTTGAGGTATCTCCATATTGCTTTTCACAGAGGTTGTGCTAGTTTGCAGTCCCACCAGCAGTGTATGAGTGTTCCTATCTCTCTGCATCCACACCAACATTTGTTGTTTTGGGACTTTTTGATAAAGGCCATTCTCACTGGAATTGAGTGATGTCTCATTGTGGTTTTGATTTGCATTTCCCTGATGATTAGAGATGTTGAGCAATTTTTTATATGTTTGTTGGCTATTATTATGTCATCTTTTGAAAAGTAATTGTTCATGTCCTTTGCCCACTTTTTAATGGGATTGTTTGATTTTTTTTCTTGTTAATTTTCCTAAGTCCTATATAGATTGGTAGTTATCAGCCCCTTATTGAATGTGTAGCATGCAATATTTTCTCCCATTCTGTAGGATGTCTGTTTGCTCTCGTGAAGTTTCCTTGGCTGTGTGGAAGCTTTTTAATTTGATCAGGTCCCATTTATTTATTTTTGTTGCTGCTGTGATTGCTTTGGGGGTCTTCTTTATAAATTATTTGCCTAGGCTAATGTCTATAAGAGTTTTTCCAACTTTTTCTCCTAGAATTCTTCTGGTTTCATGTTTTAGGTTTAAGTCTGTTATCCACTGTGAGTTGATTTTTGTGAGAGGTGAGAGGTACAGATCCAGTTTCATTCTTCTGCATGTGGCTATGCAATTTTCCCAGCATAATTTATTGACTAGGGATTCTTTTCCCTAGTGTATATTTTTATCTGCTTTGTCAAAGATCAATATTTTAATATTACGAAAAAATTTAGAGTCAATTTTATCAACTTCCACAGCATCCATGTACATATGTTCCTTTGGAATATATTAAGTCTACAGATTAATTAGATAATTTTAGTCACATAAATAGAAATATATTAATATGAATATATACACATATAGTTTCACAGTTTTTTTGTATTTTTGAATTTATATTGAATATTTCTGTTCCTATAAATCTTTAAGGACTGTTATGTGAAGATCTACTGTTCAATAGTAACATGAACCTGTCTCATATGTAATCTGTTAGAGATAATCATGTAGTATAATTAATAGTCTTATGATCATTTATATTTAAGATCTAATACAGTCATGTAATTGAAAGTCTTCTTTATAACATTAAGATGAATTCATGGGATACATAGAATTACTGAATTTCCAGTTTGAATATGCAATATTGAATATTATAACAAGTAAATAATATCTAACTATATAACCTATACTATATTCTAAAATTATATTTTATTTTTGCTTCATTATGACTTCTAAAATGTTATATATTTTTAATTAATGATTAATTTTTAATTATGATTCAATTTACAAAATGACACCTAAACATTTTTGCCTGAATTAGGACTCTTTATATTGCAAATAAAAGAATATGTAGCCTAAATTAGCAAAAATAATACCAAGAATTTAATGACATATGTAACTTCTCAGTCTAGAATATACTTGATTTTACATGAAGCTGGGTCCATTGTCCAATAAAGCCATCACTGGTGAGATTTCTTCCCTTTCTATTTTCCTTCCTTTCCTTTCTTCCTTCCCTCCTTCTTTCCTATTTTTCTTTCTTTTGTTCACTTTTTAATTGATATTTAAGTTATTTATGGTGAATGGCACAAATCTTAAGTATATAGCTTTGCTAATTACTACATATGTATGCACCCATATAGACCAAACATATGGTATCCTCAGGAGTTTCCTTTATATCACTTCCTTCAAGAAAATTATTATAATCTTTACCATGATAGATTAATTTTTCCTGTTTTTGACCTTTCTATAAATGAAATCATATAGTATGCATTCTTTGATGTCTGGCTTTGTTGGTTTTACTGAATTCTAAAAAGTCACCTTAGAGGTGACTTCTTAATTTTAAAATTAAATGACTTATTTCTTGTCTTGTTATCTTGGATTTTTACAAAATCAGTCATTGTTAATCATATATACCTTCATTTCCTCATTCCACCAACTATATGCTTTTCCTATAGTACATTGTTTCTTCATTGTCTCCTTAGTTGCCTTGTTCTTGTTTCTCTATTCCCTAGAATAAAATACTTTAAAAGCATAATTTCATCCACAGTCTACCTAGCATTAACCCCAACCTTCTTCAACTCTTTAAATGTAGGTACTTCCAGGTAGTTCCATTCTTCTCTTCCATGATCCTTCTCAAGTGACACACAATATAACATCACTAAACCAATGCAAATCACTCTAAGCCTTCTATATGTCTAGCTTTGATTACTTACTCATAGCTGTGAGGCAGCCTTCTAAGTGCTTGTTCTACATTGTCACTGAAATATTCTGATCATTTTTCAAATGATAAACACTGGGATTAATACCTTCTCTTTCAAACCATCTTGATTTTTTAAATTAGCTTTGCAGATAATAGCACGACACTTTTCCCAATGTTAAAGGATTAGATCATTGATAATTTGTCTTTTTTCTATTCATACACATTTAGTAAGTCCTATAAATCTTTTATTTTAATGTATTTCATTCATTTTTTTCTCTTTGCATTCCTACAACCATCACCCTAATTTGTGACATATACCTGGACTACTTGTAGTAGCATCCTAACCGATTTCATTGCTGTTACTTAAATTCTAATGCATCATACACAGGCACATGCTATATCAGAGTGTGTGTTCTATTGCTCACAACTTCTCAAAGCATTAAATTAAAACAGAATTAAAAATAACAATGCAAGCTGCATTCAAGACACCTTATTACTGGGATTTTTCTTTGCTGACTTACTTCATATTACTCATTCACTTATTTGTACTTTTATAGGTGTATTATATTTTAACATAAGGAAATAAACTTTAAAGAGGCAGAAATTTTTGTCTAGTTTGCTTATTATTCCATTCCTAGTTCCTAAAAGAATGCCTAATACATAGTAAGTACTCAATTAATACTGGTAAAATAATGAATGACAGGTTCTGTAGTCAAATGGGACTACTTATTCCCCCAAACATAGTAAATGCTTTTCATTTTCATATCATTGCTCAGACTATACCTGTAGTATAATAACCTTTCTGTCTATCTACTTTCACATCATAAAGACACATCATTAACTGTAGCAATTCTTTAAAGCACTTCTTTATCACCCCAATTCAATGTTAGTTTTTTCTCCTTTAAATTCTCATAGCACTTTGCATCATTTTTAAAGAATCTATGGTATTAGGCCCTTATGACTTACTTTAAAAATTACTTGTCTTATTTTCTCTAATAGACACAATATTCTTTGAGGCCAGAAGCTGTGTTTTTGATGTCTTTGGAAGCTTACCATTTACTGGTAAACAATCAATGCATATTTGTTGAATTTGACTGGGCATTATTTTCTGTTCAACATAAATTTGGCAGAATAATTCAGTGTTTATCATGCATGAAAATGTCAAAGGATATTGTGCTTATTTTTCTTCCAACAGATTAATTTATTTGTGTCTGCTAATAAACAATTTAGCTACTATCCCTGGGAACTAAGGAAATACTAATTTTATGAACGGTTACCAGTGTAAACAATCTCTCTGGCTTTATGTTTAACATTGCATTCATTATTTTTGGATAGAACTCATTAAGGAAGGATTGTCCTATTTCCATAAAAAAATGTAATTCATGCTCTGGAAATATAAATGAAGTAGAGTTCATACTGCTAGCTAGTTTGAATTTCAGTTTTGATACTTAGCATGTTAATTTATACAAATGTACTCCAAATTAATGTGTCACATGTCTTGCATGTTTTGAGAATGTTATGAGAATGTGTTCTTTGTTGGATTTATAAACTGAATATGTAAATGTATAAGTATACAACCAGAGCAAATGGATAAGTTGTGGCATGACCCTCATAAAATAACGGCAACATTCATAGATTCTGCAAAACTGTTGAAAATCTACAGCCTTTCAGGATATACATAAATAACACAAATGTTAAATTGGCCAAGAAACTGTACAGTGCACAGTTCATATCCATGACCTGGGGGTAAATAGTGCTTACTTCACAAGGTGATTCAATGATAATGATTCATGAATAAAATGGTTATATAAAATTAAGCATATAATTAATACCAGTTTCTTCAATTTGAGATGTGTATAAAGCTCTCATAAGAAATGAGATAATGCAATAATTGTCAACATTTTAAAGTATAAGGGCTTATATTAAAATTAGTAGCAGATCCTCATTCCTTACATTATTGTTTTTATGCTTGACTGAAAATTTAAAAGATTTTGATGCAAAGCTACTACGATTTTTAAAAAAATTTTCTTTTATTTAATTGTCATAGTACTTGTATGACTTCAAAAAAGCAAAAATACTTATTGTTAATAAGGTGCCAATGAGTATTTGCCCTGATAATAAGATCATTCTAACATACCAAGCAATTCAGTGATGCTAAAGTATTCCTTAGGAAGCTACAGCATGTATTAATGGCTTTCTTATAAGTCCTCCAACTCATGGGTTAAAACTTTTTCTTTCCAGAGAGATATAGAATACATAATCATTTACCCTAAATCTTGGGTAGCCAATAGAGCTTGAACGTGGCTATTGTTAACAATGTTGATGTTTTCAATGAACACCAAAACAATTCACTTCACACACACACACACACACACACACACACACACACACACACAAGAGTTAAAACAAAAGCATGATTTCTCATTAAAGGAAATACATTTCACAAGCAGTGGGCTCCGAGTGTGGCATCTCATATGTATTAAATGCCACTGACAATTATATGTGTGTGTGTGTGTGTGTGTGTGTGTGTGTGTGTGTGTATATATATATATATTATTTCCACATATCCTTCTTTAAGCCAGCTGCAGATGAATTTGGTTGGATGCCCATAAGTGAGGGAAAAACTAAAATCATGGTTTAATATGTTTCCTTTATAATGACATTTTGTCATCTGAGTAATCTTTTCTGTTACACAGCTAAATAAAACCATATGTTAGCAATGAGTTTATTGCCATAAGATATAAGAGAGATCTACCTCATCATAAATTATTTGGATGTTTTCTAGCTGAAAGTGAAAGAGGAAAAAAATGTTTTTGGAATTTTGTTTCCAAAGTCATTTAGTTAGTTTGAATATATGAAATATATCATAAAAATGAGTGTGTCTTTAGAGATCAGAGGAATGCTTTATGTGTTAGCCCTTCTGAGTTAAGTCCATATGGGAAAACACAACATTTCTTTAAATCTGTGTGGATTATTTTTTGGCAGAGCAAGACATTCATTCCAATATTAGCTACTTGAAATGTAATTAAATGTTGATAATATTTAAACAACAACCAAAATATTCAAACCACATTTTTTGTTTGATTGTGTATTAAAGCCAAATGAAGCTTGAGAATTGATTCCACTAATTTATCCTACATATAGTTTCTACTTAAAATACAAATAGTAGCAACAGCAACATCAGAGCAGAAGAAAAATAATGATAGTAAATTGCATTATATTGTTCTAGTGTGTCATTTTATTCTATTCAATCATTCAAAGTTATTTATTGGGGGCCTACTATGTGCCTACTGTGTGATAGGTTCTCAGAATTCAATAGTGGTAAAAACAGGCAAAATCTTGCTCTCATACAAGTTATACTCTTGTTAGGGAAGTTATACAATGAATGAATGAAAAATTCATCAGTCTATCAAAATAATATACCATGATATAATATTCAATAATTACTAATGACTTCATAATGGACTAATACCAGAGAAATTTTAAGTTATTAAAATTGAAATATATAAATGCTAAAAAAATTAAAGTGAAGGTTAAAAAAGTGAAATAAAATAAGTATTAAATGGCTCAGGAAATTCCTTCTAAATAGGCACATGAGACACAGGAATGTGAACTTTTCTCAGATTCTTAGCTTAAACAACATGTTCTGCCAAGTGTATTTTTATTAATTACATAGATGCATTTCATATCACTTGTAAAAGGAAAAGGGAAAGCCATGCCAACATTAATTTATTCCTTTGTTCATTTACTTCTTCACTTATAAATTTAGTGAACATGTATTTAGCAGGATCAACCCAAGATAAAAGATTATTACTACCTGGCTTGAAATTTGGCTTGGCTTTTTATTAGCTGTGCCCTTGCCTTTTTTAACTGCATAATGACAACACATGCTTTATAGAGTTGTGTGGAGTAAATGAAACAATACATACATGGAAGGCACATTCTAAGGCAATCCCCAATGAACCATGTCCTTGTGAACTCCCTTCCCCTACTGAGTATGGGTGTAACTTCTGATATCTTTCTAACCAATAGAATATGACAAAGATGATAGAAATGACTACATTCTCTTATATGTTACTGTCTTAGCAGACTGTAGAGAGACAATCATTTGCTGGTTTTGAAGAAATAAACAGCAATGTTGTTAACTGCATATGGAAACAGTCACATGATGGGGAACTGTGAGTAGCCTCTAGGAACTGAGGGCAGCTTCCAGCCAACAGCCAGTAAGAAGCCAGGGCCCTAAGTCATCCAGCCACAAGAAAATGAATCCTGACAACATCCTAAATGAGCTTGGAAGCACATTCTTCCCCAGTCGAGTCTTCAGCTAAAACCAAAAAACTGTTTACATCTTGATTCCAGGCTTGATGGTTTTAGACATCCTCGATAGAGAACCTAGTTTAGCTGTGCCTAGATTTCAGACCTTCACAAACTATGAGATAATAAATGTGTGCTATGTAAGCCATGAAGTTTGTGGTAATTTGTTATGAAACAATAGAAAACTGATACAAATGAAAAGGTCTTAGAATAATAGTGTGAATGAATTAAGCACTCAATGAATTGTAGCTATTTTATCATGTATGTCATGATCCAGGAATTGGCTAGTCACTTTGAAAAAAGATGGGGAGAATATGGTCCTCACCTTGGAGTCTACTGGATGAGACAAACAGAAAGATATGTTGACAGTAACATGGAATAGTTGCTTTAATGGAGGGAGGCCCAGGATCCTCGGGGAGTATCTAGAATTGGTACAGAATACAGACCAGGTTGATCAAGAATTCCACACTATTTATTTATTTAGTTCGTTTTATGTCGTTTCTACACTAGAATGGAAAATCCCTGAAGTCAGGGTACTTTGTCTGAATCCCTAGGCCTGTTATATAGTAAGTGCTTAATAAATATTTGATGAATGAATGCATTCATTAATTTCAAGTCAGTTAAATAGGCAAATTTGGGGAGGGTCACAAGGAAAGGGGGTAAAAAGAATGTATCCAGAACAGTGAGTGACATCTGTAAAGTCTCAGAAGTCAGAGAGGCACTATGCCATGATAGCCCACAGGTCCTTCTTAAACATTGTCTCTTTGAAAAGACAAAGTCCTCCACTGTAGTCAGTGTCTAGGTGCTCATTCACTTCTGGAACCAAATGCACCATGAAGTTTCAGTGTATTTCTACCATCACTCATGATGTCTCACATATTATGATGGGAAATTCTCGGGGTGCTCATTATGATCTTTGAGAAAGCAATAAAAATTATATTTATGGATAGAACCGGAGAACATTATGTTAAGTGAAATAAGCCAGTAACAGAAAGTTAAATACCACATGTTCTCACTCATATGTGAAAGCTAAAAATAGTTGATCTCACAGAAGTAAAGTGTAGGACAGATGATACCAGATGCTGGGAAGGGTAGTAGGAAGGGAAGGACAAGGAGAAATTTGTTAAAGGATACAAAATTATAGTTAGATAGGAGGAACAAGTTTTAATGTTCTATCCACTATAGGGTGACTATAGTTAAGAATAATATATAGTTTCAAATAAATAGAAGGAGGATATTAAATTTTCCCAACACAAAGAAATGATAAATGTTTGAGGTAATAGATATACTAATTACCCTGATCTGATCACTATACATTACATGAGGGCTATATCATATAATGTGTAGTGTAAAGTATCTAGCACTTGTTAATAGAATGGGAATGATTTGGGCGACATCAATGTAACCTGGCAGCCAAAGAGAGTGGACTGTAATGCACAAATGTGAACAATAACGACCTCATTGTACTGGCCAGTGGGGCACTAGACACCATTGAGTGAGCATGGGTGCTGTGTGGCCATGGCATTCAAAATGACTGAGCAGAGCAATGAATCTGCATCAAATTTTGCATTAAGTTTGAACATCCCCAGCAAAAAGTATTTGGATGATTCAGAAGGCTTTTGGGGACAACACAATGAGTGCAGCACAAATAAAAGTATAGCACAAACCCTTCAAAGATTGTCGAGAATCTGTTGAAAGTGATCCATGTTCTGGGAGGCCTGCAACAAGCAGAACACCTGAGAATGTTGAATGTTTATGGGTTAGGTTAAGAGATTCTGGGAGAATTGTGTGAGGTCCTGAGGGACCTTTGAAGGGAAATGAGGCATCTTTGTCCTATGTACAATGTTTCTTATATCTTTTATCTTCTTCAGTGTGTCTCTATTTTTCATATTACATGGCTGGATACTTTCTGAACAGCCCTTGTATGTATCAAAAGATCACCATGTACCCCATGAATATGCACAATTATTATTTGTTGATTAAAAAGTAAAGTTTAAAAAATTACATTTATATTCTCTAGAAAGATTAAAAGGCTCTGCAATTTGGGGGGGTCAACATGGGCTTAGGTCAGTCAGCTATACGGCTTTTAAAGGATAAGATTTATACATTTTATGATCTTCAGCATACATAAAATAAACACTGAAAGATCTGGATAATTTTTATCTTAGTTATCACTTCCTTTCTCCTTTCTACTTATCATGCATCAAGTTAACAGGCCAATACAAGCATCATATACAACTTACATTATCAATAAGAGAAAAAAAATGAAAGTTTAAAAATCATTTTCTGGATCTGCTTACCAGAAAAAGAAATAATAAATTCTAATGTTGCTTTGTTAAATATAGCATGAGGTTAAAACTCTATAATATTTAAACTCAGAATAGTTCTCCAGTTCAATTAAGCAAACAACTCTGAAATTCAGGATCTCTTTAGGATTGTAACCTATTCTAGAATATTGAAACCTTTCTATAGTATAGATATAAACTGTGTTTCACAAACATATTTTTTTTGGCAATAATTTACTCTGGTGAAGAGAAAAGCTACTTTGGTTTCTTTTTTCTAAATATTTCCAAATATCAAGATTAAAAAATGAATACACACCTACTGCATAAGTACAACAATCAAAAATCTAAAATCTCTTAGTGAGATCAATGAACAATCATCATATAAATATATTTTATATGGAAATTATGTCTTTCACATTAGGGGTTTGGAAATTCCTATATGAACCACAATGAGTATGTTTTAAATTCTAAAAACAAAAAGAATTACCAGTCATGCTGTAATCTTACTCTCTACAGGTTTAACTAACAATACATAAAGTATGAGTGCCATTTGGAATGCTATATTGTGTAAATATTATAGTGTGAGGTATAAATCAAAAATCAATTATCTTATTTAGAAATATGTAATAAGGGCTACGTTGCAGTTAAGCATAATTAAATTTGATGCAACAGCAAAACAATTTACTTATATATATGTATATATATATATGTATCTCCAAATGAAAGGATTTTTGTTGTTTTCATTGCTATGATAGATGTTATTTTAATCCATACTATAAGGTTTTAAGTTTGCTTTTATACCTTTATACCTTTTTCCATCTCAAGCCCTTGACTAGTGGAGGAATTTCTGTACACTCTAAAAAATGATTAGCCTTGCAGCCTTTTCTCTGGCTCCCATTTTTATCTCCACTCTTCCGGCCCCCACATGGAAGGGCATGGAAATACAAACATCTTCAGGGTAGTATCACATGAAGTACATGAGCATATTTCATTACTGGTCAACGGCCTATTTGAGAAGGAAGAAACCTTGATTTGGTAGCATTTGCTGCCATTTGGTATATTTGTATACCAAAGTGTATACTCCCACCATAGCTAACTTCAAGTTGCCAAGTTACTTAATAATTATTGGCAAAATTTCTGAATATTTAATGGTCAGCTCTGATGAGCCGGTAGGAGCCTGTGGGGGCCAGCCACTGCACATGGCAGCATGGAATCAAATGATATGTGGAGGGAGTTTGGAATTTCCACCTGGTAAACTGGGAAAACAGTAGCAGGTCAGGAGGAAAAAGAAGTTTAGTCAAGATCACCAAGGAGGTTATTTGTCACAAGAAATTGGCATTTCATTGCTTAAAAAGTTAAAAGCCATCAAAGGATCTAAGAAGATAAGTGACAAGGCCAGATTGCTAATTAGAAAGATCATGTTGACAGTTCTGTGGAACACAAATTAGAAAAAATGAGTCTGGAGGCAGAAAGCCTCTAAGCCTCTAAGCGTTTAAGCATCTTCAAGATGGGAAAAAAGGCTAATTTAATATATGACCAGAGAAACACAATAGAGAAAAGTGTCCAGAATTATAATTTCAACATTCAAGGCTTCATAACTTTACTGCCTCCTGGCACTTTGCTAATTCCTCTCTCTCCATCCACCCTCCTCCTTAGCTTAGCTATCTACTATTTCTGCTTATAAAATATTTCAATAATGGAGCAAAACTCAACAGAAATAGATTGATTTAGAGACAGTGACAAGGAATTTTAATAATCAGCAAAGACAGGACTGATGGGGCAAGGAATGTGATCTGAAAAGGCCTCAGTAAAGAGAAAGGAGGAGTTAGTGAAGTCTAGAGGGAATGTCATCTACAGACAGTGACATATTCAGTGTCAATCCTGGGGAGACATGGCAACCTATGCCTTGGCCTAAGTCTGAGGTTCAATTCCAGACCCCAGAATTTTCACTGACAGCAAATTATGAGTCTATTCCAAAGGAAATGGGGTCAACATTCCAATTAGAGAAGCTGGTTACTACAGGTGGCATTCAACATTCAGAGGGACAGCAGTGGTCAAAAGAAACAAAGCAATTAGGAAAACCAGAGTTCAAGATCATGGTAGGACCAGCAACACAAATGACTTGATCCACACATGTTTAATACATGAACTCAGGGTAAAATAAATTACTGCTGAAAGGGAAATGTCTGTACAGTCTCAGTGTCTGAGTTGAGTCTGATGCTGCAGTGATACCAGATTCAGAAATTTGTGAGTCTAAGGACAAAAAGCTAGGCTGATTCGTGCAACACCATGCTTTATAAAGGCAGATCTTTAGTTTAACACAATACACATTCCTCATACAACTTACTCTATGAAAGGAATGAATTACTCAAAAGGGCATTAAAGATGGAGAGCTATAGAATTATACTAAGTAAAAACAAAATTTTGGTGATTTCTTGTGTTTGGAAAAGAATTACTCACTGGAAATTATTTCACATAAATAGAAAAGTATCATTTATTAGAAATATGTATCTTTTTTATACTTCCAAAGAGGATTTTTAAAAGAAATATGTTTTGGCATGATATACAGAGAGTTTTTAATTATTAGGGAAATCTTATATTCATGAGCACCAATGAATATATCAACACTATATAGTGTATGATAAGAAGGAAATTTTAAAATTATTTCAAATCTGTGATGCATAGTAAAAGTGTTAGTCGGCAGTTATGATGATTTAAATATAAATGAATTCTAGGGTAGTTTTAGGGTAGTACTAAAATTAAAATCTAACCATGGATGATATTTTCTGATTAATATAAATGAGATATTTAAAAATGAAATTCATATATACTGTACAAAATATAGAAGAGGATGTGAAAAGCAATAGATGAATCTTTGTGCTTTTTTATTTAATATTTCTGCCTTTGGCAACTTATAACACTAGAATTGAAATTAAAATACTGATAAATGATGAAAGATCTTACCTTCTGGATCAATGATTGCCATTTTGATTGGAAGAGTGTCACATAATTCTGTATGGTGATCACTATGTAACTGAGTACTGGAATTTTGGATTATGAAAAAGTATTTTGTAAGCTGTAATAATGAAATAATGTTGCATTAGAGTAGCGTGTGGTTAAAAAACAGTTAAGTGATATTCACAGTCATATTAAATAGATATTTATTGGGAATTTACTATGTTTCATGTATCAAATATGAAGTTCTAGCAAATGAAAGCAAATGAATAAGAAAAAAAATGTGGGTCATGATGTTGTGGACATCATGTTAGTAGAAACAAATATGAAAAAAATACTACTATAATGTAAAGGGCACTTGACAGTAGATAAAATTTCAGGCTTGAGAGAGAGGAGTGGTTTGCTATGACTTTTGCACTGTAGGGAAAGGAGTTGAGAAAGGATCCCTGCTGTCTTTTCTTGGAGTTATGAGAAAATTAGATGCTAACACTAGAACTTGACTTATAGATTCTCCTTATTATTCTATGTGGTTTACTTTTCTCCATAAGTAGGATGTGATGGTAACTTCATTTCAAGCTTAAACATTGTTTTTCAGGGAAACCTTTCTTAACCCAACAAGATTTGTTTAAATCTCTTTGTTACAGAATTTCCTAGTGCCCTATACTTTTTATTTTCTTTCTAGCATATACCATAATTTAAATTAATTAATTATAGCTGGGAAAATATTGAGCTGTTAATTGATTTTGTGTGATTAAAATGTAAGTTTATAATTCAAAAATGAAACCAAGAGTAGGTTCTTTTCCTCTGGTTCGCTCTTCCCTAGAGAACAGAAGCACAATATTTCTAAGGACAAGAAAATCTCCTCATTTGCCTTTCACACTGAGACTTCTTTGGGGAGGAAGAAAAGGATTCTGTGCCTAGGGGAGAGAAAAGGGTTACTAGCTCTCCTCACCATTCCAGACTCTATACAGCTCAGAGAGGTGGGTGTAATTTAAGTGGGTTGGACCTAGAGGAGTACTTGGGTTTCCTCATCTGGTCAGGACAGGAACAATCATTGTGTTAGTAGGTTCCAGCTGAAATGACAACAACAGCAACAAAATATTTGATGGTGTATATGATCTCAATGTCCTAGAGAGGACCCTTTATTTATTTTATGCTCTTATTTGAACCTCTATGCAATAGAAACTCTATGTAATGGTAATTCTTTAACATAATGTGGTTTAAAAGTAAATACTTTGTCTTAATTCAAACAGTACTTGCACCAAAAAAAGTCAAGCCATCACATTAAAATAATGTCATAAAGTTACTCATGATTTAAGGTATATAATCCTCAAATAATTATAAGAACAATTATATATCCATGGTATGAAAGTATAAGATGGCACTTGTTTGGAGGGCCCAAACACCTCCCCAATAGAATATTCCATAGGATAACTAACAATATATAAATATGTTTTCTCTCCTTTCATGTGCACTTTAATCCCAACACTCTGCTCCTCCTGAGTGCCCCCCTCTCCCATTCAAGCAGGCAGTGGCTTTGTCATATCTTCAAGGTTTGTGGGGGTAAACTAAGTGTGAGTAGTTAACAATTCCTTAATTCCTTAATAGTATTAATTTCTAGAAGCCCAAACTATAGAAAATACTTTAAAAAATCAAACAACAAACAAAAAATGGGAGATTAAAGGTTGGGGAAAAAATAAAGATTAATCAAAGACATAGAAATAACTTTGTTAATAGCTTGAAAATAAGTTTTTTCAAACTAGAAAAAGTTACACTACACTACTGTTTTCCCATTCTAGAATAGAGATTATTATATTTATCTTAGATGTAAATTTGAGATCCATACATGCTACATAATAGTATGCATCCTTTTAATTGAGTACATTGGCTGTAATGTGCAATTTAAAATGTAGATTTTATATTCCATAAAAAGATATTTTTATATACCCAGTGTATATCATATTGTTTGGCCTATAATATGTATTCAACAGTGTGGGCTGAATAAATGAATGGTTCTCTATGCTTTTATCAGTAATAAATATAGTCATAAAGGATAAAGATATTGAACTGGAGCTTGTCCAGCAACATGATAAAAGTATGGATGCATCAGGTGTTGACGCCCCTTTCCTTGGTTTGTTGTCTCTACTTCTAAAATGTAGCTGGCTCTCTAATTACTGGAAGGATTTAAACCTTGGATATCTAGAATTTATCTAACATTTCTTTTAGTAGTTCAACTTTTATATTGTCTGTCACATATGGATTTTAGTAACCATTATGCGATGGAATTCTGAGTTGCCTAAAAGATAAAAGGTTAAATTTTTATACACTAGGGATTTTACATGGTTTAAAATGAGATTATAATTAAGAATATAAGAAAGCAAAGATATAAAGGATACAAGTGAAAGTAAAATGTGAATCATGAAAGAAAATAAGAATTTAAGGGAATAATATATTCTCTCTTTTTCTGAGAATATTTTTCATTAGATCTAGGTTTGCTGGATCGAATGGTAGGTCTACTTTTTTTTCTTTGAGGCATCTCCATACTGTTTTCCACAGGGTTCATACTAATGTCCATTTCTACCAACAGTGTATAATCATTCCCTTTTCTCCACATCCATGCCAACATCTATTTTGACTTTTTAATTATGGCCATTCTGACAGGGGTAAGGTGGTATCTCATTGTGGTTTTAATTTGCATTTCTCTGATGATTAGTGATGTTGAGCATTTTCATATTTTGGTTGGCAATTTGCATATCTTCTTTTGAAAAATAATCTGTTCTTATCTTTTGCCCACTTTTTGATGGGGTTATTTACTTTTACCTTACTGATTTGTTTGAGTTGTTGTAGATTCTGGATATTAGCCCTTTGTCAAATGTATAGTTTTCTAATTTTTTAAAGTAGTTTTTACACATACAAGGACATTTCTCAATACTGTATTTGTTGGTTTTGTTTGGTCTGGGGTTATTTAGGAAAAAATATGCTCTTTCTATATTCCTGTGACTTGCTTTTCTTCATTTACAACTGTATTTCTAAGAGTCATTTTTATCGCAGGTAGTTGATGTTCATTTATTTTCACTACTGCTATCAGTTGTGTGTATATGTGTGTGTATGCCTGTGTGTGTGTTGGCAGGGTCATTAGTTATCTATACTGTCAAATTTTAAGTTGCTTTCAATGTTTTTTTTATTAAAATTAATAGTTCTATAAATAGCTGTATACACATCTCCTGGTGCACATGAGCAAAAGTGCATACTTATATATCTAGAAGCAGAATTGTGAAGTTCAGCTTTATAAGATAATGTCAGATGGTTGTCTAAGGTGGGTGAACTACTTTATACTCCCACTTGGATTTATCAGTGCCATGTTAGACTACTTTTGACAATTTTGTGGTTGTACAATAAATTTCATTTTAGATTTATTTGCCATTTCCCATTTCTCTGTCATTAATACTTTTCTTCTGCTCATTTAGTCATTTGATACATTTATTTTTGATTTTTTGCTATATGCCATTCATTATTTTATCCATATGTTTATAGATCATGATTTTTTGCTTCTGTGAAGTATCTATTTATATTTTGCTTATGTTTTATGTTTTATTTTTGATTTATAGAAGTATTAAAAATAAAATCTGGGTAATAATACTCTGCCAATTATGTATGTTACAAATATATTTCACCTATTGTGACTAAACTTCCTGTTGGTGTTTTTGGCAAACGTTATTGAGGTGTGATTGACAAATAGAAATTACATATATTTAAGGTGTACAACATGATGTTTTGATATAAAGATATACATTGTGAAGTATATGACACCATCTGAATGTGCCCGATGTGATCTGATCTTCCTAGTGTTTTTATGGTGTTTTTTGATAAAGAACTATTCTTAATTTTAGGGTGCTTACTTATTTTATAACTCTTTATGATTCAGATTTTTTTTTTTTTTTTTGAGACAGAGTCTCACTTTGTTGCCCAGGCTAGAGTGAGTGCCATGGCATCAGCCTAGCTCACAGCAACCTCAAACTCCCGGGCTTAAGTGATCCTACTGCCTCAGCCTCCCAAGTAGCTGGGACTACAGGCATGCGCCACCATGCCCAGCTAATTTTTTCTGTATATATTTTTAGTTGTCCAGATAATTTTTATTTCTATTTTTAGTAGAGACGGGGTCTTGCTCAGGCTGGTCTCGAACTCCTGACCTCGAGCGATCCACCCGCCTAGGCCTCCCAGAGTGCTAGGATTACAGGCGTGAGCCACCGCGCCAGGCCTGATTCAGATGTTCATGTTTTGTTTAGGATTATCCATAACCCCATGTTATATATGTTCCCTGATATTTTAAAGTTTACTTATTTTAAAAACATTTCTCCTAGAATTGATGTTTTATACTCTTGAAGGTAGAGATCAATTTGTGTATGTATATGTGTGTCTGTGGGTGTATATACACCCATGAATTTATATCATATGAAAAATCATATATCTTCAAACTTTATTTTGAATTGTCATCCCATTCCCGATGATCTGCCATATATTAGAAATGGCACTAATGTATGCCTGAATAAGTTTCATGGCACTATATTTTATTCTATGGTTGCATTGTTTATCCCTGTGACAATACTGTACTAAAATAATTGCTAAATGTTTAAATAAGCATTGTTATGTTGTAGGAAAAATTGCAACCTTCACCCACAACCCCATATATTCTTCCTCTTTAGGCATATCTTAGTTAATTTTGAACCTTTGCTTTTTTTCATAATTTTAGATTTATCATGTCAAGTTTCTTGAATTCTATTAGAAGTTTAAATGAAATTGCATTGACTCTATAAACTAAATACATTCTTTATATTCATGAACACAGCATATATTTTAATTTATATGTCTTAAATATGTAAAGACATATTTATGTATTAAATAAATACATAAATACTTTCTCTGTAAAGTTTAAATGGATTATGCTACATCTAATGGAACACTTTCAAACAATAGGAAAGGTAGAAATTTAATTTTTGTAATGTAAAAAGTCTAGTTTGAAGACCTAAGACTGACAGCTTAAAAAAACAATCATCCAGGACAACTTAAGAATTCATCTCAATGTAATACCTGAGTATGATACTAATTCTACAGTCCAAGATGGCAGGTAGAATTTATTCCATCTGCTTCTCAAGTAGTAAAATGGAGAAAATATGTGTTCCATCACAGAAAGTCCCCAATGCCACTTCCATTTGTGTTTTGGTGGCCAGACTCTAGGTTCATAGTTACATGTTTAAGGAAATATAAATTATTATTTTTTATTACACTAACAAGTCATTTAATGTTCTATTCTTCTACTATATGACAGACCATATGCTATATTCTGGGGATAGCAGAATACAAATAAAACAGTCCCTGTTCTAGGAGCCCTTTATCTGGGAAAATGAAAACATATTAATAATTACATGGTAACAGTGTGGGAAAAGTACACGTATTTAAAATGTGTCTATGGGGGTTTGAAAAGTTTCACTATGTTGTGGAGTGTCAATAAGTATTTCATGAAAGAAATGATATGAACTGGTATTTATCGGAAACTAGGCAGAAGAAACACGTGATCAGAGGCATGGATTTGCAAATACTATAGAAAGATAATGGTGAGCTGAATAGTGAACTTTTATAGAACTTAGTGTCCTGCTTAAACCATGGCGTTATTCTGTTGTTTAAAGTGGTTATTTTGGAAAGACAGTGTTTCTAAAAATATATTGCTTTCCAATTTATAGACAATGAGGTGTGTGTGGGTGTGTATACGAGGTCTGTCCACAAAGTATCAAACCATTGTTAATAAATGAGAATGGTGTTTTTCATATTACATGAGTGGATACTTTCCGGACAGAACTCGTATATATGTGTGTGTGTGTAATTTCTTTTGGAGTTTACATATATTAATATTTATATATAATGTAAGAAAATGGTGACTGCTTTTCAATATTTCTCTCATCATTATGTAATATTAGGCTTTCAGAAACATTGGTAAGAGCTGAGAACTCCAGGAAGTTGTAGGAGAGACTGCCTGATGTATGAATGCACAAGGTAGCACTTACGCTTTGTTGCACAGGCATAATTTACCAACTGAGAACCAAGTTTTTTAATATTATATATATTTCACATCATTTGATGTTTAAAATAAATTCAGTGTGTATACCTCAAGGATCATTCACAACAAATCTGTGCCTGACAGAAGGAATTCATCTGTGAAGTTATTATTTCCACTTCAATCTAAACATATGCCATTGGTGCTCCATCAACATATTCCAAGTATTTCAGAGTTAAATAAATTTGGTCATCTCATTACATAAGGTAGTATATTTAAGATGATTTGTAGCTGGCGTAAAAGTGCCTTGCTAGTGTTGATTAATGGGTCAATTTTAGCCAGCAGCATTATATCTGCAATTAGTTATTCATTTTTTCATTCACTAATTTAAAAGCATACTGTGGATATCAGGTAATTTTTTAGAAATGAGAAGATGGGTAAAATGTACCTGATGATATCTAGGGATCACTTTACCTGGAGAAAGAGAAATAAATATTCAAATAGCTATAGGAAAGTAGTAAAAACTAAAATAGAAGTAAATAAATTGCAATGACAGAAGAGGTACTATTTGATTTTTTTTTTAAGAGATGCTGTGGCTTTCAAAGCCCAGATGTTCATTTTTATCCAGCTGGTAAGGCAGGCAAAAATCAATTTGGTATCTAGCTAAACAAAAAAAAAAAAAAGAAATATAAAGTGTCTTATTTTCATAATATTTACATGTTATCATTATTCCAAGTACTTGCCTTCCCTTTGTGAATTCTAAGATTCGATGTTGCCTAGATTCCTGATAATTAGAGTCTCTGGAATTAAGCAGGAGGCAGCATGAAGAGTTGGAAATAGCACCTACATAGGAGGCAGGTTGTGGTGAACGTTAAATAAGATAATGTATTTAAAACATCTATGTGACATTTGTAGGCACTTCATAGAAGATGGGTGTTTCCTTTTGCACTTCATCTCTGTCATAATCATACTCTGCAAGTTAATACCCACATATAAATTTCATATCATAATGTTTGTCCTCAATACATAACATAGGAGTTGTTTTAGTTTCTTTACTCATTACTGATACTCTTTCCTAACTTTTACTAATGTTTTCTTAGTACTCTTTTCCTTCAAATACTATTCATCAAATCAGAACTTTTGTCTCTAATGCTGATGGAGTGGACAAAGAAAATGAATTATCTTAGTATATTCCCTAAACTGTTAATTTCTGACTGACAAATTCAATATAGGTACTAAATAGTCAGGATCCAGACAGAAAACAAAATTTTATTCACATGGTTCCAATGAAGACACTTCAGTGAAGGGCTTGGGTGTGTGGGATTCAGAGAACAAAGATGGGATATCACAGCACCCACAATCAGCAGCAGTGGGAAATTGTTACTACTTTTAGAACTAGTGGATAAAAAGGACAACATAGTGTTATTTCACCCCAATGAGAGTTGAAACCTTGAAGGGGACCATATGCTAGAAATTGCAGTCAGTTGGCAGATGTACGGTACCAGGGATCAAATTGGGTAAAGGGAAGGAACAGTACTCTACTTTCACTTTCAGATCTTTTGCCAGTGTCTCCCTCCGGTCGAACCAAATAAGCAGCTAGCAAGAGGCAAAACTGATGAAAACTCTTGGAGTCATCCTTTCCAGGCACAAAGCAGGGCAGAGGAGATGGACATATATCAGAGTGGGAGAGCAGGGGAGAATAACCACCATAGTGACAGGATGAAAATTTCTGACACTGTTATTCAGAAACTGTTATTATTCTCCAAGCGTTCCTCTGGATACATAACATTAAGTACTTTGCTAAACCTTCCTGAAGGAAGACTTGATTTGCATTTATTAATTCTTTCCTGTAGATTGCCATGAGTTTTTTTAAAAATTATCTTTATAGTTGTGGAGTCAAATCTTAGTTTATTTTATTAGTTCTCTATGTATGTCAGAGTTCAAAGAATTTTAGATGTGAATTTTCTTAATATTTCAGCTTTACCATATTCTAAACTTTTGGTATGTTCTCTTATTTTTCTTGTTATATCTAATTGTCAATACTTACTTTTAATTTTCTGTTTATTTCAAGAATTACCTTGGACTATCTTTTAAAAATATATTTCCTTGTGCCTGTTTGCTGGAGCTTTTAAAAATATATTTCTAGTTTTATTTTGGTCATAAATATGCCTTGTATAATTTATGCTTCATAGAATTTACATGACCATTGTATTATAATATTTTAATTATTTAAGTGGTGGTGATAAAAAAGTATACAAAGTATAGCATAGATTTCAACACATTTATTACTCATAACATTTGAGTACTCTTTATCTGCAATTATCTTTGTATTTACATGAGCTATTAAGAATTGAAAGAAGTATTTTCTATCTTTATTTTTTTTATGTCACCTTCTGGATTATTAAGAGGTTGTCTTCTATATATCCAAGTGCCATATTACTCAACACATACATATTTATTCTCTCATGTTTTTGTAATAGATTATAAATTTTATAAATATAAAATAATTATTTTCTTCCTATCTAATGCTTTTTACTTCAAATTCTGCATTGTCAAATTCTAGTAGTGTGATCTTTGCTTTATTTGCTTTTTAGTTATATAAAATTTTGTAAGATTTTCATCCAAGTTGTTATCACTGTGCTTCTTTGAAAATATTTCTTTAATATTTCCTTATAAGCAAATGTTCCCAAAGTTGCAGATATCACTTCAGCTTACATATCAATCTTGGTTCAAAATTTTGTCATATGGCCACTTACTAGCATGAGCAGTGATGTCTAAAACTAGGTGCTCATCTGCCCAGCTGAAATCTTGGCAGGGGAGGAGACCAGTGAAATGAATACTGGTGGACAATTAACATAATTAACAATTGTGTTAAATACACAATTAACAAATAATTACTCTGCCACAAATAATACTCTGTATTTTCTAGATGATCTTGGCTTTCCTTTTTTGCCCCAATTTTTTAAACACATTCTTGGACCAAAGTGAAATATATTCAAGTTTGTTTTTTTGTTTGTTTGTTTATTGTGTTTTTTGTTTTTGGCTATAGAGAGTTAGTGAGGTTTGTTCTTGGCTTTGAACTCAGTTTTTCTATGTATCTATAATCTGGAATTCAGATATGTAGTTGAAAATAATAATCCCCCTTTAAATTCTAGCTTTTAACATAAACCCAGAGAATCTCTTCTTTAATGAGGCAATATATATTTTGACTTTCAAGAAAATATTTTTTGATTTTGACTCAGTTGAGTCCATCTTTCATAGCATCTGCTGTTACATGTTTCTGCTAGTAGAAACTACCACATATAGAAATTTATTTGTGATGACTATTCCTTCTAGCATGCAACATCCCTTAAAAATTTGGAAAAATGATAAGAGAAATTGTTTTCTGGTTGTGTTAAATATCAATTTCTCAGTTGTCTGTTTCTTATATTCTGAGGCAGGAGGCAGAGAGTGAAGGAAAAATAAAACAGACAACATGCTATATATAGACAATTTTCATTTCTAATTGATGCTCTTGGACAAGTTATTTTATTTTTTCCAACTTCAAATTCTTCATGTGGATACTATAAGCTGTTACTGAAATATAAAACTTTGGTATTAGTATTTGTGTCTATTTGATGAGATATTTCAATGGCTCAGAAACACTAAGACAATTGAGTCACAAAAAAACAGTTCTACGTTACTGGGTATGGAGGCTAATGAAGGGTATAAGTTATTAATAGGACAAGTAATTCATATATCAAAAATCATAAGAAGACAATGAAAACTCACTTTGTGTCAGGTGCTGTGTTTGATACTTTTCCATATATAAGTGGAAGTAAAATAGAATCTTTTCTCTCAAAGTGTTAATAATGGGGAAGAACATATACTAAAATAAAATCATTTGTGTTAATAATGGAGGGTTTCTGTAATATGTTTTGTGAGACCATTTGTGATATGTTTCTGAGTTACCACTTCATTATGAAATCTCATTTATCAGATGCTATACTCCAATAAAATGAATGGCTTAATAGTTCCTGAACATTCTGGGCTCATTGGGACCTCACCTTGGAAAACTCTTCCCTATCCCTTCACTCCACCTTGTACTCCCTCAGCAATACCCATACGAATAGTTATCAAAATGTTTTGTGACATCCTGTTTACTTATCTGGATTTCTCATGGCACTATCAGCTCTAGGAGAGCAGGGGATGAATCTACCTTGTTCACTACTCTGTTTCAGATATATACTTGGTACAGTGCCTGACAAATCATAGGTGCTCAATGAAGTATTTAACACCATAGATAACGAGAAACAAATATTAGCACAGGGTATTCATTGACTTCTTAATCTTCTTTTCGTGCTAGAGGCAATATTGTTTTTGTCCACCAAAATTCCAAATTCTAAAGGAATGAAGGCCCAAATCATTTGTACAATTAAAATAAAGAAGATAAAGGAAGGAAGATAACGAGAGGAACAGCTATATGATATAGGATGGTGGAATAAGGATGGAAGGAGACATATTTCAGGACTTAGAAAGTGACACAACAGAGTAGTTTCAGAGACTATGTGAATAGGAGATGAAAGGAAATATATATAGTGGTTGTTGTATGTAGTTAGATCCCCTTCACATCCTTCCAAAAAATAATAAGACATTAAAAAATTTTTAAATGCTCTGCAGAAAAGAGCTTTTAGATTATTGTAGTACTTTAAGTACTTAAGAGTGAGTCCAACAGATTTTTAAAAGTGCAGGCGATAACAATGAGAGACTTGATTACACAAAGCAGTGATTATTTCCAGCTCTGGGATTTAGCAGAAGGATTGAAAAAAGTTGTTTGGGCATTATTTGCGTAATATAGAGAAATGTAGAGAAGAACGCTATTCCAGGTGCAGGGGCTACCTTAAATAGCACTCATTTTGAAGACCTAGTAATCAATCATTTCCATTACAGATGTGAAAGTGTTTATATATCAGTTGTCTTGTCTTGACTACTTATATTAGGTTTGATTAAGGATTTTTTTTTCCTTTTCCTTTTAGCTTCTAATTACATTTGTTATAATTGGACAATTTAAGTTGCTAGAAGCAATCTGTATTTCAAAGGAGCTGAAGGTTAAAGCCAGACTACTGGATTGGAGTTAGTTAACACAAAGTTACTGAGTTTATTTGCAGAGTAGTGAAATAATCAACACAAAGCTGGTAAGTTCACTACCCAATAGAGATATATTTTATGGTAGTTTAACTGAACAAAAAACACTTGTTAAAACAATCATGTTACATAATTTCTGTGCTTATCCTAAACCTCAGAGTTGAAGATTGCATTCCTGGGAGATTAAATCAAGCATTGTAGCACTGCTGAATATCACACTAATTGTAAACATAAAGGCAAGAATGATAATTATGATGATACAAACAGAGCATATGTAACTAAAACTTAAAAAATGCATTACCTTAACTGGTTAGACTCCTGCAATCTTCTTGGTCTATTCTATTCCTATGTTTATAAAACTGTAAATGGTCTCTGAAGTTTTCCTTTTTATCTGATTGAGAAATTTAGTGAATAGCCCAGGATTTGAATTCACAAAATAGCTTTATTCTTAAACATTATTAACTAAAATAATTGATTGAATAAATATGAGAAATAAAACAGAGAGAAAAAGAAGGAAGGAGGGAAGCAGGAAGGAGGGTGAGAGGAAAGGAAGGAAGGAATGAAGGAATGAAGGAAAAAAATGTCACATTACTTAGTTAGTGGTAATGTCCCATATAAATTATTTATGCTTATAGTTATTTTATTTTTAACTAACACTAAATAAAAAAAATTAGCCTTTAGCTTTTTCTGCATGTGCTCTATGTTTTACCCAATGTAAACAAAATTATATTAGTTTGGCTTTTTCAGAACAAAGCAGAGACATAATGAGGGCTTTATTAAATTCCATTGTACTCTGTAACTATGCCCTTTGTGTACCACCACAATTGAAAGCCAATTATTTTTAACAGGAAACAAACAGGACCTCTTGAGTATTATATGTTATATGGTCACTGGCTTTACTGAGAACAAGATAAGACATGGAATACATGCCTCTTTTATATACTACCCTCATTTATAATAAACATATAAATAAGTTTTTCTCAACTCTGTTTTGTGTCAGCCTGCAACAAGTACCCCAGGCTTGTAACAACAAAACTGTAAATTGGTTGAAAATATAGCACTGACCTTTGCTGAAGTAACCAATGACAAGATCTTAAATATGCTTCAGGGACACCAAAATGTGTGATATTTTTCTTGTAAAATGTGCTCATTATAGGTGTAAAATATTTTTTCCTGTATATAGAGCATCTGTATCTGCTATCAAATTCAGTCTTTTAGGCAAATTAAAAAAATAAAACTCACTCAAACGAATGGATCTGTAAATAAATGCACGTGCAATGGCTTGATTGTTAGTCGCTATAGAGAAATATTTAAATAGGAAGAAGTAGAAACTTTCTGTTGTGGAAAATAATAAGAAATTGTTTTGTTATTATCTGTGTTCAATAATATTTGGAAAACTGGATTGGCATGATTTATTGATATACAACAAATATTTTCTTTAGTGACCAGGTTGCCGAGCAATTCATGCTAAGTTTGTTTTTTTGTTGTTTGCTTGTTTTTGTTTTTTGTAACATTGAAGAAATTTATATCAGGAACATTGACTACACTAACCAGAACTGGAATGTATTATTGCTGTATACTTACTAATGCTCACTTAGAAATTGATTGATGGTTATAGCATTTTGGGGTTTTGGTTTAAAAGGAGAGTTTATGCTTTGGCATTGCTTATTCCTATTCTGTAGAAGACAACTAGCCACCAAGCAAAGACCATACCTTAGGGCATGTGGCAGCCATGAAAATATGCCTCTTGGATTTCTCACTGGAGACAGAATAATTGACCCATAGCCAAGCTGCTATGTTTGAAATTTATTTTCACATTCATGCCAAGGCAATGCTTACCATTTGCTGCTTCCAGCCAGGAATAGTAGAACTACTCAAAGAAATCTGTTCCTGGAAGACACATAACTAACTACTTTGATGGGAAACTTTGACTCTAGGATTCCCTAAAGAACGGGAGAACTTTCTTTATAACTGTGCTGTAGTCTCAGATGCATCCACTCTACTGTCCTTCTTTCAATTTCTCCTTCATTTTCTTTTTTATGCAGCCTCATACCTGCAGTGTATTCTGATGGCTCTCAGCCTTCCAAGGCCCCTCTCATTTCTTCTTCTTCTTTCGTAGGTATTTTCTGTAATAAATTGTTTTCATGTTTAATCCTGTCTTAGTGTCTGCTTCCTAGACAATCTGACTAAAGGCAGGTAAACGTAATATTATCTATGTCCCATATCATTGTTGCGTAATAGGAGTTTCCCTAGTTCACACCAACTTGGAACCACTATTGCTAACAGAATCAATCATAGCCTTTACCCTTGGAATTATTCTATCCTTCTGTTCTTATCTAATTCCTTCTGTTCTTATCTAATTCCTTAGTCAAGGAAAAGCCAGGGGGCAGTACATTTCTTTAAAAACAGAAGTCCTTTTCTCATATCATTCCCAATGACACCATGAGTATGAGTTGGCACTGATGCTATTGCAGCCTGGAATGAGAGTCCCTTACTTCTGATTCTGAACTCAGACCCACTAAGGAAATTCAGAGCACAGTAATATTTCTTATTGAAAAATGAGAAAGGCTAGAAGAATAAAGCTTTCATCACAGAAAGTCTGAAGACCTTATAAAGGAAGAACTATATAGCAACCCCATTTAAAACAATTTATTAATTAGGCAATCAAATGACCTCCCTCTGTTATAACTTTATGACTTTCTATCTTTTTCCTTATTGACATATGCGATCCATATATTTCAATACATATATTGATGCTGGACAGGGGGGTCTGAGTCATACCCTTGGAACTAGATATTTAGTAATATCAGGATTCCTATATGCTTGCCATTAGTTGCTGAAAGATTCTTAAGATGTCAACATGTCAAGAGAAGGCTACAAAGGGCACTATGAATTAGAAGTTACTATCCTTTTAGTATTTTTTATTTCTTGTTAAGTGGTTAAAAATATAAGATATGGTAGGTTTGAAAATGCCCTTCTTAATGACCCAGGGTCCAGGCCTGCTCCAGTAGACCCAGAGTCCAGGCCAACCTCAGTAAACCCTAATGCCAGCCCAGATGCTGTGGACTGATTCTCCAAGATCAGTCCTGTAAACCCAGGCTCCAGGCCAGCCACCGTGGACCCAGAACTCAGACTGTGCCCAGGGACTCAAGCTCCAAATCCACCGCAACACCAGGGTCCATGTACTTAGGGTCCAGGCCCATTCTAGTGGATCCAGACATGGCAGATCGCAGCACCTGGCCAGTACCTGCAGACTCAGTTTAAAGGCTTACTGCAGAGCCAGGTCAACCACTGCAAACCCAGGCTTCAAGCCAGCCCCCACAGATAATGTTTCTGGGCCTGACCCCTTGCTGACCCAGGCTTCAGGGTGACTTGCCCAAGGAAACCAGCAGCAAGCTTGCCCTGAGACCATGCCAGATGACCTGGTCACAATCTCTGTACAGGCTGACTGATGAAGAACTTCTCAGACAAAGCCAGTCTGCAAAGACTGGAATATGTTCCCATTTCTTCAAATGCACATACCTCAATGGAAAGTAACAAGAAAGATGATAAACCAAGGAGGCATAAAGCCACAAAAAGAACACAATAAATTTCCAGTGGCTGACTCCAAAGAAATGAGACATACTAACTGCCTGATAAAAAATTCAAGGTAATTTCTCTAAGGAACCTCAGTGAAGTTCAAGCAAACACGTAAGAACAATTCAGTGAAATCCAAAAGACAATAAATAACCAAAATGAGAAATTTAAAGGGAGATTGAAATTTATAAAAAATCAAACAAAAATTCTGGAGCTAAAAAATACAGTGAGTGAAATTTTAAAATTCAAGGGAGAGCATAAATAGCAGAACTAATCAAGAGGACAGACAACATCTGTGAACTTGAAGATGGGTTATTTGAAAATAGAGGTGAAAAGAAAGAATGAAAAAAGGAAGAAAGCTTACAACAGTTATGGAACAGCATGAAAAGAGTAAATAGTCAAGTCATAGATATTCAGGAAGGAGAAGAGAAAGAGAAAGGGGGATTTTAAAAAATAATATCCTGTACCTGGATATCTGAGAAAAGATATTCAGGTACAGGAAAGTCAAATGTTTCCAATCAAATTCTATTCAAACAAGATTACCCCATGTTATAATAAAACTGTAGAAAATCACAGACAAACAGAGGATCTTAAGAGCAATCAAAAGAAAAGAAACAAATAACATATAAGGGAGCTCCAATAAAGCTAGCCAACCAAAAATACTGTTCCTAAAATATTGTCCTTCAAAATGAAGAAGAGATAGACTTTCACAAACAAATAAAAGCTGAGGAAGATTGTTGCTGCCAGACATATCTTACAAGATATGATAAAGAGAGTTCTTCAAGATGAAGGAAAAGGATACTAATTAGTAAAACAAAAGCATATCAAAATTCCAATGACATTCTTCACAGAAATAGAAAAAAAAATCCTATAATTTGTATGGAATCACAAAAGGCCCAAAATGTCAAAGCGATCTTGAGCAAAAAGAGGAAAACTAGAAATATCACAACACCTAACTTCAGACTACATTATAAATTTATAGTAATCAAAACAGCACAGTACTAGCATAAAAATAGAGACATAGACCAATGTAAGAAAATAGAGATCCTAGAAATAAATCCATGCATTTATAGTCAATTAATATTTGACAAAGGTGCTGAGAACACACAATGGGCAAAGGATAATCTCTTCACTAAATGGTGTTGGGACAACTGTATGTTCACATGCAGAAAAATTAAATTAGAACTTTATTTTACACCAGATATTAAAGTCAACACACAATAGATTAAATGTTTAATCCTAAGACCTTAAAATGTAAAACTACTAGAATATAAGATAAGGGGAAGCAACACGACATTTTTCTGGACAATGGTTTTTGAGATATGATACAAACAACACAAGTAACAAAAGCAAAAATAGACCAGTGAAATTGCATTACACTAAAAAGCGTCTGCACAGCCAATAAAACAGTCAACAGAGTGAAAAGACAACCTAGAAAATGGGAAAAACATTTGCAAACCATGTATCTGATAAGGAGTTAATATCCAAGATATATAAGGAACTCAATCAACTCAACTCAACTTCTGTAAGAAAACAAATAACCTGATTAAAACCTGAGCAAAGATCTGAATAGATATCACTCCAAAGAAGACATACACATGGCCAACAAACATTTGACATCACTAATCATCAGAGAAATAAAAATTAAAACCACAATGAGCTATTACCTGATGACTGCCAAGATGGCTATTATAAAAAAGACAAGATATAACAAGTGTTGGAGAGAATATGGAGAAAAGAGAACACTTGTACACATTTGGTGGGGATGTAAATTAGTACAGACATATGTAAAATAGTATGGTGGTTCCTCACAAAATTAAACATGAAACCACTGTATGCTCCAGCAATCCTACTACTAGGTATATAGCCAAAGGAAATGAAATCAGTATGTTGAAGAGATACTCTGTACTCTGATGTTTATTTCAGCATTATTCACAATAACAAAGATACGGAATCAACCTAAGTGTTCATCAATAGAATGGATTTTAAAATGTTGTACATAAACTCAATGGAATGCTATTCAGCCTTAGAAAAGAAGGAAATTATGTCATTTGTGACAAAATGAATGAAACTGGAGTACATTATGTTCAATGAAATAAACCAAGCACAGAAAGACAAATGTAATATCACATGATCCACTTATATATGAAATCTAAAAAAGTTAAACTCAGTAGTAGGAAAGAGAATGGTGGTTACCAGGGGCTGGAGGAGATTAAGGGTTGTGGAGATATTCATCAAATGATAATAAATTTCAGTTATATAGGAGGAATAGGTTGAAGAGATCTACAACATGGTGACTATCGTTAATAACAACGCATTATTTTCTTGAAAACTGCTAAGAAAGTAGATTCTTAGTGTTCTCACCACAAAAATATGAAAAGTATGTGAGGTAATACATATGCTAATTAGCTTGATTTAGCTATTCCATAATGTATACATATTTCAGAATAACATGCTGTACATGATACATTTATACAATTTTTATTTTGTAATTAAAAACATAAATTTTGCAAATATAAAATGTCCTCCTTAGAAAAAATATAGCCGTGATATTGGCTTGAAATATTTTAATGCCAGCCATTTGTGGAATTATATTTCCACCAGTATTAAAAAATTCTCCTGCTTTTGTCAACCATGCTGATATTTGCATTCATTCATTCACCCATTTATTTATCAAGCAATTTCCTCTTAAATAATTCAAAAACATTTATTGATTAGTATGAACTGAATAAAGTACTGTGATAGCCCAAGGACTATTAGTGCTGATCACAATGGTTCCAGTCATTCTAAAGACTAAGATCCTGAAAAGGAGTATTTTTTTTTTTTTTTTTTTTTTGAGACAGAGTCTCACTCTGTTGCCCTGGCTAGAGTGCCGTGGCATCAGCCTAGCTCACAGCAACCTCAAACTGCTGGGCTCAAGCCATCCTCCTGCCTCAGCCTCCCGAGTAGGTGGGACTACAGGCATGTGATACCATGCCCGACTAATTTTTTCTATATATTTTTAGTTGTCCAGCTAATTTCTTTCTATTTTTTAGTAGAGACGGAGTCTCGCTCTTGCTCAGGCTGGTCTTGAACTCCTGACCTTGAGCGATCCTCCCGCCTCGGCCTCCCAGAGTGCTGGGATTACAGATGTGAGCCACTGTGCCCAGCCCAAGGAATTAACAATGTATTTAGGTACAGGCACATTTTTAAGTGTGGTTGGGCAGCTGATTGAGTTCATAATTAGATGCCTTTATTTTCACCATGAAGAAGGTGTCCACTTAAGTAAAAAGTAACCAAAGTAGCTCGAAAGCTTGAAGGTGCCCACACCATTCTTATGGGAAAGAAAATGATTAAGTAATGGAGCTCAATGTGGAGAGGATACATGATGTCTGCATGTATCATTGATGTTGTGAAAGGAATCAAGATAATGGTTCTCTCTGATATAGATTGGTACCTGTTGTATTTATGAAAAAATTATGCCATTTATTTAACCAAATATTTAAGTGCATAATAGATGACAGATACTCTACTAAGCATTGAGAACAAGAAAAAAAAATGACAGATAAAATTGGGTCTCACATCTCAAGGACCTGCCTAAACAAAACAAAGGTTGAATATACAGATAATTAAATTGAAAAGCAGAAGTATTATGCACACATGGTAGCTATTACATGGATTTCACCCTTAAAGTATCTGGAATTAAACAACAGCTCCACAACTTTGTAGTTGAGCATACTTACGCAATACCCTTAACTCATATGCCCTTTTTTTGTCTCTAAAATCCAACTAATAGACTACATAGCTGGAGCATATATGTGAATCACTTTGTAAATTCTAAAGTTCTATAAAAATATAGTTTTCTTCATTATTATGTGTTATGTAAGTATTTTAAAGTTAGGGAGAGAGAGACACACACAGAGAGATGTTCTGATTAGAATGTTTAAAGATGTTTCACAGAAGAGATTAAATTTGTCTCAGGCTTTGAAGATTTGTGTAGCCATTGACAATTAAGGTAACAAAGTTATAAGTAGAGGGAAGCATGTCAGCATTAATTTAGGGAAGACAAATCACAACTCCTATTAAAGAATGGAAAGCAGACTAGATTGCCTAGAAAGCAAGGCATAAAATGTGATTGTGGCTGTATTTTAAAGGTTTTGAATTCTATATTAAACAGCTGTCACTTAAATTATGGCTAGAATACAATCTGAAACTTAACTGAAGACATTCTATAAAGGACTGAGTTTTCTACCCCTCTATATACAAACTCATTTCATTACACTTTACCTTTGCTTAACATTTTCCAGTAACACTGTTTTTCTTTTGGTTTCTTTTTTTTTATTTCAGCATATTATGGGGCTACAAATGTTTAGTTTCATATATTGCCTTTGCCCCAACTGAGTCAGAGCTTTAAGCATGTCCATCCCTCAGATGGTGAATATTACACCCATTAGGTGTGAATAATATAAAAACTTCTATGCACATAAACTTGAAAATGTCGAGGAAATGGACAAATTCTTAGAAACAGACAGCCTCCCTAGGCTCAATCAGGAAGAAATAGAATTCCTGAACAGATCAATATCAAGTATCAAAATTGAGGCAGCAATAAAAAACCTTCCTAAAAAGAAAAGTCCCAGACCAGATGTTTTCACATGCAAATTTTACCAGACCTACAAAGAAGAACTGATACCTATCCTCCAGAAATTATTCCACAACATCAAAAAGGAAGGAATTCTTCCCAACACATTTTATGAAGCCAACATCATCCTGATACTAAAACTAGGAAAGGATGCAACCAAAAAAAAATAGAAAAGAAAACTACAGACCAATATCTATTATGAATATAGATGCAAAAATTCTCAACAAAATCCTAACAAACCAAATTCAGGTACTTAGGAAGGATACCAATTGGATATCAGACTGAGATGGGTGGGGGGACGTGGGGGGAGGGGATGGGTATATGCCTACATGATGAGTGCGTTGTGCACCGTCTGGGGAATGGTCATGTTTGAAGGTGCTGACTCGGGGAGGTGGGGGTGAGGGGAGGGGATGACTACATGGTGAGTGCCAGACACACTGTCTGGAGAATGGACACGCTTGAGGCTCTGACTCAGGGGGATGGGCGGGACATGGACAATGTATATAACCTGAACTTATGTACCCCCATGATGAGCTGAAATAAAAAGAAAAAAAAAAAGAAAGTCAAATTCAGTCTATGTTTGATTCACATGGAATCTCAAAATGATGAATTCCAAATAAAGCTGTATTAAGCCTTAAAAAAAAAATAATGCATCATGACCAAATGCGCTTCATCCCAGAGGTGCAGAGATTGTTCAACATACACAAATCTATAAATGTAAATCACCACATAAATACAAGTAAAAACAAAGACCATATGATCCTCTCCATAGATGCAGAGAAATCATTTGACAAAATTCAGCACCCTTTTATGATAAGAACACTTAACAAAATAGGCATAGATGTGACTTCCCTAAAATGATACAAGCCATATATGACAAACCCACAGCCAATATCATACTGAACGGGGAAAAATTGAAAGCATTTCCACTTAGAACTGGAACCAGACAAGGTTGTCCTCTATTACCATTTCTATTTCAACGTAGTGCTGGAAGTCCTAAGCCACAATCAGACAAGAGAAGGAAATCCAGGACATCCAAATGAGGTCAGAAGAGGTCAAACTATCACTCTTTGCTGACAATATGATCTTATATCTAGAAAACAACAAAGACTCTACCATGAGACTACTAGAATTGTAAATTCAGCAAAGTCTCAGGTTACAAAGTCAATGGACAGAAATCAGTATTATTCCTATATGCCAACAACAGTCAAGCTGAGAACCAAATCAAAGACTCAATACCCTTCACAATAGCAACAAAGAAAATAAAATACCTAGGAATATATTTAAGGATGGAGGTGAAAGACCTCTACAGGGAGAACTATGAAACACTGAGGAAGTGAATAGCCGAGGACATAAACTGGTGGAAAACCATACCATGCTCATGGGTTGGCAGCATCAACATTGTTAAACTGTCTATACTACTCAAAGTGATCAATGGATTCAATGCAATCCCTATTAAAATACCAACATCATGTTTTGCAGATCTAGAAAGAAATAATTCTATGCTTTGTATGGAAGCAGAGAAGACCGCGTACAGAAAAAGCAATCTTAAGCAAAAAGAACAAATTGGGAGGCATCTTTTGGTTTCTTAAACATGATACATTCTTTCATGTTTCCAGATCTTTCCAACCACTTTCATCTGTAGATTTACAGTTTTCTTATCAGTCAAGTTTCAATTTAAAGATTCTCTTTTTAAAGAGGTCTTCTCTTTCTACCTTATGTAAAGTAAAACACCTATTGTTCCATGTCTTAATGACTTTTTCTTTTATGACACAAGTTATAGTTTTTAATTATTCTATCTTTATCTGTTTCTTTTTCCATTCCCTACTCTCCTGTTTACCTCTTACTCAGAACATAAACTCTATGAGGGTAGGGATTGTTCTTATTTTTCTCACCATTCATTACTTAACATATTATCTAATATACAGAGGTGCTCAATAAATATTTGTTGAATAAATATATTCATAGATTTTTTAAGGACTTGTATAATTTTAAGCATGGAAAATGTCTAAGTATAAAGAACTATATTTTTGAAGATGAAAGATAAAAGTATAGTTTAAAACAGTAAACTATTACTAGATTGCATAATGAATTATAAAATATGAGGGTGAACACAAATTAATTAGTTGTTATTGCAACAGTCATGTATTTATTAATGAAGATTTGATTAACTGAGCATTGCAGAAGAAAAGGGAAGAAGAATGGGACTCTTCAGAGCTTGAGAAGGAAAAAATAGGACTCATAACAGAATAGAAATGGGGCAGAAGGTTGAATTCAAAGATGAAAAAATCAGGGAAGCATGATTTTTCTCTGTTATTTCATCTAGTAGGAAGTATTCCACCTCTGTTTAACCTTCTCCTAGCTGGAGGAAGGTGATACCAAACCATTCCAAGAGTTCCTGATAGTTAACTTGATTTAATCCAGTATATTATGAACAGGGCTATAGAGCTTGAACACTGAAGTACATTGTTAAAGAAATACTTAAGAGAAATTTATTACAAAGTTTCCAATTTTATCATTTGAAGGTAAGGTCATTCTGAATTTCTGTTGTAAGTTTCACATGTCAGTACTTTATAGCTCAACCATTTCAAATGACAGGGAAATCATTCTTCACTAGTTGTCAACACAAAGAATTTCATGTTTTAACTTTGAGAAAATACTAAAAGGGACTTTCTCAGTTAAACACATTCAAGTTGCTTTCTAAAAGCCTTTGGGAAATTTTCAAACCATAACTGTAGGGTTTGATAACCATAAACACATAGAAATTGTATTAATTTCAACCAAGGACATTATTACAGTTAAGATTATTTAAGCCAAATCTATTTCCTCTGGCATTCAAATATGAATGCATAGAAGGGCAAGTATTATAATAGAAGAATAACTGTTATAATTTCAAGTAAATTAATCAACATCAGTATTGAAACTTAATAGCTCATGGAATACATAATTTCCTTCTATGTAGCAAAAAGTTAACCAGCTGTTGGTGCCTGACTGATAATTACAGCAATTTTGGTGGTACTAGTGATTTCTTTACTTTGAGGTTCTTGTAACTCCACAGGAAACAGTGCTAATATTTGTTATATGATGTTTTATTATGTAACACTTGCTAATATGCTGTTTTGCATCACACATTTAAAATATAAAGTATCAACTTACTGTTATTTAAACAAGTTTAGGTTGAATAGGATGTTTGTATTGTATTGTTTTTTATCTTTCAAAAACTTTTTAAATACATCACTTAATTTTCTCTTCACAGGAGCTCTATATAGTGTATGATAACAATTGATCATTTCAAAGATGAAGAAATAAAGTTGACTATAGTTATATATATATTTACATACATATATATATATATATATGTGTATATATATATATATATAAAAAATAGTTTATACAAGGCAGAGAAAATACTAAAATCTAGCTTTGTAACCACTGTGACCTTGTGCTAGTCATCTAGCTTTCTGGAGCATAATTTTTCTCACTGCCAAATGCAGGTAATATCATCTGCTCCTACTCTCTGTGAAAATGCTAAAACTATAAAGTACTGAGCAGGTATAAGTATCATAGTTTAGTCCCAGGCATTCCTGATATAATCCTTTTCCTTGATTCTTATGAGAATGATAGATTTTGGGAAATAAGTTGTCACTGTGCTGGACTTTGCAATTACTATAGTTCTCACTTAAATTCGGGTGAAAGAAAGGATGTAGGAGAAAAAAAATCTCTGTATCAGTTTCATTAATATTGATATAATTTGAATTTTACAGATTAGAAAATAAAATCATAGAAATTAAGTAATTTTCACACATTGAATTGGAATATGTAGACTTCTTATTTGAATACAAGTATGTTCAACTCTACCCTGAAACTATAGTATAGAAGATAAAAGTGTATGCTCTGGAGTTCTAGGCTGTGTGACTGAATTCTCCCTCCACTATAAGACTATGGAAAAATTACTTAACCCATTATCACCTCAATTCCTCATCTATTCAAAGGATATGCTAACAAGGTATACCACTGCATAAGCTTGTAATGAAGATTAAATGCAGAGTGTTTAAAACAGAACCTAGCACATAGTAAGAAAACTATAAATATTGGTGGCAATGACTTTTTTCTCCTTCTCTTCTTTTTTTCCTTCTTAATTTAGTATCTTACATCTTCTTTTTATAATTTTGATATTAAAATATATATACGTTTTACTTTCCCAGATATTTTTAAATTGCAGAAATGAGACGTGTAACACATTTTACTATTTTTTAAATTGTACAAATGACTCTTAAAGCAATATTAGCTGGATTTTAGAAATTAAAACATACCAAGGATGTTCAATTTGTAATAACAATGACTTATTTTGACATTTTTATTTTCCTGAAGTAATTTCTGGTGTCAGCGAAAATTTAAAACAAAGATATTACTGTTATTCATATGTGCTATTTTCTTTCAAGTGTCTTCATCTTAAAACAAAGGAATGATGGGAACTTGACAGTAGATATTAATAAGAAACAATTGTAAGACAAACCCATCTATCAGTAATGTTGACAAACCCCAAAATGGATTATAACTAAATTACTATAAAATAATTGGAAGAATGATTTCTTGATGATTGATTAATTTTTC
This sequence comes from Lemur catta, assembly GCF_020740605.2. NCBI lineage: Eukaryota > Metazoa > Chordata > Mammalia > Primates > Lemuridae > Lemur > Lemur catta. Next base: position 29,040,035 of record NC_059137.1, read on the forward strand.
ATAAAATCTAACTTCATAGTGCAAAGTCAACAAAACCCATTTCAAAAAAATTTTTTTAGATATAAGTGCAAGTATTGGTTCTTTCTGCAATGTCATATGATTTAAAATAATCCAAAAGGTAGCAAATATTTTATTTTCCAGTTTGCCAAAACTACAACATTTTTATGGGCTTGTGATGGATAAAAATTTCAACTTCATGATATGTGTAATATTCTTCCATAATAGATGAACATTTCATTAGAAACTTTTCCTAGTAGATTTTGATATGCCTTCTTAAATGCTTTTTCCATCTGAAAGTTATTTATGTTTATTCCTAAGATCTAAAAGATCAGAGCCACATACTCTGTATTGAGTAAAACTTATTCAATATTCTGTATTGAGTAAAAAATACTTATTGAGTGTTCTGTATTGAGTAAAACTTGATGTAATATTTGAAGAGATTCTTAGAACCAAAACTAGTTTGGGTAAATACTATTTATATAGAAGAGTTTTATAATAAATATACAGTCATTATCTTTTTTAAGGAAAGTGTTAACATAACATTGTGAAAATAAAAGTAAATAAAAAGGAATGTGCACACATATTAAAAATATTCTCAACCTGAATTTACCCATATATTTACAAAGTGTATGTAAGTATAATCATAATACACACAATATATGTTCTGTATTTTCTCTTGATACTATGCCACACATCTTTTTATACTTCTGCATATTCTTAATAGTTGTGATTTTAAAAGTGAGCATCATTTTCCACTTAGTACTTGATCATTAGAATCACTTGAGATGATTTTTAATTATGGAGATTCATGATAACATCATATTAAATTTTTATTTAGTAAGTCTGAAATGAGTCTAGGAATCTGTATTTACAAAAAGTGTCCCATGTAACTCCTATTAATGGGCTTTATATGTGAAACAATTACTCTAGTTAAGAATATCTTTTTAATTAGTCATTCATCATTTTTATGTAATAATAGTATATCTAAATGTTTTTTCATTATTAAAAAAACACAATAATTATCATTATAAGGAGATTGTATTATTTTTTAATTATTTCCTTAGGATAAAATATGTATAATTTTAATTATTGGATTTGGTTTATGACCATTTTATGATTCTTGAAAGCTATTGCAAATTTATTTTCCATAAATTCCTATTTTAAACTTCTTTAAAATTATATTTAATCATTCAGTTTTTCTGAAAACTTATACCTATATTGAATATCATATTTTAAAAATTATCATAGTTAAGTTATGGCTCCACAACTTCATTTCTTTAATTGCTTACAGTAGTTAGAAATGTATCCATATGCATCTTTCCTACATGCCCTGTTTGAACTTTTTTTATATTTTCATTTTTTTTTTGTGGTATTCTCATTGTTATATACTTCACTGGTATATTTTGGTTTTCATATAATTTTTAAATATTATAAATATTAAAAAATGATTGAAATAGGTAGGATGCTTTCACTTTTGGATAATAGACACTCACAAATGAAATTAGCATAAATGATAAAGATATAAAGTATCTTCCTTGAGAGTCCAGAGGGTCCAGAGCTTCAGAGGTGAGGTCAGCGTACTTCACTAGTGAGGGTGCAAGGTCAGCCCTCAGGCTCTGCTTTTCTGCAGTCATCTGCCTTCTTCCTCCTTAACATGTTGGCTCAAGCTAGTAGGAATTCTAGGTGTTACATCTGGAGGTGAAAATTTCCAGAAGAAAAGGGCCCTATTCTTTCAGTATGTATTTCTGCGAAGACAACAAACCTTTGTCAGAAAATCACCAATAAACTTTCTCTATGTCATTTGCTAGAATTAGATCAGATTACGTTTTCTTAAATCAGACATTTATGAAAGAAATAGGATTATGAATGGGTGAATCAAAATACTATCTTCCCCTGAAGATAGGGATAACATTATACAATTTATGACATTTAGGGAGTAAAAAAATAAGGATAGATGTAACAAATAATGACTAATATTATAGCTATTCATTTATGGTTAGGTAAATTACCTATTTTTGACTAGTTCAAATATTTTATTTTATATTTTTCTGTGGGTGCTATTAAAGTGTATCACTCAGATCTCCAGGAGCATAGCCAACTAACAGTCTTGATGATCCACTGAACTGCACTGAGGTCTGAAGATTTTTCCTGCCTACTCCAGTTCCCTCCCTCTTTATTCTATGCAGGACTTTCCCCAAAAGGTTTTTTACACCTCTAATTCTGTTTCTTGGAGGACCCAAGCTGACATGTTATCTAATCATTTGATGCATCCCAAGGTGTGATATATTGCATACGGTATTTCCATCTATACTGATAATTACTCAGTTATTTAATTGTTGATTTTATTTAATTATGTATTCTATGAACCAAGCTCCATGGTAGGCAACAAGGATATAAGAATTATAGAAAAGTTTACTTCTGTCAAGTACTCATGGCTTTAAAAGTTGATGGAGGCGGATAAATACATAAAAATAGAAAGCACTCTAAATGAGGTATAAACAAAATTTGAAAACTCAGTGGAGGAAGATACCAAACCTTTCTTCTTTGGAAGTCAATATAGACTATCAAAAAGTTTCTATTAAAGTTGAATTTCCTGGGTGGAATATAGAGGTATTGGCTTCTATAATGTATTAGGCCAATGTTAGCTATAACAAGATAGATCTAAAAGGGTGTAATGGCTCAAACCAAATAGACATTTACTTTTTATTTATGCAACCATCTCAGGTTGGTGGGGACATTCTCCTCCATACGGTTATTTGGAATTCACCTTTGAAGTTAGGGATACAGTTGTGTGATTTGGTGGACTTAGTAAGTAGGGAATCGAGGAGACAAATGGAAATTCAGCAGGCAACAAATGGTGTCCAATGCTGTAGTCATTCATGTGCAGTTTTGTAAATATCCCATTCCATTTTGGTTAGTTTGAAGGTTTGATTTTATATATTTGTGGCAGCCCTCAAAGCGTGCCACTCAGATATCCTTCCAGAGAAAACTTGAAGGGAAAAACGAGAAAGACCCAACTATGTATGTGATGATTTTATTGGTAAGGCATAAAAATGGCATGTCTCCTTTGCTCATGTTCTATTGTCTGGAATCCAGTGATCTGGCATATCCAGCTATGTGGGGAATTGGAAAATAGTGTCTGTGCCAAGAAAGAAGAAACCCAGCATTCTCTACTACACAGGTATGAATAATGTGCACAATGGTAGAGTTGTTAAAGTTCTCAGAAGTTTTGCAGAAGTAAGAATTTAATGCAGTTGGAGTGTAGGATGCATGAGTAAAATGAAAGTTAATGAGGCTGAAGAAACCAGTAGTTCTTCCAATGCTATTAATTAAACTCCTAAATTTATGCAAAGATTTTCATGCTTATTTAATGCTACTAAAATTTTATATATAATTCAATCTATTTTTGGCATCTTATCTTTTCCCTTGGTCAATTTTGCTATTTTGTGACATTATTACATTGTTCTAATTATTTTACAGGAATTACAAAGCAAAGGGAGCTCATTTGAATAGAACTATCAGTGTAATTATGTCTTATTTATAGACAACATATTTAAACTAACACCAAAGCTTATAGTTAATCTGGGCTTCATTTGTTTAGGGTTACTTAAAGTAGAAAATTTGCATTCTAATGTTGTATTTATTCAGCAATATGTGTTTCCAAAAAGAAAAGTCTAAAATAACAGTATAACAAATTCCTCTGGCATAAATAAATAAATAAATTCCATCCTCCTTAGGATAAATTTTTACCTAGGTCCTCTCTAACACCTTGAAATTATGTCATTAAGGGGGGAGAATCAGGATATTTTGTGTTTCAATATTTCTTTTAATTGCTTAAAATTATTTAGATATAAATGGACTTTCAGAGATACCCTTATTCACTCATTAGATTGGCAATAACAGCCACAACAAAATTTGACAATAAAAAGGACTAGTGGGACTTTGGGGAATGAAAATTCTCATAACCCCTCTGGTAAGAGTATAAATTGGTAAAAATGTTTTATAGCACAACTTGGCAGTACTTAGTAAAACTAAAAATGCACAATGCACATAGAGAAACTCAATAATTCTGTTCTAGGTAATTCTCTAAAGAATATTTTCACAAGTACAGACAGAAATTTCCCTTTAGCAGAGTTCAGAATGAAAAAAAGTATTGAATCAACCCAACTGCTTCTCATCAGAGGGATGGATATATAAAATATGATATATTTATAATATGAAATTCTGGAATTTTACATTACAGATAAAAGATTGACTGAGAACCACATATGGAATATTGACAGATAAAAAATGTGAGTGGGAAAAAAATAAGGTATAGAGTGATAGGTTTGGTATCACATATTATGCAAATTACACAAAATACACTTCTAGCAGAGGAAGGCAAGTAATGGTTCTGGAGATGGGAAAAAAAGGTGATTCCATCTTATATGCAATACTAAATTTATTAATCTAAAATATAAAGCAAGTATGACCAAATGTGAGAAACTTAGGACATATGTATTTATTTTATTATTCTTTCTGATTTTATATTTTTAAAGTTTCTTAGAAAAAATATTTTTAAAAAATTATGAAATATACCCATAATTCCTAACTAGAGTTAAATTAGTGGACAATAAGTTTATTGATTAGAAATATTGTTAGTCTTTAGCGCCTTAGATTTAGAGGGGGAGGCTGGAAGATGATAAATGCTATTGCTTAGTCTGATGTTTGTTCAATATTCTATATGGATAGCATCTCAGAAAAACTGAGTTAGACTAATCTACTTGTGCACAAAATTAACTTCTAAATAGAGTGTTCCTCAGCACCAGAAGGAAGGTAACATTTGCAAATCTCTACAGTGTCAGCCAATGAGTATTTGAGGAAACATAATTCTTAACATACATGAGTTAAATTTTTAAAAATGTGTAACATAGGGTTTCTCACAGGGAAGGATGACTTGCCTATAACAAATGACTTAATTTTTTTTTTTTAAGATAGGGTCTCACTATGTTGCCCAGGCTGGTCTCAAGCTCCTGGCCTCAAGCAATCCTCTTGCCTGGGCCTTCCAAAGTACTGGGATTACAGATGTGAACCACTGCACCTGGCCTAGTTAATAAACTTTTAACATCTACTTTGTCAGCTCAGAAATCTATTTTGTTTCTTGACATGCTTCCTTATTTTCAACTATTGTTTCCAGAATAGATGGATGAGATTGTTGTGTTTATTAAAAGGGATAATATACATACAAATAGGTTCTCAAATAGAACCTGGCAAATATCAAAAGTAAGTATTACTGTTATTAAAGAATAATTCTATCCATATATTTTTCTAATTTATTTTTTAATTGGTACATAATAATTGTACATGTTCATGGGGTGCAGTGAGATGTTTCACTCCATGTGTACATTGTATAATGACTGAATCAGGGTATTTATCATTTTCATAATCTCAAACATTCATTGTTTCTTTGTGGTGAAAACAGTTCTCTCTTTTAGCTATTTTAAATTACATCATACAATATTATTAACTATATTCACCTTCTGCACAATAACATGCCAGACATTATTTCTCCTATTAATTGTGACCCTGTACCCATTGACCAGTCTTTCCTTATTCTTCCTTCTGCCTCTCTTCCCCAGCTTCCAGTAACCACTATTCTACTCTCCACTTCTATGAGATCAGCTTTTTTAGATTCTGCATATGAATGATATTGAGTGATATCATGCAGTATTTGTCTTTCTGTGCCTGGCTGATTTCATTTAACCTAATGTCCTCCAGGTTCATTCATGTTGCTGCAAATGACAGGATTCCATTCTTATTTATAGCTAAATAGTATTTAATTGTGTATATATACTATCACATTTTCTTTATCCATTCATCTGTTGATGGACATCTGGACTGAGTCCATATCTTGGTTATTGTGAACAGTACTGCAGTAACCATGGCAGTGTGGACATCTCTTAGACATACTGGTTTCATTTCTTTTGGGTATATACCCAGTAGTACAACTGATGGATCATATGGTAGTTCTATTTTTAACTTTTTGAGGAACCTCCATTAGTGGCTGGACTAACTCTAAAACAGTGTTTAAGAGTTCACCTTTCTCCACATCCTTGCCAGAATTTGTTACCTTTTGACTTTTTGATAATACTCATTCTAATCAGGGTGATGTGATATCTCATTATGGTTTTGATTGGCATTTCCCTAATGATTAGTGATATTGAGCATTTTTTCATATACATGTTGGCCATTTGTATGTCTCCTTTTGAGAAATGTCTATTAGGGCTTTTGCCCATTTTTTAATCAGATTATATTTTTTCTATTTTGCTGCTGGGTTTTTTGAGTTCCTTATATTTTCTGGGTGTTAGCCCTTTGTCAGATGTATAGTTTGCAAATATTTTCTCCCATTTGGTAGTTTTTCTCTTCATTGTGTTGATTGTTTTCTTTGCTGTGCAGAAGCTTTTTAGTTTGATGCAATCCCATTCGTCTACTTTTGTTTTCATTGACTGTGCTTTTGAGTTCTTGTCCAAAAATTCTTGCCTAGACCAAAGTCATGCATCATTTTCCCTATGTTTTCTTCTAGTAGTTTTATGGTTTCAGGTTTTACATTTCAGTATTTAATTCATTTTGAGTTGAGTTTTGTATATGATGAGAGGTAAGGATCTAGTCTTATTCTTCTATTCATGTAAGTTTTTAACTGAAGCTAAATTGTTGTGCAATTCTTTCCCATGTTTTTTCTTTTTATGAGATGCTAATAAAAATAAACAAGCAGAATACTATTAAATAATTGGAAAGTAAAAGGAAAATGATTAATCAGAAGACAGACGAGCACTGTTTTGTTAAAATTATTGAAAATAATTGTATTTTACCTATAATGGCTTCCTATCCTCATACCAACTTTACGATATTAACAAGCTGGTTTAATAATCTACATACACGTTGCTTTTGTGCCTTATTCTTTCCCTGCAACATCCCATGTAAGCCCTAATTGGGAACTTGAATATCTCAGTGCCCATAATGACAAGATGGTACTTTGTGAAACTCAAACTATGTGCAAGTATCAAAGTTTTCTATTTATTTATAATCGTTCACTTAAGCCACCTAAAAGCTATGCAGGGAAACACACTAAAGGCCTCACTTTCAGCCCTCATTTAATCAGAACCAAATTGCATCTGTAGGGCTTTGCTCCTCACTTGGGCAGCAAACATACGTCAGTGCCCTCAACCAGCTACACGTAGCAGAAAAGAAATAAAGGGCAGAAAATAAACAGCCTCAATCTCAGGAAGAGTTGTTGCCTCCAGAGAGTGCTGCTGCGTCAGGCAACTGTCTTCTCTGAGTCTCCACAGTGGAGAATTCTCCCCATCTGAGCACTTCCAGTGCTGATCTGTAATTGTCCATTTTCCTGTTTGTTTCCCCTGCTTCTTACAGATCTCAAGGCAAAACTGGTACCAGGTTCATATCCATCCCCAACATAAAACACAAGGATTAAAAAAAAAAATAGGCACTGGTCATTTTTTGTCTGAATGAATAAAAAAGTAAGTGGTTAGAGATCCTACTAAGTTTTTCTCCAACCCAAAAATATACATTGTGATTCACCATTGTCTAAGTCCTTTGTTTTTACTGATTCTTGAGTGAATCGCTACTAAGATTAAGACAAAAAGGACATGAATTAATTTGTCCTTTGACTGAGATTGTGTCTCTACTATATGGACTAAGATTCATATATGCCAATACCATTCAATCGGAGAACCAAATTAAGGACTCAATACCTTTCAAAATAACAACAAAGAAAATAAAATATCTAGGAATATATTTAACTAAAGAGGTAAAGGACCTCTATAAAGAGAACTATGAAATGCTAAGGAAGGAAATTGCAGAACACGTAAATAAGTGGAAATCCATACCATGCTCATGGATTGGAAGAATTAACATCGTTAAAATGTCTATACTACCCAAAGCAATCTATAGATTCAATGCAATTCCTATTAAATTACCAACATCATTTTTCACAGATTTAGAAAAAATAATTATACACTTTGTATGGAATCAGAGAAGACCCCGTATAGCAAAAGCAATCTTAAGCAATAAAAACAAAATGGGAGGTATTGATTTGCCAGACTTCAAACTATACTACAAAGCTGTGGTTCTTAAAACTGCTTGGTATTGGCACAAGGGCAGGGACACAGACCAGTGGAACAGAACAGAAAACCCAAATATAAAACCATCCTCATATAACCATCTAATCTTTGACAAAATAGACAAAAACATACTCTGGGGACAAGAGTCCCTATTCAATAAATGGTGCTGGGAAAACTGGATAGCCACATGTAGAAGACTGAAACAGGACCCACAGATTTCACCTCTCACAAAAATCAAATCACGGTGGATAACAGATTTAAACCTTAAATGGGAAACGATTAGAATTCTAGAAGAAAATGTAGGAAAGACTCTTACAGACATTGGTCTAGGCAAAGAATTTATGAAGAAAACCCCTAAGGCAATCGCAGCAACAACAAAAATAAACGACTGGGACCTGATTAAATTGAAAAGCTTCTGCACAGCCAAAGAAACAGTCATGAAAATAAACAGACAGCCTACAGAATGGGAAAAAATTTTCTCATACTACACATCAGATAAAAGACTGATAACAAGAATCTATTTAGAACTTAGGAAAATCAGCAAGAAAAAATCAAACAATCCTATCAAAAAATGGGCAAAGGACATGAATAGAAATTTTTCAAAAGAAGACATAAGAATGGCCAAAAAACGTATCAAAAAATGCTGAACATCCCTAAGCATCAGGGAAATGCAAATCAAAACCACAATGAGATACCACTTAACTCCGGTGAGAATGGCCTTTATCAAAAAATCCCAAAACAACACATGCTGGCGTGGATGCGGAGAGACAGGAACACTCACACTGCTGGTGGGAATGCAAACTAGTGCAACCCCTATGGAAAGCAATATGGAGATACCTTAAACAGATTCAAGTAGACCTACCATTTGATCCAGCAATCCCATTATTGGGCATATACCCAGAAGAACAAAAGTCATTCTATAACAAAGACACCTGTACCCGAATGTTTATAGCAGCACAATTCACAATCGCAAAGATGTGGAAACAACCCAAGTGCCCATCAATCCACGAATGGATTAGTAAACTGTGGTATATGTATACCATGGAGTACTACTCAGCCATAAGAAATAACGATGATACGACATCTCTTTGGTTCTCCTGGAGAGAGCTGGAACCCATTATGCTAAGTGAAGTATCCAAAGAATGTAAAAACAAGCATCACATGTACTCAACAGAAAACTGGTTTCCCTGATCATCACCTAAATGTACATCGGGGAAGGAAACCAATTGGATATCAGACTGGGATGGGGGGTGGGGGGAGGGGATGAGTGTATGCCTACATGACGAGTGCGTTGCACACCCTCTGGGGAATGGTCATGCTTGAAGGTGCAGACCCGGGGAGGTGGGGGAGGGAGGGGATGGAGGTATGACTACATGATGAGTGCCAGGCGCACTGTCTGGAGAATGAGAACGGACGCGCTTGGGACTCTGACTCAGGGGGATGGGCGGGACATGGACAATGTATATGACCTAAACTTATGTACCCCCATGATGAGCTGAAATAAAAAAAAAAAAAAAAAGATTTGAAGCCTCATTCCCTAGAGCCAGAACCTTCTACCTCCCTTACACACGTTTTTATCTGCTCAGCCAACACAGTATTGCTTTGGCTATGCTTTCCCTCAAGAATTTACACCAGTCAGAGAAAGAAAATAAAAAGTAGGTTCTGGCAGTATGAGATTTTTATAAGAAATGCAGCTTACATGGGGTGGAAGACAAAATAACAACTTCCTAACCATAGGATCACAACAGGCTTCTAAGAGAGTGAAGGAAAACAGTGTAAAGAAAGGAGCATGGCAGTGCAAGGAGCTCTCTGACAAGAAAGTGGAATTTACTGTAAAGGAAAATACATGACTAAAACATTTTTTTAAACGAAGGATTAGTTTCTAGATCTGTGAAAAATGATGTTGGTAATGCAGGTAACATTCACTGGGAGTCGGGCAGGAGGGGGAGGGGGGGCGGATGGGTAAATTCATAGCTAATGGGTGTGGTATGCACTGTCTGTAGATGGGCACATTTGTAGCTCTGACTCGGGTAGTGCAAAGGCAAGGATATATGTAACTTCGATGTTTGTACCCCCATAATATTTTGAAATAAAAAAATTAAAATAAATAAATAAAATGAAGGATTAGAGAGCTTTTGGAAGACAGACAAGATAAAACTCTCAGCTGACATTTCTTGAGCCAATGTACAATTTTATCTATATTGATCTATTAAAGCTTTATATTAAGCCTGAGAGATACTATTATTAATATTATTATTATTACTATTTTCACAAATGAGGAACCTATGTCACAGAGAGGACACAGAATGATTTGCCAAAAGTCACCCATCTGGGCAATGTCAAGATCAGGGTCCAGAGATTATGATTTCAACCTCTACTTTACCTTGCTTTATGAAGGATTAATTCTGGGAAATATATATTGCTAAATGTAATGGTTTAAGGTTTCTAGACTGATCACATCCTTCAAGTGATACTAACACCATGTAAAAGAGACAGGAATTCAAATGCGTCATTCCCCTGTTTCAGTGACCCTTCATAAAGATTCTAGTTAAATGTAGCAAACAAGACCACCACATTAGCAGGGTCTTCTACCACTTCACCTCACTCAACTTGTTACAACCACAACAAATGCTGACTTTGCTATGCTATTGAACAATTTTGTTCTTTCCCAAAAGATATCTGTTCTCCCTAGAATGCTTTTCCTGTCCTTTTTGCCCAGGTTATTCCTTTAGCAGCTGGTTAAAAAGTTGTCTTCGAATTCCCAATACATGTTCACTCCTATTTTATTATACTGTCTGTGTATCTAATGGACTGTATTACTTCAAAGATAATGTTCATCTTTGCCTGTCAAGGGTTTATAGTAGGTTCTCAATAGATGTTAAATATTAAATGAAAGGATGGGAGATTGAGACTTGGACGTTTTTCCTAAAGCAAATCTTGCAGAATGTTATGAATCTCTATTTAAAAGTGAGACAAGCAAGATTTGTAGACAATTACCCATTACTAGGGCTTCCATGTGACTCTAACTATTCTTGAATATGCAAAAATATTTTGAAAAACAGAGATTGTACCAGTTTTACCCTATTTTACCACAGTTTTGAATGCAAAGTATTAAAACACAGTCAGAATACCAAACCAAGTAACCAATTACTGAAATGAGACTATAAATTAACTGGATTTAATTGATTAAAGACTCAGAATAATAGCTGTCATTAGATAATTGTTTGACTGAATTTATTCAAATGGTCAGCTCACAGATCCTGCATGCAGGCAGAGAAATGTGCTGACAATGAATAGGTGTCCATAAATATACTTCACTCTCTAAAATAGGTGATATGTAAACATAAGGTATTACTTATACCTGTCAATAGAAGAAGGTACGAAATGAGATATTTTATTGTTCCCATTCTCATGTTATGTCTTTTTCTCCTTCAGACAAACACTAAAGAAACTATAAAAATAAATCTATCCACAAAACGACTGGCTCACAGGATTCATTTTCATTGTAGCCATAGTTCTCCATCTCAGTACACTGTACAAGGTAAACAAAGCAATAGGATATAGAAGTATTGATGTAATTGCATCCTCCTATTTTCTTTACCTTGTGCTTCAATAAATCTAGGCTAGAATATAAAATTCTTTCCTTAATAAAACTGGAAGAACTAACAAAACTTACATCTTTCTTTTAAAATGGCTTGGTTTTAATGATTACAAAAGTAAAACATAGTTGAATATTCAAATAATATAGAAATGTGTAAAGTTGAAATTGAGGTTCACAAATAATCCAGCACCCAGAAATATTGACTGTTAATAGTTTAATGTATCCACTTCTACATTCCTAATACACATGTAATAAACAACTGTAATTTAAGAAAAATTGATTCATCCTAAACATATTCTGCGAAACTTGTTTCTTCTTAACAATATATTGTTACTTCTTATGATAACGTTTATGCATCTACCAGGTTCTTTTAACAGTTAAATGCCATTTGTTTTATAGATAAACCTTATTTGTTGTAACCATTGCTCCCAGATATGAATAATGTTGCAGGGTTTTTTTGTTTTGTTTTGTTTTGTTTTGGGTGGAGGTGAATGAGAGAGAGAGAGAGAGACAGAGCCCACAAAAAATATTTTTAAAGGATAAATCCTTAAAACCTGATTGGTTAAATTACTTTTAAAAGGTGATGAAATCTGCCAAATAGCCTTCATAGAATGTTGTACAAATTTATATTCTTGTAAACAGTCAATGTTAATGTAATTTTTCTCATCATTTTCCAAATTTCAGAATGTCACTGGATATTTATTAGTATTTTATCCAAATAAACCTAACATTTTTTCAATTTTAAAATAGTTCTCTTGTTCTTTTCTATTTTTTGTGCTTGTATTGTAAAAATTAAAATGCAGAGTAAATATCCTTTCATAACCAGAAATGAGGCATGTGTCTATTTTTCAGGTTTTATTAAAGTGGCACAATCAAAATTTTCTTTATATAAGAATTGCAGGTATCTCATAAGTTCACCATGTTGTGTTGATGTTTTCATTTTGGCCATAATGCTACTAAGAATGAAATAATCTATTCTGCTATATACATATATATTACATAATTTATTAATATATGTTATACATTTCTATTCTATTTCTTCTATTATATTTATGTCACTGTTCCTTTATAGACAAATGATTGGGTTGCTAACTATATATTTACTTGTAACAAACAAGTTTAATGAGCTCTAATGTCTTGAAAATATTTTCATATGGTTCTTAACAATATTTCCAAGTACACAACTCCCTATGATTTCTTTGTCTTCTTCTGGTACATTTTTCTTCTGATATTTATAATATGACACTATATTATAATAATATAATATATAAAACAACATAAAATCTTATATGTAATGTATAACATATAATGCATTTATGTTATTTCATGTTCTTCTTTAATGGCATTGACTAATGGTATTCAGAACAGTGTCTGGTTTCATTGAGGATTTTCACTCTCCAGCATTTTATAGTAAACTGATTTGTTTTATATAATGACTTTTAATTTGTATTTAGCTGTTTCCTATATTAATATTTTAATCTGTGATTTTTGTTCATTAAAAATTAGCCTCATATCTTTGCCCATTGTTTTTATTTCAACATGTTCATTTATCATTAAAAATATATATATGCAACATACAGTTCTTGCTACATTTTACAGTCCATTTCTTTTTAAAAGATAAATTTATTCCATTTACCCCATCATCATATCAGAAAACCTTATTTCCTTGACTCTGTATATGCAATATCTTAGTATAATAGTATATAGGCATGTGTTTTGTCCAGTGTTTTTCAATCTTTTCTAACATCTAGCCCTCCATAATTTAGAAGCATTGTAACCTACTTTTGCTAGTGATTATCTTTATAAAATTAAATATTTTTAAATATCTCAATGATAGGAATGAAGAAAGTTAAGACAGGATTCAGCCAGGAAAGCATAAGTTACTGTAAATATTTGTGGTAGAAAGAGTGTTAATCCAGGAAATTAGAGGTTCACCCAGCACTGGTTGGAGGGTGGATGATCATCTCAGTGGCAGATCATCTCAGCTACTTCCAACACCAAAGACTCGTAAGACTCTTAGTAAAACCATCTCCATCATCCCAGCTGCCAGCAAAAGAGAAGTGGTGAGTCATAAGAACTTCCTTGCAAACTTGTGAATTTCGAGAATGGCAGTAAACCTGCCACATACTACCTCAGTTTCCTGCATCACCGAATCAGGTGTTCTAAAGAGGTCACTGTCAGACTGCCTGCCACTATCAATTAAAAATAAGGACTTTTCCTTGGCTTTTGGCTCATCAGCAAGTTCATCTCATTGACACACTACAACCCAGAACTAAACATGGAAACCCATTCTGGGAAATTTATTTTTAAGCTCGTTCTCTGTGATGCAAAGAATAATGTAGATAAGAGAATGAATGCATGGATGCAGAATGAAAAATAGTAAGGAATATCTAATGTCACAAAGCCAATAAAATAATGAACTAATTCCAGATGCCTTTTTACCCCATCTATCGGTCATAAAGTGATGTGATAGACATTAAGAACTAAGAACAGGGAAGGTGGGAGGGAGATGAGGGGTAAAAATCTTCCTATAGGGTACAATGTACACTATTCTCGTGATGGGTATAAAAGCCCTGACTTCAGCATTATACATTTCATCCAACAAAAAACATTTGTACCCTCTAAGTTAATTGAAATTTAAAAGAAAAACATCTTATATATATGTTATTTTAAAGAGATGACAACTTACCTTAGATCACAAGAAAAAATAGAAACAAAGAAAAAATGAAAAAGAAAACCCTCTACACTTAAACTCCATTACTCTCACATATTTTGATGTTATGTTATCTAAATTTACATATTTTATGTTGCCTACTTATTTCTTAAGTTGCTGTAGGTATTGCTATTTTTGATTTGTCTTTTGGTCATCATACTAGAATTATGAGTGGATTGCAAGCCACAGTTACAGTATTAGAGTATTTTGAGCTTTTTCACTTAATGAACCCAGTTGGTTTTATATTTTCAAATATTTTCCTCTTGCACATAGGGTTTTTTTCTTTCTAATTTAAGAATTCGCTTTAGCATTTTTAATAAAATAGGTCTGGTAGTGATAAATTCTCTGTTTTTGTTCATTTAAAGAAGACTTTATCTCTTCTCCATATTTGAAAGATACCTTTACTGAATAAAGTATTCTTGCATTTCTTGAATGCCAATTTTTTTTTTTTTAATTTTCCTTTCAGTACTTTGAAAATACTATCCCAATCCCTTCTGGCCTGTATGATTTCCATTGAGAAATCTGTTGACAGATGAATTAAAACTTCTTTATATGTTATATGCTTTTTCTCTTGCTGCTTTTAAAATCTTCTCTTTGTCCTTGACCTTTGACAGTTTGATATTATATACTTTGGGGTAGCCTTATTTGGGTCCAATTTTTTTGTGTGTTTTCTAAACTTCCTGCATGTGGATATTTATGTTTTTCTCAAGTTTTAGAAAGTTTTCTGTGATTATTTCTTTGAATAAGCTTTCTACCCCTTGCTCTTTATCAAGTCCTTCTTGAACACCAATAATTCTTATATTTGCTCTTTTGAGATAACCTTCTATATCTTGTAGGTGACGCTCATTACTTTTCATTCTCTTTCCTGTTTTCTCCTCTGAGTGTGTATTCTCAAATAGCCTGGTTTCAAACTCACTGGTATTTACTCAATCCATTTTGCTCTTGAGAGTCTAAATCTGTGTCTCACTTCTAGGATCTCTGAGGTTTTTAATTATTGTTTCAATCTCTATTAAAGTTTTCTGATAAATGTTTGAATTGCTTTTTTTTTGTTGTTGTTATCTTGGAGATAACTAAGTTTCCTTAAAATTGATATTTTGAATTCTTGGTCAGAGAATATCACCTTACTCTTAGAGTTGGTTACTGGTTCCTTGCTTTGTCCATTTGAGGATGTTATGGTTCCTTGTTTGGTATTGTTTCTTGTGGATATACATGTATGTTTTTACACTGAAGGATTAGTTATGCTTATTTTGCTTTTTATTGGATATGATTACTTGGAGATTCTTTGTAATTCTCCTCTTTCTTTTCTTCTTTTTCTTTTTTTAATGTTTTTTTTTCCATGAGGTTGATACCTCCTTTTTAGCACTAGATGGTGCCTTAAGCCCAAATTTGCCTCATGTGTAATAACCTATCAGTGTGTGGACCCTCCTGAATGGGGAAAGTCCCAAAAGGTGTATCCTGATGGTGTGAGAAGGCTGGCTAAGGTTTTGTGCCCAGGAGACCCATGGAACAAACCTCCTACATTGTAGTGCTGTTGAACAGCCACTCTGATTTGTTGTCTCCCTTTGGCCAAATTACAGAGTAGATTTTCCAGTGCTGAGAATGGTGGTCCTGCCTCCCCACTTTGTCTTTGGCTGTCCTCAGGGATATTTCTCCCTATTGGCACTTACGGTACTTCCTGTGAGTTGAGGCAGGGACAGCTCTCCTATCAGGAAACCCAGGAAGGTGGAGAAGTTCTTTGTCCACTTCAATCTCACTTTTTCCAGTGTAGAAACTGAGAGTCTGGGGAAAGTTTTCACACTGTTGGTGCCAGGCAGATTGGGAGAAGGGGTATAGTGGATATGGAAATACAATTCTTTTGATATCTGCTTGGAGTCTTTTCACTTTTCTATGACCCTGGGGATTGTCTCATCCTTATATTTGATTTCTGGGATATTATTGGTGATAATCTTGGCACTACATATTTATTTTTGGTTTTCTGAGGGCTGGAATGAAGCCAACTTGCTTCTACACTGACATTTTGGAACCAAAGTCCTCAGACCCATAATACAATTTTTAAATTTCTTCTTGCCTCCTTATGTTGTCTTTGATAATATTGCATTACTACACTTCTTTTTCTTTCATTAATTTTTGTGAAGTAAAACATACTTAGGCAAAGGGGAAAACAGAATGAATGTACTGCTTAAAATTATTATGTTTAATAGAAATGTTAAAACTCCAGAAGCTTCTTGCATGTCTCATATTAATCATAATAATTTCTCTTATAAATATTAGGCTAGATAACCACTGTTCTAAATTTATTATAAATATTTCTTGGAAATCTTTATAGATTTGTGAAATATGAGTAAATCCTTGTGCCATGTAATATAGTATTGTCTGTTAAGGTCCTTAATATGAAGGGAATAATTGCGACTTTTTTTCTATATTCACTATATGTAGTTATCAAAATTGCATTTTCATTACTATCCATTATTCCCTGGTTTGAACACACCACAATTTGTCCAATTCACTTTTGATAAACATTTGTGTTTATTGCAGTTTTCAACTCTTATGAAATGATAGACATGAATATTTTATATGTATCCTTGTTCAAAATGTACATTATTTTCTCCAGGGCTTTTCATCTCAATATGTCATCATGTAGAAGTATCAGCATCACTAAGGCCTTGTTAGAAATGTACTAATGGTTTATGAAGAACTAAGAAATTTGAATCTTGAACAAGAACTTCAAGTCATAAATATATACATTAAATATGAGAAACGCTGCTCTGTCTTACATTCATACCAATACATTTACTCATTGATAGAATGTACGTATCATCTATAATAGTTGATAATGACAGGCTGTTTCACAAAGAGGTTGGTTTCATACTTCCACCAGAAGACAATGACTTTTTCTTGTGCTGCATTCTCTTTAGCATCTGTAATTCCAATTACTTTCAACTTTTGTTAGGCAGTTGAGATATTGGTATCCCCCTGTGGTTTATATTTACCTTTTTTTGGCTTAGAATCTATGATATGTTAGTGTAATTTTGTCTTTTTTGCATGTTATTTTTATTATATTTATTTTTAAAGATACGAATTGAATTTAATTGATTGAATTTAGATCCTTAACCTGTGATGATCTCTCTGTGGTGGATAGCTGCTTAATAAAAGAACACAAATTTACAAAATCAAAAGTATATTATAGCAAAATTATTACATAAATATAATAAAATATTACCGAGAAATGATCTGGTAAATACAATATAAGAATTTGTGAACTTAATCTAGAAATATATCTTTTCTCAATATCCCTTATTTCCATTTATTTTTTGTCTATCTGTGAGGTAGGGTAGTTAATGGAAATAGAAAATAAAATTGGCATTAGTTCGCCATTCCTCATGTTCAAAAGAGCATAGCACAAGCAGGCATTTCACTTAAGCTATGCTTTAAATGAAATATACGTCTTTTAGGTGAAGCCGTTCTGAGTCATATTGGAGAAAAAGCCACTGAAAGACCTTTTGGATCACGTTTAAGGTAAAATTGGATAATATTCTATGCATTTTTAAAACCTAATTATAGTATGGTTTTTAACACTTTAAAAATATTTAATACTGGAATCAAAGGTCCAAAGTTTTGGTTTACTAAGGTGAAAAAATATTGTTAATCAATGGAAGTGTTTTATTCTTTAATCACCCTTTCAGAAGGATATGCTGACTTATAAAGTTATTGACTGTGACTTCTTTAAATTAAAACATTAAATGCCACCTTAGCTGATACAACTTAACCAGAAATAGCAGGCTGCTCATCAAGAATACCGTTCTCTAACATTAGTAAATGAAATCTAGGGCAAGGACAATCATGTAAGTGCTAAAACAGGTTATGCCAATTATGCAGAAAACAGGAGGGCTCTCCAATGAATATTTAAATTATAAAATACTTTAATTCTCAAGAACTCTCAAGCCTTCTGTTTTTCAACCGCTACCAACCTGGTACCTTAGTGTGTGTGTGTGAGTGTGTGTGTGTGTGTGTGCGCGCATATATATATTTATATATGTATATACATATATATATATATATAGAGAGAGAGAGAGAGAGTAGAATTCTGATTTTTGCTGTTCCTACATAACCTAAAGAAGGACTGACTGCTGGAGGTAGTGTGCAGCAGAGATAGCTGAGTGAAGAACATGGTTTAATAAATTAAACCTTAGAAATTTTAAAAGCTGTTCCATGTAGACATTCAGTTAAACACATTGTGTCCTTGTGTATTTGTGGGGTTAAAGGGAAAAAGGAAATGGTGAATAAGTTTTATCATTTGGTTTGGAAGGATATGCAGGTAGAATTCTCTCTTTAATGTCACTTAGTGGTGAAATAAACAGAAATGGACAGATTTTGATTTTCTGCAAATATGAACCTAAAATCTCTATGTTAACAACATCGACAATACCAATATAGTATTTCTCAAACAGTGGAATGATAAAAGTGATAAGTTCTTTCAGTAATTTTTAGTATGCATATTTCTAAGTAGAATCTTAATTTTAGGAAATCTTGCTTAAATATGTAGTGCATTTCTGTCCTGAGAACTTTTTTTAAATGATGTTTAATACTTTTTCCTAGAAGATTCATTATGATGCCTGACCTGCACTTGTTTCAAGAATCTCACATTATTGGAGAAAGTGGTTTTACATATTACTAAATTTGGAGCCTGTTCCAGACAACAGACTTCAAAAATATTTGCTACATTTGTATTAAGATCATGTTTAAGACTCTGATCATAATATTCCTAATTTCCATGCTTATTGATCAAAAAGTCTTTGTGCCTTTTTAGATTTTTGTTTTGATTTAAAATAATTTTATATCATTTTGCCCTGATCCATTTTGCTACATTTGATAATATTTACCATGGACATCTACTTCCTTTTCTATACAGTAGATACATGAAATGTGGGTATTACCTCTTACCAGCACATGCAAAGCTGGCCAGATTTCTCAAGCCAAGAGAAGAGTCCAAAATTGAAACAGCCCAAACATGCACTGAGTCTACTAACCAAATAGTTTAGAACGTAAACTGCTAAGGCCAAGTTGAGGATATATTGAAAACAGGAGTGGAATCCAAGGACTAAACCATTTAGTTTATAAGATTTGTCATTATATTGGACATAGGTGTCTATAGGAATAGTTAGAGAAACCAGCATTATTATAGGCAGAATTAATAAACAAGAGTAAATTGGGCAGTAGTAATTTGGAAACCACAAAATGATCAATTGCTTCTGATTCGTATTTAGTACAAACAGTAAAGGGTGGATGTACGTTGTAATGTATAAACACAGAACGGAAAGCTGAGAACAACTTTCTAAATTCTATTAATAATTGAAAGGCAGAGATGCTCTACTATGAAGGTAAATACCCAATCACTTCATAATAGTGCTGCTCACACATAAACTGCATATTGGCATCACCTGGGAACAGTAAAGATAGTCCTGAGGCCTGGGTACTAATTAAGTCAAGGAAGTAGCCTCTGCATCAGGACTTTTAAGTCTCTTAGTTTATTACATTATACAACCAAGGTGAAAATCACTGTTTTCTGATGATCTCTCACTATCCAGAAACATGAAATGTCAGGTTAAAGATAATTTGGAAGTTCTAATAATGTTGTTAGATTTAGAAATCTAGTTTTTTGATTATAGTTTAAAAATCAGCTGCTAGCTATTAGACATATTGCTCTTCACTAATTTACTTAAGATAAGGCAGATCCTATTAATTGAATTTATACAGAACCTGGAGTCAACCTGGAGTTGAGAAAAGGTTTTGCTGCAAAATGTTGGGCAAATTATTTACCATTTTGCCTTTGTTTCCCAATAGCGAAAGGATACCTAGAATAATATCAAACCTGACTTTCTCATGGAGTTTTTATTTAGTCTTATAATAGATACTGCCTTTAAAGTGCTATATAATCTATAGACTTTTATAAAACATTTATTACAATTACTGTTGATGTCAATATCATCTTCGTGACTAACCAGTTTTAATTTTGCAATGGAAATTATTTTGATTTTCTCTGAAAATATTCATCATTATTATACTTAAATTATATCTTAGAAACATCGAGTTTAGTGCATATTATAAGAATAATGTTATTTGTAAGGAAAGCTCAGATTTTCAACATTGATTTTAATGAGTTATAATTTACATACAATAAAATTCACATAAGTGTACAGTTTGATTATATTTGTATTGTCAAATATATGTCCTGGGTAACCACAGCAGCAATAATGTTGTGGAGTATTTCTTATTGTAGTTACTCAGGCTGTATATTTGACAAATATAATCAACCTGTACACGTTTTCAGTTGTCTTATTCTTTCTGTTTTCTATGTCTCCAGAATTTTTTTTCTTTTGTAAATTTTCCCCATCCTCAAGAGACCACTGATTTAATTTTGATTATACTTAGTTTTCCGTATTTTTGAATTTTACATGAATAGAAATATATAATGCACATTGTTGTATGTCTGGCTTCTTTTGCTCAACACAATGTCTATGAAAGTCATCCATGTTGTTGCATGTATTGATAGTTTGCTCCATTTTATTATTGAATACTTTTCTATTGTATTAGTAAACCACAATAGTCTTTTAAATCACCTTTTAATGAATATTCAGTTTGTTTCCAGGTTTTTTTTAATATTCAATTAAGCTGTTATGAACACTTGCTCATAAGTGTTTTGTGGCAATATGTTTTTCTTTATCTTTTGTAAATTAATAGTAGTGAAATCCCTGGATTGTATGTTACAAGTATACTTAGGCTTGAGAATAAACTACAAAACGGTTTGCAAAGTAGTTGCACCATTTTACATTCCTACCAGTAATATATTACCATTCCAAGTGTTAAGTTTCTATTAAAGGTTTCCCAAAATTTGGAGAGTTGCCTTCTTATTATTGGGTTATAAGAATTCTTTATATATTCTGGATATAAACCATCTGTTATATGATGGAAATAATTACTTTCATTCTATGGCTTTCCTTTATACTTTATTGGAAATGTCTGTTTTAAGAAGAGAAAATTTTTCTTTTTAGGAAATAAACTTCTTTGTGGGAAAGTTTTAAAAAGTATGAATTTAAAGGGTTTAGTAGATAGAGGATGATTCAGATTTTCTATTTCACCTTCAGTCAGATTTGGTAAACTGTGTCTCAAGAATTTCACTCATTAGTAGTCGGGCGCAGTGACTCACGCCTGTAATCCTAGCACTCTGGGAGGCCGAGGCGGGTGGGTCGCTTGAGGTCAGGAGTTCGAGACCAGCCTGAGTAAGAGCGAGACTCCGTCTCTACTAAAAATAGAAAGAAATTATCTGGCCAACTACAATATACATAGAAAAAATTAGCCGGGCATGGTGGCGCATGCCTGTAGTCCCAGCTACTCGGGAGGCTGAGGCAGGAGAATCGCTTAAGCCCAGGAGTTTGAGGTTGCTGTGAGCTAGGCTGAGGCCACAGCACTCACTCTAGCCCAGGCAACAGAGCGAGACTCTGTCTCAAAAAAAAAAAAAAAAAAAAAAAGAATTTCACTCATTACATCTAAGTGTATAGTTTATTGACATGAAGTTGTTCATAGTATTTCATCATATTCTTTTAATATCTGGAAAAACGTTAGTGATATATATATATACACACTGTTACTTCAGATATTGGTAAGCTTTGTAGGTTTTTTCATTTTTTATTATTCTTGGCTATGCTACTGTGATTTTTCTGAGTTCTTTATTGTTCATGTGCTATTACATTTATTTCATTGAATTTTAGTCTTCATTTCTTTTTATCTACTTAATTGAATTTCAGCTTTTCTTCTTTTCTGATATATAGATATATATATGCCTATAAATTTGGACTAAACACTGCTTTACCTACATCACAAATATTTCAAAATGTTGTTTCCATTGTCATGTAATTTGATATGTTATGTTTCTATAATCAGTTCAAAAATTGTCAATTCCTTTGTGATTTCTTTTTGACCTATGAGATGTTTAGAAGTGTATCATTTAATTTTCAAATGGGTGATTTTCCAGATATCTGTCTCTTATTGGTTTCTAATTAAACATCTTTATTGTCAAAAGTTAGATTAGGATTGTAATATTTTTTTATAAAAACTTTTTCCTTGTAAAAGTTATGTGTGTACTTAAAAATGTGTGTTTGGTAGCTATTAGATATTTTATTTTTAAATGTTAATTAGAGCAATTTGGTTGAGAGTTATTTTTTCATATAACTTATATACTTACTAATTTTCCCACTTGTTTAATAAATTACTGACAAAGATGCATTAAAATATCTTGTCGATCTATAATTGAGAAAATTGAGTTACATATAAAGAGCACTGGATCCAATTTTAAAGAACTGGGACACATTAAATGCCATTTCAATGTGTATGTATTGAGTTTTAATTATAGCAAAAAAAATGAGTGCATTTTTAGGTCCAAGAGGATAGCTCTAACTTAATATGGGGAATAATTGGAAGGTGGTTATGGAGGTTGGACAGAAATTAAAGCCAGATAGATCTTAAGGAAGCTATGTTAATAAGGCAACAAAGGTAATAAAATGTTGAATTAAGGTAGAGAATGGAGAAGAAAAACACGTGACACATGATATATTTGCAAAATAACTTTGGACTGGCTTGATGAAAAATTATCAATAGGATGTGCCCAAAGCATTGATATTGAGGAAGAAGTTTTTAATGCATACTCTTGTAAAAGGTGGACAGACTATTAATTGAAGAGGGACAAGCAGGCTGTGTGGGTGGTGCAAGGAAGATTATGGCTTATAAGATTGTTTTATCCTTTGCACCTCTTGTGTTAGTTTCCAGTTAGGGAATATTAATTAACCCTTCCTCACTAAGTATTAATAGTAAGTGTGGTGTTGCAGATATAGATTTAGGACTGAACAGAACACACGTATGTGTGTGTGTGTCTGTGTGTGTGTGTGTGTGTGTGTGTAAATGGCTGTGAACATTGAGCTGACACAGGATTAAAGAAGAGTTTTCAGAAAGAGACGAGTAATTTAGGACAGAGTTAAATTATGAAATCTAAGCAAAGATAACCTTCAAAATGAAAAGGACTATTAAAAGAGACAAATTCTACATTGTCAAGTAAGAAGGGTCAAATGAGGCCTTGGTATGGCATTTAAAATTTGATTGGTTGTCTCATGAAACCGTGATCATTTGAGGAAAAAAGTGTTCTTGACCATGAATTCCATTCTTCTTATTTCATTAGGTATCTTGTCAATTAAAGGAGCAAGTTCTTCAGTGCAGAAAGGAGTCCCTTAGCAACTGACCACTGTAGCTATTGAAGTGTGTTTGATAAGCCTTGGCAACTCTGTCAGAGGGGAATGCCTGCAAATTGCAGAAAGGAATGTGACATAAATAGGGCAATACAGTATTTGTGTACTATGGTCTTTTACATTGTATTCATGATCAATAGGTAAAATGGGCGCATACATGTGTGCATGCTTTTTTATGTGTGTATATGTGTGTATGCATATTCTATAACCATATATACAAGTATACAGCTCACAGTTCATAAAAGTAGTCATACTGATCCCTTGCTCTTTGGTAGTTTACCCTAAATAATAAAAATTTAAAACCCCACATTTTTGGGGTAACAAATGAGGCAATAACTTGAATATCAATCAGTAAAATCTTTATTTACAAATAAGAAACACAGAGGTTTCTTCATTAACTTCATTAAGACACAGTTAATTAATACACTATTAGGACTAAAATGCTGTTTTTTTTTCTAATTTTATTTCGTTGCTTTTTATTTTAATTTCATTAAGTATAGCCTAAGAGGAAGGCAGTTGAATCCCTGATGCCACTCCACATATTTTCTGATGAACTAAACACTGCTAAGTGGCATTTAAAAACATATTTAAAATGATATTTATATTTACTAAGTGACATCTGAGATCAGATAATTTGTTGGGAGGCAGAGCAGATTAGCCTAGGGGATGGTAGATTTCTGTCTCTGAGGAAATATTAGCTACAGGAATGAAATTAAGAAATCAAACTGTGATTTTAATTGAAAGTGAAACAAGAACATACAGCTCTTTTTTTTAATGAGCTATGTTTTTAAGTATTATTGAGCAATCTTGTTAGGGTTTTATTTCAGTCCTATAACTACATATTTGTTGTATAATTTCAAAAACAAATCCTAAAATAGTTTAGATTAAGAAAAATTATGTTTTGGAGATAACTACCTGGATATTTTGGGATGTTAAGCATACCTTAACAAAACTATATTTTTCCTCAAAATATCTAATGTGTGCATTCTTTGAAACTTTCTGTTTAATTGCATGCATACATTAAATGAAGGTGTTTCTACATGTTTAACATAATTTTACCTTGCTGTAATTATACGATGTTAAATTTCAACATTTCAGATTTGCAAATTGCTTATTCTAAAAAGAGACCAATGTTAGATATCTAAATTGAACTTTGTATTGTGCATGAAATCAGTGGCTTCTTATCTGATTCATTCACTCTATTTTTGTTGCTCCAAATTCTTCCAAAAGTTATTTGTGTTAGTTTACATTAGAGATAGAACAATAGAATTAAAAATATTTAATACAAGGAAAAAAGAAATGAAACACGGGAAGAGAGCAAATAATATTTGTCATGCCTGACAAATAATGCTCAGGTGTAGAAGATGTCTGTTCAAATATATAAAAAACTTTGGACACCTTAGTAAGGATATGAGATTAATGTTTTCATAAATATATTGCTTTATGTTTTCATTTTCCCCTGTTTGCTAGACAAGAAATGGAAGCCTCTGTACCATGGATGATAGGAAAGAATTTAAATCACTGCCAGCTTGACACCAGAGCTGCTTCTCCCACTGAAATGTGGTGACTACTCCCTCTCCCACCTTCTCAGTAGTCTTAAAATGACTTCTCTTAATATATAACACCTGCCAATTCATAGAGTTCCATGTTTGATAAAAACTTCACATTTTTTGAAGACATTTCTACAATTATTATTATAGAACTGCCTATTTCCTCTTCAACTCTATCAATGTTTTCTTCTTACATTTTGGGGCTTTGTTGTTAGGTACATATGTATTTATGTAACTATTATGTCTTCTTCACTATTATGTCTTCTTAAATATTGGATTGATCCATTTATCATTATTAAATATCCTTTATTGTCTATTAAAAATTTTATTTTAAAATCTCTGCCTTTTGATTGGAATGTTTAATTCTTTTACATTTACTGTAATTTCTAATAAAGTAGGATTTTCATCTGCCATTTTCTTTTTTTTTCTTATGTCTTTTTTGTTCCTCTGTCCATTACTGACTTATTTTAATTATATATATTTTTAGTTTGCCATTTGAATTCTTTTGTCATTTACTTTACCATTTGTTTTAGTGATTACCATAGGGACTACAATTAACAACTTAATTTATACCCATCTAGTTTGAATTAATATCAGTTAAATTTTAGTGATATACAAGAATTTTGTTCCCTCATTCTTTTTGCTATTATTGTTACAGAAATTACATTCATATTCATTATAAGTCTATTATAATGGTTTCTATAATTATTACTTTAGGCAGATTGATAATTTGATAAGAGCAGAAAATACAAAAGTTATAAAAATTATAACATGCTGTTTTTAAATTTACATATGTAGTTAACCTTTTACTGGTGGTCTTTATTTATTTATTTTTTTTGTATGGATGCAAGTTACTGTCTAGTATCATTTTATTTTACTGTGAAGTTCTCTCTCTGGTATTTCTCATAGGGCAGATATGCTAGTGACTAATTCTTATAGTTTTGTGTATATGGCATTGTCTTAATTTCTTCTTTAAAAAACTTAAGTTGTAAATTTATAGAAAACTAGATAGTACAGAAATTTTTCATATATTGTACACCCAGTTTTCCTATTAGTATCCTATATTAGTAAGATACATTTGTTATAAATAATGAACCAACATTGACATATTATCATTAACCGAAGGCCATAATTTATTAAAATTTCCTTAGTTTTGGACTTAATATCTATTGTCTTTTCTAGGATTCCATTCAGTATACTATATTATATTTGGTAGTTATGTTTCCTTAAGTTCCTTTGGCTGTGACAGTTTTTCAAATTTTCCTAGTTGTTGTTGATCTTGACAGCTTTGAGGAGTACTGGTTAGGTATTTTGTAAAATCTTCCCCAATTGAGATTTTTATTATGTTGTTTACATAAGTAAAATGAGGTCATGGATTGGCGGGAAGAACACAGTGGTAAAATGTCATTTTCATAACATCATATCAAAGGTACTTATTGTTAATATAACATATGAGTATTGATGTTGCCTATGATCATGTGGTTGAGAGAGTATTTGTCAGGTTTCTCCACTACAAAGTTACTGCACCCACACATATTTCTATATTCTACTCTTTGAAAAGAAGTCACTATATTGAGGCCCAAAATTAATGATTGGAAAGTTAGGCTTATGAATGTTTTCTCCAAATGTGGGAAGTTTGGGGGCATTATTTATTAAAATAGTCTTTGTCACTTAATGGCTCCCGTCTCCTTCTAAGACTGCCTTTATGTGTATGTTAGGATGCTTGATGGTGTCTCCCATGTTGCTAATATTGTTCATTTTTCTTCATTCTTATTTGATTCTGATTCTCAATTCACCTATTTTCAAATCAAGATACTTTCTTCTGTCTGTTCAAATCTGCCATTGAGCACCTCTAGTAAATTTTATGTTTATAATACCTCATTTAAAGTGTTTCATAAGTACAGCATTTGGGCTTCCCAAGGGATACTTTCTATTGACTAATTTTGTTTTTGTGTATGAGTTATATTTCCTGTTTCTTGGCATGCCTCGTTTTTTGTTTTGGAAAACTGAACATTTTAAATGGCATATTTTTACAACTTTGTAAAGCAAATATCATTGCATGTTTTGTTGTTGCTGTTGTTGTTACTGTTGTTTTCTTTACTGATTTTCATTAACTAATTCTGAAAAATCTGTATTCTTTGTGATTTGTGATCACTATAGTCTCTACTTGGTTAAATTTGTGGTCAGCTAGTGATTAGGAGATTTCCTTAAATGTTTTGAACCAATAAATTTTCCATCCTTAGCCAAGGGGTTCTTTGTCCATGTCAGAGAACATCTTCAATACTTTAGCAGTTTATAACTCTACCTTATGCCTCACTTTCCATTTGTAGAAAGTCTCAAGTTCAGAGGGAGGTAAAATATTAGGGCTGTGCCATAATTTTCATGGGTATACACTCAGCCTTGCTTATGTGCATGGCCATCTAATTTCCCAGGGATATGTTGGAGATTTTCAAAGCTCCCTATAGATATCTAATTCCTCAGCTTTTCTATTTAGGATTTTGATCACCTTCCTGTTTGTTGTGTATCCCTGTTTCAGGTAGCTGCAATGCTAAACATTCATTGCTGCTTATTTCAACAAAAATATAGGGTAAAAGCCCCTTTGAAGGAAGTTAATTTTATCATGTAAAATAAAAATGAGCCTTGTGAGTAGGAGGATTCTAGGGAACTTCCAGAGAGGTCAAATTATGGCAAAACCTGGGAACAGGGCTGCAAATATGTTCTGCTCCCTCCAGTGTCTATTAAGCCACTGTTTTTTTTTTTTTTTATAGCTACTGTACTTTCAAGATGTTTATTAAGGTTACCATGAGATGAGAGTGGGATGGTAATTGTGCAAGTTAAATACCATGAAGTTCATTTGTTTTTACTAAGAGTCAACTGTTTTTTCTTGAATAAATGTTCCTTGGGTTGTCACAAACCTTTGGTTACTATCTAACTTTCTAAAAATGTTGAGTTTTATATTTTTGACACTTTTCTTATTACTTTTATAGAGAAGTGGATTTTTTAAAGTTCTTACTCTCCTATTTGGGAATTGCTCTCTCCTGACATATTTTAAGTATTTGATATATATTTGTTGAATAAATTAATAAATCTCAGGAAGATTACTCAGACAGTATGCCAGCTCTTATGCAATGCTTCAACACAGATAAGTGCACCCTGACAACAAATTAGATGCAGAATCATAGAATTTACTACCTCAGTGCCATATTCTTCACTGTCCTCTACTTTTTCATTTATTTGATCTTACTGTAAAAATTGATCCTTCATTGCTCTTTCACAAAGCTCCAAAATCACAAAATATCAATATGTGAATAGTGTCTGCACCAATAAAAATTCAGAACTTTTAATTCTTATTCTACTTTAGAATTCCCTTTTCATTCATGGAAACTCATCCAAGCTTCTCACATCTTTTATTTCTTAAATATTATTATGGTACGTATTTATTTCCTTTTGTATTCTCTACCTAGTTATCTCATAAGACACATGTAACCCATAATGTTTTTGGAATGCAACATATGGGAAGTGAGCTAGGGTTAGTCTGACCAAGTCCCATCAAGTGATATGATCTGAGGGCTTTGGTTCTGAGAAGACAGAGCTGGAAGGTAGCGTGTGTGATTTGTGTAAGGAAGCAATAATTACTTTCAGAGAGCTCTGGAAATGGGCCTGAGTGTAATATTTTAGAGAGCACAAAGGGACAAAACTACAAAATCAAGTACAAGCATTGTGTGGAAAAAATATTTGCTATGCTGAAATCAGGAATACATTGTTTATGTGTGGGTGTGTGTGCATGCACACATGTGTGTACAATGCAGTTTATGACTATTTCAAAAAATATAAATGTTCTTATCTCTTTTCCATCTCTGTATTCATGGCATTCTCTTTAATCCATTCAAAGAATATATCTCTTATGCATGGGAATGGGTTTTGTTACATTAGGGATTCAACAAGAACTAAAATATCAGTTTTCAACTTCTGATACCTAAAATTGGCTTCTGCATTAAGAGGATAGCTTTAAAGCTAGGCTTTGTTAAGGAATAGATGAGATTTTTCAACTACATTTTGTATAGTACTTTTAAAATAAGAAATAAGCGTGGATAACTCAGATCAGAGTATTTATTCTTTAAGTACAGAGAAGATATCCCCAAAGGTAGCAGAAGGATTACAGGAAGAAAAAGACAATATGAAGACTACCTCTTAAATTCCTGTCAGATTATATAAATAACAAGTAAAACAAAGGAAGAGAGGAGGTAGTTAGGTACCAGGGTGATTTTTTCCTTCCTCTCCAATTTATGCTTAATTTATGCCTAAAACCTGGAGGGAGAGGCAACTTTAAAAATATGCTGAGGAGTGTGAAAAATCTAAGGATGGAATAGATATCGCCTTGCTTTCTAGAAGTTCTCAATGTAGCAATCTCTTTTTTCCAAACTAATGTTTAAAACATAAATATAAACTCATGAGGAAAGCATATTTAAATGGAAGGAGAGATTGAGAGATTGAGTTTAGTTTTCATGAGCCTTTATTTTTCCTCTTTAGTATTGACTAAACCTAGACGTTTCTTTATGCTCCTGAGATAGAAATTTAAAAAGTTATCTAAAAATCTGGCTGAGAGGTTTGCTAGAAGATATTATGTAAAAGAGTAAGAGTAAGGGTCAGGCTGCTCATAACTGAGGTCTTCAGTGTAGAAATCTTGGGCTAAAATTGCATGAGCATAATGGCTAGTCCTTTATAAATGCTGTAGCATCATAGGTATCTGAAGTCAACCAGTGAATGCTATTGGGCCCTGACTGAGGGGAGAAGGACCTGAACTGGGTTATACCAGCTGCGTGTTTCAGCAGCAAATGTCAAATGAGGTGTCAGTTGCAGCTGTCCAGGGAGCAGACCATCCTGACCAATCTTTAAGTAAGACCTGGAAGAATATGGAGGATACAACCTAGCATTTGAGGTAATATTTTCCTCCACTACCTGGAGGATGCAAAAAGCCTCTCTCAAACACTGAAACACTATTTTGGGAAGAAAAGCAAAGCGACCTAAATTTGAAAGAGAAAGCATGCATCTGGGGAGACTGTGTTATTTGAAAAATGACTAAACCAGCCCTGATAAGAAGTTAACTTTGAGTACACTGCAGGTTTAAACTAAAAATATCGTGATAATCTGAATCATAAAAGGCACTACAATGTTGCTATTTCAAAAACCTATGCATTATAGAAGAGCTAATGGGGGAAATAGTGGAATAGATTTAGAAAATAACAAATTACATTTTTCTGTACATTTAAATATAATACAAATAAATGTTTCATATTTACAGAAGCAGGAGATTAAAGTAAAGGAACATAGAGTGAAAAGGCAATCAATGTGTAAATATGCAAAGGTTTGAAGAGAACCAGGGTGAGTCCTTGAGTAGCTTAGGAACATCCTGTCTCTTTTCATATGTGGATGTTGGTGCAACTTTAAGTAGAAGACTGAAATCTTTTTGAAAAGAATTCTATTGCCTTTGTCACCATTTCAACAAGGTTATCCTTTATCTTTTATTTCGTTATTATAATTCTGATTTTATGGGAAGGAACAGTTTGCAAATAAGTTTCAGAGGCCTTAACTGGGGTATGAGGCATAGGTCCTCCAGAATGGAGAAGAGAAAGATAGATCTGAGACAGAATGAGAGAGAAATTAATTTGACAATTTTTTTGTATTTGTATTTCTCTCTTCTCTCTCTTCTATTTTTCTTCTCTTTCTCCTATTTCTCCCTTTACTTGCGTGAGCTCCTTACCCTCATATCTATTGCTTTTTAATTCCTTAGATCCTGAAATAGTTGAACTATTGGGATAGCACTTAACTTCCACTAGTGTATGATAGTACATGCATTTATGCTGACTATTTGGAAAGTGCTTTATACTAAGCAGTAAAATAGAAATGTATTAATTTTATGACTTATGTTATTGAGATTGCTCTGGTTACATACAGCATATTAGGGATTTATTTTGTGTTCTTTTATAAGTTTATACAACTACAATCTAAGGTAAACAAGCCCCAAATTATAGATGGAGACATTAAAGTACATAGAGCTTAAGAAAGTATCTCGAGTTTAAATAATGAGAAAGAGAAACTCAAAATTTGAATTCAAGTCTAACTCAAAAATCCCACTATCTTTCCACTCGATGCCACTTCATTATCCATTTACTTTTATTCACTTTATTTTTGTCCTTATTTCATCTCTTAAGCTCCTATTTTATGACACGCATTTTATCCAGGGCTATATTTGGTGATGCGTCACATAAAAAGATCAATGACAGATGATCTCCATGTGCAAACAGTATAAAGCCCAATGGAGGAGAGAGAGATTCAGATCAAGGTGAATGTATTAAACAGTATTCAGATGAATTGAAAAAATGCTTTGGGAAT
This sequence comes from Lemur catta, assembly GCF_020740605.2. Taxonomy (NCBI): domain Eukaryota; kingdom Metazoa; phylum Chordata; class Mammalia; order Primates; family Lemuridae; genus Lemur; species Lemur catta. Next base: position 29,071,702 of record NC_059137.1, read on the forward strand.
AAAAGGGACACTTTAGCATATTACTCTTTTCAAAATGCTGCATAAAACTCAGTTTGCTGATTTGACCATTTACTTCTTTAAAGTCCCCAAATCAAATTTTGACTTGTTTTCTTCTTGCTAGTAAAGGCACTAAGAAAAATATAAGAAAGAAAATGGAGACTTTGAAAAGTTTAAAATGTTGTTCTAAAAAGTCATCTCTTTATAGAATACCAGTGTGAGGAACTCAGTGGTACCCCTCCCTAGAGAAATAATTATCTAACTTTTTAAAATTATATAAAATTCTAGAGATTTTACTTAGGGCACACAAAAAATGGAGAAGCATTTAATCAAGAATATCTATGAAATTTCATTAAGAACATTAAGAGTCTGTGGCATTTGAGTCACAACTTACTTCCACTCACCCCATAGCTTTAAGGGATGAAAGCTCTAAATTGGAAACTCTACTTTGAATGAGTGCAAGCAAGAAAACAGGAACTCCTCCCTGCAACCCCTAGTATAAGACTAAGACTTCACCTGGGAAAGATATTTCATCAGATATCATGTGCAAGCCTTGTGTTTCAGAAGTCCTATTCCCAGCAGGTACACCTGAGAGGAAAAAGTCCTTCCACCAACCCAGCTTTCATGTGTAAGTAAGGACTTTGTTTTAGGTGTAACATGCCAAGAATACTATGGTCTCAATTGTCCTGCCCCAGCTCATTAATAGGGTGAAGATTCCACCCTGAAGTGGCAAGCTAAGAAGACTGGGGACTATTACTCACTTTATTATGGGTGCCTTCTCATAGAGTGGGGTTGTTATCCCTGGAGAAATGGCTGTTCCTACCACAACTGTGGTGCAGTGCAGCAGAAATTATGTCTGGGGGTGGGGGACGGGACAGGCATTAAGAATAGAGAGCTCCACAACTCTGCCCAAGGGGACTGACTTCATTCACTTATGTGTTTATTCACAAAACTCATGCCTAAGGTTATTGTATTAAGTGATTGATACAAAAGCAGCAATGACAATTACATGAGGAAGTAAAACATTGTTATAGGAAATGTTTTCTGTGCACTTTCTTTCATATGGTCATTTTAACTCTGATGACTTATGACGATAGTAATTATAGTTTAACCTCAGAAACTAGATTTTATAAATGAGAAACTGATAGAAATTTTAGAAGAGAAGAAATGATAGGGACAAACTCTCCTTGGAGGTCAAATGCTTGATAAGTAAGGCTCTTTATGCTTTATTACTTATAAATATCTGAAATTGTATCAATGTAGTTTGACGAAAACTATGGAGGATAACAGTTTCTCAAGTGTAAGGAACAACCAAAAGAGAATAGAAAGATTTAAAGGAAAACCTATCATAGTCTACCAATTATCTCAGTATACATATCTGCTGTAATGAATTCAGCATATCCTATTGTTTTTCTTCGGGATGACAAAAAATTAATATTATGACTTAGATAAACTGGGTTTGAGTTGTGAAGTTTTGAGACTTCTGGTGAGTTTCTTAACTTCATTAAGCCCTCTTTTCCAGGTTGCAGTGAGGTTATTAAATTCGATAAGTGTGTAAAATGCTCATCTCATTTAATTAATTTGTACTCAACTAATGCTATTTTGTTAACATTTTTCTTCTCAAATCTGTGATATGTCTTTAGGTAATGGGGTATCTTGTAATCTCAAGACTGATATCCATGATAATTTTAATTTTCCAATCAATACCATTGCATGAACACAGAACAACAATATTATCTTCTTTCTCAACCCTGTGGATTCATAACTTGTCTTCTACTCAGCTTTATCCTAAGAGTTCTATTCCTAAAACTCAATACTGTACATTGCTCCTTCCAATTTCCTTAGTTTGTATGACACTTCAATAATACTCTGTCTTGACTGTGGTCAATTTTTGACTACGGATATAAGGATTAAATTAAGGACTGCCCTTGTCAGTGATTTATTGAGGATATTCTATGTGTTAGGCACCATGCTGGACAATGAAAATGGGGCAAACATGACCTACACAGTTCCTGGGCAATTATAGTCTAGACAGAGATACAGATAAGTATATAGGTATGTCGTCAATAAATGGACCTGATATAGATAATAGAGGGAATAGAAGCATATAAGAAAGGAATATAACTGAAACTACTGGGGTGGGGAAATGGCAAAAGCTTGGCAGTTAGAAAAGCTTCCTAGTGGAAATCACACCCAAGTTGAGGCCTGAAGTATGAACAGTAATTAGCCGATGGAATAAGTCATAATAAATACATAAACATAGGAAGTAACATGCCTGGATGCCTAGAAGAAAGAGAAAACATAAGAGCTAAAAGAACTGAATACATTTTTACATGGTTACAGCATAGTGTGTTTTTGAGGGAGTAGGGAAGGTGTTAGGGAGGTGTAATAGCTATTAAGGGAAATATAAAGGTAAACTGAGACAAAATCTAATTTCTTTTTTTTAAAATAAAATGTGCTCTTTGATATTTCAACAAAATGTTTTATTGCTCAAAGGCTTATTTATGCCACATGTCAAGAATCTTTCTTCCTTAAGTAACTATCACATTTAGTCATGTTCATTTTTTATTTTTAATTAAAATTTTTTATTTCAAACTATTACAGGTGTGAAAATGTTTTCAGCTACAAGGATCACTTTTGTGATGTTTGAGTCAGGGTTATAAGTGTGCCTATCACCAAGATAGAGTTAACTGTACCCAGAGGGTAGGTTTTTACCCATCTCTCCTCCCTCCTGCCTCCTGGTTGATTTCCATTCAGTTATACTTTCCTCTATGCATATGTGTGCTCATAGATTAGTTCCAATTTAATAGTGAGTATGTATTGTGTTTGTTTTTCCATTCTTTAGATACTTCACATATGAGAATGGTCTCCAGTTCCATCCATATTGTTGTAAAGGCATTGTCATCTTTCTGTATGGCTGAGTAGTATTCCACAGTATACCTATACCACATTTTGTTAATCCACGCATGAATTGATGGGCATTTGGGTTGATTCCACATCTTTGGAATTGTGAATTATGCTGCAATAAACATTTGTGTTCAGGTGTCTTTTTGATAAAATGACTTCTTTTCCTTTGGGTGAATACCTAGCAGTGGGATTGTTGGATCAAATGGTAGCTCTACTTTTAGTTCTTTGAGGAATCTCCATACTGTTTTCCATAGGTATTGTACTAATTTACAGTCCCACCAAGAGTGTGTAAAGGTTCCTTTCCCTCTCCATCCATGCCAGCATCTATTGTTTTTGGACTGTTTAAGGCAAGAGAAATTGCAGGTATTCAAATTGGGAAAGAGGAGGTCAAACTATCTCTTTTTGCTGATGATATGATCGTATATCTAGAAAACCCCAATAGATTCCACTAAGAGACTCCTGGAATTGGTAAATAAATTCATCAAAGTCTTAGGTTACAAAATCAACCTATCCAAATCAGTAGCATTCCTATATACTAATAACAGTCAAGCTGAGATTCAAATCAAAGATTCAATACCATTCACAACAGTTACAAAAAAAATAAAATACTGAGGAATATACTTAACCAAAGAGGGTAAAAGATCTCTACACAGAGAACTACGAAACACTGAGAAAAGAAATCACTGATGATACAAACAAATGGAAAAATACATCATGCTCATGGATAAGTAGAATCAACATTGTTAAAATGTCCATACTTCCCAAAGTGATTTATGGATTGAATGCAATCCCCATCAAAATGCCAACATCATATTTCACAGATCTAAAAGAAATAATTCTATGCTTTGTTTGGAACCAGAAAAGAGCCTGGATAGCCAAAGCGATATTGAGCGAAAAGAACAAATCTGGAGGTATCACATTACCAGACTTCAAACTATACTACAAGGCTATAGTAACCAAAACAGCATGGTATTGGCATAAAAATAGAGATGTAGAACAAGGGAACAGAACAGAAAACCCAGACATAAAACTATCCACATACAACCAAGTGATCTTTAACAAATAAGATGATAATATACACTGGGGAAAAGAATCCCTATTCAATAAATGGTGCTGGGACAACTGGAGCGTCACATGCAGCAGAAGGAAACAGGATCCCTATCTCTCAGTAGTCATAAAAATTAATTCAATATAGATAAAAAACTTTAATGTAAGGCATGAAACCATAAGAACTCTAGAAGAAAATATTGGAAAAAATCTTCTAGATATTGGCCTAAGCAAAGAATTTTTGAAGAAGAATCCAATGGCAATCACAGCAACAACAAATATGTTAATAAATAAACAGGACTTGATTAAATTAGAAAGCTTCTCCACAGCAAAGGAAATAATCAACAGAGCAAACAAACAACCTACAGAATGGGAGAACATATTCAAAAGCTGTACATCCAATAAAGGGCTAATAACCAGATTCTACAAAGAACTCAAGCAAATCAGCCCTCCCCCCCAAAAAAATCAACCCCATTAAAAAGTGGGCAAAAAACATGCATGGACAGAAGCTTTTCAAAAGAAGATAGACAAATGGCCAATAAACACATTAAAAAATGTTCATCATTAATTATCATAAAAATGCAGATTAAAACCACAATAAGATATCACCTTACCCCAGTTAGATTGACTTTTATTAAATAGTCTTGTTCCTTAACTCCAGAATTCTAAGGCATTCCCATTGTCACTCTCTATAGAAGGCAGAGATTGAAAAAAAAGAACACTCAGATCTTCATGTAAAAAGAAAACAAATAAAAGCATAAAATTGACAAGTACCCCTTGTCAACACAAAATACTATCTACTCCTTATGCATCATTAACATGTTTTTCCTGAAATTCAGACAAAAAGAATAGAAATTGTTCATATTTTCCTGTCAAATCTAATCATAGATTCAATTTCCAACAAGTTCAAGGAATAGAAAGTTCTGCTTAATAAAAACTATTCTAGCAAATATATGTTTACTTATATACCTAATATAGTGTGAAATCATTTGTAAAACATCCCTTATTCGTTTATTTAATACAAAAATGCCTTCAGGTACTGTTACACTGTCAGTTGAGTTAGGGAACTAAGTAAACATTTATTAATAGATACATTCTTCTGGGACCACTTTGTACACTGTTGTTGGAATGAGCCTTGTTTTTGATGGGAAGAGTCAACCTTACTTATTTGGATTACTTCTTTCAAAGATGACTATTACATTTTGGTTTTATATATTAAAATAAATTAAGTTTTCTTCTTTCTGTAACCCTTTTTAAAGATATTTTGTTGATTTCTGAGCATTCTGGGATATGGTAGAAATTAATAGGCAAATTATTTTAAATGCTTGTTTGGGTTATTGCTATGTTTCTTAAGAATAATATGTAGACTACTTATTTAGTAAACTTTTTAAAAAGACAATGCTGCTTTTTAAGGAAGAGTCAAGTTATTCAGTTTTATAATTAAAATTACTATATAGTCATATGGTAGGGATTAATAAAGTTTACTTATATTATTTAATTAGCTCTCCAGACAAATCCAATGTGTATATTTTATTGGTATAAATTTAGTTTATTTTCCTATGTATTAGCATCTTAAATATGGCTTATTCTATTAAAAAAATGTCCACATAGAGTATTTAAGTGATATGGTTAGTTAAAATTTAAGAAATTAAAGAGTTTTTTTGTTTGTTTGTTTCACAAAATTGCTACCTTCTGAAGAAGAGAAATGCCTACATAATTTTTTAAAAATCCAAACTTTGTCAAAGCCCATAAGATAAATAAATTAATACAAAATTTATAATTCATTGCTAATGTGAACCTATTTTTGTAATTGCGCCCCTCCTCTGATTCCTTTATTTTTCACATTCTCTTTTTTGAGGTAACTTTTACATAGGACAAATAAAATATCTATTCTCTAAGACTGGGCTCAGTGTTTCAAATATTCTCCCTGAAGATTTAGAAATACCCTTGATTTCAGAAAAAGAGATCAGAGATCCCTTCCCAAAGTATTCACCAGACCAGTAATTTAAGCAGAACACTTTTCTTCCCTAAAATATCTGGGAGGCAATGTATTTTAGTATGAAAACACTAGGCTAGATGTCAGGGGACATGAAATTTTATTTCAGGTCAAGAATGATGGAATTTGTTTCTTCATCTCAATGCTTTTTTTCTGTTTTTATCCTCCTGGGTTTTATTCACTGAAGAGAGTATTTCTAGCTTGTCAAAATAAATTTGAAATGGTTTAATAGTAATATACACAAATATTATAGCTTCCTCTTAGGTTAATTTGAATACATAGATACTGGAGAGTTTTAATCTTGACCCGATTAATTAATTTTTGGGCTTTCAAAGTAACTATTTTCTGCCACTCTGAGACTTTCATTTCAGGTTTAGCTTCCCCGATCTAATTAGCCGTGGACACATGAGGGCTGTGTTTGACAACTGCACTAAGTGTTTTAATTTACAAGCAATTAAAAAAACACTTTTTCTGATTGAAGTAGAGAAAAAAAATCTATTGAAAGGACATTAAAAAAAATCACTCAAGTGATAGGAAGTTGAAGGAATAGGCTCAGAAAACTGGCAAGAGTACAAGGAGGCAAAAGTCATGTCATAAAACTAGTCCACTGAGGAAACCAGTGCCACTGGGGAGATTCAAACAGCAGGTTGCTCCAGTGTCAGTGCTTTTCCTGGAAACTAGATTTGGTAGCCACCATTTCTACCTCTTCCTAAATCTGTTCTCTATGCTTTCATCACTAGCTTCTAATACGGAGTCCTGGACAGATGCAGACAGCTATCTGTGTCTGGGGGTACTTGAAGGCCTCCTGCTGAAATTGTCATGCCTGAAAACTATGAAACTGTCATTTTTTTTCTCAAGAGAGCAGTAGACCTGTTGCGTGATACCATCTGGAGAATACATTTTGTCTTCAATTTTGGACTGCTAGTGACACATGAGTGTCCAAAATACAGAGATATTGAAATGACAATAGTTTGCACGTCACTGAATAGTATTTACATTATAGTTCGGCTTATAATTGGTATAATTAATATCAAGAAAATATGTAAATTCTGTAAAGCAATGTGTTATAGGATGTATAATAGGAATGATACATTTTTAGTTTTATTTTGTTTTTAATTGATGAGTAATAATCGTATATATTTATGGGGTGCAATGTGATGTTTCCATACATGTCGAATAATCAAATCAGACTAATTAGCATATCTATCCCCTCAAATAATTATCCTTTCTTTGTGGTGAGGACATTTAAAATCCTTTTTTAGCTATTTTGAAATTTAATGTGCAGTAGAACACCACCACTTATTCCTCCTATCTAACTGAAACTTTGTACCTATTGACCAACATATCCATTTCTTTATTTAACCCCCATCCCAGCCTCGTGTAAGCACCATTCTCCTCTCCACTTTTATGAGTTCTACTTTCTTAGATTCCATATATAAGTGAGATCATATAGTGTTTGTCTATCTCTGCCTGGTTTATTTCACTTAACATAATGTTCTCTAAGTTCATCTATGTTGCACAAAGGACAAAATTTCTTATTTTTGAAGGCTGAATAGTATTACATTGTAATACATTGTAATATATGCCACATTTTTAATCCATTTACCTGTTGGACACTAAGGTTATTTTCATATCTTCACTGTTGTGAATAATGTATCAATGAACATGGGAGTGCAAACATCTCTTAGACATACTGATTTCAAATCCTTTCAGTATATAGCCAATAGAGGGATTGCTGGATCATATTGTAATGCTATTTTCAGTTTTTTGAGTAATTTTCATGATATTTTCTAAAATGGCTGTACTAATTTATAGTACCCAACAGTGTATAAAGGTTCTGTCTTCATTACATGCTCATCAAGACTTGTTATCTTTTATCTTTTTTATAATAGTAAATCTAACAGGTTTGATCTCATTGTGGTTTTAATTTGCATTTTTCTTATGATTAGAGACATGAGCATTTTTTTCATATAAGTGTTGACCATTTGTATGTCTTATTTTGAGAAATATCTATTTAAGTCCCTTACCTATTTCTTAATAGAATATTTTTTCTTGTTATTGAGTAGTTTGAGTTCCTTATATGTTTTGAGTATTATCCTCTCATCTGATAAATGATTGGCAAATATTTTCTACCAAACTTGGTATTGTCTCTTCACTCTATTATTTCCTTTGCCATGCAGAAGATTTTTAGTTTTATGCAACCACATTTGTCTATTTTTGTTTTTGTTGTCTGTGCTTTTGGGGTCATATCTAAGAAATCACTGCCCAAACCAATGTTAAGAAGCTTTTCCCCTATGCTCTCTTCTAGTAGTTTTATCATTTCATATCTTAAGTCTATATTCATTTGAGTTGATTCTTATATAAAAGGAGTGATAAGGGTCCATTTTCATTTTCTCTATGTTGATATTCAGTTTTTCCAACATCATTTATTGAGGAGACTGTCCTTTCCCCATTGTGTTTTCTTGGTACCTCTGCCAAAACTCAATTGATTTTAGTGTGTGGATTTACTTCTGTGCTCTTTATCCTATTATATTGGTTGATATGTCAGTTTTTATGCTGGTACTGTGCCAGTACCTTGTAATATATTTTGAAATCCAGTAGAGTGATGCCTCTAGCTTTGTTCTTTTTGGTCAAGATTGTTTTGCTATCCAAGGTCTTCTGTGATTCCACACAAATTTTAGGATTTTTTTTTACTATTTCTGTTAAAAACGACATTGGAATTTTCATAAGGATTGTACTGAATCTATAGATTGCTTTGAGTAATGTAAGCATTTTAACAATGTTAATTTTTTCAAACCATGAACATGATACAGAATGATACAATTTTAGTTCAATAAAAGTAATAATTTCATGAGCAATAATATGCTTAGAAGATAAAATGCTGTTTATTTTTCATAAGAATAGACAAGAATATTATTCTGTCTTTCTCCTTCATTCATTTTTGCCCTAATAATTTAAGTCTTTTGAATTGATACTAGGATCAAATATAAAAATAGGTGTATTACTCCTTGCATTCTGATTGCGATTCTGTCCTATTGCCTTACAAAGCAAAATGTCTAACTTTTAGGGAAAATTTATTTGCCATTGGTTGCCTTTAATCATCAAATTATTTTTATTCATTTGGATCATAATATATGTTGTATGCATCAGTAAAAATTAAGGTATGAGATAACTATTAATGATATATCTCTAATAAATAATACGCATCTTTTCTACAGGAAAGTATGAGGGGAAGGAGTTGAGGGCTAATGGAACAGAAAGAACATTGGAAGATTAAACAGAAATGAAAAGGGACATTCTGTCTTCCTATATCCATGAGAAATGAAAAGAGATACAGGAAGGAATTCTGAACAAAGAAATTGAATTCCTCTCCAACTACCTTGTGAAACACAATGTGAATAAAATGGTGTTGCAGTCAGAAATACGCTAGATGAGTAATTGCTACCATATAACCTGTATTTTACTAGATATATATAAGTAAAGAGAACCAAACAAAGACATAGGACCATTACTGGCTGGGCATGGTGGCTCACGCCTGTAATCCTAGCACTCTGGGAGGCCGAGGCCGGTGGATCGTTTGAGCTCTGGAGTTCACAACCAGCCTGAGCAAGAGTGAGACCCCGTCTCTATTAAAAATAGAAAGAAATTAGCTGGACAACTAAAAATATATAGAAAAAATTAGCCAGGCATGGTGGCACATGCCTGTAGTCCTAGCTACTTGGGAGGCTGAGGCAGGAGGATTGCTTGAGCCCAGGAGTTTGAGGTTGCTGTGAGCTAGGCTGATGCCACAGCACTGTAGCTCAGGCAACAGAGTGAGACCCTGTCTCAAAAAAAAAAAAAAAAAGGACCATTGCTAGTGGTGATAGTAGGGGAGAAGATAATGATTTTCCAGGTATGAGAAGAAGAAAGAGAAGTGCTGACCATGGGATTTTTATCAGTAGAGACCTAGGAAAGCTGAGAGACAGAAAAGAGGAGTAAGTTCTCCTTAAAGGTCACTTCTGCCCCACCATGGAAATAAAGTACCAAAGGATTAAGTAAATGGATTTTGCAGGCCAAAGTCACTCAAAATTTTTAAGCATCTTGATATGCAGTTGGCTTTGTGTTTATTTATTATAGAGAATTTTCTGTTATTTCTAGTTTGTAATACACTTTTATAATAAAGAACTCATTCGATTTTCACCTCTTCCCAGAAAGTCCGAGAGAAAGGAAATGTGAGAGACTGAAGGCAACGGGAATTTTACAAAATTAATTTGTTAGAGTGTTTATCAAAATTTATAAGTATGGTGCTGTAACATTTACATTAATGCTTTTAGGGGTTAAGAGGAGATTTCAAACTAAAGTTAGAAATGATTCACACTCCAAAAATAGTGAATGAAAGGCAATAATATATGACATGTGTTATCAAAGAGCAGAGACTTCCAAGTTATAAAAGCAGGGATGTGAGAATACAAGAACAGATGAACCACTGGAATCAGGATTAGGCCTTATTAACATAACTGATATGCCCTAGACTTCGGAGGTGTGTTTTCTTGTTTTACTCGGTGAACAGATATTTTTATTTTCCTGGAATTCTTAGGTGGCCATTATTGCTGGTACTTAAGTTGTGATTACCAATGAGTAATAACAAAGTTTTTGTCGTTAGGAAGCTCTCAGTGACAACCAGGTCAGCTAAAAGATATATTACATGATGTACATTTGCACTTTCTTTTCTATTAGTGTCTTTGTTAGACTCCACCCTGCTATCATTTGTTTGACTAGGAACATAAAACTACTCAGATCTGATTCCCTCAAATTCTCATCACCAGTGTTTTTTTATTGTCCCATAGAAGAATGTTGCTGTGAGCAGGTTATACCCTTGACTAGGGAGTAAAGTGAAATTCAAATTCAGCAGTGGAAGTCCCCTAGGCTATATTCTAAATCTTCTTTCACCAGTTAATAAACCAGAGTATTTCATTTTATGTAAAATTATTATGTCTTATTTCTTGGTTTTTATTTCAAAATATTAAGTGGGTACAAATGTTTTAGGTTACATGGATCAATTTTACAATGTTTGAGTCCTGGCTAAAGATGTGCCTGTCACCCAAGTAGTGTTCATAGTATCCGTTAGGTAGATTTTTCCCCTTCACTCCTTCCCCTACCCCCTGCTTGATTTCCACTGAGTTTTACTTCCCTGTGAACACTTGCGTGGTCATCAGTTACTTCCAATTTAATAGTGAATACATGTGGTATTTGTTTTTTCATTCTTGAGACCCTTTGCTTAGGAGAATGGTCTTCAGTTCCATCTAGATTATTGTAAAAGATATTTATTCATCTTTTTATATGGCTGAGTAGTATACTATGGTATACATGTATCACATTTTATTAATCCATTCATGAATTAATGGGCACTTGGGTCAATTCCACATCTTTGCAATTGTGAATTGTCTGCAATAAACATCAGAGTGTAGGTGTCTTTTTCTTTGTGTAAATTAAACATTCAATAGTGGGATTGCTGAATAGAATGGTAGGTCTACTGTTTGTTCTTTGAGGAATCTCTATACTGTTTTCCATAGATCTTGTACAAATTTGCTGTTTCACCAACAGTACATAAGCATTCCCTTCTCTCTGCATCCATGCCTTATTTCATACATGCTGAGAAGCAACAGCAATAACAAAAACCCAACCAAAATTAAGAACCAAGTTGAATTTCTGCACTTTAAAGAGGACTATCTTTCCTGAATATTACATACATAAAGTTAAAACAAATAATGTTTTCCAAAATGAACACACCTATGTAATCACCGCTCTGGTCAAGATACAGAAAGAACATAACCAGCATCCAAGAAGTATTAATATTACTCATGGATCCTCCAATGCCAACTACTATCTTAATTTCTATTATCATAGATTAGTTTTGACTGATCTTCAACTTAATTTGAGTAGACTGTTACCAAATATTTACTTTGATGTCTGGTTTATTTCACTTGAATTTATGTCTGTGAGAGTCATATCAATTTTGTTGCAATAACTTGTTTATGTCATTGCTACAGAGTATTCTGATATATGAATATGTGGATATACCACACTTTATTCATTTTACCAATGAAAGACATTTTTGTAGTTTGTAATTTGAAATTATTATAGAAATTTCTTCTTTGGACATTATTGTACGTGCCTTTTAGTGCACCCATGTGTACACATAGGGTAGGCATACACCTGCTTTAGCAGGCTTTGACAGTTTTCCAAAGTAATTATACCAATGTTGACTTACACAAGAAGAGTATGAGATCAGTTGCCTTATATCTTCACCTACAACTTATATTTCAGTATTTTTTGTATTTTATACCTGCTCCAAAATTTCTTCATTTTCTATTTTTTTGTTAAAAATATTTCTAAACAATATTTTTTTGAATGTGCATGAGTAGGTTACTAAAGGGAATGGCTCTTAAATACTACTGAACAAAAATACAGTAGGGGTTGAATAGTAAACAAGTACTACATATTTTTTGATGAACTTCATGACCAGAAATATCCCTAGTTGAAGGGTAGTGAAAAAAAACAGAGAGTACAAGAGTGCCTCAAGATAAGTCGTAGTGTATTCTGTCTCTGTCTTATAGAAAACAAGAGCCAGTGAAGAGTGTAACATTTCTTGATATATGATTTATACAGTAACTATGCCCTTTATTGCTATTTGGTATATAATGAGATGGACAAAAGTATTATCTATAATTTTATATCTAAGTCTATGACTTAGATATAAAATGTAGTCTCCTATTACATTTTCCCGTGGAGCCTAACTATTGTCCTTCTAAGATAAGGCAAATAAAGCCTATTATATTTTAACAATGAATATTCTGAGCTTTTCTAAAGTCCAAAAAATTAGAAAATTGGACAAAGCGAGAAATTTTAGTTAACTCAAATTAACAGGGAATAAGGAGACCTTGGAAAAAACACAATAGTCAAAAGAAAAACCTTTTATATTAAGAACTACTGAAGTTTAATGTAATATTAAACTTCAACAATATATAAGTAGGGATTTACAAAAAGATAAACCAACTCTAGGTATAACAAAGCAGCACTATTTCTTTTTCTATAGACAAAATCGCTATATTGTAGTTCACTTATTTGACATCAGACTGATCAAGCTGGAAAAAAGGAAAATAACTTCCAATTTAAACAGAATACATTTATAGTCTGCTTAAGGATACTACTGAAACATAATAGCACAAAGAGAATCTCCTTAAGAGAAGTTATAAATACTGAGAATTGTTATGGGTTATAGTTATATATTATAGGGGGTAGAGATTAGTAGACAAATGTCTGAGCTGGGCTTTGATGATTAGATTCTATTTGTATGTCAGAAATTATTTTATTTTGTGACCTTGAACAAGCTGCTTAAGTTCACTGTCTCATAATTTTCCATAAGTATAATGTCTTTAGTATTACTTGGTCCTCCATTCCAAAGATTGATTGCAATGCATTTTCAGCAGAGTGATGGTATATTAATATCGTTAGTATTATTTTTAATATTTCATGTCTTCTTCCTAGAATACTTATGAAAATACTTCAACAACACTTTCAAAGAAAGTTATGCACTAATATTCTGTGGTTATCAAAAATGATAAAAGTTGATGTTCACTTTAGTGCTTGTATGACTAATAATAGGATAAGTCATGAATGTTCTATATGGCAATTTTGCTCATTAAATTAAACAGTTCATTTCCCAAATTTTATGCTTCATAGAAATTGCTTTTCTGCCTAATCAATCCTGTCATCAACTGAGCAATTATCTTGTCCGTGGATAATGTGGCTGTTGATCTGTTGTAAGTATTAGGTTTCCTTCTGATAGATTAAATATTGTTGATTTAAAAAATCTATAGATCTGAAATTCTGTTTCCTCCTAAGGAATCAATAACAGGGGGGATTGGACCACTTAATTATTTGGAGAGCTTTTTATAAGATATCATATGTAATGTTATTTTCCTTTACAAAAGAATGAAGCATTGTCTAGTTAATATTATAATATCAGTTCTAGAATATTATTAACATTAAACATTTTGAAAGATACATGTCTTGCTGCAAGAAAGAATAGGACTAAAAGATTTCAGCCCTGAAACTTGATGGTTGGTTACACAGACAGCTCTAATCTTATTCATTATGTCTTAAATTTGTTCGAAACATAAGTAGACTAACAATCCATATGTCTCAGGATTCTAGAATATTTATATATAAATTATCCAGCTTGTTCTAGGTGGAAAAACTGGTTCCTTTAAAATTCTAATTTTAGAATATGAACATACTAGAAAGTATGAAATGAAATTCAGATCTATTCTTAATTTCTGCAAATCATTAGAGGTATTTAATTACATTTATTTAACCTTTATTTTGTATTACTCATCTTCATTTCCCCAAGGTATAACTCTTTAAATGAGAATAGATAACTATTAATAACTCTTTGAGTGCAAAATGAATAGAAAGATTTATTTACAAATTTGCTCGCAACTGATATGTTCTAGAGTTGCAAAGAACCAAATTTCTTTCTTTACAATTTACTTCATATTGTCATATTTAAAAACTTTTAGGATGGCTGCCAATTAGCATATTATATTAAGGTAAGAGAGAGATAGTCATATAGAATTTAAAGATATCCACAGGAGAATTACCAATGTCCATCCCCTTAAGTTCTGAGTGCTTAGACTTCATGAGAACCTACTATATCCTAGTTATTTTGTAGACATTATTTCATTTAATCCTTATAGCAACCAGGTATATTGTACAAAAAGCCACATTTTTTAGGAGAAAAAGGAGAAAATTTGGCCCAATTAATGGCACATAAGTGCCATAGACCTGTTTAAACTCAAAAGCTACTTTACTACAAACTCCTGGCTATATTTTCCTTATCTATGTAATATATTTTTACCAATGGAGGTTATAGAATACAATATACGTGAGTAATTAATAGTGATCACATAAATGCTAACTGTGTGACTGAAAGCAAATTAACTTCTCTGGGCCTCAGCATCCTCCTCTATACAATGCAGTGACAATAAAAATAGATACAGCAGTAATCATAGAGATTCAGTGAGGATTTAACGATTTATCATAACTAGAAAGTAGAATACTGTAGAATACTGTAGAGTATAGTAGCTTTTAGTTAAGTGTTAGTGGAAATAATTCATATATTTTGAATATTTTTTGAACTCTTTTTATCAAATACCTCAATGGTAATGCTGGCTATTTTTATTTTCTTCTACTGTCTTGCTCTTTCTTCCCTCTTCCTTAAGGATTGTGAAATAATCCACACCAGCCAACTTCTGCAAGTTTGCCAAGTCATTTGTCTTTTAAAATCAGGGGCAAGACAAGAACAACATTAGGAGACTCTCTGTGAAGAGATACGGATAGAGCTAAATTGGATTATAATAAGTTTGGAGCTCAACCTTACCACACTGATAGAGGATCTGAGAGCTGAACTGGAAGCCTGACCGGCATGTGTAGTTTAGCAGCTCAGAGGCTTTGCGCCTTAATGACTGCCCGTATGGCTCCAGCTAAATGACAGTGAACAGTGAACAGTGTCTCCTGAATTGAGAGATCAGGGCAGATCACACAGTGAGCCACCCATCAGCTCCTACTCCGTCTCCTATGCAAATAAGATTATATTAATAACAAACTCTAAGAGAAACCTTACGTGTACGTGTGGGGAGTGAGATGTAGAATATTAGTAACAGGCATTGAATTCGGAGACACACTGTCAGCCACTGGGACACCAGCTGAATCCCACTGTGTCTCAGTATTTTCATCTGTAAATAAGGATAATAATAATAACTACCTTTAATGTCGTATGTGCTCAATTAATTGTAGTTTTTTTCTCTTTCTGTCTTAATGTTACTGAGTTCTTATCGCAAGTGAAAATTAAGTCACAAATATAGTCCAAGAGAATGTGTAAGGAATGAGCCAGCAATATATAACAATATTTTACTAAGATATAGCAAAAGGGTTTATGAACTCATTTTTGCTGTAATAGACATAGTCAGCACCAGCAGACAAGGGAACACCTTCTTCCTTCCTGGCTTCCAACAATAATAATATTTATAAGAGAGATGTTAAGGGGATTAAATTAGATTATAATGAAAAATTTTATATTATATGAATAATTTTAATATTAAAGTTTTAATCATCATCATATTATTGTTACTATGATACACAATTATAGTGTTTGAGGATTAAAGGAGATATTATTTGTAAGTCTCTTAGCATAGTTCAAGGTGAAATGTAATAATCATAATAATGATATTAATTTACCTCTGACATATGCACAGTGTCAGACTAAATAATGTTTCAATATCTACCAGTTCTTTTATGTTTAACTCTCGTGCCCTCAAATTAATAGTTTGCTATTCATTGCTTTCAAAATACCTTATACTTCATGTGGCAATATGTGATAATTAAATTATGAGAAGAAAACAATACGTTTATTAAACATTTAGTAAAATGGTTCCAAAAGTCTAAAAATTGGGAGTATTTACCATATATGAATATAAAAATATATTTAGAACTCTGCATTTCAAAATGGAAGGTCACTCCTGCTACAGGACTTTGCACTTCCTTCTGATTGGAAAGCTCTTGTGCTCTCAACTAAGACTTATGCCTTCTGATTCTTTCTCATTATGCAGGTCTCTGGTTAAATGTCATCTTCTCTAGAGTTTTTTTCTGGATCATTCAAAATAAAACATACCTCCTTACTCCCTTTTCACTAATTTATATTCTTTGTGGTATTAGTATCTGAAATGTTAGCATTAATATGTTATCATCAATAATGTATGTTTATTGTCTGTTTTGTCCTCCAAAAATTATCTCCCAAGGGCTTGGTCCCTGTCCTTTATTTTTGGTCCCTCACTGTGTCTTCAGTGTATTAGATAGTATTTGACAGAAACAAGATGATTTAGTCATATTTGCTGACTTATGATTAAATAAGTGATTTTCCAGTTTTAAGACTTACTTTCAAAACTATGTGTCTTAGGGCGGCTGTACAATGTCTCTGCATCTGTCCTGACATTTATTTTAAAAACAGGAGAAACAACTACCTCACAAGTGAATTATAAGCCTTACATGAAATTAAATGAAGTAATGCGAACTATGGTATCTGTCCCATAGTAGGGCCTCAGTAAATATTTGTTGCTGTGGTCACATAAACTATTTATTTAATAAAACAATTTGCTGAGGTACACAATATTATTTTATTAAACATACACACACGTACATATTTATGCACACATTTAAGAAGTGGAGAAATTAAGGCTAAAAGAAAGCAAATTAGTTGTTGATAATCATACAGTCAAAAAGTGATTGCATCTCAATTTTAAACCTATATACTCTTAACTTGAATCTCTTTAACTTGCTTGCTGAGGCATAGGGGTGACTATAGATTCTATTTACCCAACTGGAAAAGGTTGTAGATAATACAAATGACTGTGGAACTCTGCTAAACTCACCAGTTCATTTCACTTTGATGGCCAGTAGTCATTAAGCAGAATGGATTTTAAGCAATGACCTAGAAATCAAAGGCCGTGTGTAAACTATTACAAATCTCTTGAGCCATCTAGCCTACCAACAATTTTTAAACATTCTTTTGATTTTGAAGTAGCTATGTCATAAAATAACGTTTTGGAAATTGCAGAGGAAAATAATTTAGAGTGTATATAAACTCAAAACTTTAAATTTCACTATAATTACTAGAGGAGGGCAATGGTAACTTAGTAAAATCCAATTACTTTTTTTTCAGTCCAGGGATTAGAGAGAGGGAAGTTGTAGAGAGCAAACAGTTTATTTGTATTTTCCATGCAACTAAAATTTTCCTTTTTCTGTATCCTATTCTGATTCTTCTCTCTGTCCTTTTCAGAGCTACTCATATCTTTACACTTTATTACCAATTAGCATGTAAGTTATTGTATGAGGATGAAAATGATACTACCGCTTTCCCTCTCTTTTCTCTGGCAGCCCTGCAGATAAATTGTAACCGATCGATTCCTGTTGAAGTGAATAGATGGCCTAGTTTTGCTGCAATATTCAAGTTTTTTCCCCTTCAGTCAATTCCCAGTGTCCCAATGATTTATCTACCTTTGCCAAATTTGGTGTTCATGTTCTTTTTACCAGTGGCATGGAATTTTAATTAGCTTTTGATAAAACGTGTAAGGATGCGATACTTTCTCAAGTAGCAATGAGAAAAATTACATTTTTTTCTACCTCTACATGTCAAGATTTCTGCAAGCTAGTAGAAACTAAAAGGCATTAATAGTTTGTGCATTTGTAACTAAAGATATATAGGGTTCAAAGCGTGACAGTCCCTGAGATATATTCTGGGAAATTGTTTCTAAGTGTAATACAATGTGTTGAGGAAGAACTGAATATCTATTTATCATTATTTTTACCATTTGATAAAAAGTCCAATTCAATCAAGTAAATCAAGCATTAGAAAAAATAATTTCATTCCTTTGCTAAACTAAATCCATTAAGACTCTAACACAAGTAGAACTGAGGACAAAAGATATTTAAATTGCAGGGTAAACTCAGATGGTTATTTTATTCCTGGTCTTAAGAGGCAAGCCTTCAGTCTTTAAGTATGATGTTAGGTGTAGGTTTTATGTATTTGCCCGTTATAATTTTGAGTTATTATCCTCTATTATGAGTTTTTTTGAGAATTTCTACCATTTTTTATTTTTTTATTTTTCAATTTTGATTTATTTATCATTATAGTTATGATGATCTTTTTTAGTTTTATCCATTAGTGTTAGTGATTGATATAAAATAAGCTTCACATTTGATTGACATTATAAACTTTATAATTTGATTAGTTTTGATATAGGTATATACCCGTGAAACTGTTGCCTTAATCAAAATAATCATGCAAGATGAAGGAAGCCAAATAATAAAGAGTATAATATTACATGATTCCATTTGTATAAAGTTCCATGTGCAAATTAATCTATAATACTGAATTTTTACTATTTATGAGAGTTGAAAATTTTCTAAATGTTACTTTTGCATCTATTGAAATAATCATATCATTTTTCATTTTTGGTATGTTAATATGGTGAATTACATTCATTTATTTTTGAAGGTCGAATGAATCTTGCATTTCTAGGAGAAAACCCATATGGTCATGATGTATAATCCTAATTTTATATGTACTGCTGTACTGAGTCACTTAAAATTGTGTTAAGGATTTTTGCATCTATGTTCATGAGGATTATTAGTCTCTAGTTTTCATTTCTTGTTATATATTTTCTTTTGTTAGTAAGAATAATTCTGGCTTTAAAGAATTTATTTAAAAGTATTTCTGTCTCATCTAATATTGTGATAAATTGTAGAGAATTGGTAATATTTCTTCATTGAACTATTTTAGTGTTTACTAGTGTTGCAATGTAGTAATTTATTTATAGTGAGGATGTTAATTATAACATGTTAATTAGCTTTGACAAATACTGGTTATTCAAATGTTCTGGTTATGATTGAATTCATTTTTTTTACTTTTTGATTTTCAGAGCATTTGTAAATTTTGTATATTGTTTATTTGTTAGATTAACATTTTCATAACATTCCCTCATCATCCTTTTATCAACTTCATTATCTCCAGTGATGTCCTCTTCCATTCCTGATAAGTCTAGCTGGAGCTCTAGCCATTATATTGACCATTACAAAGGAGGTTTTGATTTTATTCATTTTTTTATTGTTTGTTCAGTTTCTTTTTATTGATTTCTGCTTTTATGTTTATTATGTTAATTCTTTTAGTTTGTTTTTTAATTGTTATTTTTCTAGTTTTCTTTGGTAGAACTTAGATCAATGCTCATATGTGATATTGAACTGTTGTTTTTTATTATAATACTTTGTCAGGTTTATATATCAATTTTTTTATTCCTGATTCATAAAATGAATTTGGAATCTCTTCTTTTTTTATCCTCAGAATATATGTTGAATTAAAACTATCTGTTCTCCAAAGATTTGTTGAATTTCTCTGTAAAGCCATCTAGTACTAGTACTTTTTTAATGGTATGTTCTCTTGATTACTTCCTGTATTTCCATGTATTTGCAAATGGGTCTCTTTAATCCTCTGTTGTAATATATTTTGGAAAATTATGTTTGCCAAGAAAATTAATCAGTTCATCTAGGTTTTCATATTTATTTGTAGAGAGGAGTATCGAGTAGTAACTTATGATTTTTAACATTTCTTCTGTGTTGATATTTATTTTCTGTCTATAATTTCTTATTTTCTATATTGGTGTTCTCTACTTTTAATTCATCAAATTAGTTGCTGATTTGTCTACTTTTTTCAAAGAACCATGATTTCATTTATATCATGATCTACTATTTTTCTATTATCTGCCTTTTTATCTACCATTTATTATTTTCTTTATTGTGTTTTCTTTTGGACCGCATTGTGAATATTCTTTCTAACATTTTTTGTAAAGAATCTAAGATCACTAATTTAAATATATGATATTGATTCTGAATGGTTTTCATTATCATTTCAGAAATTCCCTAATTTTTGTATTTCCTTTTTCACTCAATGTTGATTAATAAAAGTTTCTTGCACGTTTTAGTTAATTTAGATGTTGACAAATTATTTTAAAGTTAATTTTAATTTCTAGTTTATTCTATTATAATCAGCAGTTGTAACTGTTCTTTATGAAATGTATTGATGTTTTTCTTTGTGACCTATTTATGCTTGGTTTATATAAGTCTTTCATGTGCTTGAGAACACACACACACACACACACACATATATATGATTTCCCTTAGATCTTATTAATCTTTACATAACCTTTTGACATCTCTTGTACTGAAAATTATATTAAAATATTGGATTAATAGGATTTTTTTTCTTCTTTCATCTTCTGTTGTTTCTGCTTCATTTTGGTGGTTGCAGGGTATATAGAATCTAATCATGTCACATCTAGTTTGTAAATTTTAGATTAACACTTTTGCTAAGTTATGTCCTATAGTTGATTGTTCTGAGTCCATTTTCCCAAGTCCATATATGCTTTCTTTTACCATAAGAAAATCTTTCTTGGATTATAATTTTGAACATTATTTTCTTCTTTGTTTTATTTTTCGTTCTTCAAATCCTCCAATTATATATGTTGGACTTTTTTTTGCCCATCTTACATGCCCATTACATTTGATCTGATTGTTTTTAGGATCTCATATTTATTCTTTTGGCTATTTTCCTGTATTTCTTCAAAGGCCCTGGCTAAATTATCATTCAAATATATACTTTCTTGGGTATTTGATAATTTATTTTTCATTTTAAAGATGAAATTGTGATTTATTTCTTTAGTTCAATCATCTCTCATTGTATTTAATTCTGTCTTATTAAATTTTTGATGCAAATCCATTTCTAACTTTTTAATTTTTGTATTTCATTTTGTTTAATATTTGTTTATGTTTGTTTAAGAATTTAGAGTGTTGTGTTACAATTGCCTTCCATTTTGAAGTTCTTTTGTTGTGGAGAATTTTAATCAGCTGTTTTTTACTATCTCTGTACTTAATCCAGTAGCTTTGTACAGAAGCAGTCAGACTTTCTGCAGTTTCTGGGTATTTCACAAAGTCTCTCTAGTTTAAGAGGACGTATTTTGCTCTATTTAGTATATATGCTTTCTTAAATGATGAGATTGTGAACAGTGGGGGTTGGAAAGAGGAGGATTTGGAATATCTTCCAATTTTTCATTAGTTTTGCAGAGCTTAATTTTTCCTTTTTAGTGTATTCTTTCTCATCCTTGCCATGTCTTCAAGGGGCATAACTCTTCTCTGTATAACTCCTTTTCTCCCAGAAACAATGATTCTCTTGAGAGTGTCACTCATGGTCTATATTCCTTTTAGGTAGCTAGTACTGTGAACTACAAAGCCCTAGATGTGTGTCCGATATTTGGAAGTTAGTTTCAGACTTTCCCTTTCTGTGGGAGATTTTGTCTGTACTTTGTCTAAGTCCTCCACCCCTCTATCCTTTTTTGCAGAATCTCCTAAGGCTCCTCTCCCTCATTCTTTGTACTAATGGACTCATATTCCTCATTCCTTGCATTCATAGGATGCACTGTTAATATTTTGTGTTTATTTCTCTGTAAACAATTTTAATTGTGAAAATCTCTGCCTTCTAGTACTGCTAAGTGAGGCATATGCATTTCATTTCATATTTATTTTGTTTTATGCATATTATGCATATCTGGGAGGACATGGGGAAAAATTGAAATTTAGGCAGCTGCTATTATCACAGGTCAGCCCTATTTTTTTCTTACAGTAATTCAGCAGTGCTAAATGGTGGGATAATAGTGCAATCACAAAAGAATATAAGCTACCATAATTGATGATATACCTTGCTCCAAATAATATTATAAGAACTTTGCATATTTTTTCTGCTTAATTCTTATACTATTCTAACATAAATATCATTTATCTTTTCATTTTAAAGATGAATAAAAGTAAGTTTTTGATGGTAAATGACAGAGCTGATATTTCAATGAAATTCTATTTTTCTGCAAAATCTACATTCCTTTTACAATATTTCAAGGTATAGATTTAGTTCTCAGTTTTGCTATGTAAATACCTTGAACAAGTTTTTTAAACTATCTCAGTTTCTCAGCTTTTTGAAAATAATAGTTAAAACAAAAATACTAAATTCCACATCATTGGGCTGTTGAAAGGATTAAATTGGTAGAAATCACCTAGTTTGTTGCCTGGTAAACCATAGGCACTTAAGAATAGCAGCTTTTTATTACTCAGCCACTGGATGTAAATTAGAATGCAGTGACTTGTGCTATAGGCTGAGCACTGAGGTAAAGTGTGATGTGCCTATTGTCTGTGATAAGTGCAGCTGAAGGGTTTGGAAAAAGACATCAAGCAGAATCAAAGACAAAGACAGGGAGACTGTTAGAACAAGTAACCTAACTGAAAGTGTGGATTTAAGAGGTGTTACTGCAACGTGAAACCTAGGAAATCACACAAGAATGAGGATAGCAAGCAGAAGGCAGAAACTGTAGTCTAGTTTTCAGCTTTTATGTGACAAAAGGCTGGAAGTTAATGATCAGAAGGCCTAACTGGTTCCACTATTGAGGAATGACTAAAAATTTTTCCTCTTTTATTTTACTTTTCAATTTAACCTAATAGAATTTATTGCTTCAGTTAAGGGAGCTCATATATTTCTGGAATTTCATTTACTATGTTCATAATTATAATAATTCAATGCCTAGTACACATCACATGTTAAAAATCCATGAGTAACATTTGGTCCATAGTGATTTGTATTCTCTTTAGATTACTTGGTCAAAATCAAAGCTTATAATTTTTAAAATTAGAGGGCTACTTTTGGCAGTTCAATTTTAAAACTATATTATGTCCATCTTTCACAATAAACACTAGGCTAGAATTGGGTATATACTGTGTGTTTGTAGAAATTCAGTTTTACAATTAAGTTTCTAATTTAAAAATAAAAAAAACATAAAAGGAGCATATGACAAATTAAGGTTTAAAAAATAAAATTTATTGAACTATTCAAATCTTACATTAATAAGCCTAGTGAGTTTTTAAATACATATTATCTATGTTCCTACACATGCTTATTTTGATCATTCTAATTAAATGTAATTTAACTGAATAATGTGTATAGCTAGGCACCATCTGCCAATTCCTGATGTTGATTCACAACTTATTAACGTTTCTTTAGTAAAATCCAGAGGCAGCTGTAGGAAAAAGAGTACTAAAGTCAGCAAAACTAGGGTCATATCCTGGCATTGCACTTTCTTCTTTAATGAAAAAGGCAATTCACTAAATCTCTCTGATCTTTTCCTTCTGACTTGAAAATAGTAATATTTATAATCATGTGAATCCCATGCTATTGTGAGAATCAAAAATAAAGTACCTATCATGAAATCTGGTAAAGCATAATTTCAATAAAATTTTAGAATATGCATACATAATTTTATCAAGGTATTTACATTCATTAACCTTATGATTCTATTTTTTTAATTTCAAAATATTACAGGCATACAAATGTTTTTGGTTATGTGTATTGATTTTGTTATGCTTGAGTCAGGGTTATAAGTGTGTCCATCACTCAGATAGTGTTCATTGTACCATTAGGTAGGTTTTCACCCATCCCCTTCTCAACCCTGCCCTGTGGTTGACTTCCATTGAGTTATATTTCCCTCTATGCACGTGTGCTCATTGATTAGTTCTAATTTAATAATGAGTACATGTGGTGTTTGTTTTCCCATTCTTTAGATACTTCACATAGGAGAATGGTCTCCAGTTCCATCCATATTGTTGCAAAAGACATTAAGTCATCTTTCCTCATGGCTGAGTAGTATTCCACAGTATACATAGACCACATTTTGTTAATCCACTCATCAATTGACAGGCGTTTGGGTTGATTCCACATCTTTGCAATTGTGAATTTTGCTGCAATAAATATTTGAGTGCAGGTGTCTTTTTGATAAAATGACATCTTTTAAGGACATCTTTTCCTTTGGATAAATATCCAGTAGCAGGATTGCTGGATCAAATAGTAGGTCTACCTTTAGTTCTTTGAGGAATCTCCATACTGTTTTCTCTAGAGGTTGTACTAATTTGCAGTCCCACCAATAGTGTTTAAGCATTCCTTTCTCTCTGCATCTACTCCAGCATCTATTGTTTTTGGACTTTTTAATAAAAACCATTCTACCTGGGGTAAGGTGATATATCATTATGGTTTTAATTTGAATGTCACTGATGCTTAGTGATGTTGAGCATTTTTTCATATGTTTCATTGGCCATTTGTCTAATTTAAAAAAACAATCTGTGGGCTGAATTATGTCCCCTGCCAAATTCATATGTTGAAATTCCAGCTTCAAGTGCCTCAAATACCTAACTGTATTTGGAGATGGGGTCTTTAAAAGAGGTGATTGAGTTAAAATAAGACATTTAATATAGAGCCCTAATCCAATATGACTGGTGTCACCATAAGCAGAGGAGGCACTAAGGATTCATTTGCACAGTGGAACAACCACATGAAGAGGCAGCAGGTAGGTGGCCATCTTCAAGCTCAAGAGAGAAACCTCAGGAGAAACCAGTCTGGCCGGCATCATATTCTTGGACTTCTACCCTCCAGAACTGTGAGAAAACAAGTTTTGGTTGTTTAAGGTTTAGCCACCTAGTCTGTGAGATTTTGTTATGATAGCCCTAACAAATTAATACAATGTCCTGTTTTTCTTATATAGATTTTTACACACTGAAACAGCACTGCACAGAACAAATAACAAAGAACAGAGACATAGTTCTAAGATGGTAATTGTTTATGTATTTTTACTAATATAACAGTATTATCCACACTGATAATACCAATACTTCCCTGAGTCCAGCTTTCCTTTGGTCCAGCTTTCCCAGAAAAATCCCTGTAATTGTTTATTAAAAGTGTGTGAAAGGGCAAACCGAGACATCATTGTGACAAAATGCTCTTGCTTTAGCTGAACACTGACCTGACAACATTCACATGTGCACCTGGAAAAGAACTAATGCGAGGAAAGCTGACAAATACAAGTAACAAAATCACTTCTCATTTTTTCTTTTATTCATCACCTGTTTAGAATTATGCAAGTGATTACAACATACAACGAAGTATGAAGGCCAGTGCCCTCCTCTTGAGATGTAAATACATCACTGCAATGATTTTGTAGCATCTGCTTTCACCCTGGCTTTCCTATGCCCTTATTTCTTAAATCATCTTTCACTATCTCAGAATCTGTGGGACTTTAAGTTCTAAAAGGTTAGAAGCATGAGTAGGTAAAATCAATCATTGCCTCATTTACTGTATTTGGCTCTTCCATCAAATATCTAGCACTCTGCTTAAGAAGAGTATTCATTTTATATACTATATGCAAAATGTCTAACTTTTTATACATTAAAATAGCTTGTCTAGTCATTGAAAGGTAACCATTTTGATACATAGAGCAATTTCATTCCATTTTTGTCTGTTTTAAATTGTTCATAGAATTGCAAACTTCAGAAATGACATAAAACTATTTGTTTCTAAAACCCAAATCTTAAAATGTAACACATTGTTGGCATTAAGTAGATTCTATATTAAGCTTACATACAAAGAATTCTATTTTAATTTCTCATTAAAACACTGCAGACTCAAATTCAAGAAGGACTTAAGGAAGCAAGTTTCATATTCCATATCATACACACACAGAGAAGCACATAGACACACACACATACATCTCGCCATTGCCACAGCCCACATAAGACCTTAATTTATTTTATTGCCATATCATAGGGCTCCACTCTCAAATTTCAACAGCTCCTTATCCTCCTGATTTACTTTGCTTTACATACCATCAACAATGTTTATCACCATCATAGCTCAAACTTCTGATTTTATGTCTTCTAAGCCTGTCACCTGAATAGTGAATAGTATTTTCCTTTTAATCTTCTAATTCTTTAATGTCCTAAAAATACCTATGAATGTTTTTTGTTTGTCTTATAATATTGTGAAAACAAGGAAGATGAATTTTAACAAACACTGAGAACCAAAGGAGCTCATAAAACTATTACAGTCTTGTCTGTGTCAACATGGCTAAGCTGGTGCTCCTTGTCTGTGTGGTTCCAGTGCACTGGTGTTTGAACCCCATTCATCTCAGCTGAAACTTGGCTCAGGGGAAACTGCATTTTTGAGATTCTGTATCCTGTCTCCTTGGTTCTAGGTAAACATTAACAAAAAAGAAAAAAGAAAGAAAAGAAAGAAGAAAATCATGTGAGATTTGGGATGTGTAAATGAAGCAGCAGGAACTAGACTTGGAATGTGTCACTGTTGAGGCCATGAGATGTGCCAGTAGCTTCCAGTTTGTCCTGGTTCTTACCTACTCTATGTTCAATTTTTGTTACCAACTTTTGGCCATGGTGGCCAATAGCAACCCAAAGTCCATGTCCAAATGCTTGGCTGTGAAATTATGGAAGCTTTCACTGTGATAAGGTCACCATTGCCTAAAGAATCATGTAACCACAAAATTGCTACAATAGTGAAAATAATGGCATGAATGAAAATAAGTCATATAATAGGTTACTTTTAGTCATAATGAAGCACTTACAGAAATAAGGCAAAAAGCTTAAGGCTTTTTAACTCTCCTCAGACTTTGTTAAGGCTCCAAAAACTTCCATAACTGCCCTAAAGGAAACCATTTTCTGCTGTTGCCACACAATTGACTTTCTCACAACTGAACACAATCTCTAATCACAAATGTGTATAGGTTGTTGCATTATTCCACAAATTATAGTCACAATCTTGCAGATGATAAAATTAAGGCATTGACAGGGAAGGAGTCCCTGAAATTTGTTATGGAGTCATTTGCACAACTTAGAAGTGTTGAGGACTTTGACCTTTTACACTATGTTGATCCTCTCTTGCAGTTATAAGCAACCCTTTCTCTACCTCTGAAGAGGTTAATCTCTCCTTGAATGAAGACAGTCAATGGCTTTTGCTAAGGAAATTGTTTGTGCTCCATGGGATAATGACTTCCCTGACCAGCATTTCCCATGTCACTTTCTCATTGCTTCTAAGCTAGAATAAAGTGTTGGGAAACACTGATATGTATGATAATGTGGAAAATGAAAAATATACCTAATGAAATTAAGGATTTGGGTAAGGAAATATCAGGCAGAATTTTCAAAGTGCCAACTGGTTTCTATGAGGCATCTATTTATCCCTCTATCTACTGTTCTATATTCTATCACTTACCTATCATCTGATGCAGGGAAATAAAATAATAAGAAACACTTCAGTTTTCAACAGAATCTAGAAAATACATTTCCATGTAAGCACCTGCTGGGTTTGAGAATAAAACTTCCTCACACAGATCTCAAACTAAAAAACAGCCTGAAGCCAAAGATCAAATCCATGCCTCAGAGTTAATATTCCAAAGGTGTGGGTGCAGTGCTTTTTTGTGAGACCCCAGAAAGATTTGGGATGGTAGCTCATAAATCCTCTTAGATAGACAAATTTTTCTAAGGATTTTGCAGGCATGCTTTTAGACCCTCTCTTCTAGATAAGACAGCTTCTGAAAGTCTTTAAGAGTGTTATCTCTTAGCATTTTGACCCTTCACCCAAGGTAGAGAGAGAGAGAGACCTATCTCAAAGAGATTTGTAGATATTGCTTCTGTCTAATGGAGTGGATTATAATTGCATACACAGAAAGTCTACACAATTTTGAAAGAAAGGTATACAACAAGGGTACAAAGTTCAAAATGCAGAAAGATGTTTGAAACTACCGCTTTCCACAGGCAGGAACTAGCCTAGGAAAACTAATTAGAAGTAAAAAATGGACCGTATTTTTTTTTTTTTCATGGAAAATGGAAGAGTTAAGAGCCCAGTGGGCAGACCTTTGTTAAGGAGAACCAGGGAGCACACCTGGAGCCTAAACAATGGATCAATAGCAATTGTCAGTCTGACTAGATTTTAGCATTGCTGTGGACCAAATTACTGCTACATGCCACCTATTTTGACATCCACTCTTTGTTGTTGTTGTTACTGTTTATTCAGTTCTCCTGTACTTGTTTCACAATTTTATGTTGTATGTACGTAGGAAAGATAACTTGTAATTTTAGTTCATAGGTTTTCAGGTCAAGAGATCTGTCTACCTAGGAAATGTCATCTACACCTTCACCTCCTTTAAATGAAGATGTACTACTGTTGGTGAGAACATAAATTAGTACAGCCATTATGGAAAATGGTATGGAGGTTTTTCAAAAGCTAAAAATAGAACTACCATATGATTCAGCAATGCCACTTCTGGGTCTATAGCCAAAGGATATGAAATCACTATGTTGAAGAGATACCTGTACTCCCATGTTCATTGCAGCATTATTCACAATTTCAAGATATGGAATCAACCTAAATGTCCATCAATAAATAAATGAATAAAGAAAGACAGAATACTATTCAGTCTTAGAAAGAAAGAAACATCTATCATTTGGGATAACGTGAATGAACCTGGAAAACATTATGCAAAACAAAATAAGTTAGGCACAGAAAGACAAATACTACATGATCTCACTTATATGTGGAACCTAAAAATGTTAAACCAATAAAGGTAGACAGTAACAAATAAATCATCAAAAACAAAACAAATAACCCCATTAAAAAGTGGGCAAACAACATGAACGATATTTTTTAAAAGAAGATATAAAAATGGCCAACAAAAATATGAAAAAAATGCTCAACATTACTAATCATCAGGTACATGCAAATTAAAGCCACAAGGAAATACCACCTCACCATGTCAGAATGGCCATTATTAAGTCAATAAACAATAGATGTTGGCACAGACGCAATGAAAAGAACACTGATAAACTGTTAATGGGAAAGTGAATTAGTACAGCTTCTATAGAAAACAGTATGGATATTTCTCAGAGAACTAAAAGTAGATCTACCATTCAATCCAACAATCCCACTATTGGCTATCTAACCAAAAGAAAAGAAGTTATTATATCAAAAAGACACATGCACTCATGTGTTTATCACAGAAAAATTCACAATTGCAGAGATATGAAATCAACCAAAATGCCCATAAACTGATGAGTGGATAAAGAAAATGTGATATATGTATATATATGTGTGTGTGTGTGTATATATATATATATATGTATATATATACATATATATATATATACACACACACACACACACACACATATACACCATGGAGTACTACTCAGCCAGAAAGAATGAAATAGTCTTTTGCAGCAACTTGGATAAAGCTGGAGGCCATTATCCTAAGTGAAGTAACTCAGCAAAAGGAAAATATAAATGCTGAATGTTCTCACTTATAAGTGGGAGCTAAGCTGTGACTATGCATGGTCATACTGAGTGGTATAATGGACATTAGAGACTCATAAGGAGGGAGGGTGGGAGGAGAGTGAGGGATGAAAAATTACCTATTGAATACAATATACACTAGTAGGATGATGAGTACACCAAAAGCCTAGACTTCGCCACTATATAATACATCCATATAACAAAACTACACTTACACTCCCTAAATCTATTGAAATAATAATTAAAAAAGAAATAAAGAGTAGATTTATAGTTATCAGAGGCTGGATGTGGGGGGAAGGAGGGAATGGGGAGTTGTTGGTCAAAGGGTACAAAGTTTCAGTTAGAAAGGAAGAATAAGTTTTGAAATCTATTGTTCAACATGGTGACTATAGTCAATAATATTGTATTGTATTTTTCAAAATAACAGAGTAAATTTCAAAAAGTAATAAGTAAGGTAATAGGTATGTTAATTAGCTTGATTGAAACATTCTACATTGTATACATATATCAAAGCATCACATTATACCCCATAAATATACATAATCATTATTTGTCAATTGAAAGTAATATTAATAGAACTTTAAAAAGTGAATAAATGGTGATATTCTAAGCCTCATGACTGAACCTCATGCCATAGTTGAATGAGGCTTGTGGGGTTCCTGGGTCTGAGTATTTCTCATGTAAGAGGTTTATGAACCTTTGGGGACCAGAAGGTGAACTGTGGTAGCCAGTCTCCAAAGATGACCCGTGGCTCGCAATAGCCAATAGAATATGGTGGAATTGGCATAATGCAGCCCTTGCCTTTAAGAGGACTGGTGGCTTCTGTTTTATTTTCCTTGGAACTCCTGCTTTGGAAAATCTAACTCTTCACGTACAAAGTCTGTCTACACTGCTGGAGAGACCTTGTGCAAAGATCCATGTAAAGGCTATATGGAAAGGAGAGGACCCATAATTATGTGAATAGGAAGAGAGACCCACTCATTCCAGCATCTCGGTTGAGAATTAAGATAACTCTAGCACCAGCTGAAGCCTTCATACAACTGCATGAAAGACACCAAGTAAGGCCACCAAAAGAACTGCCAACCTGACCCTATCAACCAACAGAACCCTGATAGACAATAAAATAAGTGGTATATTATTACATAATAGATAATTATATTTTTTTTCCTCACTTATCTGCTGAGATGATAACAGAAGTTCCTGCATTTATATATTATTTTTTAAGATACACAAACAGTCTTCCCTGACCTTAACTCATTCTAGGTATTATATACTCATGTGCCACATAATGCTATCTAGGTCAACTATGGAATGCATATATGATGGTGGTCCTATAAGATTATAATGGAGCTGAAAAATTCCTATCTCCTTGATGACCCTGATCCTATGTAGGCATAGACTAATGTATGTGTTTCTTAGTATTTAATAAAAGTTTAAAAAGTAAAAAAAAAATTAAGTAGATGAAAGCTTATAGAATAAGGTTATAAAGAAATAAAATATTTTATTAATATACAGCTGTACAATGTGTGCATTAAGCATTATTACAAAAGTCAAAAAGTTAAAAAATTAAAAACTTTATAACGCAAAAAAGTTGCAGTAAGCTAAGATTAATATATCACTGAAAAAGGAAAAAAATTATAAATTTATTGTAGCCTAAGTGAATATTGTTTATAAAGTCTAGAGTAGTGTACACTAATGTCGCAGGCCTTCATCTAGGACAGTCACATTCACTCATCACTCACTTACTGACTTACTCAGAGCAACTTCTAGTCTTGCAAACTCCATTCATGGTAAATGCCTTATACAGGTGTACCATTTTTTATCTTTTATACCATATTTTTAATGTACCTTTTCTATGTTTAGATATGTTTAGATACACAAATATTTACTATTGTGTTACAGTTGCCTACAGTATTCTGTGCAATAGAATGCTGTACAGCATTGCAGCCTAGGAGCAATAGACTATCCCATGGATTCTAGGTGTGTAGCAGGCTATCTCTGGGCTTGTGTAAGTCCACTCTATGATGTTTGCACAATGATGAAATTACGTAATGATGCATTTCTCAGAATATATCCTTGTTGTTAAGCAATACGTGACTGTATACCATTCCCTTCTTGGTGGCCAGAATGTTCAGGATTAAAGTAAAATCCAAACATGAATAATACTTCTTATTCCCATTGGGTATTTTGAGTGCTGAGACTCATGAGCTTGGATGAGGTGGGTCATTAGATCAGAGATTCGCTCTGAAATTATCACCTTTGGCTACTAATGTGCAAAGGGTAATGTTAAAGTTATGATGTGGTTTCCTAAACATAAAAAGCTTTTATATGTTTTCCTATCAAAATCTATTTTAGCATACATTCCAAAAGTGTAAAATATATGGAACATTTCATTAAAACAGGGATGGAAAATGTCACTTACTTCTTCTTTACCTCCATGCAGGTGAAACGCATTGTTAACTAACTGCTGTATTATTTTCTGTTGAGCTCAGACATGACATTAGAAATCTTCACAACATATTTCTCAAAGCAACCTCTATTAGTAGATTGGATTCCGTAGAGGTATTTCTATTGATACCTGAAACAAGAAAATTATGTATGTTTTCAACAATATTATACTGTTTTTGAAATTCCAGTAAATACTACACAGTAAAAACAATTAAGAGATATGGATATGAGGATGATAAGGAAGCTATACTAATATGATTACCTATTTTGTGCTCTAATTGAGAAAGAATGAAATTTGAGGAGAAAGTTTAATTAGAAGGCATTATATAAATAAATCCTTAGATATCAAGAGTTTTCTATGTTTCTTTAATAAAAATAAGTGTGTTATAATAATTTTAACATACAAAGACATTAGCATGACATGTATAGGAACCAAAAAAGAAAAAATTTAAATTTTACTCTGGTATAGAGAAGAATGGAATGAAGTAAAAACATTAAGTATATTTATGTGATGATCACATATCACAAAAATAACAATACTTTCAAATAAATTTGTTATAGTAATGTTATTATAATAAAATTACAATGATAATTATTTTTGGCACCTAAAATATAATCCTAATTATTTTCTGTAATAATCATGGATTCTTGGTATTTTAACACACTAAATTAATTAGGATATCATAATACAGTCAGTCAGAGGAAAAAGCAGAATAGAAAACCTAAAAACAGACCCCAGGATGATAAATACATCAGTTCATATTTGTTAGGAAAGTTGGGTTATTTCATAGCTGGTACAGAGATAATTGGTTAAGTATGGAAAAATATTCTTATGTTTATACCTGCCGTTACATGCCAAAATAATGTCAGTTAAAGAATATATAAAACAACAAAAATAATGAAATGTAGAAAGGAACATATGCAAAAATCTGTAGATAATTTTAGGAGTTACTCAACATAAGTAAAAACATGGAACACATTTGTATATTTTACTTCTGTGTTAAGCATAATTTTTTTAAGTCTCTGGACTCAGTTCACAGAGATAAGAAGTTAGCCACCATTTTTAAGGGTGATATATTTTTTGGGAGTCATTTTCTACAAAAGTGCTTAGCAATTGTAAGCAATTATAGCTATTCCCTGATTAATGCCTGAGTAAGCAGGACTGTGTATATTACTTCTCTCAAAAATCTGTACATTTAAATCAAAGCCTGTTGATCACCTTCTTCTTATAGCTGGAATATGTAAAAAAGATTATGAGAAGAGGGCATATACTGCTTCTAAAATCCAAGAGACACTTCATTCTGAGAGATGAAGAACATGCAGAGAAAAAATTTGGAGGCCAGAGGCTTAAATATCAAAAAATGGAGAAATTACAAAGTATAGTGTATTCATTCAGTGTATTACTGTGCATTCAATAAAAAGCATATTCTCAAAGCAATTTGAGAGCAAAATGAAAGAAAGAACTCATTGTGTAGAAGCTAAAGACAAAAGAAGAATACATTGTTTATTTTTTAATGATAGATTTAGTATATGGGAGCCTAGTAAAAACCCTGATATGTTATTTAATTAATAATCAATATTTTAAAATAAAGGCACTTGCAAAACTATCTAAATAGAAGAATCATCTAGATTTTTACAGATGTTTTTCTTAATCATTTTCTAAAATTAGTTCTATAAGATAACACCTTTATTAAAGCATTTCATTGAACTTTAATAGCAAACCTTCCTTTTTCTACAGGTGCATTTTACATATTACATAATACTTAATTAACTATTATAACTGTATTAATGAGTATATTTTTAAAAAACTGTTTGTCTATAAACAAACTTACTTCATTTTATTATGCTTTATAAGTTATCTAATGGAACAGAAGTATCTAGTTTAGTGGAATGTAGGCCATTAGCCATGAGTGCTCAGTGTTTAGTTTAACATATTTAGTTTCAAAACTAAAGTACTGAAGAACTTTAGAATCACTGTACTTTCACTTCGCTCCTGGTTCTAATTCTCAAAAGTAGATTACAAACTGGTCCCTGCATTTCTCAAGAAGGAAGATAAAATAGTGCCTAATCAGTTATTCTTAACAAATGATTTTAATTACCTCAAAATGAAATACTTCCCTAGGAATAAAGTTTTTAAATAAATAATTGCAACCAAACACTTTAAATTATTATTTTTACTAAATCTAAGAAACACAAATTATTTTGCATGGTTAAGTCACGTTACTATATTTAAGTTGCCATTAATATTTTCTATATTAAAGTCTATTATTTTGTGAAACTAAGATTATGGTTAATTATTGCCACATTGCACAAATACATACCTAGCCAAAAATGAATGTACTAGAGTGTATTCACATGAGTAAAATTATATTAAAATTTAACTCAAACAAGAAGAAAATTCATGAAAAAATGGCATACTTACATAGAAATAGAGAAAAATTGTACCCAGGATTAAAATAAATCAGACTGTTAACCTTTTTAGTATTTTTCAATTTTATAGCAGATAGACACCTATTTGGTTGAAATTTATTTTTCTTTATTATTCAGTATCCTAATCCTACATTCCATAATATACACATAACTTACACGTTAGGCAGGGACGAAATCTGCAGGTGGCAGATATAGGCCAGGAGGGCAGGTCGTAGGGGCAGAGAAGCCAGGGAAGGGACTGCAGAAAAACACAGCTAACAATCACAGCAAAGAGCAGGAACTTCTTTTTTTTTTTTTAATTTCAGCATATTATGGGGGTACAAAAGTTTAGGTGACGTATATTGCCCTTGCCCCACCCCCAGTCAGAGCTTCAAGCGTGTCCATCCCCTAGACTGTGCACATCGCACTCATTGTGTCCGTATACACCCATCCCCTCCCCCTCACATCTGCCCGACATAAAACGTGGTATATGTGTACCATGGAGAGCTTGAGGTTTTGAGGGATACACACCTGCGGGCTGCAACTTTGTTATAAGAATACCCGTCAATTATGTCTGCCAATCATCTGTTAACATCCCACACCTCCGGTGAGCCCGCCCCCAGACCAGGCCAATGAAAGGAAACCACCTGCGCGTCCTCAACGCCTTTCCTCCCTGCCGGAGAGACTGACCAGTTCCTCTCTGAAGTATACCCTCCTCGCTTTGTATAGCTCCCCTGTTTTCCGTGATAAAAGCTGTTTGTGTGGAATTGCCTCCTCTGGTCACCCCATTGTACTGATCCTGCTTGCGACTTTTTCAAGCGAGGAGCCAAAGAACCAGAACAAGAGTCTACCAAGAGGCCTGACCTGATATTTGGCGCCGAGACCTGGGAGCCTCGCTCTGTTGAAGGTAAGGTGACGGACGGGGTAGGTGTGTGTTCTGGGGGTTGCCCTGTCGCGTCGTCCTTATGTCCTCTTGCTTTCCCGAGTCTGGTGAGAAGTGGTGAGGAGTGCGCATGTGGTGCCAATGACACTAGGACTCAGGAAATGGCGTTTTGGAAATGCGGTCCCGCTTCACGCCAGCCCGGGACCTGGGGACTCCCGTCGCCCTGGGCCGGCGGGCTGCCCGCCGTCTGTGGAAGCGGCTTTTCCCCGCGCTGAGGAAGGGAGTGGAGCGGTTGAGGCGATGACCTGACTGGAAAACTTCCTGACTTTAGTGAGACCCTGTTGTAACTAACCTAAGTGCCTTCCCTCACTCCTATAATCCTACCTTTCTTTTTCTGACTAAAACTTAGTTATCTAGGACTATGGTCCATGACATCCCGTGGTGTTTCGGACTTAGAGAACTGAGGGGAGACCGGCCTCCGCCATTTGCCACCTGGTCATGAGGGGGAAGGTTTTCGCCGGGTCTCCAGAGCCAGGGGAGGGCTCCGACCAGGGGCGGGAAGTGCTGTCCCCACGGTGAAGTACCGCCCAGGAGAGACACCTGAATGGGTGGTGGCTGGCGCGTCAGGGCCAGGAACGCCTGGTCCCATGGGCAGTGGGAAGAGAGGTTTGGGGCATTGCCCACCTCGACAGGGACGGGTTTCAGGCACGGCCTAAGGAAGCAGGCTCTGAGCCAAACCTGCGGGACACGGGGACGCCTGGTCTATTCTGGTCTCTTGCCACAAAGACAGTGGGACAGGAAACCTCAGTCCCCAACAGTTCTCCCCTGGGATGTCTGTTAATCTGGAAGACCCCTGGACTTGACAGCCTCCACGAAACAAAAGTAGTGTTTTTCTTCAACACGGCCTTGCCCCGATAACAACTGCCAGGTGGAGAATCCTGGCCTGAGAACGGGCGTCTTAGCCCGAACGCTAGCCTACAGCTAGATCTCTTTCGTAGAAGGAGGGAAAGTGGTCAGAAATTCCCTATGTTCAGGTCTTTATATACCTGAAATAACCCCCAATATTGTGAATCTTATGTGAAGAAGTGTCAAATTTTGAAGACAGAAAAAGGTCTGGGTGTTTCTTTGGCTCTAGACAAACCTCAAATTTCAGAAAAGAAATCAACTGAAAATGAAGGGACTGTGGCTGTAGCCTCGGCCCCAGAGGAAACTCAAACCCCACCAGAATATGGCCCACCTCTTCCTCTTCGCCCCTCTTTTCCAAGTCCAAATCCCTTCCATATGTCCTTTTTACAGGAAGTATCAGGGTCCACAGGACAGCCTGTGAGGGTTTATGTTCAGTGCTCAGTGGGGAATCTCAAAACATGTAAGGAAAAACTGGGAAGCTTCTCAGCTAACCCAGGGAAGTTTATAGAAGAATTTGAACACCTGTTGATTTTTTTATTTAACCTGAAAGGCTGTGTGGATCTTGCTTTCACATTGCTGCTCCCTAGATGAAAGAAATAGAATTTGGCGCAGCTGGTCAAGTTTATGGAGATCAGCATCATGCACCAAATCAAAGTCTCCCACGTGGAACATACCCTAGCTTTGTATATTATAGCAACCTTCTTTTCTTCAATAAAAGCTGTTTGTGTGGAATTACTTCCTGTTTATGGTCACTCCATAGTACTGGCCCTACTTGGGAGTTTTCCAAGCAAGGAGCCAAACAATCAGGACAACAATCTGCCAAGAGGCTGGGCCTGACACCCATTATTACTCTATACCATGTTAGTTCGTCATTCTGTACATTTTTACATCCTACACAGTATAGTATTGTTGAATGTGTGAAAAATGCAGAACACCCAGTCATTTGACAGTGTGAGACCATCAAACACCATGGTACTAATTATAAGTTATTAAAATAGAAACATGTTCATGATGTATTGCTAATTTAAAAATTGAGGTTAATGCAACCAGAGAAGTATGTTAAATATTATCCTAATTTGTGAATATGTTAATGTATGCTAGGATATGCACATAAAAAGATCTACGTATACAGATACTAAAGGGTTAACAATAGACATTTTGGTAATAGGATTTTTTCTTTAAGTTTCTGTATTGTTTTGTTAATGTATTAGCTTTACAATTAAATGAAGCTAATTTCATATTTTTAATTAGTAGGGTACATCTTTATAATTTCTGGTGTGTTGATTCAAACATTGTTAGCCCTGTCACACACACACACACAAATGTTCTTTGTATAAAGAAATATAATTCCTTATATATGGCTTAAATTTAACTTGCTTTCAGATTTTATTAAGGAACTTTTTAAAAATTTTGAATCTGTATTCTCAATATTGTCCATGAAATTTCTTCTCTTTTAAATTTACTTTATTTTCCTGTTCATTCTGAGGTATTTTCATCTTTTCCTTCACATGACTGATTCAGTTTTGTAATTCTATATCTTTTGATCTCATGAGAAAAACTAAATTTCTTATATTTAATTTGGAAAATAAGTTTTCTATAATCTCCCGTTTTTTTCTGGTGTATATTATATGGGGAAAGCTTAGAGATGGCTTTGCTAACTCACAAAGATTCTACACATTTTTAAATTTGGTTAATAGAATAAAATCAGAAAAGCCACACTTATTGGGTCAGGATTACAGTTTGATAAATATATGGAGATTTCTATGGTAAATATACATTGAGTAAACAAATTCTGATGGTAAATGTGAAAAAAAATTGCAACAAATATAGCCTTGAAGTAAGGAATTATATTTCATAGGGAATAAATAATATAAAGCCATTATAGTTAAAGTAAAATTCAACAAGACAGCTTCTGGGAAACAAACTGCTAGAAAATTCAATTTTATGGTGAAAAGTTGTAAATCATGCAATGCCCTAAACAGAATCTTACTCCACCTGGATTGTCTTTATGACAAGCATTTATAAATGACTATTTATGTTCTATATATTTGGTTCCATATTTTTGATTGTTATTGCTTTTTTTTAAAGCATTTGTGTCAAACGTTTTGACTTAAATATTCTCCATAAGTATTGTTTCAACTTGTCACCCATAGTTTGACCTACAATTTTAGCAGACTTAATGATTTGTGACCTAACTTTTATATTTGCCTTAAATGTTCATTTTAATTTTATTAGTGCATCTTTAGTTTTCTTGCAATCCCTTCTTATGTAATAACCCTCATCCTCTCTCCCTTTTATTTCCACAATTAATTTGTCATTCCATTCCATTCTTCTCCTTGAGCTTCTGCTCCTATCTGATACTAAGACTTTAGGGTATTTTTAATTTCCCATTGCTGTAAATTTTAATGATCTGTTTTCTGTTTTTTTTTTTTCTTTTTTGGCATAATTCACCCATATTTAAGGTTTGACAGCAGGCAGGGGTATGAACTGACTTCGAAGCCTCCCTGGGGCACTCACATATCATTTAGAGATCTAGAATTAAGGGCAGATTAATTTACATTGCTCATTCTTCAATTCCAATTTGGAATGGGCTTTTTACCAAGGACAGT
Organism: Lemur catta; assembly: GCF_020740605.2. Lineage (NCBI taxonomy): Eukaryota > Metazoa > Chordata > Mammalia > Primates > Lemuridae > Lemur > Lemur catta. The sequence continues at coordinate 29,110,716 of NC_059137.1, forward strand.
TTTGTTACTTGCCATTAGCAAGTTCAGAATTTCTGACAGTCTGAACAGATTATCAGAATGTTTTCAGATTTCAATATTCTTTTAGGATCTTGTATGTCTCTTCCACTACTTAAACCCTTTAACAAAAGAAATATATTTCTCATAATGCAACTATCTATTGATATTCCAGTTTTGTTTTCTGGTGACTGCATTGCCTGAGCAGATGTGAGATGATAAAAGATAATGGCTAAGAGAACACTAGGTTTCTCAAGAAGCACCTCCAGCCTCAGTCAGTATATTGAGAGCCTATAAATTACCTGTTCTACTCAGAACTTGAATTTGTGATACAGAGAGGGTTAGGGTGAGGATAAGGGTGGGAGACAGATCTGGTGGTAAAAATAAGCATTTTTTTTTTTTTTTTTTTTTTAGCAAGGTAGTGTCTTTTGTATCACAGTAGGTTTCAAGACTGAGGCTTTTCTGTTTGGAGCTATCAGACCTGTTTTACCAATTACCCAGAATTCTGGAAATGGGATTGCCAGATTTTACAACTGTTTTAAGTCTTTATAAACATTTAAGCTTGGTGGGAATCTGAAAACTGTATTAAGGTCTTATGAATAGGAATTTATTTTAAATAAATACATTTTAAAATAAACATTTTATTTCTGATATTGTAGAATTACACAATTATTGTGAAGCTAGTAGACAAGAGTTTCTGCATATGCCACACCCAGTTTCCTTTATTATTAACATCTTCCATTAGGGTGGTATATTTGTTATCATTAATGAACCAATATTGGTACATTATTATTTAACAAAAGTTTGTACTTTATTCCTATTTTCCTTAATGTCACTTTTTCTATTCCAGGATCCCATCCAGGAAATCATATTACATTTATAAATCATGTTTCCTTAGGCTTCTCTTGGGTGTGATGATTTCTCAGACTTTTCTTGTTTTTGATGACTTTGTACTGGTCAGGGATTTTGTAAAGTGTCCCACAATTGGGGTATGCCTGCTGTTTATCTCATGATTAAACAGGGTTAATGTTTTGTAGAAGATGACAAAGGTCAAGTGTCATTCTCATCACATCATGTCAAATGTCCATACTATTAAAATGACTTATTCCTATTGATGTTAAGCTTGATCACCTTGTTAGAGCTAGTGTTTGTCAGATTTCTCCCCTGTAAAATTAACTTTTTATTCCTCCCTTTTCATAGTGCATTCTTTGGGTAAAAAATGTCATTATGGGCAGCTCACACTTGAACAGTGGGAAATTATGTTTGACCTCCTTAAGGGTAGAGTGTCTACATAAATTATTTGGAAATTTTTCACATGGGAGAGTTTGTCTATTCTCTCTGTTTATTTATCAGTATGGACTGATAGGTATAGATTTTATACTTTGGATTATTATCCAATACTATCTTACCGTTATTTTGTTTCTCAAATTATTCCAGCTTTGGCCATTGGGAGCTCTTTCACTTCACTCTTGGATTCCCATAACAAGCAACTATTTATTTATTTATTTATTTATTAGCATTTTCTTACCTTGTGTCCCAACAAGATGCTATAGACTTACCCTGTAAAATTTCTGTCTCAATTTTACAATCAGAAAATTTTCCAAGGGGCTGTACTTCTTTTTACTGAAGAATGGTATTTGAAACTAAGATCTAGGCACTAGATATGCCCATTGTTGCTGAGATATCATTGCTTCTAGGCTCTCTCAACTGACAGAGCAAAGAGAAATATGCATGTTTGCTAATCCATTCACGTACCCATACAGCCACCCCACTCCCACATATATTTCTATATGTAATCACATATATTTATATTAAACTAAACATGAGTTCATACTGATGTCTCCACCTCTAATCCATTACCACATGGGACATTCTAGCCTACTCCCCTTGCTTACTGTAACCTCCAACAATGAGAAAACATGGCTTCTACCATTTGCCATTTATTTACTTAATTGTTCAGTTCTAGAATACATGTATAGTCATTTCAGACCTGTTAATTCCTACCCCCAGGGGGAAATAACTTTATCAACAACAGTAAAATGGTTATATGCAATTCCTTTGTCTTTAGTCTTATAAACTCCAATCGTTTCAAAAGTTACTTAGCTCAGCACCTCATTTCCACTCCCTTCAGTGAAGTTTTATACATTTATTTATAAAACATTTACATTGTTTTGTAATTTTCTGTATTCAAGCCTGGGATCTCAACTTCTTAAATGATTTGTTTAAATTTTGCGTACACTAAGGTTTACATAAAGTTGCAAAGTCCTTTTGTGCTATAAAGTTCTATGGTTTTTAACAAATACTTAATGTCTGATGTTCATTATTATGTTATCATACAGTATAGTTCCATTGCCCTAAAAAATTCCCTGTGCTTCACCCATTCAGTCTCCTCACCACGCCTGAGTCCTTAGAAACCACTGATTTGTTTACCATCTCTATAGCTTTGTTTTTTCTTCAGAATTGCACATAATTGGAATCTTAGAATATGCATGTTTTTCCGACCAGTCTCTTTTACTTAATAATATGCATTTAAGATTCATATTTGTAGCTTTATAGCTCTTGTTATCAATAAATAATACTATATTGTATGGATGTACCACAGTTTGTTTACTTATTAAATAGCATCTTGTTTGCTTCCAGTTGTTGGCAATTATGAGTAAAGCTACTAAAACACAGTGCAGGTTTTGGGCAGATGTAAATTTTCAAATCATTTGGATATATACCTAACAGTACAATTGCTGAATTATATGGTATGACTATGCTTAGCTTTATAAGAAACTGCCATACTGTCTTCCAAAGTGGCTGTACCATTTTGCATTTTCACTAGCAGTGATAAGAGTTCGTATTGCTTTATATCCTTGCCATCAGTTGGATTTTCAATTTTTTTTTTAAATTTTAGCTATTCTAAAGATGTGTATTATTATCTTATTGTTTTAATTTGCAATTCCCTAACAATGATGTTGAATGTCTTTTCATATGTTGTATGTCATTTGATATCATCTTTAATTGTCTCTTCAAATCTTTGTGTTGTATATATGTATTTTCTATGATATTCTTCTATTTGTTTTTTCTTTATATTAATAAGACCCAGTTTTTTGTTTCATTAACTTTGTCTGTTTTTTGATTCTCTATGTAATTCATTTTTTCTCTAGTTTTTATTATATCATTCTGCTTTCTTTAGATTTAATTTGTTCTTCCTTTTCTGTGTCCCGAGGTGGAAGTTTACATTATTAACTTAAGATTTCTTCTTTTCTAGTATAGACTTTTACAGCTTTAAATTTCTAAGCCCCACTTTATCTAAACCCCATTATATTTTGGTATGTTGTATCTTCCTTTTCATTCATCTTAAAGTACTTTCTAATTTTCCTTTGGTTTTTTTTTTAATTCATTGGTTATTTAGAATTGTGATTTGTTTTAATTCACAAGTTTTTAAGTTTCCCAAACTTTATTTGGTTATTCATTTCTAATTTCATCCCATTATGGTCAGAGCATGAAGTTTGTATTATGTCCATTCTTTTAAATTAATTAAGGTTTATTTAATGACCTAACATATAGTGTCTTGAAGAATGTTCCATGTGCCCTTGGGAAGAATGTACATTCAGCTATAGTTGGGTAGAGAGTTCTATAGATATTGATTAGTCTAGTGAGTTTATCATGTTAAGTCTTCTGTTTTATTATTGATCTTCTGCCTTGTTCTAACAATTATTGAAAGTAGGGTATGGATCGAAGTCTTCATGTATTATTGTTGACTTGTTTATTTCTCCCATTAGTTCTATCAATTTTTACTTCACCATATTTTGGGGATATGTTGTTAGGTGTATGTGTTTCTAATTGTCACATCATTTTGATGGATTTACTCTTCCGTTATTATAAAATATCTCTTTATAGTAACTTTAAAATTTCTTTTTATTTTTTTTTAATTTCAGAATATTAGGGGGTTACAAACATTTTAGTTACACATAATGTCTTTGCCTTGCCCAAGCCAGAGCTACAAGCATGCCCTTCCCCTATACAGTGTGTTCTGCATCTGTTAGTTGTGAGTTTACCTACCCCAACAGGCTCCCTGCCACCTGACCAGACCTGATGAATACCAAAACAGCGTGGTACTGGCACAAGAATAGAGATACAGACTTTTGGAATAGGACTGAGAACCATCCTCATATTGTCATCTATCTAACCTTTGACAAAGCAAACAAAAAATACACACTGAAGAAAAGAATCTCTACTCAATAAATGGTGCTGGGAAAACTGTATGACCACATGCAGAAGATTGAAATTGGATCTGTACCTCTCACAAAAATTAACTCAGGATGGATAACATACTTAAACCTAAGGCATGAAACCTTAAGAATTCTAGAAGAAAATGTTGGGAAAACTCTTACAGACATTGGCCTAGGCAAAGAATTTATGAAGAAAACCCCTAATGCAATCACAGCAGCAATAAAAATAAATAAATGAGACCTGATCAAACTTTTAAAAATTTTAAGTATTTTGTCTTTCGTTGATGTAGCCACCCCAACTTTCTTATGGATGGTGTTTTTATAACTTATCTTTTTTTATCTTTTGAGATTAGCTTACTTTCCACCTGTTTGTATCTTTGAATCTTAATTGTATCTCCAGTAGAAAGTAAATAGTTGGATCTTGGGTTTTTATCTAGTCTAAAAATTTCTGCCTTTTGATAAGATTGTTTAATTTATTCACATGTAATGTTATTATTGACATAGTCATGGTTATATGTATCATTTCACTTTTTGTTTTCTACATGTCTCATGTCTCTTGTTCCTCTGCTTACCCCTACTGCTTTATTTTTCATTAAGTGGCTATTTTCTTATGTAACATTTTAATCTCTTAGTGTTTTTTTCGCTATATTTTTGAGTTACTTCCTTATTGGTTGTTTTATAACTTACCACATACATCTTAACTTATCAGAATCAACTTCAGGTCTATGCAATTCATATACTATTTATTTATTAAATTGTGGTATTTTGTCTTTCTAGGAATTTTACCTTTATCATCTAACTTTTTGGTGTACATATGTACATTTTTTTTTTGGTTCCTTAGGGTCTGTAGTGATGTTTTCTCTTTCATTTCTGATTAGCAATTACTATGGAATTATAAGTAGATGGCAAGTTTGAGTTAAGATTTTTTTGGAGGGTGGGGAGAAGTATTGAAGACACAAGCCATAATTATTGACTGATGGATAGAAAATAAAGGAGGATACTGGTTAGAATCCTCTGTCAAGATCGAATGTTGAGCATTAGTTGGTTGGAACAGGTGGAAAATACTCTTTTCAATGAATTTGTGCTGAATAACCATAATTTACTATAGAATTGGTGGCAGGTAAAGAAAAATTATTGTACCTCTAAGGCAAATATTGAGAGAGATTGTTGATATCTAAGTAATACATTTTTTAATAAAATGACAATAAGAACTTTCTAATGAATTGGAAACATTTAAAATAATTACATTTAGGACTTCTGTACCCCTTCAAGTTATAATGAATTGCATCAAAATATCCAAGTTAGAGATATATGTATATGAAAATGATAGCCTTTTCAAATCTGCTAAAAATATTTAAAGCTTTATAAGGATATATATATAGAGAGAGATAGATCTCCCCTAAAACTATTATGTATGTATATACACCACCCTGACTATATTGTCAGCTTATAGAGGAGTTGATGTAAGTGCTTGTGATGTGTATTTGTGTTTAACTCCAATTGCTTATATTAGGGTTGCAAAGAAGGCCTATAGTTGGAATATTACACAAATATTTCACAAAGCACAAAGTTCTCACAGGTGGTAGAACAGAGAGAGGAAATATGTTGTTTTAATTATATAAAACATGATTACATTGAATTATTAGAATTCCTCTCAGTGGAAGTTTCCAAATTTATTTGAGATACAAAGAATATTTTTGGAAGATAAAGTTTGTAAGGTACAGTATGGGCATTTAACCTATTCCTGAACTGCAATAAGAAATTGTTGGAAACATTAAGTTTAAACTGAAATTTATGAATTCATAATTAGTTATATCAATATGTGGTACATTAGCTTTAGCTTCATGGTATAACTAAAACCTGATGAAAATCTCATTATGAATAAGAGTTTGATAGATTATACCATAAATTGAGGAATGTAGATATGTTACAGAATTTTTCATAATTGTCTCATCTCTAAAATCCAATGAATTATTCAAATTTATAGTTGTCTCATATAAACAATTTTATTATTACACAAAATTTAAAAAGAGGAAATCAAATGTCATTGCAAGGTCATATTTGCTTTAAATGAAGTGGCAATTTCTTCCATACACAAAAATAATGCTAAAAATTGGTGATGTCCTAATTACCAAAGATCCTATAAAATAGTATTTTAAATTGTATGTTTAGTTGGTCTCCAGACTAGGTTGAATAAAAGTTCCAGTTAATATCTCCATATTATATTCCCTTCTTAAAATATAAGAGCATGGCATAACTTGGTAGAATCAAATATAAAAAAGTAAGAATTTTGTGTGAGGAGGGCAAATAAAACATGTTTTTCTCTATGGGAATTAAATTTATTAACCATGATAAAAGTGCCAATAAAGGGATAAGAGGAAATGGTACAAGGGTAAAAACATGGCATCTGGATTAAGTAACTTTAATTTCTGCCTCTGTAAAATGGTATAATACTTAACTAATATGGTTATTATAGAAATTAAATCATATAATATTTAAGTCCCTGGCATCTAATATTCAGTACATGAGAGATATCATTGTCTTCTCAAATGTCTTGATATTCTAGTTTTTCTTCAGATAATAACAATAATAATATAATGCATCTTAACATTTACTGAGTGCTACTATACGTCTTATACTACTAGCACTAAATATTACATACATGAATGGTAGTATATAGCAGACATAGGGGAAAAGCGATCTTTTCCCTGAACATCACCTTAATATCCCCACTTCATAAATAAGAAAATTTATGCACAAAAAAGTTAAGTAAATCACCTAAGTTTAGATAGCCAGTAGTGAACGAAGTCAAAATATGAATCCCAGCAGACGAGCACCAAAGAACCCACTTTTAGCCTCTCTTTTTGAGGGGTACAGGACAGGGGAATACTTTATAACAGCCATTATCCCCGAAATACAGATTTAAAATATGATAATAATATGTTGATTTATCATTATATTTTACATATAATTCAATGAAGAAATAGAATTTGTGATATTGGTTAAAATAAATTCAATTATACCCTTCTCCCTCTAAAGAGGCCAGTTACAATCTGTATATGTGGTATAGCAAGTAGATCAGCAGGTTAAATCATACCGCAATTTGTTTTTTTCTTAAAAGAGTTGATATAAGCTATTGAGGCAATGCACAGTATCATCCCATTTATTATGTCCATAAATAAAAAAAATGGATATATCACTCAATTACTAAAAAGTAAACCACCTGACATCTTGCTTTATGGCATAACCAAAACAATGATGTTAATTGCCACATATAGAGCACCCTCATGATATGTCAGTCATATTACTGCAGCTTGACAGGCTATTTAATCCATGCCTTCCTCTTCACTCTGAATATGAAAAGTTTTGGGAGATCATAGTTTCTAGCTGTACTCTCTTTCCCATCTCTATTGCTGCTACCTGGTCTCTTAGAGTTTACTCTCCCTTATTTCTGGCTTTCAATTTACCTTTGACACTAATTCTTATTACAGTATCTTCAATGACCTCCAGGCTAGAATATCCATACCTGACTCTCTGGCTTTCTTGCTCTCAAACCTAATCAGCTTCATTTCTAATCTACTTAAACCATCTACTCCTAATCATTCCATAGAAGTTTTCCACCTAGAATCTTTCAAAACCTGCTTTCTACAATATCTCACTCTGTCACAACATCTTAATCTTTGAAATTTCTGTTATTCCCTCTACCTATTCTTCAAATTCATTGAGTAACTGAAATGCTCCTTTGGTTACTGTAGCAATTTTTTTTAATTCTGTGTAAATTTTTAAAGAATTGTTTATAAATTTTTAGTTCTATGTAAAAATTATTTTAAAAATTCTATATTTTTAAAAAATTCTTGACCAAAACATATTCTTGATTTTTTTTTCCTGAATGATCCAGGCTGTTTGTTGGTTTTTGTTTTAAAATTCATTCTTCATTAAATAGAGATTTTTATGAATCTGATATATACCCACAGTAAGAGAAATGAGATTCTTTGTCAACATCACAGTGCACCTGGTTACCATTAGACTCTACCCAATACATATTAAACAGTTAGCTGATACAAATTTACACTACTGTCTCAGCACTGTACCAAAATAAAGAGAGTTGGAGCTATAGGTTGTCTTAGCAGAAGATGTTTGATAAGAGTTCTTTGTCTGATGAATCTTTTATTGTGTGCACAGTATGGGAGCCAATTTTGCGCATCCTGGATTCGTTGGCCCAGGCGCCACAACAGTTACAAGTTGTGTCTGTGCCTACCTCCTTCCATTGTTATAGGATAGTAGTACTGCTAAATCAAGGACAATGCCTTTGCCGCTGCTTCCTTAGATTAGCTGCTGTTGCATTGCATTTAACCTCTTAAGAAAAATAGAGTGTTCCTTATTTGGCCTGTGGTTTACCACCTCCTCCAGTCCTTACTCCTTACAGTTTCAGGACATTAATGAGGCTTTACATGTCGACCATTTTCTCTCCATCTTTTTAAAGAGAAATTGCAGCAAATCAGCTGATTTCTTTCTTTATTGCTTTTTATAAGTAGACAATTCTGTCATTTAGATGAACAGTTTTCCAAGTCTCAAGGTCATTTGGGGTCCTCTTTAATTCTTATAGTTCAGTTACTAATTTTAGTAGTGATTATGGGTAAAGAAGAGTAAATTAGTTCCCTGTTAATGTCATATATGGAAGTCTCTTAAGTACTTTTGCAATGCTTTACAATTATCTCCAAGGATAACTTTATTATCTCCAATATTTATAATTATTTTTACTTTTAATTGCACAAGAGAAAATAAATTCTGAAATAATCTAGTATTGTTTGATTAAATAAAAGCAATTATTGTAGTATTATTTTATAAAGAAAACTAAATTAAAATACTGGTTTCAAATGTTTCAGTTTTTCAAATACAGTAACATTCATTGAGGGGTTTCTAATAGCTTTTTATCTCTAAATTTTCATGTTCAATTTAGTCTGACATTAATTTAAAATTGACATAAGAAACCTATAGCTATAATAATTTTTATTTTTTTTAATTTGTTTTCTAAATTGGCAGGTAAAATTGTATGTGTTGTGTACAACATGATGCCTTGAAACACATACACATTGTGCAGTGGTTAAATCTAGCTAATTAACATTTGTATCACATAGTTATTATTTTTGTAGTGAGAACTCTTAACATCCACTCTCCTAGCATTTCTCAGTAATGCAATATATGCTTATTAACTATAGTCATCATGCTGTAAAATCTTTTGAATTTATTCTACCTAACTGTGATTCTGTATCCTTTGACCAGAATCTTTCCTCCTGCTCTCAACCCCCTACACAACTGCCCCAGCCTCTAGTAACCACCATTCTACTATTTCCTGAGATCTGCGTTAGATTCCACATGAGTGAGATCATGAGTAGTTTTCTTTGTCTGACTAATTTCACTTAACATAATGTCTATAATTTTAAAAATTAGATATATGCACACATATATACACATACAAGAACAAGTAAACTGGGGAAATTAAAATAAGATGTGAATTTTATCAATGTCACATTCTTGGTTTGATATGGCACTATAGTTTTTGCAATTTTTTACCAATGGGAGAAATTGGGTAAAGGATACATGGGCTACCTCTGTATAATTGTATTGAAACTACATACAGTTACCCAGAGAATTATCTTAAAATAAAAATTTTAATTAAACATTTTTTTAAAATCTAAATAAAACTTCTTCTAATGTGAAAAATGAATAACACTCATCTAAATTCTAATTTTCTTTATAAAGAATTAACATATTGAAAGATTTTATAGAAATGGCTCATCTTTTATACTATCCTATTTAATATCATTTCTGGCCTAAGTACTAAACTTTCAAAGATGATTTCCTTTAAAATTATTAAGTAAATAATTTACTTACCCATAAATTCATAAACAAATTTCTATCTTTTATATATGAAGAAATAGATAACCTGAAAATACGGACCTCCAGTTTTATAAATTGTATCCTTATTAGATTTGGCATAGTTTACATAACTTGTTCACTCTTTTAAACTGATTTATAAATATCTCCTCATAAAACGTAATCGTACTGACTTCACAGATCTTCCTATCTGTTTTCTATTCTCAGCAGTAACCATTATTGATTTCTGACATTATCTATGCTAAGATTTTATGTATCTTTTGTAAGATAAGCCATTAAATGAGGAATTTAAATAAATGAGACTGGTCTTAAAAGTGAAAAATACATGTAACTTTAATGGCTCTAATTGAGTGTGTCTGTAAGCAGATCAATTATAAATATATTGAATATTTTACCAAACTAATGTCAAATTAGGTGTATTCTATTAATATTGATTATCCTATATATCTGTCAGGGTCCTAACAGAAAATGTATGTCACAATTAAGTTGAATAATCTGAAAAGAGTATAATAAAACATGTGTACAGGGTGGAGGCAGCGGTCCCCAAACTTTTTGGCACCAAGGACCAGGATGGGTTTCACGGAAGACAATTTTTCCACGGACTGGGAGGTGTGGAGAGAGGTAGAGTGATGCCAGTGATGGGGAGTGGGTGTCAAATACAGATGAAGTTTAGCTGGCTCAGCTGCTGCTTACCTCTTCCTTTGCTGCAGCCTGGACAATCGACAGTTTTTCCATGGGGTGAGTAGGGTAGGGGATGGGATATGCAGGGGGAGGGGTAGTGAGAGGGGCTCAGGCGATGATGCTCATCCTGGTTCTTAACAGGCCATAGGCCAGTACCTGCTGCGGCCGTGGGGGTTGGGGACCACAGGTGTAGGGTAATCACAAAGTTACTGTAGCAACTTTGATCCAGTAGCAGTGAAGCTATGCTATTAACCTTAGCCTGAAAAGTCAAGGCGAAGACAGAGGTGTGTGCTGAAGTGGCCCCCTAAAAGGAATGCAACCAGCCCTAGATGATCTGCAGGGAGGGTGCCAGAGGTATATGCACCTTAACCCTCTCCCCTTACTGACATTTCTTAATAGTGCTTTCCTTTGGCTAAATCCAATAGGAAGCCAGAGGGCAAGAGAACAAGCTGATTTAATCAATATAGGTCAGTTTTCTGGGTAGAGTCCAGATGGGAGAGAAAAAGACTAAATCTTGAGGCACAAATGAAAGATAGTATATCATGTTTTTTTATTTGATTGAAGAAAAGTACAATATCCTTGCTCTTTAGAAATCTAAAGCCATTTTAAAATGACCATTTTAAATGTGAAGTTTGGCAAAACAAAATAAAACTAATACTGTATTAATCAGAGTTGAACAAATATGATTTCATTAAGCATGCATCACCTGCTCTCCCTCTTCTCCCTGCCTCTCACAATAAAAATAGTACAGACGTATTAACGTGCTAGGAGTTCACTCAGTATGGTATAAAACATTCCCAATTCATTCATTCAATCTTTTTTGATCACCTTCTATGGGTCTAGAATTATATTAGGTATTGGGGTATAAAGAGGAATAAGATTAGTTCTCCTAGTTCATATATCTCAACTCTACAGTACTCTTATTCTTTCTTCCTAGGTTTTCTATATTACAGGCAACCATTTCATGACAGTCAATCTATTTATATAAATATACTGGTTTGCGTGCTTGATTCATACATGGTATTTTTTAAATTTTTTGTTGACACATAATTGTACATATTTATGGGATACAGAGTGATATTTCAATACATGTGTATAATATGCAGTAATCAAATCAGGGCAATTAGCATCTCTATCACCTCAGACATTTATCATTTAAAATCATCTCTTCTACTCACTTTGCATTTTTAATCTACTTCCTTTCCAAAGAGGTTTGTGTCAAGTACTCCCCTCTTCACTGTTTGTGAAAGTTACACTAAGTGACAGCGGAAAATAATTTGTGTAGTAGACTAGTGGATTCAGGTAAAGCTGAGTATGTTGTCTTTTGAGTCTAAAAGAAGTAAAGAGGCAAAGCCTAGGATTTTGCTGATTTGTCAGCATAAACTTCTCTCAGTCCTTTCTGCCACCTCTTTGACCTTTCCTTCTCAGACTGTGGTCACTGCTTGTAGTCACTCCATTACAGTCATCCTTTCTTTATGTTCTCATTATTTCTATTATTTTGATATCATTTTGTTATGCTTTTTATTAAAACCTGTCATATCTGCATGTGGCATTTGTTCAAAACTTTGTATAAAGTGGTCCCCAGAGAAAACAATATAGGCTGATGGATATAAGGACATTTCTAGAGAGTAGCAATTAGGTGGGGATTTGACTCAATATGCTATGAAACATTCCTAAATTTTATAAGTAAAATTATTCCTATGGACCTGTCTCTGTGTGTATATAGTTAAGTTTTATTGAAAGTGTCAGGAGGACAGTTTCAGAAAAGAGAGTCCATCATGCTGCCTCTTGTGAAGCCTTGGATGTGAATTAGAAAGATGACCTCTAAATCTTAGCATCTGTAGTGATTTATCATTCTGTTTGTTATCCTTGCTGCCATCACTGACAACTAGCCATAGTGATCTTACTAAAATTCCAAACTAAATATGTTACGTTCCTGCATAATGATAACTGCATCTGCTTCCTTCTAAAATCCAGACCATTCACAATCCCTGCAACTCATTCTTTGTTTGTCTAAAATCGTACACACTGACATACCAAATTGACTGTAAGATACTAAGATTCCCATCCCTGTTCATACTCTTAAGAGGTTGAGAGTGTCCTCTGCCTTAGCTAGAACATCTTACCTCCAAGCACCGCTGCCTGATGCCAAGATAAACATGAATGAGTCAAACCTTTCCTCCTCTGGAAGAACAACTTTATTTTCTAAGCAAATTGAGATAGTTTCTCCCTTCAGGGAAAGGGAGAAGTAAAAGTAGTAAAAGTTGAGGTAGATTCTCCTTTTAGTGTCCCCATTGTAATCGGTCCATCTTTCTTCTTGCAGTACATTTTTCTTTTTGCATGAGTGTTTGTATCTCTTTTATACTACCCTCTATATTGTAATTTGTATAAACTTATTCTTTGAGGTAAGTATTATTTATTTTCTTAAAGATGGGAATTATCCTTTTATTTTTATGGCCCTCATAAGACCTTGAAATTACTAGGCACTCAATTAATATTAGCTGAATAATTATATTTGCTAGAAAGTTTCTGCAACTTCCAGAAAAATGGTATTGCCAAAAATTATTAATAATTATGCCTTCCCATCACAATTCATAGGGAAATTATGTTCATCATTTATATATTCCAGTTATTTTATTGAAAATTTGCTGGGGTAGGAAAACCGTGAATAATTTAGTTTCAATTATTCTAGTATAGTCTGCCTTCCCAAGAACGGAAATGCAAAAGAATGTAAGAGAAACAAAGCAAACCTCATTGGGAATTTTGTATTGATTCTTCCTTTCGTGTAAGATTATTAACATGACTATTTTATAGAGTTTATCTGCAAGTAAATCTGGTCATAGAAAGAATAATAACTTAAACTTGAAATTTCATATATTTTGTTCTGATTGTAAAGGCATGATGAAAATCATATGCTAGCTATGAAATACCCCTATCTGCTGTTCGCACTTTTCAAACATTTAATGCCTCTTGCTTAAATCAATAACACTTGACTTTAAAGCTCATAGAACTTTCACTTCAGAGATATCCATGGTTTACTTTTAAGAAATAAAATGATTGAAAAAATTGTCATATAGCCATCAGTTTACAGAGCACAATTTTTGAAGTAAAGCAAAAAGCCTATTTTTATGATTAATTTCTTTACAGTTTATTCTTGGAAAAATAACAATGCTATTGAGCTAAAAATAGGTACATAAGAAAAACGATGCATAACTTCATATTTGGATTATATAATTATTGAATATATTAGAATTTGTTAAAATTCATCTTATTTATTTCCCCGATACTGAAAACTGAATAATACATTAAATCAGTAAAAATATGAGAAGTGTATATAAAATATATTAAAGAATAAAATAAAAACAAAAGCAAATTTATTTTTTACATAATATTGAAAATGGAAATGTGGAAATGCAAGCCACAGAATGGAAAAAAATATTTGAACGCTTATTTAGAATACTGTATACAAATACAATTACAAATCAACAAGGAAAGATAAAATTGGCCTGCAATTAAAAATTGGATAAAAGACTTGAATGGATAATATATAGAAGAGAACATTCAAGTGGGCAATAAGCATACATAAAAATGTTAAACATCATTATGCATCTGAAAAATATAATTTAAAACCACAATGAGGTAAAACTATTTATGTACATATTGGTTTATACAGCTAGTCTTCAATGTGTATAGAATCACTGATGTATATATGTAAGTAAAACTAATAACAGGTATACCCTTAAAATGTGGGCATTTTATTACATCTAATAACATTCATCAGAAACCAAGCAGGTAGAAGGTGGGTGGAGGGGATGGGTAAATTCACACCTAACAAGTACAAAGTATATGGGGAATGGACACACTTATAACCTTGACTCAAGAGGTACAAAAGCAATTTATGTAACCAAAACATTTGTACCCCCATAATATTCTGAAATAATAAATTAAAATAAATAAATATATAACACCTTAAAATAAAAAGGAAAAGAATGCCAGTCAGAAGGGCTTGGATCATTGGAGAAATAAAAATGCACTGTACATATGAGACTCTCATTTTAAGAGTTTATTTTTATGATTTGTAGGAGGTAAGACATATGTATTAGCATTCACTTTATTCAAATGTTCCACACCTCCTTTGTAGTTTTAAGTTTTCAAACAAAAATTTTCCTTCCAAAGTCAGAGAAATGTGTGGGTTCAGGATGGACATGAAATTAAATAGAATGATAGTTTTGCAGCAGATTCCCTTGACTAAGGTGGGAGTGACAGTGTTACCAGCCTCCCAGTGGAGGTTTTTCCAAGTTTTGGGTCATGCAGAAAAGCATTTCAGGACATATAACGTAAGCCAAGCAAATGAAAACTTTTTACTGAATGTGAAAGTATACTCTCAGGGAGGAAAGTGAGCAGGCTTCAAAGGAAAGCTGTTGGCACTGAGAAGAAACGGTTCTAGATCTTTTGTAGTCTTACTAATTGAGGGGAGGAATATTCAAGGTCAGGGGATTGGCTTTTACTAAGAATTTGGGTAGTAATACCTAGAATTGGGTTCCCTCCCATTTTTATACTTTATATGGTTGTTTTGGAACTGTTGTGGTGATTTTAGGGGCAGTGAAATTTTAAAACCACAATGTAAATGATATTATAACTAGCCAAAGTTCAGGTAAAGTGGCAGAGATAACTGATAAGTCAGTGGAGGCTGGTTCTTGCCTGAAGTTATCAGCCCCTCTAGTGAGCTTCTGCTTAAGACTTGTTTACTTTAACACCTGTACCCTATCTTCAAGCCCCTACATCCAGTCTCAGCCCTGTCTCCTAGTCTCCTAAGAAGGAAAGGAGGGAGGAAGGAGGTAGGCAGGCAGAATGGGAGAGGTGGGCAGGAAGTAAGGCAGGAAGAGAAGAACAAAAGGAGAGAGGGAGGAATGTAAAAGAAAACAAAATAGATAAATTTAGTTAAATTTTGAAAATTTTATGTTAATGAGTACTTTGAGTTTGGACTCAATGTCTATTATAAAGTATAGCTTGGACACAAAATCCAATATATTATTATATGTTTAGAGCAATTATATATTCTAAATAATTAGTTCTTATTTAGATATTAATGTGTCAATTATATAATGTCCATGTTAATTCTAAGATCTATTTGTTAATGTAAGATTTTGAGACTAAAATTTTGTCTGTATTTCATTAAGGAAAAATATATTAAACTATATTTTAATGCTGAAACATTTTATAGTTCATATTCAGAAATAGATTTAACAAAGTGAAGTGTATTTTAACAATTATTACACAAATAAATATAAAAAGCAATATTTAACAGTTTTCAGAAAATAAAAATAATACCCAAAATATCACATTCTACATTTTTATCCAGGTACTCTCTGATAATTTATTATTATTCAGACATAAAACAAGGATTAAAAACAAATTTGGCCACAAAAGAGACTTACACATCACTGATTTTAGTTTCTGTGGTGACTATAAACCGACAATAATAACAACCAGCAATCAAGAGCTAAAATACATAAGGTAAACTTGAATTATGCTACACAAATGCACACGTACTTGAAACTATTAGGCATTGCCTATGACTGTAGATTACTTTGAAATGTCATGTGTAACTTCAACTACTCTATTATCAATTTTTTAAAAAATAAGATTTAGATATGTAACTGTTTCATGAGATTATAGGATGCTAATATTGAAGTTGTCTTCCTTTCAAATTTTTCCAGTTAGCCTTAATATTTCATTACTATTATACCACCTGCTCCAACTGGCTAGCCTTTCTTTTCCTTTAGCTTCTTGATGTAAAACTAATGAGAAACACATCTCTGTGTTTCAGAATAAAGATGCTCCTCAACTTACTATGATGGAGTTACATCCAGATATTAATAGATTCACTGTAAATTGAAAATATTGTAAGTCAAAAATGCATTTAATACACTTAACCTACCAAATATCATAGCTTAGCCTCGCCTACTTCAAATGTGCTCAGAACACTGACATTAGCCTACAACTGGGCAAAATCATCTGGCAACAAAGTGCACTGTAGAGTACAGGCTGTTATTCTGCTTGTGGTTGTGCTGCTGACTGGGAGCAGAGGCGAGCTGCCCGGTATGACAAGGGAGTATTGTACCACATACGACTAGTCTGAGAAAAGATCAAGATTCAAAATTTGAGGTACAGTTTCTACTGAATTCGTATCACTTTCACATCATCATAAAGTTGAAAAATTATAAGTGAAACCACCATAAATGAGAGACTGTTTGTATATCGCTGTCCTCTGGTGTGAGTCTTATCTTTCCAGATGCTATTCTTGTCAATTAGTGACATCCTATACTGTTGGTTATGGGAATTGGGCTGTTTAGAGATTTCTGAGAACATTCAAAATTCTCATTTTAACTACACTCCCCTATCTTGTTTTCACATCTGGATCAATTATTGCTATAGCCCAAACTGCTTAGTTTAAAGCCTCTCAACCCTTACAGTTGTCATTTTTCAAGTCTTACACAATGGATCTTTTTCTGGGACTATTGAACTACTGCCCATTTCAGGTGACTTATATGACCCAGCATCTTCTTATATCATCAATACAAAGCTGATTTGTCAATTTCTCTGAGAGTTACTATCATTTCTGCTTAACTGACTTCATCCATTTTGATTTGAATTAGACCCACCATACAGACACTTCTGCTGGATTCTTCTATCTTCAGGGAAATACCTTTATTTTAACAAATTTTCTGGGCTGTTCTTTCTTTCCTTTCTTTCCTTTCTTTCCTTTCCTTCCTTCCTTCCTTCCTTCCTTCCTTCCTTCCTTCCTTCCTTCCTTCCTTCCTTCCTTCCTTCCTTTTCTTTCTTTTCTTTCTTTCTTTCTTTCTTTTTCTTTCTTTCTTCTCCCACAGACCTGGTAATATATTCCAACTTATGCAATATGGCACTAATTTTCCAACACAGAAACCTTTATTATTCCTCTCCTACCTCATTTTAAGACTTTTGCAATGGTAGATATCTATCTCCCTTACCAGAATTAGTTTCACATGAAAGTGGAAATTCTGTATTATTCACTTTTTATTCCAATGCTGAGCACAGCACTTTGTGCAGCACTGTAAGTTAAAACAGTATGATATTTTCCATAATGCAACTCCATCATGTACAATGATGGTGAAGACTATTTGTGATGTATACAATTATTGCAAAATTGCAAGTTATTAAAAATGATGAAAAAGGGACTGAACAATTAGTTTCACTAGTAATCTAACTCCTTCTGGAAGGGATATTCATTTCTATACTGGGTTCATATTATGGAAAATTATAAAGAATTTGATCAACTGATGTTACATAGGTGAACCTTTGAGCTATTGTAAAAGAAAAAATGCCATCAAGAATATGGAATTCAAGGCACTTCTGGTTTTCTGTCTGACATGTAAGAGCTTGAAAGTTGTCACTCCCATTCTCAGAACAAGAAGAAAACCCAAAGGAATGTTGAGGTGTGGCTCTCTCTAATTTGAAAATTGACAAACCGTCTTAGATCTGTCAGAGAATTGAGGTCACAACACAAGCTACTGCTCTCAAAATTGGAGAGATAAGTGAACACAGAGAATCACATCTTATGAGGAGCATAAACCCAGCAGCAGAGCCTTTGGCTGGCGCCAGTACTAGTAAAAATATTCAAGTTATAGGACTGAAGAATTGATGAGCTGGATGAGCTGGAAAACTTCAGGGGCCCAGGCTTGGAGGGGAGGGGCACACATTCATAAGGTTTAACTTGAACTCCACCAGGTTCTCAGGGTGAAAACTGGAGAATCTCTTCATGCTTTTGGCATGGGGAAGGGAAATGTAGCTATTTTGAAATACACAGCATTCTATTCTCCTTAACAAAAGCCTGCTCTCAAGGGAATTTTTATTGAAAAAGCAAAGCTTATAAGTTTGATATTTAGCTGAGGAGATTTCTAAGTATATTTTAGAGGTATGACCTGTTTATTTTAAAATATGAAAAGAAAAAGGTAGTTTTAGGGAAGAATTTTTAAACAAATAGGAATCAGGACTTAATTATTAGGGATATTCTAAGCCTATACAGATTGCAAAAGATGCCGTAATTAGGATTAGTCATAGTCAGAAAAGCAAATGTTAGAACTTACGGGGGAAACTTTTGCTAATGTCATAGAGAAATAAAAAAATTCGGATTATTCAGTCACACAAAAGATCTCTTTGGAGACATTAAACATGTAATTCATATATCTCCTCAGCCATTCCAGCAGAAGCCAGGACTAGAGATGGGATTGTCAAAAAAAGTTCTGTGGGGAAGCATCTTGTCTACTGGAGTGAATCTCCTTGATATACCTTGGTGATCTACAAAGTTTCTGTTATGTTATATAAGCAAAGGCACTGCCAGTTTCAACTGAAAGGGACAGAGGGAGAATGAAATGAAAGAAGACTGTTGGACTCCTAAAATTCAATAGCTCAGAAACCAGCTGATAAAACTACTCAGCTGCAAATACATGCGACATTTTATAAGCATGCATCTGTGATTCCAGTGTAACAGAGGGAATGGCCTAAAAAAGGGTAGAATGTTTTATGAGCTGTCTCTTTACCACACCACCCCATTCTTTTGGGGAATTGAAACCTGCATCCCTGCCCAAGGCCAGTGGTTGGGAGGGGCAGGACATGGCTCAGTGGAACTGCCTGGGAAGAAGTCATAAGATTGTGTTTGTCGGAGATGGAGTCAATCAGAACCATCAACTTTAGTTAAACAACAATATCCTGAAGCTGAAAACTCTCCATTTAAAAGCTCTGTATTTCTGTTTATTGTTAGGAAAATGGTACTTTAAGACACAAGTCTGCCTTTTCCTCATTTGCCACTAAATTAATAAACCTCCCTTTCCTTCTCCTTAAATTACTTGTACTCATTCTTCAGATGTGTCCTCAGGGAAAAATGCCAAACTTTTGGTAACACCAAAAGGATTAATTCTAGGCCTTGACGCCAAACAGAATTCTTCAGGCCAAATTTTGAATTTGCTTGAAACTGGTGACTTCATTTTTTTTTTTTTCCTATTTTCTCCCTTTTTGACCACTGTTACTGAAACAAGCTGGGGTCTGCTTGTCTGATACAGCAAAGCGAGACATTAAAGCCAAGAGTACCAGCAGGAGGAAGAAGTATTTTATTGCCTGGTGCCATACAAGGAAAACAGCAGCTGATACTTAAGACCCAAACTGCCTGATGGCTTACAAGCAAGAGTTTTTAAAGGCATGGGTACATTTTAGGAAAGCAGAAGTTGTTGGCAAAGTTGTAAATCAATACATGGAGTTTATTGATCTGGCCCAAAAAGGTGGGATATCTTGAAACAGGGGCTTGCAAATCAGAGGCAGATTCAGAAATTCAGAATTCTTTGATTAGCCCAAAGGAATGTCGAGGTGGGTGTGACTTTCTCCAGACCCCTTAGGGAGAACCTTAGAGGCATCAGAGTTCAATTCCTTAGTGCCCCATTTTTTCCTCCAGTGGTGGGGGTTTCTGAAATGCAGCTCAAGAACAGAAGGTGTTATCTTTTAGTTTCCATAGAGAACTAAAATATCTTGTGACCCTGGCTTGCTTGGAGGACTATGTTTATTACTATCTTTTGGCTCATCTGGTTGCCCATTTACTTTTGAAGGCTAGCTAAGTGCCTGGGACTTCCCTTGAAGGTACTCAAGATTTTTTGTTTTATTTCCTTGCTTGGGGGGGCCTGGCAGGCCCCTAAGGGTGGTCCCTGTTCTGTCTCACCGGGAGTGTATATAATTGTTACTCCAAATCTGTTCAACTACTGTATTTTGGGGGAAGGTAAATTGTTCTCTAGTTTCACAAGTTCCCAGAATTTCATTCATACCTAATTTGCATAAAATAGATAAATTTTGAAACTGTTGAACTGGTGAAATTTAGATGAGACTGTTTTACTTTGAATTGAAGCAGTAATGGGTTAAGACTTCCTAGGACATTGGGTTGGAGTCAATGTATTTTATATGTTGAACAGATGTGAATTTTGGGGGGCCAGAGGATAAGCTGTGGTCAGCAGAGTATTAGTCCCCCAAAGATGCCTGTGTCCTAATCTCTGAGCCTATGAATATATTACCTTCCATGGCACTGGAAATAAAACTTGCAGATGAAGTTAAGATGCTAACAGCTGACCTAGAGATAGGGTGACTATTCCTAGATTATTTGGCTGGGCTGAATGTAACTACAAATTCATTTCAAAGTTGAAGGCAGAGGCAGATGAAGTCAGAGTTAGGAGATATGATTATGGAAGTGAAATCAGAGTAATGGGATGAGAGATGGACTCCATTTGTCTTTATTAGCTTTGAAGATGGAGACAAAGGAACATGAGCCATGAAATATAGGCAGCCTCTAGAATATGGGAAAGCATGAAAATGTATTTTTCCTAGATCCTATAGAAAGGAATACAACTCTGGCAAGCCCTTGACTCTAGCCTGGAGTGAACTGTGTCAGACTTTTGACCTACAGACTGTAAAATAATACATTTGTGCTGTTTAAGCTGAGAACTTTGACATAAGTTTGAAGTAGCTATGATTGTTATGCTTTCTTTATAACTGACCCTTTTATCATTTTGCAATGCCCCTTTTTTGCTCTGATAATTTTCCTTGCTCTGGGGTCTGTTTTGTCTGAAATTAATTTAGCTATTACAGCTTTCTTAGATTAGTATTAGCATGGTACCTCTTTCTCAATCTCTTTTCTATTAATTTAGCTGATTCTTTATATTATCTTTAGAATGGTTTTTGTGAGTACAATGGATAGTTGGGTCTTATTTATTTATCCATCATGAGACTATCTGTCTTGTAATTGTTGTGTTTAGATTATTTACATTTAAAGTGATTACAGCATTGTTGGATTAATATCCACCATGTTTGCAACTGTTTTCCATTTATTGCATTTGTTCTTATAGTTTTTCTTGTCACCTCTATTACTGCCTTCTCAGATTTTAATTGAGGATTTTGTGTGATTATATTTTACCTCCTGTCTTAGTGTACCAAGTATACTTCTTTTTAAAAAAAATTTAGTAGTTACTCTAGAGTTTACGTTACAAAATTTTACCTAATTAAAGTCTACCTTCAAATGATAATATATGGCTCCACATGCACCACAAATATCTTATAACAAGGTATTACCAATTTCTAGTTCCCATTGATTGTTCTATAATCACATTGTTCCTATTATTGCTTCAAACAAAATTAAAAATAGGTCAATTATGATTAAAAAAAGAAAATATTGTATCTAGCTTATTATGACTCAATGATCCAGGATTAGATGAAGCAGATGGTCTTCCTTCTGATGTATCCTCAATAGGTCAGTAGTACCCTAACACTCTATCACAATGCCTCTGTTGTGAACCTCACTTCATCTTATGTAGATTTTTGTCATCTTACATCATTACAAGAAAGGTGAGTACAGTACAGTAAGACATTTTGAAAGAGAGAGGTAGAAAGATCACATTAACATAACTTTTATCACAGTATATTGTTATAATTGTTTCATTTTATTATTAGTTATCATTAATCTCTTACTGTCCCTAATTTATAAATTAAACATTATAAGGATGTATATATTTGAAAAACACATAGTATAGTGTAGTACTATTGTTGGTTTCAGGAATCCACTGAGAATATTGAAATGTATCCCCAGTGGATAAGGAATAGTAAATAAAATTTATAGGGGGCCATAGGTTTGTACTGAGCTCCTGCACTATGCACAACTGGCCAGACCAATATGAAGTCACTCATGCTAAAGTTCCATGTCACCAAGCAGAAATGTTGTTTATTTAACCTTCTCAGAAATCCGTAGAGTGAGAGATAATAGCCAAATCCCCAAACAAGCCAGTTTTAGATGTTCTAAATGAGTTTCTTCTTGTTTAATCTTTATAGGGAATGTAACTTTGTTTTTTTTTTATTTTTTATTTTTTATTTATTTATTTATTTTTTATTTCAGCTCATCATGGGGGTACATAAGTTCAGGTCATATACATTGTCCATGCCCTGCCCATCCCCCCGAGTCAGAGTCCCAAGCGCGTCCATTCTCATTCTCCAGACAGTGCGCCTGGCACTCACCATGTAGTCATACCTCCATCCCCTCCCCCCCCCACCTCCCCGGGTCTGCACCTTCAAGCATGACCATTCCCCAGAGGGTGCGCAACGCACTCATCATGTAGGCATACACCCATCCCCTCCCCCCACCCCCCCATCCCAGTCTGATATCCAATTGGTATCCTTCCCCGATGTACATTTAGGTGATGATCAGGGAAACCAGTTTTCTGGTGAGTACATGTGATGCTTGTTTTTCCATTCTTTGGATACTTCACTTAGTATAATGGGTTCCAGCTCTCTCCAGGAGAACCAAAGAGATGTCGTATCATCGTTATTTCTTATAGCTGAGTAGTACTCCATGGTATACATATACCACAGTTTACTAATCCATTCGTGGATTGATGGGCACTTGGGTTGTTTCCACATCTTTGCGATTGTGAATTGTGCTGCTATAAACATTCGGGTACAGGTGTCTTTGTTAAAGAATGACTTTTAGTTTTTGTTCTTTGTTTCTGCTTTCTTCAGCCCTTCTCTGGCTATAAAACCAATCTCTTCTGGTGAGGCTCATGAGAACACTCATTGTGCTTTATAGAATAAGATGTTTCTTGATTCTAGAATTGTAAATTAAATCCAATAAAAATTTTAAACTAGGCTCATGCCTATAATTCTAGCACTTTGTGGGGCTGAGACTGGAGGATTGCTTGTGTCCAGGAGTTTGAGGATGCAGTAAGCTATGATGATGCCATTGCATTACAACCTGGGAGATATAACTACACCCTATCTCAAAAAAAAACCCTAAGTTTGTTGTAATTTTTTTGTTTATAGGGGGACTGCTATATTTCCTTTTGATTCTTTCTTGTAGTTTCTATCTGCTTACATTACCCATTTGTTCTTACATGGTGTCTTCTTTTTCAATTAGAGTCCTTAACATAGTAATTATAGTATTTTAAATTTCTTTAAATTCCAATATCTGTGTCATGTATAAGTCTGGTTCTGGTTCTGATGATTGCTTAGTCTGTTCAGACTTTTTTTTTTTCTCTTTTTGTCATACCTTGTTTTGAAGACTGGACATACTGTATCATTTAATAGAACCTTAGGTAAATAGGCAGAGTGTGAGCATTTTTGTTAATCTGGCTAGGACTTAGATGTAGATGTTGGGGCTCTGACTCGGGGATGGGTGGGACATGGGCAATATATATAACCTGAGCTTTTGTACCCCCATAATAAGCTGAAAAAAATTGCTCTAATGTCCTTGTTTTCTACCTCCTTTATTGATTTTGAGCTTCCATAATAACTCCTTTTAAGAGAAAGTTTGTCTATTGCAGCTTTTTCCATTGTAATCTCCTGTTAGTATAATGCAGCCCTATTGGTATGGGGATATGTAGGGAGAGACACATTCTAGAATTTTCTGAATAAATCTCAGTCTTTCAGTGGGCATGTGTCTTTTGGCTGCGACCTTCACTACTGTTTCTGCACTTTGCCTCCCTCTTTAGGTGAGAGAGGAAGACTAAAGGAAGCTTAAGTCAGAACCTTTCCTTCTGTTGGAATAAGGTATTGGCAAAATCTTTTTCCCTGGACAGTATGCATTTGTTGTGAAAAAATCTTTCATAGTGATTATGCTTCTCCTCTTTCTGTCCAAGTAGGAGGGGGGCTTTCTTGGCACTTCAGCATAAGAACCAGGTGGTATTGCTGGAGTTAATGACCACAAGAATGTTGAGGGGGCAGTCCTAAGATTTCAGCCCTAAAGAGTTTCTCACACTCATTATTAGTCCACCCTCAACCTCCAGCAATTTGTCAAAGTTACTATTTAAATGTTCTTACTAGCTTATGGTTCCAGTGAATTCTGTTCCAGGTAAGCAGATTTTGGTTCCTGTATCCTTCTGGATGTACCTTGCTCTATAGATCTCAGAGTGGTAGTTTCCTGTAAAATCTAACTAAGATCTCTGATAATTCCAAAAAAGTTCATTGAGTTTTAGTTTGCCCAACTTTTGTCTTGTATGAATGGGAGTGGCATATTCTAAACTCCTTACATTTCAAGTTTAAAGTAGAAATCTTTGCTTGGTTGATTTCAATATCTTCTGTACCACAATTATTTATTTAGCCAATCTTTTATTTCCTTGAGCATTTTATACACAGTTATTTTATATATGAATATTTGGATAATACCATGTCTAAATATGTTGTTTGCTATATTTATTTTGGAGAATTAAGTACAGAACTGACTATGTTAAAGTTGCTCTCTTCTAAAGGGAGTCTGAGTTTTGATTGTGCTGGGTTTCATTATGCCTTAACAATCTGCAGCCACTTGCAATAATATATTGGCTTGTTATTTCTCTTACCTAAAGGGTACTAAGTATACTTTCCTCAGAACCATGTGAAACCAGAATATCATTGCTTATTCTTAGGAAAGATTTTATTTCCATTTTCTAGTTTGAGCAAAATCAGACATGTTCCTTATGATTTTATAATATTTTAGGCTTCATTTTCACTGAGGTTATAGCCACTGCAAGGGACATCTTACAGGGTCAGCTATTGATTTAGGCTGTATGTCCCTAAAGATCTGCATTCCCAGAGCTGGTGTTTTTCCCAGGGACACTTGGTCTCTGATTTTGCTTTATATTCTTGTTTTAGATCTTTGTTTATTTTGATGAATCCTCTAGTGATTTCACTATATTTTCTGTTAGTTCAGCAATACATTTTAAATGCTTAAGGATTTTTTTGATAAAAATCCATATATTTTACAGCATAAGATCTTTTCTTAATATCTAGTCTATAATCCTGTGGAAGCTGAATTTTTCATTCATTCTTCCACTTTCTCTAATTGTCTTCTCTTTACGATTATAATGAAAATGTCCTTTTAAGAGCACCAGTAATCTCTATGATGAAAATTCCTTTGGCTACTTTATTTTTCTTTCTTTTTTCTAATTATCCATTCATCAGAATTCTGCACATTTGACCTTGCCCCTCTTTTTGAAATGTTCTTTTCTTTTTGGCTACTGGCTAATAATTTTTCATTTATTCTAGGCAAACTTTCTGATTGTATATATACTTCTTACTAAAAAGCAGAAAAGAAGAAAAAGATGGAAGGGAAGGAAGGGGAGAGAGAGAGAGACAGAGAGATAGAAACAAAGTAAGCAAGTTAAAGAAGTTAGGAACTCTCACCCAATTTATCTCCATTATCTAAAACCATTATCTATGAATCTTTCTCCATAAAATACTCTGTCTTCTAATTCCATACTATGTCATTTTTTCAACTTTCATTCATATTTTGGCAGTACCATGTAGTTTTAACACTAAATTTTTGTTCAATTTCTCATATGTGTCATTCTTGAATGAAATACATTTTAAAGAACCTGAAAGCAGCGGTTATCCTGTTCATACGCAATGTGTCTCTCAACCATAAAACTTAGCACAGTGTACAGTGATGCAGCCATTCTATTTGTATTCTAAGTTAATGGTACAGTGCCTGGCACATAGTTGGTACTCAAAAAGTTTGTTAGAGTCTACAATGGCTTGCTATTTTGTCCAGAGAGTCCTGAGTGCCACAAGATCCCCACTCCCACTCCCTTAATCTCTCTGAGGTCCTCTGTTGCTTTTGTCCTCACTCCACAGCAACTACTTTGGCGAATTTGCTGCTCCTTGAACATGCTGAACATGCTTGTGCCTCAGAGATTTTTGCAGTTGCTGATTTCTCTACCTCCTATTTTTCCTTCATATATCAAAATGGCTTTCTTGTCTATCATGTTCTGATCTTTATCCCAACGTTAAATTAATACCTATTAACTACCTATTTAAAATTGTATCTTTCCCCAACACTTTTCTTTCTCCTTCCCCAGATTTATTTTTCTCTTTAGGGTGTATCATCATATGAGAGTCTATAACTTTTACTCATTTATTTTTTGTGATATTTTTCTCTAAGAAAATCAAAGTCCTTTGATGTTCCAGTTCCTGGCACACTTCCGAAAACATATCAGGAGCTCAATAATTATATGTTTAATGCATAGTGGTATTAAGTGATGCACTGTTTTTATGGTTTTATATATAATGGTAATTTCTCAATATCTCTCTACCTCTCCCTCACCCTCTCTCTCCCCTGCCTACCATCAGAAAGCCTTCTTATATTTTTTAAATCCTTCATCTATGAAATACCGGTGAGAAATAGAGCCTGCTTCTCACTTAAAAGATTAACTTAATACACTGACTTTATGAGATCCCTTGCAGCTCAGTCACATAACCAGCTAAATAAATCAGATATATGTTCAACTTTAAATTATAAATTGGGATATAAAGCAGCAGGGTAAGATGAATATGCTTGCAGGATGACAAGAATAGCATCCACTTTCTTGGAGAATGAGAGGTAGGCTTTCCAATGGCAGATTGTATTGTTGGCGCTAGTGGTGGTATCTAGGACTCAGCAGTGGCAAGATGGTAGTGTTTATCTGACTGTCTATACAGTCTGATTTTGGTTATGATTCTGGCTGCCGCCTAATCTCCCTGGTGATGCTTATTTTCCCAATTTTGCCATCCACCTTCAAATGGTAGATATAGAAATAAATGAAAGATTACAGTAATTATCTTCTCCAATTCCCTGCTGCTATAATACAAGCCTCATTTTACCTGAATTAATGCAAAGGCATCTTACCTGGTGTCACTGGCAGCCTCCACTTTCAAAAACATCCTCTCACCCCTTCCCAATTCAATTCTCGATTCACTTTCAAGGATATTCATTTTTTAAAATAAAATTTTATCACCTTACTCCCCTACTGCTTTTTGAGTAATTTTAGTCTATAGATTTTATTATTTTGAGGTCTTGGTCATCTTCAAAAGCTAATAAAAATACAAATTTTTTTCTGCAAAAATGCATGTAAATCTATACCCAGAAATTATTTCATTTGCATAGACCTTGTAAACTATTTGTAAGTCATTTTGAGTCTTTATATCTAATTTTAATGAAATATTAACAGCCATTTAATAAAAATATAGCAATATGTCTATAATTGTGACAATTAAAAAGTTAAATTTTATTCCTACTGAGAAGTCAACTTCACTATGAAATTCATTGTTTTGTTTGAGCAGGCAGTTTAAATTATGAAGCCATATTTGGTATTATAATGCAAGTGTATCCTTGACATTCCTTACATTAAAAAAAAATTAGGCTTTGTTTTTTAGAGCAGTTTTAGGTTCACAGCAAAATTGATCAGAAAGAAAAGAGTTCCTATATATCCCCTGACCCCACACATGCCTGTCCTCCCCTACTATCAACATTCCACACCAGAGTGATAAAATTATTTGAATTGATGGACCCACTTTGACACATCATAATCACTGAAAGTCGACGGTTTACATTTGGGTTCACTCTTGGTGATATACATTCCGTGGGTTTTGACAAATGTACAATGACAAATGTGAAATGATATTCATAGTATCATACAGAGTAGTTTCACTGCCCTAAAAATTATCTGTGCTTTACCTATTAACTCCATTCATTACTTTTTGACTTTTAATTTGACATTTTTTCCTGACTCACAATGTTATAACTATTTTGTAGTACTTAGCTGAAGGGGTAAATGCAGGATCAAATTCAGCCTCGCTCTCATCCCTTATGTGAGCACCCTGGCACCAGGCTATATCTACAAAGAGAAGCCTTTTTCTTGATAGAAATGTAATATTTTCCTACCAAGCCTTAACTCTCAGAACTGTAAGTTTTACAAAATCATTCACAATGTGCTTTACCATAAAAGACAACATATGTAACAGCACACCAGTTTATTTAAAATATTATATTGTTGAATTTATATCACATAATTTCCTTTGTCCTCAAATAATTACAGCCATATTTGAAAAAGGCCAACCTTTGATTTTGTCTATATTATCAAATAAAGAATTATGGAAACTGTATCAGTTATCCATTGACATAATGGTTAAAAACAACCATAATACTTCAAGAATGTGATTAATATTTACATCTTAGCCACCTGGAAATTTAGACTAGGCTCTGCTGATACAACTTGGGTCTATGACATATATCTCTCATCTCCCTCTTGGGGTTAATGACTAGCCAGAGTTTTTAATCATCAAAGAGCTTACAGATGTGCAGAAAGGCAAGTAGAAACAGGCTAGTAATCTTCAAACTTATCTTGTAGTATATCTGGCAATATCCCATTGGCCAAAGCAAGAAATGGACAAGCCCAGTGGGATAACATTGAAAAGTGGTATGACAAATTGCATGGGTGCAGGAAGACATGAAGGTCGATGATAGTAATGCATACTTAATATCATGCATCTAGTGTACTGAATTACCAGCATCCAGCATATATACATGCTTAAATGTTTACATTATCTATAAGTAAATGTTGAAAGATTTAACTAGTATATCCAAATATTTGCAGAATTCAGTTTTTAGTTGCCTTTAAAAGGCTTTACCAAAGATTTAAGTCTGTTATCCAACGTGATTTGATTTTTGTGAGAGGTGAAAGCTGTGAGTCCTGTTTTAGTCTTCTACGTGTGGCTAGCAATCCCATTATTGGGCATCTACCCAGAAGAACAAAAGTCATTCTATAACGAAGACACCTGTACCCGAATGTTTATAGCAGCACAATTCACAATTGCAAAGATGTGGAAACAACCCAAATGCCCATCAATCCACGAATGGATTAGTAAACTGTGGTATATGTATACCATGGAGTATTACTCAGCTATAAGAAAAAACGGTGATATGACATCTCTTTGGTTCTCCTGGAGAGAGTTGGAACCCATTATATTAAGTGAAGTATCCCAAGAATGGAAAAACAAGCATCACATGTACTCACCAGCAAATTGGTTTCCCTGATCATCACCTAAATGCACATTGGGGAAGGATACCAATTGGATATCAGACTGAGACGGGGGGTGGGGGGAGGGGATGGGTGTATGCTTACATGATGAGTGCGCACCGTCTGGGGAATGGTCATGCTTGAAGGTGCTGACTCGGGGAGGTGGGAGGTGGGGGGAGGGGATGGAGGTATGACTACATGGTGAGTGCCAGGCGCACTGTCTGGAGAGTGGACACGTTTGAGGCTCTGACTCAGGGGGATGAGCGGGACATGGACAATGTTTATAACCTGAGCTTTTGTACCCCCATGATGAGCTGAAATAAAAAAAAATAAAAAAATAAAAGGCTTTACCAGTCATAACTGTAGCCTTTAGAAATGCTTTTTCCAGCACTGGGAAGTTTGCCTCATTGTCCACCTTCACTCCCTTCTTGTTGAGTGACAACTTGACAAAAAAGAAAACAAGAAAGAAAAGAAGAGAAAAAGAAACAGAAGGGAGGGAGGGAGGGAGGGAAGAAAAAAAGATGATTTTCAGCGGTATCCATAATGGTAATGAAAGATTTTGACTTTAAGGCATAATTTTATTCCCTTGAGTAAAGTAGTCCAAGCCATGCAAAAATGTATCTTTTTCATTAAGTTGGTTTTCATTTTCTCTCAAAGAAAATGAAACAAAACACCCACTCTAAATCCAATCAAGTATTTAAAAATGTAGTTTGTCAAAAGAAAGAAAATACTTTTTTAGTAGAGGAGAACTGAATATTCTTTTTTCATTTTTTGACAGCTTCTTGAAAATGCCCAGGCTCCACAAGACGACAATCTTTATTTCAATAAATAAGATTGTTGAAGGATCTCTGAAGCCAGTGCTTTCCAACAGCAAAGGCTAAAACTTGCAGAGACATCTGGGCTTATTTTTGTATGAAAGCAGCAAAATCACACACTAAAAAGCATTACTTGGGCTCCATCTGTGGTCACAGAACCAAGATTTCATTCCAAGCAGTTTTTCTAAGAAAGAATATGAAACAAGAATATATTTACCTCTTTAAAGATGCATTAGGTTTTACCATTTCTTAAAGAGGCTCAACAATTAGGAATTATACTTTGCTGGTATGAGCAAGTATATAAAACATTTGAAGATCAGTTGTTGGCTGAATGAAGAACCATTAATACAATTTTATAATCACATCCTGAGAATAAATGTCAGAGTTGAATTTCTTTACCTTTTTTCGTGGGATGCATCCAAATATTGAAATACATGGCAAATATTTACAGGTTAATAGACTGTAACCCTTACATTTTTTCTCACATTTATACTCAATTTTTGCAGTAAATTTGATATCAATTTATTCTAAATGCTTATCTGAAGTCAGTCATTCAGGTAAGGTGCATTTACTGAGCATCTTTGGGTCTATTGTGTTCCAAGAGGGTGCTTGATAGATTCTGTGGACTGAGTCACCACAATAGGTGGTCTTAGTCACCTCAAGGGCCTCTGCCATTTCCAGTGAGGGAGCCAAGGGCTCACTATTGCCATTGCCACTTCTAGAAACTGCTGACCTGCTCTTAGCCAGGCTTTGAGTTCAGAAAGGGATGGGACCCTCTAGTAAAGTGGACTGAGTCCCAAGGTATCAGAACCTTTAATGAAAGGGATCCACCAATTCATGCTGCCCACATGTTCACTGATTCTCCCATGGTACTCTACACTCCCAGGAAGGCAGACATGCTGATCATTCTCACCAATTCTGACTCTTTCTACCCTCGTGGTGAGTTCACAAGGGTATGTAGGAACTTCATAATCCTTTCTTGCAACCAATGGACTCGTTTAAGAAAAATCTGCTTCCAGTATCTTCTACTGTTTCAAGTTATAAAACAGCTCGGTCATTCCCAGAAAACTTGTTACATTAAAATGCCCCAAGTTGTGTCTGATTTCTTTGCTTGGCAATACAATTATAAAGTTTTCAAGTGGCTTTGGAGGCAATGCTTTTAGTTTAATATTTTTGTTTGATCAAATTCAAGTTTCATAAGATCCTTGCTTTTTTAACTTCAGTATCCTTCTCGCTAAAACACTCAGTAGGGAAAAAAATTTACAAGATGGACACCCTTAAAGTGGTTTTTTAGCTTTGCTAGCTTCTTGTTTTTATTGGTAAGAATTGAATACAAGGAGTACTGTGACTTGTAACCTAATAACATTGATAATAAAAATAAAACCACAGTTTTAGAAAGTATTCATATTTTTTCTTTGATGCTTTTTGTGTCAAAGAAAAAGCTAGACCTGTTACAGAAGTAAATAAAGACATCGATAGCCTTTATTTGGCAAGGCATAGTCCCTTTGCTTTTATTTAAAGGTAACTATAGGATTCATACATGACACTGACAATGATAATTTGTTATCTGAGAGAATAATGATAAATCATTACTTGCTTTATAATCCAAACTCACCCATCATTTATGTGGAATGAATCCAATTTTAGTTCAATATTAACATAATTGTACAAAAAATTGATGATTTTTTCAAGGAAAGAAAAAATTACAGATATAAATATTTCATGTTTTTACTTCTGTTGGGTTCATGGGGACCTAGAAGTCCTAATCTAATAATTATCTACTTCTCCAAACTCATTTCTTAGAAGTTATTATATGCACATTTTATGAGCCAGACATACCAGATTTGAATTCTAGTTCAACAAGTTACTATATAGGCCAATATTAAATTCATTATTTAACTTATTTGGAAATTAATTTTCTCACATTTAAAATGGTAATAAATTCTATGTTACTATCATGTAAATTAAAATATATACACACATAGAGATATATACAGGCAGATAGATATATATGGCTTTAAATAGTATCAAATACATAGAAAGCATTCAATAAATTATATCTAGCCCCTAAAACAAGACATGACATAAAACAGGAATTCTAGAAAGATTTGTTGTTTAAATTATAGAACTATTATCATTATTATTATTACTGTCTTTGTTTTATTACACCTTGATGCACCCCAGTTACATGAATTTACTTTCAATTTTATGAGTACACAGTGCTGTTTTTGGTTTCTTACACATTGCATGCGTTTACTTTTGGAATGTCTTTCCTTTATTTTTATACCCAGTTATTATCTGGATACTGCTATAACTCATCTCCAGTACTGTGATATCTTTAACTTTCCTTCACCCACGCTCCTGATACCTGGGTTGTTTCTGAATCACTGACTTTAATTCTAATATAAAATGTTAAAACAACTAATATAGGTGCTTTAAATGTTTTTTTTTACTGATGGTATCCCTCACTAGACTGTCAGCCCGCTGAGGGAAAGGATTATGGATGGTTCATCTATTTTTCTCAAAGAACTTGTATGCTATATTCTTATTTCATTATTTCTATTTTTTGCAAATCAACACTATTTTCTGTAATGCATTCAATATTCTAACTCTGTCTTATATCTAATATTTATCTTGAAATCCTATTGGAATTAATGAGATGCAGAGAGTAGAACATGGTCTCTGACCCTACATTTCAAGCTTCATTTCATGGTCTCTATAATATTTAATGGTAGATGAGGAAGTAATTTAACTGAATATCATTACAATAGCAATTCAAGCTATTGTGCATTCTACATTTCTCTGAAAGGAAAAGAAACATTATATTTCATGTAAGACAATCAGAATGATAGTCCCTCTTTGGAGAAATTATGACTGTTCTGTCATACATATAATTTGAATAGCTTAAAACACAATTTGTTTTCAGGTGGAAGATCAGTATTATGGTGGTCCTTAGAAAATCCAGCTGTTTATTCCTGAACAATTTTTAGTTGTAAAGCGTACATTTTTATAAAATAGCTACTTATATGGCCATTGTACATTTTTAGAGCCAAAGTACAGGAATTCCATTTAATCGTAAATAAGATACATGTAAAAATAAAAAATAAAAAGATCACTGACAATGAGTTAGAGCTAAATCTGAATAATCCAAAGGGATAAATATCCATTCTATTTTATTTTCAAAGATCTCCACAAACTATATTTTCTTGATGTGCTGCTCTCTCATTGCTCAGTGTAGCTATTAACAATGATATCTCACACAGGCCCATGAAGTTATGATCCTTCATGTTCCTCATATTGAGGACAGGGACTTTGAAGTCATACCCATTTATCTTCCATTACCAAATCCACTTTTCCCACTTGAGGTCATGAGAGTACTCCATGCTCATTTCACCGTACTGGTCTACAATTATGTGTTGCAGAAAAACTGAAGATCCTAATTACTTTAAAGATATATATCAATTCAGATGAGCTTATTCTTTTAGATTCAAGGTTAATCATAGAACATAATTTCTGAGCATGCATTTTGGTTTCTTTTAGTCTACTGTATGGAGAGGTCAATAATTGAAACGTTCAGTAAGTAAAGAGTTTTCTGAAATGTACCTCTCAAGAACAAATACTCCTTTTTGGAATATGTCTAATTAAAATCACAATGGAAAGATACCTATTGTTATCTTATGTGTTTTCTATTGTATTTTATTTTTTTTATTTTTTAATTGTATTAAAATACACATAACATAAAACGGACCATCTTAACCACTTTTAAATGCCCAATTTGGAGGCATAAAGTGGATTCACCTTATTGTACAACCATCACCACCATCTAGAATTTTCCAGAATTCTTTTTATCTTGCAAAACTGAAACAATCTATGATTAACAAATAGCTTTATACTTAGAATAGCCTCAGAGAAAATCCAATTAGCTGATCTACTATATAACTATGATATTTAGGAAAATGACCCAAAGACTAGAAACTAGGGTTACTAAGTCCCAATTTTTTTTTTCTTACTACATTATGATATGCCACCACAAAGAGGGTGTACTGATAAACTTTGATCACAAGCTAAATGAGCAAAGGATCCCAGAGAGATAAGAAACTTAAGATATTTTTCTTATATTAGAAAATTCATCAAGTCTCAATTTAGAAAAAGAGGATCAAAAAAGAGCAATCACATCATCATTTTCCCTAAGGTATTATGTCAAGTTCTTAAAACATTGAGTTTAAAGTTCTTCAGATAATTCCAAACTTTTAATGTAATATTTTTCTTCACCTATGGTAATTTATTCCAGTTATTTCTATCTCATCTCATCAGCAGCTCACAACTGATTCAAAACTGAAATGCTCTTCTAGATATGTCTCTTTTCATTTTAGTGTCTGTCAGTAGAATTTTCCTGAGGAAAAAGTCCCATTGAAAATGGAAGCACACATGATAATAATCTGAAAGCTAAGTCTAAATAATCTGTAGCTAGATTTGAAGTTACTCAAAACAAAATTACAGTGACAATGAATTTTTTAATTGCATGTGAGGGTTCTAACCATTTATTTTCCACATGGGCCCAGCTTTTAATGGATTCAACATATTGAATATCCTCTGAAGTTTCTTTAATTTTTACCTTGAAATTCCTCATATAAGGCATAAAATTAGTTTTTTATCTGAGAAGTTATATTTTCTTCAAACTCTTAGTTTCAAGATTCTTTTGAAAGGATAGATTTTTTAAAATGAGAAACCTAACTTGCACTTGAAAATGTGTACTGAATTTTAAAAATGTTTGGCCTACCAAGTTCCTTCCTGTTCACCCATATGTCACTAAAAATCATCATATTTCTGTTCTTTATATTGATTAGATTTCAAATAGAGCCTGAATTTTCATCCTTTCATTATGTTGCCTGGATTTTTATCAAGCATATATTCCCTTGTGATTAATTAACTCAGAATTATGTTTGAATCTCTTTCCACATGCATCTGACCAATGGAATTTCTTTCCTGTTGGAAGCTTCTGTTGGGAAACAAGAACTAAGCTTAGAATAAAGCTTCAAAATTAATTAAAATGTATGGCTTTTCTCAGGGGCAATAGCAGTATGGTATACCCATGAAGACTTTCCTATTGTGTTTCTATTTTTCTTTCTTTAGATTATTATTGGTGGTCAAAATGATTAAGAATGGTACAAATAATTCTGCCAGTTTCCAGGGCACTCAAAATACTGTTTTCACCATAAAAAGAAATAAACAGAGAATGGCATGTTTCCCCAGTATTTTAGAAGATGAGATTTTGTTACCTGTTTAGCAATTGCCAACTTTGTTTTTAACACTAAGGAAAATGACTTGATAATAGTTGGCTGATGATAACATTCCAGATCTTCTTTTCTATCTATTTTGAAATATACAATATATTCTTGTTAACTGCAGTTGCCCTACTGTGCTATCAAACACAAGAGCTTTTTCCTTCTATCTAAGTGTGTATTTACACCTAGTGTCTTCTTTTTTCCTCCTATTCTCACTACCCATCCCAGCTTCTGGTAACCACTATTCTATTCACTACACTGTTTTAATCATTACATATTGTATGCATGTATCAAAATATCACATGTATCCCATAAATATCTATGACTATTATATATCAATAAAAAATCAGGAGGCTATTACAAACAGTTAACTGATGACAAATGTGATAAGTACTGCCAAAGCATCATCTAAAAATGAACATTTTTCACTGGAACCTTTGAAAGCAAAGCCAATGCTTCCTGTGCATATACAAGTGTGTGGAGAATGTAAGTGTAAAGTGTGTATATGTTTGTATGCTATCTGGCAACATTGAACCCCACATTCCTCCTTGTCACTCATTGCCACCCAGCATGTTCTCAGATGCTGCTCTTCTGACTAGCATGATCAAGTCACTGCTGTAGGGAATCATGGATGTAAGTCATGTCACTTAAGTATGTTGTGGCAGCAAAATGATTGAAAAACAGCCTTCATGTGGATGAATAGCTTCTAAGCATGGAGAAACATCAAATGGTGGAATACAACCCCTAAATGTGTTGAGGCATCAACACGTGAATTAAGGAACTATCAAAATGTCAACTAATAGGACAGCTTCAGAGCCAATGAATAAATGAAATCTGAGAAATCTGTCGTTCAGATGAGAACAATGTGTTAATTAATGGGGATTTTTTTTTAATACCCCTGTACTCTCGTCTGCCAGTTATGGTGCCACTGAAAAAAACACATAAGCAGAATTACTTTCTCCGAAGGGACAAGCTGCGTTTCTAATAGAGATCTCCTTTTGGAATAAATCTGAATGACCTTTTATCTCTCCCTTCTCTATTGAACAAGGAAAGCTCCAGGAGTTGACTCTCTGATATCCTCCAGGAAGTAATCAAATTGGTCTTTCAACTGTACAGAATCAAAATAAATATGCCTCTTCAGATTTTGTTTTGTTTTGTTTTGTTTTCCTAGAACCACCAACACAAAATATCCCTGGACCCAACAATATAACTGTTTATAAAATATACTTTGTCTTGATTTAAACATATCAACTCAAAGCTATGTATACCTCAAACAAACAAAACCAAACACATAAACACACCAACAATAAAATGAAGGCTGATTGAAAATTCTGCCTCATTTAGCCTTATGTAAAAAACAATTGTATGGTGAAGTGTTGCAACATATGTATGTGTTGGAGTGTGGTGTAAATAACAAGAGGATATTATCAGCCTATTAAGTCCCGTCTCTTTTGCTGACATGAGTTTGAGATATTAACTGAGTGTAGGCATGCTTGTGCTTTACCATCACTGATAGTTCTATCTCCTATGCTAAACAAAGGAAAAAGTCAGGCAGTTGGCATTTCTGTTTTCTGTTCTTAGGACGTACATTTATGCAAGCCTCAGAGACACAGGGATGAATGTGGCAGGGAGGAACGTGATTTAAATAGCCCTCAATAATCCCACAATTTTAAAAAGAAAAGTAAATTGAAAATTAAAAGCAAATTAGAAGTGCATAGAGAACTTTGGAAATGCTACACGGTGAAATATTAAGTGATGCTTTTAGATAGTGATTATTTACTTTTGTTTCATTTTAACTTTTTAATAATACTCATGTTATTTTAAATGTAAATATTTCAAAAGTCATATTTTTTCCTTAATAATAACAAAAAAAATTTTGACAATGGAAGGACATCAAAGGAGATGTGACCTCAAAGAAATAATATTTTTGTCTCTAAGTTTTGAACTGTTGAATCTATTTTATAATAGGTTTCATTCATTTACTTGTCAAAAGTCAGTTGGAGTTAAGTTCTGAAAAGAACATGATGCTGCATGGAGCCATTCTTTTAGAGATAGCTGTTAAATATTTAACAGCATATGAAATCTGCCATTGCAGTAAGATTCTCACAGCAAGATTAATCTGAGATGGGAATATAATATACCTGAACATAAACCCTTCAATAATGAAAAAAAAAATTATTTGTATTCTGATAGAAAATCATCCTGTTTGGTTAAATTTGCATTGCAAAAGCTAGTAAGCTGTTCTGTTTGTCTAAACTGCATTTGCTTTCTTTCTCAAAGCTAACCTTTTTGAATTTTTGAAACTCACTATTTCAATATGCTCAGTTCTATTTCTTCTGGCCAACTTTGAGAATGGTCAGTGTGACAGTTATTAAGAACACACTCTTACAGAGCAGGGCCCCTAGGGACCTAAGGTCACACAAATCAGCACTAATGGAAGGAAGAGTTTAAAAGATTGTATTGACTATTTTCTTCATAATAACTACTGATACCAGGAGTTTTCATGTCTACTCTTGACTCAGTTATTGTTGAACAAAGATTTTGTAAACCAATTTCACTTCTTCAGTATTCTGTCATTCTACTCCACCAAACAGAAATTATATGACCTGGGAGGCGGGGAGGGTGTGGGGGTATATGGAGGAAATATTATTAGCAAAGGCCAAATAAATCAACTGCTAAAACTCTACCTTTTGTTCTGAGAACAGTCCTCCAAAAGTCTTCTTGAAAATTCTAGGCATTTTATCATCATTGGCATTCATTCATGAATCCTTGAAAGTCCAGGATTTATTATACATCTTAGATTTTGCAAGCTTTCTTCTTGACTGGCATCATTAGTTCAGCATGAACAAAGGATTTCATATGATAAACACACAACTGTGGAAGTTGAGAAAACAGAGTTTTTCCAAGTAACTTGGTTCTTTTGGTAAGGAAATACAAGCTGAAGACTAAACATTACCTAATTCTATATCATATATGACTCCTGATCTTTATTGTTTATATTGAGAAACTTAAATATTTCCCCAGATCCAGTAAAGCTATTTTAAAAGTCTTTTCTCTTATATTTTATTTCTCTTATAAAACCCTGTACTTCTCTGCCTTATAAACAAATGTCAATCTACTCTAAATCTACCAATTCCCTGTGTCAGTCAGAATACTCACTACTTTAGGGGAAGAAGAAAATAAAAAGATAAAAATTAAGGGAAGGAGGCGTGGTGCTGGTTATTTTGTCATTTACCTTCTTCCCCCAAAATTCATTATTCACTTTCTCTTCCTTGCTTTGTGAAAAGATTACCAAGCCCTATGGAGTATTATTTCATTCAGATTTTCTTTACAATCAGGTTCAGGTTGGGTTCAGCCAATGGGAATTATAAGTAAAGATCTGAAGGTGGGAGGAGAGACAATTCCATATATTTCTTATATGCTCCCTTCCTCTTCTGTATTAGTCATCATCTCCACAGCTAAAGTGGCTGCCAGGAGGCCCTTTTGTCAAAGCTCCGCATCTCATTTAGCTTCAGTAACTCCATTCCTGTTTACTTCGAACCCCCAGGCATGGTAACAGCTCCCCGCTACTTTGAGTTTCTGAATCCATCCTAATGGATTTATGACATTCACTCTTTAAATAAGCTTAATCTTTACTATTTTAAAAGTTGATTTATTGGATTATGTGCATTTATTCAATAAACTTACATTGTCTTGCTTTTTTGGTTTTCAGTGTTAGTATGAATTGTCCGAGCTTTCTGTGCCTTCTTGAGTAATTTAAGGGGATTCTTTTTTTTTTTTTTTGAAGTTGTATTAGGAAATGTTGACCAGATGCTAATTAAATCTTAAATATTAATTTTGAAGAGATTGTATTTTAGTATTGTGATAAGAGTGTGTTCCCAAAATTTGGAAACAATGTTTGAAACATAAGTATAGCCCTGTCATTCTTCTGCTTAAAATATTTAGATGGCCTGGCTTGCTCCTAGTATAAAATTAAATTTCCTTTACAGCCATGGTTCTCAAATTATTATCTATAGACCTCTGGGGGTCTCAGAAGAAACTTTCAAATCTTCTGAGTGGTGGAAACTATTTTCAGAATAATACAAAGATAGTATTCACCTTTCTTATTGTGTGACATTTACATTGATGGTTCTACTACATGAGCATATAAACTGCTTAAGCCTTAGCATGAATCACAGCAGTAGTGACAAATTAGAGTAAGTCACTGTATTCTTTACCTCCTTTAGCTTGCAGAATAAAAAATAAAGGGAAAAAGCAAACCTTACTTAAGAATGTACTTAATTAAGCAGTAAAAATTACCAATTTTATTGAATTTCAACCCTTGAATGTTTATCACTTTCTGTGTAACAATATGGGAAGTGCATATAAAGCAGTTCTGCTACATAGCAATGTATGATGATTGTTTCAAGGAAGGAGATTTATGCAATTGTTTAAGTAGCATAGTAAACTAATGGTTTTTGCTTGGAACACTGTTTTCACTTAGAAGAATGACTAAAAGAAAAACTGTCATTATTCAACTCTGAGTATTGGCAGACGTGTTATAAAAATGATCTCAGCAAGCCTACCATTTCAAGGGAAACAACTGACAGTATGTCTTGCCAATGATAAAATTCGAGCTTGCAAGCAAAAACAGAATTTTGAAAAACTTGTATCCACCATAAGCTTTAAACTTTCCTAATAATAGTCTTTTCTGATAACAATGATGTTTATATTAATGAATGTTATTTTTTTGATATTGTGTAGTAAAATGAGTCATCTTTTGAAAGATCTGAAAATAATTCTGTGAACCTGTATTTTCCAAATAATCAATGTACAATGTTATGAAATCATGTGTGAGTAAAGGTTCATTCAAGATGCAAGACAGACAAATGTATTTTGAATTAACAGTGTGCAAAAATTTACTTACATAGTTTTAGATTTTTCATTGCAGTAAGTCTTTATGAAACTTCTTATCAAATTTTGATGTATTATCAAAAAATATTCCACAATAATTTGAAAGTTTGCTAAAATACTCTTCCATTTCCCAACTGAAAATGTGTATGAGGTCATATTCTCTTCACATACATTGAGTAAAAAATATTATAACAAATTTAATGCAGATGCATATATGAGTATACAGCTGTTTTCTTTCTTTTTTTTTTAATTTCAGCATATTATGGGGGTACAAAAGTTTAGGTTACGTATTGCCCTTGCCCCCGCCACCCGAATCAGAGCTTCAAGCATGTCCATCCCCTAGACGGTGCGCATCACACTCATTATGTCTGTAT
Organism: Lemur catta; assembly: GCF_020740605.2. Classification (NCBI taxonomy): domain Eukaryota; kingdom Metazoa; phylum Chordata; class Mammalia; order Primates; family Lemuridae; genus Lemur; species Lemur catta. The sequence goes on from NC_059137.1 coordinate 29,151,742, forward strand.
ACACCCATCCCCTCTGCCTATTAAGCGAGAAATTTTAAATAGTTTTTTAAAATTTAAAACAATGCCACTCCTTTAAGTTTTATGCTTTGAAAAAATATAGATTTTTTTGAATAAAATTCATGGTTAGTATATACTATATTATTTTTAAATTAACTATTTGTATTTTTCATTTTAATGTCTAATATAGTAATAGCTATAGACATGACCCATGTAATCAAAATGAGATTCTCATTGATTTTTAAAATTGCAAAAATAGCCCTTGGACTAACACATTTGAGAAGTAAAATTTGTAAGATTTCATCCATATCTATTTCTCTAGCCTCATTTTCCACACATATCCACCCCTCTAAAACTCCAAAGTATGAGCTTTTCTGTTGCCTGAACAAACCAAATTTCTTTCTATTTCAGTGCTTAACTGTTCTTTCCCCCTCTAATTGAAATGTACAGCTGAGTATGCCAAGATTAATGCTCCTGACTGTTGTTGATTTCTAAGGTTCATCTATTATAATTGTTGTATGGATATATATTTGGAATCTATGGAATTGTTGAGAGCCCAGATATTTACTTTTCTTATTTTTCCTTCATTAAAGTTTGTGAATTTGGGGTAGGGGAGAATACTGGAAGTGAATAATTTCCTTAATTTCAAAATGTCAAGAGTAATTTGATTTATCTATAGGAGACAGACCTCTCCAATAGGATAGAGAGAAGGTGCAGCATATATCTTATGAATTCCTATGGAGATTAAAATTAGTGGATTTGTAAAGTGCTGAGTACTATATCTGGGGGACTGCAAATGACATTTAAGGAAGAGGAAAAAATCCAGGTAAAACCATAGAATTTTATGACAATAAACAAATTATATGGAGGTACCTGATAATTTTCAGGAGTAAAACAGCTGAAAAGTGGTCCAGAAGCCAAGCTCATACCCTCAGATACCCATACATTCATGCACAGAATATCTTATGAACCAGAACTTTTAACAAAAGTTGCCAAAAGTGTTCCTCTGGATATCAGCACAATTAATGGAAATTATGATTATGGCAATGATAATATGTGCCTTACTAGAGGAAGTAAAGAAAGGATGGAGGATATTAACAATAAACCAAGAAATATTAATAATTCATCTGTACAGAAATTCACAAAACTGACAGAGGAAAATTATGAAAAATGTCAAGACTAGAATAAAATAGAGGTACATAGATGTTTTATTTTGGTGGAGAATATAGGATATTGGAAAATTCTGAAGAGGGATAATTAAACCAAGAGAAACTCAGCAGGCTCAGGTTATTTAATTACATTAAATTTGAAACAATAGTGAAATGAGCTATATATTTAGAAAAACAAATGGGAAACTATAATATATCCACCTTAATGCAATTATGAATGTCATTCTGATGTTGTTTCTTCAATATTTTTCCTGTTCTCAACTGAAAGAGGCTTTTAGGACAACTGGCTCAGTCTCTTCAACAGTTCATGTCATAGAAAGGGCATTGCAAGAAAAAAAATACAAGGATTACAACAGCTAGATAGAATGTATGCTGCATAAGATATTAGATTAGCTTCAACCAACCTTGATAATTTAACTGATGCCAATTAATATTTGAAAATAAAGGAACTGTAAAGATACAAGGAGAAATCACCACCAATTCGACCATATACTAACAATAACTAACATTAAGTATATTTACTTTTAGTCTTTTTTATATGTTTTCAATTTCCTAAACTATTATTTATTTGTTTAACTTATTATTTTGAAATAAGTTTAGACTTAAGGAAGAGTTTCGAACATAGTACAGAGAATTACTGTATGCTTTTGACTCAGATTCCCCTAATGTTAACATCTTACATAACCATGGTATGGTACAATAGTCAAAACTATGAATTAACGTTGTGATTCTTTTAACTACTAATGTTATTCAGATTTCACAGTTTTTTTTGATTAATGTTCTATTTTGGCCTCAGGACTCTATCTAGCATACACTGTATTTAGTTGTTATTTTTTCTTAATCTCTTACAGTTTGTAACATTCCTCAGTCTTTTCTTGTCTTTCATAATCCTGATACATTTGAAGAGTATTGGTCAAACATTTTGATAAGTGGCCTTCAATTTAGTTTTATCTGATGTTTTGTGATAATTAGATTGAGGCTGTAAAGTATTGAGAAGAACATCACAGAGATGTATTTTAACATAATTGAAAATATTCTAGTGAAACTATTTTAAAACTATTTTCTCAACAAATTATGTTTTCTCCTTCATTAATAACACATTTTATGGACATTTTTCCTCATTGAAGTAATCACATAGAAGTAATAAATGAATTATATGTACATTTATAATAAATACAATGATTTGATGGTGTTATTCAGATAATATAAAAAGACAGTTAAAATCAGGAATGATGTCTAATGTCATCAGGAAAGATTAATTGGTTAGGCAGAATTTGAGATGGGCTTTCCAACATGGGGAAAATAGTGCTAACTAGGGAGATTGAAATTTTATATATCAGGCAAAGAAGGTGAATTAGAAATATATTGGGAGTAGGAACATGTAGGATGGTATAAAAATGCTGTAAAGACATTACCAAACAGATTTTCAAGTCCTTTCACAAATATTTTGTGATATTCTAAAAACATGACTATGAAATAGCTGTAATCTTAATTACACTAATGAAATTAATTGACACACAAAGAAATTTAATGAGGTTTACTAAATCATCCTCTGTAAGCAGTACTTTTTGTCAAATCCAGATGATTTGGATTTCTAATTTTGTTGTCTTTCCATTACATTTCTCTAGCATTAAGTTGGCATAAATTGATGGTATAATAAAAATAATTCCATCTAAATTATATCTTCTCACTTGTTGAATTCCTGTTTTGCTTTTTCTCTTGGACATAGTTAACAATTTTTTTTTTCAGAAAAATTGTTTTTAAGCCATTGAACACCTATGAATATTTCATTTTTGTTACCTTCACTTGTAAGAAAACACTTGCATCAGCAAATATTTTTGAGTCAATGATATTTCATCAAAAGGGTACAGAAATTGCCATTATGTAATTCAGTATTACTGAGAAGTCTAACGTAAGTCTGATGTTTACTATTTTTAGAAAATTCAGTAAGATAACAAAATATAAAATAACCATTCAATAATAGGTTTTGATGCATATTGCTTTTATTTAATACATAATAGGCAATGTAGTCACAAGTTTCATAAAACTACATACATATTTATAAATTTCTCTTATTTCCACTGTTACCCATTTGCTCAGTTCTTTCTCATGATTATGCATTGGTAATCCCTGTTATTATTTTCTTATAGATCCTTCTAACATTTCCTTACATACATATATATATGTGTGAATATGTATGTACATACTATGTATGCATATATATGTATTTTCATTTAACGTTCTTTTTTTACATAAGATGGAGTAACTTTTATAACTAGCTTTTTCATATAAAATAAATATTGGATATCTGACCACATAGATTTTCCTTTTTATTATTTATATAACTGCACGGTGGTCTATTATATTGCCTGGGAAATTAGTGTATATTAAGCCATGGAAAAATATTTTATAATCATAAATGTTAGGATAAGGGGTCAGATAATTATTGTTTTTGTTTATCTATTAATAAATGAATGTCCAGATGGTAAATGAAAAATTTTGTGGGTCATGAGTCAATTCTGCCATGTATAATATGTCTGACATTCTTTGCTCTTGACCACAAAATATCATTAATGCACCACAAGCATGACAAATACCAAGTCCCCTAAAAATTTCCAAAGTAATCCAAGGGGGAGGCACTGTCCCAGCTGAGAACTACTCTGTTATAGAATAACTACTACTGAAATTTCTTTCTCATAAACATTTGACAATTAATAAACACAATGGCCTAAGACTATATAGCAGTTAAAAGAATGATTTTAGTTTGTATCTAACTACTTTTTGATGATTAGTGTTGTCCAACAATCAAATGACCTTTTGCCAAGGCCATGGCTATGGCCACAAGACAGAAGGCTTCAAAGGAAGGCTATGTGTCGGCTAGGTCTCCCCATGACATCGTTTTTACAGTTGTAGGAATGCTAAATTTGAGGATAGCTGAAAAATATGCCATCTGTATTACTTTGTGAGATTGATTTAGGTGAGTAAGATGTTATACTCAATGACCTTCTGATACTCATATATTCCCTAAGAACCCTGTAAAAACCTTGAGGAGTACTGAAGAAAATAAATACCAATTTCAGTGCACCTTCTGTGCTGCTATTTCAAACAATCATCTGCTTTCATACATGAAATATTTTTGAGAGCTTTTCAGATTTGGGGCTGTCATTCTTTCATTCACATTTCATAACTTACTTTAAGAAATAAAAGGGTATGTTAACTTTGCTTGTGTTGAGTGATGTAGATTATAGTTTCCATAACTAAGTATAGTACAACTAAAGTCATGCATTCAGCTCTGAAATGTGACACTTAATCAAACATTAGGCATTTTAATTCATATTTTAGTACTTTCAGGTGGTTGTATAAAATCATTAATCACTATAAGCTATTCACTGTGCTCAATATTATAAGATCACATGTCTTCTCTGCCCAGTTCCAGAAATAACATTCATTTTGCCGATTGCTCTCATTAAAGTTCTGTAAAAGAGAAATACAGGATCATAACTTAATTTTATATCACCTCCTAATCGCCCCACATATTTCTTATATATATAATATATGCTTGTGTGTGTGTATGTGTGTGTGTGTTAATACATACCACTTACGAAATCAATGATTTAAAGTTGTATGAACCAAAAAAATTCTTGAGTTATTTTATAAACTAGCCATCATTTTATCATAAGTATACACACTTTTTACAAACCCTGCTTATATGGGATATTGATATTTTATATTGAGTTTATTTGCCAGCACCTTGATGGAAATGTTATCTCATTACATTGTATTCAATTAATATAAACTTTAAAATATCTAACTTTAGAATCAAAAATAATTTGGGAACTATTCTGTCTCTGCTAATATTTAGCTGAGGAGACCTGGGCAAGTTATTTAAATTTTCTAAACTTCTGTTTTCTCATCTGAAACATATAAATACAACCTTCTTTCTTTAATGACAAATGAGAGGAGTCATTATGGTATATGTATTTATATTTATAAGCCCTTGGTAAATGGTATCTCTTTTCATTAACCATTTGTCTTCTATAAGATACTTTTTTTTTAATGCCAGCTATAATGACACTTCTCTTTTCACTTTATCCAATCATTGTCAGTTGATTTCTTTCTACCTTTAATCAGAAAGGGAATTACTAAACTATAATTAATGGTTCAGGCATCTGCATACAGCACACTCTAAGTGGGTAATTTAGTCTAACTTACTGATTATCTCATGTGTAGGTACTTCTGTTCAAAGTACAGAGTAAGAATAATTTTCCACATATTATATATTTTAAAAATATCAGAGATTTACAATATAGATTATGTCTTGCAGAAATAATAAAAATGTTCTTTATTCATAGTCACTCAAAACTAGAAACAACCAAAATGCCTCATACAAGGGAGATTCTCAGGTACTGATGAATCATATTTCATAACCTGGGTCTCAGTTACAACTGTGTTCATTTTGTGAAAATTTATTGAGCTATACTTTTAACATTTGTTGACATTGCTTTATGTATATTATACTTTGATACAAAATAAAACTGAAGATCATTGAAATCTTGATGTCTAAAATAACTAAAATAGAACAAGGAATAGAGGAAAGATACAGATTATAAGAAGGAAAAGAAACAGAAAAATGTCTACAAAATTTAAATACAGCATAATGATAGGTTAGTCATTGTTTCTTATATTCCTGTCTTCCAAAATGGTATAGTGCTCCCAGACTATTAATTCTTGGTTTACTTTTCTTGGCATATGTCTCATAATGATACTCAGGATTGAACTTTCATAAAAACATGGTCCTGCACTTTGTCTTTTGTTTCAAATATTTAATGGTGGGAAAAGTAAAACAAGGAGTTTGACCTGTAACTGACTGTGAACAATTAATTGAGATAACTCACTGCCTTCTGACCAGCCTAATTAAGTTTACTGAGTGAATGTATGTACAATAAATTTTAGCCACATCGATTGCACATTTCAATGAGTTTTGATGAATGTACACAGTCAGCATGCTGGACATTCCCACCACCCCAAAAAGTTCCTCCATGTACCTTTAAAGGCAGTCCTCATTGACAACCCCCAGCCCAAAGCAATGACTAATCTGCTTTTCATCACCATAGTTTTGCCTTTTAGAGGATTTCAAATAAATGAAGTTATATAGTAGGTTATGTGTATTAGGAAGTTTTTTCTCCATTTCTCGTAATTGCTGAGTAGTATTCTATCATGAGGGTGTACCACAATTTGTTTATGCACTCACCAATTGGACTCCCTACTGCATTTCATTGATCTATGTATCTATCATTACCATAACCACACATTTCCTTATTTACTGTAGTTTTACAGCAAGTCTGGAAATCAGGTAATATAAGTCCTCCAATATTGTTTTTCTCTTTCAATTTTTTTCTGCTGGCCTAGGTACCTTTGTATTTCCACATATATCTTGGAATCAGTTTGTCAATGTCTATAAAAACATCCCAGGGTTTTTCATTGAATCTGTAGATCAATTTGGAAAGAAATGACATCTTAACATTTGGATTCATTAAAATGATACATCTTTCCATTTATTTATATCTTCTTTGATTTGTCCCGTCAAGGATTTAGTTTTCAATGGAAAGTTATTTCACATAATTGGATAAATGTATTCCTAAGTATTTCATGTCTTTTGATGTTTTTCAATCAGGCATTTTAAACATAAATTTCCAGTTCGTTGCTACTAAATGTTTACAGAAATACATTTTTATTTTTGTATGGTAATGCCTTGCTTTCTGTGACCTTGCTAATTTCACTTATTATTTAGTGTTTTAGGAGATTCCATAGAAATTTCTTTTGGTCTTGTTGCTGTTATTATATTTCCATTTTTTTCCTTTCTTTCCCCTCTCATTTTGCTCATAACTTTCTTTGCATTATTGTGTATATTTATAACATAAATATATAATATAACATAAATATTCAAAATAGTTACATTTTAAAATTTTAAAGTTCTCATTTGCTTTTTATCCTTATAATGAATCTTATTTTTTCTGTTTTTTTGCATGCCTGAGAATTTTTTATTGGACTAAAGATTGAATTTTACATTGTTGAGTGCTAGATTTTGTTTTATTTCTTCAATGTATGTCAGACTTTTTCTGGCACACTGACAGATTACTCGTGGATTAGTGGATCTTATCAAACTGTCATAGAGGTTTGAGAAAGACCTTTTTTCTCCCACTAACTTAGCTCCATTACTAACTTGTTACCCTTCTGAGGATATACAAAGTTGTCTTTATTCTTGCCACTGAGAACACAAATTCTGTTTTGTGTGAACTCAGGGAATTGTTCAGGCTAGGATTTCTGTTAGTTATTTCCCTGGGTTCATGAAGTTTCAGCTTCTGTGAGTACAAGCCACCCATCCAAAGCAGATGTACAGGAGATCACTCTGTGTATCACAAGAGCTCTCTCTTCTTTAGTACTCTGACCACAAATTCCTCCCTACTTCTGCCACCTTGAACTCTGTCTCTGTCTTTTCAAATTAATAGTATTGATATGATTTCTTTGTATTCTCCCTCCCTAATCTACAACCTGGAAACTGCCCCCAGCCAGTAATCTGTAGGTGATCCTAAGACCTACCTCATTTGTTCACCTTCTATCAGAGATCACAATTCTCTGTTGTCTTCCAGTGTCTGAAAAAATGTGACTGCATATATTTTTCCATTTTTTCTTTTGTTTAAAGTAGAATGGCAATTATCTTTGCAGGTAATTCTTTATGGGTGAAAACAGAAGTTCAATAACTATGTCTTTTAAAACAAGCAATGGACTTACAACTCATTTGATGAATTCTTGTTTGGGTCTAGAAGACTTCAGAGACTTTCTATTAGAAATTAATATTTTTTGTTTATTTCAAATAAGAATAAATTGTTTCATTGTATTGTTTTTAAATATGGCTCTAGGTACCCAGGTTACACTTTTCAATCTCTAATCTAGGTCTCCAAAATAGGGACAATTAGAAAATAACATATACCTAAGGTAAGAACTATTGCATTCAGTTGAACAAATTCTGAGAGACAGATACTGAATAAGAGGGATGAAACAATGTACTATTTCTTATTTTACTCATCTGCATAAAATTTGAGTCTACTATGGTTCCATTTCCCTTCAAATCAAGAAAGGTAAATTTAACACTCAGTTATCACCTTCCTTGTCTAATAAGCTTTCTTACAAATTGAATGATACATCTATGGGATGAAGCAGTTTCTCTTGGTAGCTCTGTAGGTCTTAATTTTAACAACCTGTTTCTTCATCTGTCACTGATAAGATTCTTTTATTAAAGAGATTAAAATGTTCCCCTTATTGGAAAAGTTTCAATACATATGGTCTGAAAATAGCATAAATTCTAAGTAAACCTATCAGGTTTTTTTGTCACTGCTCTCTTCCTTTTGGAATATATGACTGATGAGTACTAGATGTACTCACTTAATTTAAGACTTAAAAGTGTTAGGCTTACCTGTACATTTAAAATTAACAATAGATTAGTAACATAGATAATTGTGTACATCACATGTATAAAAACATTCTCAAACTAGTATTTATACATATAAGAATAAATTCTAGTAAGTAATTAAATGTGGCAAGGTACAGGATACACATAAGCTGATATGGGAGTAACTCCAGAAAAGACTCTTGTGTTCTAAGATAAGGCCACTGAAACTCCAACTAATATATATTATAAATTCAAACCATTCCTTAACCACTTCTCTGTGATTAACTCCTATTCTGTTCCTTCAAATCTTGCAAATACTGTCCCTGGATCCCCTTTTGAAACACTACATGGTTCCTCTGGTATTATTTACCCTTGCTGGAGCACATTATTAAAACTCTGTTTAACTGCAGACATGTTTGTCCTTATCTTTGGCTGACAGGTTTTAAAAAGTAACTGGCTCCAAGGTAGTCCTTAATTTCATTTCACAGGAAAAAAATAGTCCACTTTTGATAGAAATATTTCAATTCAATTTGTGCTCCTGTCTTTAGTTTTTGAATAAAATAGTATACAAGTTCCTCCTGCCACCTGAAGCTTTCTATAATGACTTCAAACTTAATTCCCCAAATTAGAATATTCTCCATCAACTAAAATGTTATAAACTAAATGTTTGTATCCCCCAAAATTCATATGCTGAAGCTTTAACTCCCAATTCTATGGTATTTGGAGAAGGGGGCTTTGGGGAATAATTAAAGTTAGAAGAGGTCATGTAGATGGGGACCTCATGATGGAATTAGTATCCTTATAAGAAGAGATACTTGAAACTTGAGAGCACACATGCACGTGCACGTGCGCTCTCTCTCTCTCTCTCTCTCTCTCTCACACTTCTCCTTCTGTCCTCCCCCTCCCTCTCCTTTCTCCCCACACTCCCTTCCCATGTAAGGACACAGGGAGACAATCCATCTGCAATCCAGGAAGAGAGCCATCACCAGAACCTGACCATATTGGCTCTCTGACCTTGGACATCTAGCCTCCAGAACAGGAAGAAAATAAAATTCTGTTGTTTAAGCTTCCCAGTATATGGTATTCTGTAAGTGCAGTCCAAGCTGACTCATGTTTATTATATAATTTATATAATTTAAATGAAAAGAACAGTTTATAACACTATGTAGCATGATCACAATTTAAAACATATTTATACATATAGAACATGATTTTAAATAAATACATCCACATGGAAAATAGGAATTTTCTCTGAATGGTGAGGTTATGTGTGGTTTTAATTTTTAATTTTTTAAATTTTTACATTCTTTATTGTCCACATTGTCTACAATGCAGAAAACTCTGAAAACATTTCAAAATGGGAATTATCTACCCCACCAACCCTCTTCCTCATGCTCTATGTCCTTGCTCACATGCAAATAAGAAGCAGAGCCAGCACTTGGGACTTACTGTGGGGTTTTCCTTCTATTACTACATAATCATTCTTAAATCCATCCCATTCTTTCTGTTGCTAATCCTTCTGCTTACGTCTGGTCCTCATTCCTCATTTTCTTTCTTTCTTTTTTTCCCCCTATGATTGGCCTCCTTGCCTGGTGTTTTATAGCAACCAAACTCATTCTCCCCAAGGCAGCCATAGAGACTGACTTTTCTAAAACACAAATCTGATCTTTTTTATTCTTTTGTAACAATTTCCTTGAAAAATATCCATTCACTTAACAAAATTAAAATCAAAATTTAGTCATGACTTACATATTTGTAGTCAAACAAATTCCCCAGGTAAAGGTCTATAGCTTTTCTAGTTCTAGCTCTAGTTCCTGTGAGTACTGCATTGGGTTGCCAGCAAGTTACACTCCTGTGACTTAGGGATGAAGTCTTAGATATGGGTGAGTGTCAGCCTAAGGCAATACATTCATGGCAGAGTATGTCTCAGCATTCTCATGCTCTTTTCCTTTTTTTTTTTTTCTTCTTTTCCTCCTTGAGAGAGGTAGGCTAAGGAGATTAGGAGATGATTAATAACTGGCAGATCATCTGTATTTTTATGCGACTGAGGATTATAACTAATATATGCTTTCTGGCTCTTAAAAAATCCAGTTGAAAAGCATGAATATAATGAATAAAAGATTGGTATTTTAATAAGCTAATATCATTTTTCTAAAATTTCCAAAAGTTTATGTAAGTATTTTATTAAAAAATTATGTATTGAGCACTTGCTGTTTACCAAGGACTCAGGTTGGAGACAAGAAGATTAGTTAGAAAAAGCATGAAGGAGAATTATTATATGTATAGCTTTAAATAATTAATATCACTGTATACAATACATTGCTATATGATAATGCCAAGTTTAGCAAATCCAAATTATCTACAGTTGCTGAGTTGGAAGAAAAGCTTTTTGCATACCATTTATCACATCTGCCTACCTGGTCAAGGCACAGCATTTTGCAAAGTACTATTCTGGTTGCATGTGCTCCTTATTTCACAGAATGCAGCAGGGGAAATAATTGCTTCACTGATGATAATTGAAAAGATAACACACACTTAAAATTTAAGGGCAAGGTGTTGCTCTTCACATTTTTTAAATTAAGTTTTAGTTATTTTCTAAGGAGGGAACCTTTTGCCAGCTACCGAGATCTTAGACATTAACTAGATTCTTGGAGAAGGGTAAGCTTCTTGGAAATGGGAGAAAAACATAAACATGGAAACAGTAGCTTTTCACAGTTAATTTTGTCAAAGAGGTTTTATATCCTAGTTGCTGGGCTGCAATACAGGACATGTAGCCATGTGTAAACTCCATTTTCTAGGGACCTAAAATAAGCAGTTTAAAAATGTATATTGCCTCTTTATTATATCAAAATTACATTAATATAAAGTGAACCTTTGTTTAAAGATTGATTAAATTTTATATTTAGCAGCAGTCAGAGTTGAAAAAGACTTGTTTTAACTCTTTTGTATATTAATATCAACAAAAACCTAAAATTGTTCAATTTGAGATTATATAAAAGTCCTTTGATTGTAAAATCAGCTGATTATGGTTTTCAGGATAAATATAGTCTATTTTAAAATATTATCATCATTGTTGGAAAATTTCACTGTTAATATATTTAGGTCATTTAATGTAAAATAAATTATTTTATTTTTAATTAGATTCAATCTATATCTACTAGTAAATTGTACTTTGCCTATCAATAACAAAGATAATAAATAAATACAGGGTAAGATAACAACAGACACACATTTTGAGTGTTAAGTCAGGCACATACTCCATTGAGTTTTCCCCCTTAAAAATGTATTACATTCAGAAAAGCAAAAGAAGATTGATTAGACTATTTAAATAAAGCAAAACCATTAACCTGGATTACATGTGCATGTGAATATTCCAAAGGAGTAAGTAAAATAAGCTTTGCTACAAATGCTTGATATTCCTTTTTGTTACTCTTCTATAGCTTTTCTGTTTGATCAGATGATTACACAGGGAGTTACAGCTTAGTGCTGCAGACATTCATAGCTAGTGGTATGAGAAAAAAATGAAGAAAGAATATTTATTAATACTAGTATCAATAATAATGGCAACTAACATATAAAGAGTGCTCTAATGTTTACTAAGTATTGTTTACATATTTTTTAAAAAATCATGTAATTAATAACCTTTTCCAAAAAACTTTCCCAATTAATCACCCACCCACTGTTCTGCCCTGTGATCTTATGAAAGTAACATTTAAGAAAGAAAACAGACACAGTGGCATGCACCTGTAGTTCCAACCACTTGGAAGATAAGAAACGAAGCTGAGGGGGAGGATCATTGGAGTCCAGGAGTTCGAGGCCAGCCTGAGAAACACAGGTAGACTCTGTCTCTTAAAAAATAATAATAATAAAAATAAAAGAAAAAATAATGTAACTATTATAACTAATACTAAGCCAATGAACATTGAACATTTAAAGTGAATTAATTAAAATGTTAGAACTATATGAAGATGAAATTGAAATCTGGTCATAAGAAAGGCATTATTTCTTTGACAGTGATTTAGGATAAAACCTTCCATGTATACAAAGAAAGAAATCATTAAAAAGTATAATGTTAGTCACCACTATGTGAAAAAATAGGAATTTTATGCCAATTAATCCAACAAAAAGAAATGAGGTCAAATAATAAAAAGATAAAATTTGGCAAGACATATCAAGACAGAGTTAATTTTAGCTTCTATTTGTACTATGTTTTAATCTATGCCATATTTAGTTCTCAAAATAGGAGTCGTTGGCCTTAATATATATGTGGCTTTAAATTTTAAAAAGAAGCAAAATTAATGCCCCAGGGGGAAAATGTGTTTGAGATATGATTACAAAATTTAAAAGAAAAAATATAAGTGAATAATAACATAAAAAAATCTCTTCAATCACACCAATAATTAAATACTTGCAAATAAATAACTGGTAATATATATATTTCTCTTATTATGATGATACAATATTCATTAAAGCATTTTAATAACAATATGAGATAAATAAAAATGTCCATATAAGATCATCATTATTTTAAAAAAATTAATCAAGATTTGAAATGTTTAGTAACTTATGACATTGCAATGACAGTTAAGTGAACATACCATTAAATAAAATATTATAACACATTTTTATGTATGTTTATATGTATAGTAATTTTAATGTAAAATATGTCACGTGTGTACATATGTAGACATAATACAGATATATAAAATATTGGAAAGAAATAAAATTAGAAGTTTTCATGTTAAGCCTACAAAATTTCACTTGGAGAGTCCAGATATGCTCATCATGAAAATGTCATTTTTTTATAGCAAGTTTTGGGCAGTTTCTATAACTACATAGGAAAATAAAATGTATTTGTTTTAATTACAAGAGCATAAAATACTTTTTACAAGAATTCTGATCAAGGTAACTCTTTGCAAACTTTTATCCCTTATTTGGTATTAAAAAATGGAACAAAAATCCTACAATGTTAATAATTATCCTTTCAAAACACAGAGCAGAACCTCAAATCTAAAAGCTTCTTTTTCTTATGATATATGTTAATCTTCAAACAGGAAAGGCAAAGAAAATGCTAAGTAGGCTGCGCTATTGGGGAATTGACAAGGTAAACAGAATAACGGATCAGAACATTTAATTTATACATCTGCAGCTGTCTTAAATGCTATCCAACAGGTATTACATTTAAATCTGCAGGAAAGAACTGGCTGATTAGTCAACACACACACACACAAACACATATACATACACATATTTATTTATATTCTGTTAAATGGAATAGCTGTGAGTATTTGTAGTTTACAGCAAAAATGTTTAAATCTTTCTTGTTATTATGTTGCTTTCAAACATATTCTTAGAAAACTATATTATTTCTCTTGTACCAAGCTCTAAACAGCAAAGTGCTGCCACAATTCAAATGGCATATTTTAAAATATAATTCTATAAATAATCCCAACATGAGCCTCTTATAAAAAGTTTTCTTCATGATTGCTGCATTAAATCCACTGAACTGAAGTTTTTTTTTTTTCTCAGACGCAACTTATAGGCACACTGATTATTCAGAAAGGGATTACGTATTTTGTGGGTTTTCTAGGTATCTGAATTCTCTTTCTTCTCACAGCTTTTCTTACCTTACACATTGGTCTATAGCAATGCAACTATCCTTAAAATGCAGCACAAACCAAAAGTAAGTTCTGTGGTTCAAAGAGATCTTGTTGAAAGTATTTACAAGGTCACATATTAGATGTGAAAACTTCTGACAAATAATTTCATTAAGGTTTATTTGTAAAAGTGGAAAATACACAGCATCTATAAGATAAAATAGTTAACTATTTATTGATAATGTACTATGTGCCTATCACTCCTATGAGTATTCTGCATTAACTCATTTAAGCTTCAAAACTACTAATATCATCTCCTCTTTGGAGATCAGAACATCAAAGCCCAGAGAGAGGTCAATACATAGCCACAGGTGACAGAGTTGTAGGTATCACAGGCAAGCTTCCAAGTTAGGCAGTATGACTCAAGAACATGATTTCCTTAGCGCTTAAACATTTTCATTGCTCAATTAAACAGTCATAACACAATCGTGTCTTTTTTTCACAATTTAAAAGACATTGTCTTATTAGCTATGCTTTCTGACTTTCCATTAAAAATTGGGCCATGGTGCTAGAAAAATAAGTAAAAGTAAATACGAACTTCTCTATCTTTAATTTACTTTTAAAATTTGTAGAAAATCAATATTGATGTTTCCAAACAAAATTCTTTACATATTCTAATGGATAGCACATACATACCTATATAGCTCTTAAATTGAGAAACAGGAGACATTAAATGCTGGAGAGTAGAGGATTTCTCAGTATCTCAGGAGATAAACCATGGGTATTCTAAAATTTTGCTGTATTTCATCTTTTAACCTTCAAAATAGATTGTTTTTATTTTATTTTAATAGATTTAGGGGGTACAAGTGAAGTTTTGTTACATGGATATAGTGTGTGGTGGCAAATAGTGTACATTGTACCCAATATGTAATTTTTCATACCTCATTCCCTTTCTGTCTCTCCCTGAGTCTGAGTCTCAGTATCCATTATACCACTCTGTATGACCACACAGACCCATAGCTTACCTCCCATTTATAATTAAGTGCATGCAACATTTGTTTTTTTCCATTCCTGAGTTACTTCACTTAGAATAATAGCCTTCAGTTCCATCCAAGTTGCTGTAAAAGACCTTATTTCATTATTTTTTTGACTAAGTAGTATTCTGTGGTGTATGATACCACAATTTCTTTATCCATTCATTTCTTGATGGACATTCAGGTTGATTCTGTATCTTTGCGATTGTGCTGTGATAAACACCAGGTACAGGTATCTTTCTAATATAATAACTTCCTTTATGTAGATATCCAGTAGTGGAATTAATGTATCAAATGGTAGATATATTTTTAGTTCTTTGAGGAATCTCCATACTGTTTTCCATATAGGTCGTGCTAATTTACAGTCCCACCAAAAGTGTATAGGCATTGCTTTCTCACTACATCCACACCAACATCTATTGTGTTTTGATTTTTTAATAATGGTCATTCTGATAGGGGTAAGGTGGTATCTCATTATGGTTTTAATTTGCATTTCCTTGATGATTAGGGATGTTGAGCACTTTTTTTTGTATGTCCATGGGCCACTTGTGTATCTTCTTTTGAGAAAACTCTATTCATGTTTTTTTCTGAAATTGTAATGAGGTTATTTGTTTTGTTCTTGATGATTTGATTGAGTTCTTTGTAGATTCTGGATATCAGTCGTTTGTCAGATGAATAATTTGTAAATATTTTCTCCCATTCTGTAGGTTTTATATTAACTCTGTGTATTATTTCCCTTACTATACAAAAACTTTTTAATTTGACTAAGTCCCATTTATTTATCTTTGTTATTGCTGTATTGGCCATTTGGGCCTTAGTCATAAATTCTTTGCCTAGGCTTACGTCTAAAAGAATTTTTGCTATGGTTTCTTCCAGAATTTTTGTGGTTTCATGTCTTAAAATTAAGTCTTTAATTTATCTTGAGTTAATTTTTATATGTGGCAAGAGATAGGGATCCCGTTTTATCCTTCTGCACGTGGATATGCAATTTTCCCAGCAACATTTATCAAATAGGGCATCCTTTTGCCAGTGTTTGTTTTTGTCTGCTTTGTTGAAGATCAGTTAATCATAGCTATATGGTTTTATTTCTGGGGTTTCCATCTGTACCATTGGTCTATGTGTCTACTTTTATACCAGTACCATGCTGTAGCCTTGTAATATAATTTGAAGTCAGATATTGTGGTACCTCGAGATTTGTTCTTTTGGCTTACGATTTCTTGAGTTATTTAGGCACATATTTGATTCCATAGAAGGTTAGGATTATTTTTCCTAGATCTGTGAAAAATGACATTGGTATTTTGATGGAATTGCATTGAATCAGTAAATCACTTTGGGAAGTATGGACACTTTAGCAATGTTGATTCTTCCAACCTATGAGCATGGGATATTTTTCCAATTGTTTGTGTCATCTTGTGACTACTATGAAAACCTCTATGCACACACACTAGAAAACCTGGAGGAAATTGATAAATTTTTGGAAATACACAACCTCCCAAGCCTAAATCAGGAAGAAATAGAAATCCTGAACAGATTAATAATGAGTAGCAAGATTGAAACGGTAATTTAAAAAAACTCTACCAACAAAAAAACTCCAGACCAGATGGATTCACAGCCATATTCTACAGTACCTATAAAGAAAAACTGACACTCATTCTACTGAAACTGTTCCATAATATTGAGAAGGTGGGAATACTCTCTTATTCTATGAAACCAGTATCACCTTGATATCAAAGCCAGGAAATTGACACAACAAAAATGGAAAACTACAGACTAATATCTTCTATAACTTAGATGCAAAAATTTTCAGCAAAATACTAGCAAACCTTATTCAGCAGTACATCAAAAAGATAATCCACCATGATCAAGTTGGTTTCATCCCAGAAATATAAGGGTAGTTCAATATATGCAAATTAATAAATGTGATTCAGTACATAAACATAATTAAAAACAAAGACCATATGATCTTCTCAAAAGATGCAGAAAAAGCATTTGATAAAATCCCACACCCCCCCATGATAAAAACCCTCAACAAACTAGACATAGAAGGAACATACCTTAAAATAATAAAAATCATACAATACAAACCCAGAGTCAGCATCATACTGAATGAGGAAAAGTTGAAAACATCCCTCCTAAGAATTGGAACAAGATAAGGGTGCCCAATGTCATCCTAGCCATAGCAATCAGGCAAGAGAAATAATGGATAAATAATGGGCATACAAATTTGCCCACTTTTGAATGTGGTTATTTGTTTTTTCCTGCTGAGTTATTTGTATTCCTTGTAGATTCCATATATTAGGCCTTTGTCAGATGTCTAGATTGCAAATATGTTTGCCCATTCTGTAGGTTGCCAATTTATTCTGTTGATGATTTCTTTTACTGTGCAGCTGCTTTTTAGTTTAAGTCCTATTTGTTCACTTTTGTTTTTGTTACTTTTGCTTTGGGGGCTCTTAGTCATAAATTCTTTATCTAGGTCAATATCCATAGGACTTTTTCCTAGGTTTTCTTCCAGAAACTTTATGACTTCAAGTCTTACATTTAGTTATTTGGTCCATCTTGAGTTACTTTTTGCACATGGTAAAGATAGGGATCCGGTTTCATTCTTCTGCATATAGCTATCCAACTTTCCTAGCAACATTTATTGAATAGCGTGTCCTTTCCCCAGTGTATGTTTTTGTCTGCTTTGTAGAATATCAGTTATTTGTAGGTATATGGCTTATTTCTAGTTTCCTATTATTTTCCATTGATCTATGTGTCTACTTTTACATCAGTACCATGTTGTTTTAGCCATGTGTTATAATTTGAAATCAGGAAATGTAATACCTCCAGTTTTGCTCTTTTTGCTTAAGGTTTCTTTATCCAGGCTTTTTTGTTGTTGTTCCGTATGAATTATAGTATTGTTTTTTCTAATTCTGTGAAAAAATGTCATTGGTATTTTGATATAAATTGTATTGAATTAGTAGTTTCTCTTCAGATCATATAAATATTTGTTCTTTTACAAAATTTTTTAATATGTACCTTTTAATTCATGCATAATTCCACAGATACAGTTATTTATGAGCTAAACTTACCTTACAAAATATTATGGAATTCACCTTTGAATAAGAAGTAAAGACCCCATAACTTACACTAGAGCTTACCTAAAGGGCATAAAATAGAGAAAATAAAGTATTTAATTTTCAGGAAGATGGTAGACTTGCTATTTTTATACTTATGCTTCTTAGTATGTTCTGCATCATTCTCATAAATTCAGAAAGTTAAATTTCATTTTAAACATAATTGAGCTTGATATTTAAAGAATTAATGTTTGAAATTTGTTAAAACAAATAATCATATCACAATGGAAAGGTCATCACAAACTTTAGTGTTGATAAACCTAGATTTTAATATACTGTTCATAAGAAGACAAACAAATAACAAGAAAATTTGCCTCAGACAATTTTTTAAAGGCCAATCTAAAGCCAATCACTGACTAGAAAAATCAAACATACAAGCTGTTCAAACTGTATTCATAGTAAAACTAAATAGTTTTGAGTTAGGCTCTGAACAACCTATTTTTTCCTTTCCTTTTCACAATTCTCAGATTCACCTTTTCCTACTTCCTGACTGAGATAAGCTACAACCATACTATAGTAGAAATGGGAAATAATCTGCTCTGATAACACTGTCATGTGTATTTGTGATATGCTTTGCAGTAGAATCATATTTGTGAAGAATCCTGTGTTATAGTTGTGGAATATTGGTATCTTACAGTACAACAAACTTAATTCAAGAGTCTGCACTATGAAAAATATAAATAAACAAAGCAAATCACTGTTAGAGAAGAATAATTTCCAGGAACATAATATTTATTGTAATATTTATTGGTGGTCCTATAATACTAGGTGCCATTTAGAAATTAATGTACATATAAATCCTATTGAGACTTGCTGATCAGAGAGGAAAAAAATCAATTTAGAGGGCTTACCCACTGTATCCTTTCTCATCAATTCTCTTTTAAATAACCAATATCTATACAAGACAGAAACAGTATCCAAGACAAGAAGTAAATGTTTTACTTAAAATCATAGAAAGGTGGTAACCATATCCCATATATTAGGAATTTCTATAGCTATGGTTAAATTAAAAAAAAAAAAAGATGACAAATTTTCAGCCTCCAATTCAGAAAAAATATCAACAGCATAGGACGTTATATAAAGAAGTAATTAAAATCAACTTATTCACAGGGTTTATGAAAACATACCATACAGACATTGTTTTATAACTATGCAGCATCAGAAACTGAAGGTAGTGAGACTTGAGTAGTGGTTCACAAATCTGTTCTATAAAAGAGCATAACTGAATAGAATAAAATATATAAATATGTACATGGAACATCTGTAACCCAAGTAACTGCATGTTTTTATATAATGGAAGGCAGTAAAGCAAATGCTTAAGAATTTCACCCTCAACAGATAACTTGTTATTTCTGAGAAATCTATTATACATATTTGTCAGATAAAGTAAAGCAAAGTATATAGAAACATGTGAAAAAGAATAAATATAAAGCAAGGTGACTGAATAAGCCAAACAGTGTTATAAGGAAAAATATAAATGTGATCAGTTCTTTCTACTGCAAGGATGAAGACTGATAGAGTGACAAATTGCATGTCATAGAAAAGCCGTTTTGACTTGTTAACTATAAAGACACTTGTGTATTGGCTTATATAATAAGACCATTTACAATTTAAGGGGCTTTCATGTTGATTGATTCAGTGGCTCAATTTTATTTCTCTCCTTCTCTTACTTTGTGCCACCCTTAGCACTTACAGTAGCAAGACACACGTTTTAACTATAAACCTTTTAGAAGAAAATGGGAAAATCTTCATGATATTGGATTTGGCAAAGATATCTTGTACATGACACCAATAACACAGGCAACAAAGCAAAATAGACTTTATCAACATTAAAATCTTTTCTGCAACAAAAGACACTATCAAGAAAGTGAAAAGGAAAACCATGATATGGGAGAAAATTTTTTAAATTCATATATGTGATAGGGAATTAATATCTAGAATATATAAGGAACTCTAAACTCTCAACAACAAATAACCCAATTAAAAAAGGGAGAAAGAACTTGAATAGACATTTCTTCAGAGAAGATACACAAACGCCCAATAAGCAGATGAAAGAAAATGATCAATATCACTACTTATTAAGGAAATGCAAATCCAAACTACAAGGAGATACTGCTTTACACCCATTAAGATAGGTGTTATTAAAAACCATAAATGTTAGCAAGGATATAGAGAAATTTGAAACCTAGAGCATTGCTAGAAAGAATGTAAAATGATACAGCTTCTGTGAAAAACAGCTTGGCAGTTCCTTAGGAAGTTAAACATAGAATTGTCATATGATCCAGGAATTGCACTTCTGGACATATACCCAAAAGAATTTAAAGCAGGGACTCAGATTCTTGTATACCAATATTCACAGCAACATTGTACACAATGGCCAAAATGTAGGAAAAAAACCAAATATCCATCAAGAGATGGGAAGGTAAATAAATTTGCAATACAAACATACAATAAACTGTCCCACAGTCCTGGATGGGCAGCGGGACTAAGAACTGAATATTTTGGCCATATGTACTTTCTGGTCACCATGCAAGGTGGCATATTTTTCTTTGTGTCCTATGGAAGGATTCTGAAGCCTAAAGCTTTTAAGACTCTCAGATGCACTGTGGTGCTTGAGTTCAAGGCAACACATCTCTGAAGAAATAAGCTTACTGGTTTATTTAAATTATAAAACATTGTTCTTTATAATCCTTGAATAAGTAACTGAATTAAATGTATTTTATCTACCTGTTACAGAAACAAATATTGACCCTATATAACACTACTCTTGCACAGAGAATGAAAAGTGATGAATAAGCATCGACCTTTGGATTGATAGTCTGAATAAGAGCACTGGGATTCCAAGGAGAGGGGGCAGGAGTGAAATTAAGATAGAATTTGGACAACCTGCTCAACAGGACCAGAGTCAAGCTTCTAGATTAAGAGCCAAGCACACCATCCAGGGACCCATCCCTATCTTCACCAAGCAGGAGAACAGGTGTACTGTACCTGCTATCTGATTTGAGCTGGGAGAAGAGGCATCAGATTGGGAAAAAAAAAAATAATCATAAAACCTGTGGCAACATGAAAATTAGGTTGTCTTGACACCCCCAAAGGATAACAATAGCACTCCAGTAATGAACTTCAACCAAAATAAATTATTGAAATGATAGATATGGAATTCAGATTATGGACTGCAAGTAAGATGAATGGAATCGAGGAGATGGTAGAAAACCATCTCAAAGACACACAAAAAGTCTGAATATGAACAATAAAATTCACTAAAAGTTAGATAACATCAGAAAAGAGATAACAGAGCTTAAAGAAATAAAAGAGTCATTTATGGAATTTCAAAACACAATAGAACACCTTAATAACAGACTAGACAAAGAATAAGAAAGAATTTCAGAGTTTGAAGACGAGGATTTTGAAGTAACCCAGGTAGTAAAAAAATATAGAAAAAAACAACAAAGAATAAGCAACCACTGTGAAAAATATGAGACTATACAAAGCAAGCTGATATAAAAATTATAGGTATCCTTGAGCGAGAAGTAGAAAAACCAATAAGCATGGAAAACTTATTTGGAAGAATAATAGAGGAAAATTTCCCTGGTATTGCTAGATGTCTAGATAGTCATCAAACACCTGGAAGATTAATAGCAATTGAGTCATCACCAAGACACACAGTAAACAGCCTGACCAATGTCAAAGTGAAGGAGAAAATCCTACAAGTTGTGAGATGAAATAGACAAGTTACTTACAAAAGAAAACCCATCAGACTAACAGCAGACCTCTCAGCAGAGACCTTTCAAGCAAAGAGGAATTAAGGTCCCATTTTTAGTCTTCCTAAACAGAATAAATGCCAGGAAAGAGTTTTGTATTCTGAAAAACTAAGTTTCATAAATGAAGGGGAAATAAAGTCTTTACCAGACAAGCAAACATTAAGGGAATTAGTTGCCACTAGACATACTCTATAGGAAATGCTTAAAAGTGCCCTATATATGGACAGAACAATCAACACATACCAGTGTAAAAACACCCAAAAGTTAAAGCTCACAACTCATAAAACAGTAACACAAGGGAGAAAACAAACCAGCTAGGTATCATTCCACATGATGAATAGAACAGAATCTCACATATCAATACTAACATCAAACATAATGGTCTTAATGCTCCATTTAAAAGATATAGACTGGCTGAATGAATGAAAAAACACACCCCAAGTATATGTTGCCTCCAAAAACCATGTTTAACTTGTATGTATTCTAATGAACTCAAGGTAAAGGGATAGATAAAATTATTGCACATGAATGGAAACCAACACTGAACAGGAGTAGCAATTCTCAGATAAAATAGACTTTAAATCAAAAATGGTTAAAAAGAGACAAAGACAGTAATTAGATAATGACAAAGGGAGCAATTCAACAAGAAGCCATAGCAATCCTAAATATATATGCACCTAACACAGGATCTCCCAGATTCATAAAATAAGTTCTTCTAGATTAGGAAAGTAAACAGCAGCATCATATCATAATTGCTGGGAACTTCAACACTCCAATGACAGTATTGGACAGATCATCCAGACAGAAGATTAACAAAGAAACAGTGGACTTAATCAAGACTCTAGAACAAATGGACCTTACAGACATCTACAGAACATTCTACACAAAAACTGTAGAATATACATTCTTCTCATCAACATATGGGACATTCCCCAAGATAGAGAATATGTTTGCCCACAAAAAAAGTCTTACCAAATTCTGAAAAAGTGACATTGTCCTATGTATCTTCTCAGATCACAGTGGAATAAAACTAGAAATCAATTTCTAAAGGAATTCTCAAATCTACACACAGTCATGGAAATTAAACAACCCACTGTTGAATGATCCTTGGTTCAATGACAAACTAAGATGGAAATCGAGAGATTTTTCAAACTGAATGTTAAATATGGCACAAGCATCTAAAATTTATGAGATACAGAAAAAGCAGTGGTAAGAGGGAAATTCACAGCCTGCAATGTATAAAACAAAAATACAGAGAGATCACAAATTAACAACCTAATGTCACACCTCAAGGAGCTAGAAAAAGAGTAAGCCAAACCCAAATCTGGCAGAAGAAAAGAAATAACAAAGCTCAGAGCAGAACTAAATGAAATGAAAATAAAAAAGATATAAAGTATTAATGGAACTAATAGTTTGTTCTTTAAAAAGATAAACAAAATCAATAGACCACTAGCTCGACTAACCAGAAATAGAACAGAAAGGACTCAAATAAGCTCAATCTGAAATGAAAAAGGAGGCATTATAATTGATACTAAAGAAATACAAATTATGATCTGTGACTACCATAAAAACTTCTACGCACACAAAATAGAAAACCTGGAGGAAATGGACAAATGCTTGGAAACACACAACCTCTCAAGCTTGAATCAGGAAGAAATAGATACTCTGAATAGATCACAATGAGTAGCAAGATTGAAACAGTAATCAAAAGTCTCCTAACAACAACAACAACAAGCCCAAACCAGACAGATTTCACAGCCAAATTATACCATACCTACAAGGGAGAACTGGCACTCAGTCTACTGATTCTGTTCCAAGACGTCAAGGAGGGAATCCTCCCTAACTCATTCTATGAAGCCAAGCTCATGCTGATACCAAAGGAAGGGATACAACAACAACAAAAAAGAAGACTACAAGCTAATATCCCTTAGGAACATAGATACAAAAATCCTCAACAAAATACTAGCAAACAAAATTCAACAGCACATCAGGAAAAAAAAAATACCATGATCAAGTAGGATTCATCCCATTGTTGCAAGGATGGTTCAATATATGCAAATCAATAAATGTGACACACCACACAAATAGAATTAAAAATGAATATGGTATGATCATCTCAATAGATGCAGAAAAAGCATTCGATAAAATCCAGCATCCCTTCATGATAAAAACCCTCAACAAATTAGGCATAGAAGGAACAAACCCCAAAATAATAAAAGCCATATATGACAAACCCATGGCCAATATCATCCTGAATGGGGAAAAGTTGAAAGCGTTCCTCCTAATAACAGGAACAAGACAAGGATGAAAGTGCTAGCCAGAGCAATCAAGCAAGAGAATGAAATAAAGGGCACACAAATCAGAAAAGAGGAGGTCAAACTATCCCTGTTTGCTGACTATATGATCTTGTGTCTAGAGAATACTAAAGACTCTATTAACAAATTCCTAGAATTAATAAATTCAACAAAGTCACAGATTACAAAATTAATTTATACAAATCAGTAGCATTTCTATACACTAATAACAGTCCAGCTGAGAGTAAATAAGAATCAATACCATATACAATAGCTGCAAAGCAAATAAAATACCTAGGAATATACTTAACCAAGGAGGTAAACGATCACAACAAAAAGAACTACAGAACACTGATGAAATAAATCATAGATGACACAAACAAATGGGAAAACATCCCATGCTCCTGGATTGGAAGATTCAACGTTGCTAAAATGTCCATACTACTCAAAGTAATTTACAGATTCATAGAAATTCACATCAAAATTCCAAAGTCATTTCGTATGGATCTAGAAAAAATAATCCTAAACGTTATATGGAACCAAAAATGATCCCATATACACAAAGCAATCCTAAGCAAAATGAATAAATCTGAAGTCATAACATTAGCTGACTTCAAATTATATTACAAGGCTATAGTAACCAAAGTACCATGGTACTGGTGTAAATGTAGACACATAGACCAATGGAACATAATAGAGAACTCAGAAATAAAACCATATAGCTATGACCAACTGATTTTTGACAAAACAAACAGAAACATACACTGGGGAAAGGATGCCCCTTTCAAATTTGGTGCTTTGAAACTTGAATAGCCACATACAGAAGAATGAAACTGTATCCCTATCTCTCACTGTGTACAAAAATTAATTCTTGATAGACTAAAGACTTAAATTGCAAAACCTGAAACCATAAAAGTTCTAGAAGAAAACATAGGAAAAACTCTTCTAGACATTGGCTTAGGAAAAGAATTTATGAGTAAGACTCCAACAGCAAATACAGCAACAACAAAAATAAATAAATGGGACTTAATTAAACTAAAAATTTTCTGCAGAGCAAATGAAACAATCAACAGAGTAATTAGACAACCTACAGAATAAGAGAAAATATTTGTAAACTGTACATAAAGGGCTCATATCCAGAATCTACATATAACTCAAACAAGTCAGCAGGAACAAAAAAAAATAACCCCCATTACAAAATGGACAAAAGACATGAATAGCCTCTTCTCAAGAGAAGATAGACAAATGGCCAATAAACATAAGAAAAAATGCTCAATATCATTAATCATCAGGGAAATGCAAATTAAAAGCACAATAAGATACCACCTTTCCTCAAATAATTTAAAGTAGACCTACAAATTTGATCCAGCTATCTCACTACTGGCTATCTACCCAAAGGAAAATAAGTCACTTTATAAAAAAGACACCTGCACCTGAATATTTTTCAAAGCACAATTCACAATTGCAAAGATATGGAGTCAACTTAACTGCTCATCAACTTATGAGTAGATAAAGAAAATGTGGTATATACATATGTCATGGACTACTCATCCATTAAAAGGAATGAAATAATGTCTTTTGTAGTAACTTAGATGGAATTGGAGACCATTATCTTAAGTGAAGTACAAGACTGAAAAAAAGCAGATATCACATGTTCTCACTTATAAGTCAGAGCTAAATGAAGGATATATTTGGTCATAAAGAGCAGTAATGGATGTTGGAAACTAATAAAGGGGGAGGGTGTATGAGAGATATAAATTTACCTGTCAAGTACAATGTTCACTCCTCTGGTGTCAGATACACTGAAAGCCCTGACTTCAGCATGATACAATTTACCGATATAACAAAAAATGCCTGTACCCCCTAAAGTTTTGAAAAAATAAAAAATGAAAAAGTTGAGGAATATATTAATAGATATAATTTAATCAATTTTGATGTGGAAAATAAGTGTTAATGTGTAAATTAACATTTTAGAGGTAATCACTAGAAAAATAAATATTTCTGGTTTTTAATAAAAATAAACTTCCAATGGAATATTATTCAGCCATAAAATATAAGGTGCCTGATACATGCTACAACATGAAAGAAAATTGAAAACATTATGTGAAGTAAAATAAACCAGACACAAAAAGAAAAATATTGTATGATGCTACTTAAATGATATACCTAGAGTAGATAAATCTGTAGGGACAAGAAGTAGGATATAAATTACTGGGGTCTCAGGGTGGGTGGGAGTTACCCTTTAATAGGTACAAAACTTCTGTTTGATGATGAAAAATTATGAAAATTGATAGTAGCGATGATTGTACAGCATTGGGAACATACTGAATATCAATAAGTTGTATACTTAAAAATGACTAAAATGATAAATTTTGTTATGTATATTTTACCATAATAAAAAATCTCCAAGAAATTCTACCCTATAAATTCTAGATCACCAAACACCACTTCTCCCTGATTCATCTTTTACCACCTTAGTTTGAGCCATCATCGTCTTTTACCCAGATTTTTTCCATTGCTTTTAATTGATCTTCCTATTTGTATCTTTGGCCACTTCATTTTATTCTCAACACAATATCTAGAGCCAGTCTTTAAAAATGTAAGTCAGATCATGGTACTTCTCTACTCAAAATCCTCCAGTTGCACTGTATTTCAAACAGAGTAAACCCCAATATCCTTTAAATACCTTTTAAGGATTTAAACAATCCTGTTTAGTTGTTGGCTCACTCATAAATTGGTTGCTCTATGTAGCCTTCCATGATTACTCTATGGAAAAGTACAATTACATTGTCACCACTCTACCCCATATTCTTTCCACCTTCATTTATTAGCACTTTTTATTTATTTATTTATTTTCTTTTCCATAGGAATAAAAGCTTCCTGAGGGAAGGGATTTTTCCTTTGTGGTTCAGTGTGGTAAATCTAACAAAGAGAGCATTGCCTGGCTCATACTTGACATTTAGTAAAGTCTTATTGACCAAATGAATGACCATGAGTGAATGAAAAAAGCCATTGGTGGTTACCTATATATTTAATAGATACAAATGCTAATAGCTGCCTAGCCACAACATATATGAAAATGTTTATTATCATTAGTAATTGGAGCAAAGCAAAGTTAAATGATAAACCTTTGTTTTATCAATTATCAAATTTAAAAACACATATTTTTGCAAATGAGTCAGCAAAGTGAAGTAACATAGGTTTCTTGTATTGTTTGTGACAATAAATGGTATATTTGAAGGAAAATTGAATACATATATAAACAGCTTTAACTTGGCTAAAATTCTCACTCAATACTAAATATTCCTTTTAAAATTTAAATAAAATATCCATGAATACTACAAATTTATTTTTAACATATCAATATAAATATGTGTGTATGTACATGTGCCTGTGTGCCTATGGATCATGAAGCCATTTGCTTTCCAAGAGACCTTTCAGTAGTACTCTATTCATCTTTTAGTATGTTTCTGTGGAAGCCACTATGAGTTCCTATAAAAAATAGATATTTAAGAGTTTTTGATTACCTAGAAAGGACTCCATGGCTGATTAAATTATACATCTGAGAAACCAGCTATTTAATTCAAGTGCAAAAAAAGGAACCCATGAATGATGGTATCAAGGGGGAAGTTAGACATTTGGAATATTGCAGTATAATATTTGGCTTATACAATATCCTAGCCACTTACAAAGACCTGATTTAGACAAACCTTTGAATCTCTAAAACTGAGAAATGTCTATCATGTTGGTATATTTCTTCCCATTATCAGTGCATGCAAATTTTGAGCCACTTATTAGTTCTTTATCAAAGTGCTGCTTCTGTTTACCTGGAAAATTACTGAAATATTTTGAAAAAAGGAGTAAACTTCCTAAATAGTTTATTTTTGTATATTTAGATAATGTGAAAGAGCTTTGGGACTAGAAAGCTTTTGTGAAAATGAAAGTTGTCATTCTAGAAATGAAAACAAAAAACTCAGTATTAACCAGCAAAATATTAAGCAAAATTGGTATTAAATATGTTAATTTTAGTGAAAGATCCTCTTCCAATTAAATATCCTCTGCATAATAGTCATTTGACAACAGTAGAGGTTCCTGATACATGAAATCATCTGTACTGACTAAATCTAAGTCTAATTCAGTGAAGCACCATATAGAAGAGGAAAATTCTATGAATTAGCACTAAAGCACTCTGACTCATATCTATAATGATCACTATATAGTAACACTAATTTTATAATTATAAATGGTAGGCCTATACCATCACAAAGGCCAAGGAATAAGATCAGCCCCTCTGGTCTTCAGCTAATTCTTAGATGGTCTTTTTTGTACCTTTTTTTCAATTAAACATTGATGTGCTATGAAGTTTGACTTAATTTTCCAAAGTTTGCTCTTAGAAGCAAATGTTACACCCAAATTGAATAAATGAATTTATAAATGAATGAATAATTAATAACTGAATTATACTTTTATTTATTTATTTTTTTTAACAAAGCACTTTTCCCTTGTCCTGTAACATTGCATTCCCCAAGCCCTGGGTCACGGACCAGTACCAGTCTATGGCCTGTTAGGAACCAGACTGCACAGATGAAGTTCAACAGTGGGCAAGTGAACAAAGTTTCATCTGTATTTGTAGCCATTCCCCATCACTCACCATCCACCACCCTGATCCATGGAAAAATTGTCTTGCATGAAATCAGTCCCTGGTGCCAAAAAGGTCGGGGACTGCTGCTGTAACAAATACTGTAACCAGTAAATCCATTAGAGAAAAGTCATAATCCCCTTTTTCTCTTGAGAAAATACAGGCTTGGGAATGTATATCAAATATATTTCTCAGATATTTAAAGGTCTTTGATTGTTCTTAGCCTTTTACATTGTTATTATTATTGTTGTTATATTTCAAAATCCATCTCTGTCTCTGAGATTACTAGATTATTGATCCCACAATTTGCATAACACATAAACTTCTTAATTGTTTAAAATTATTTCTAGTCACAAACATCATCTTGCCAGGAAATCCTAGTGTTGCCTTTTGAGTTCCCATTAAACTGTTTGAAAATAACAAAAATTAAAATGATTAACTCAAAAGAGAAGTCTGAAACCAACATAATGCCTGAATATGAAGGCTATTTTCAATATCTACAAGTCGATGGTATTGAAATCAGAATTATTCTCAGTGATGAACACAAGTTTTACCATTCTAAGGAACAAATTTTCTAGATTAAAAGAAAAAAGGATACTGCTTCATCTTTCTGCTTCTACCTGATATCTGATTCAGGCACTTGGAGTCTGTATCAAAGAGATAACTGGGCAGTCAGCCATTGACTTTACAACTATTGATTCCTTTGGTGACTAGAGCTTTGTCCCTCCACCCTAACAAGTTTGTCTCTTTCTACATCAATGTGCTGCCTGAAACACTTAGAAAACAACTGTGTAGGCAGTGAATGAAAGGACCAAAGGGATCAAAGCGGACCCTAAGTTGCTTACGAACAGTGACATGTGTAGTTCTAACAAGTACATCATTTAGGTAGCACTGAAATTAAGAACATGCTTGTAGACTTGAATGCAGCTTAATAATTTTCAACTGTCAGCGACAGTATCTACAAAAAGTGTTTATTAGTTTACTATCTTAAAATCGTACACACTCTCCAAGTAAGGCATGTTTCAAGGCACAGGTTTGCCAGCACAGGAAAGTTTTATAAATTCTAGAACGTTTACAAATCTTTTAAAAATTTTTACAAACTTTTATTTCTTCCCCAAAGCACAGAGTAAAATATGGTTAGTCACAAAGCTACTGCTTCCTAATACTTGATAGGTACCAAAATTATTTCTACCTTAAAAATAATGGTATGCTCCACATTCCAGCACAGCACTTGGCTCTTATGCAGTGGGGGTGAAAATGTTAGCCCTTTATGCTGGCAGCAAATTTCTTTCATGGAGTGAAGTTAAAAAACCCAAATCATGGATGAGTGTGGTCAGGAGCCAAGGACAAACAAGATAAAAGGATAGATTGAGTTTCCTCATAGGAAAGATAAAAAAGAACTAAAAAGAAGAGAAAAGAGAAGCATGAGAGAATCCAAGTGGTTTTAGGCCACAGAAGTGAAAGCCGGTATTAAGTCCTCTCTGACCAAAGGCTCTTCATGAAAAACGTTTGTTAATGTTTAATTTGAAGCTGTTTCTATTGCTATGATACCATACTCACCTTTCCATCTTTTCTTACTCTTAAATAACAGCTAATAAATCCATTTCTTGGGGGTGAAAGTTGTGTGTACATATGTGTATGTATATGGGTGCTTGGTATTGTTTTGTTTTGCATTGTTGTTCCTCAAAGGCAAGGGGTAGACTCATTTTCAAGTCCAAGCTGACATAATGCAGAGCAAAGATTGAATATATAGGATGTCAAGGAAGCATACCAACCAAGGAAGTAAATGTTTGAACTATGAAAATATGAATCATTTTCACCATTCCTTCAGACACATAAAAATACTTAGGGGCAATTCTGAAATTCTAGGGAGTGAAAATTTACATTTAGGCCAATCATATCTATAACTTAAGTGGACCAAAGGATCTCAGACCTAGGTAGTATGTGAGTTACAATGAATGAATTGATAAATATTTATAGCATTGAAGAGATCAGTGAAATCATATAGCCCATTCTGTCATTTTACACATAAAAAAGAGAACAAAAAAGAGGTGAAACTGGTATGATTAAATATATACCTCTGCTTTGTAACATTAGACAAGACCAGAGCTCTTTGTAGTATTCCGTGAATCAAATCCCTCTGGTTTACTAAGGTTACACACTGAATCTTCTTTAGATAAGAAACATTCTTCACGTTTTATATCTGAATGCATGTGAATATATAAAGATGTAAATATAAGTAAGAGGTCACCTTTCAAAAACTATAGCTAAGTGTCTAGTGTTTTTTCTAGCTACGTATCCTGGCTTATATAATGCATGCTTGATTAGCATATTAACTTGGATAGAAATATTCTCCCTGGATCTCTTAATATTGGTGGATATTTTTGACCTATGTTGTTAAATCCAATATATAAAACTAAGATAGCTTTTCTAATTTATTGCTTCCTAAGTTTTTACTTAATGCTCTCCTTAGGCAAGAGAGTTATTAGTAGCTGGAATAAAGGAACTACAGTGTAGGTTCTATTATTGGAAATGCTGAAATACAGATAGGACTATGTTTGATTCTTTCAGAATTACTCATTTTATATTGCCTGCTTCCGTTATTTTTCCTA
The DNA here is from genome assembly GCF_020740605.2 of Lemur catta. Lineage (NCBI taxonomy): Eukaryota > Metazoa > Chordata > Mammalia > Primates > Lemuridae > Lemur > Lemur catta. The sequence goes on from NC_059137.1 coordinate 29,183,411, forward strand.
GCATTAGACTCAGGGATGCTAAGAATAGCAGTTACAGCATTTTCCATGAGTAAAAATGGACCAGGTTTCTATAAATAATGCATTTCAAATTAACTAGCTGCAATATCCTTGACATGCACAATCCTGGTTATGAGTTCCACAGATACAAAATGTGTATACAAAATAAAATCACCACCATATGTTGCTACCACAAGCCTGCATTCTCTCCCAATTGATTGCTATCTGGTTTACACTAAGAAATTGTTCATTTATGGAATTTGCAGTGTGTTATTATTTATGTTTTCCATCTTCATTAATATTAAGGTAGAAGTGTAGAAAGACACCCCGACTCCCTGCTAAGAAATGCCAAAATCTCATTCAGACTTTAGCACAGATGAAATAAAATACTAGTCTCCAGCCATTTCTAGGCCAGGTCTATTCTCATGCAAGAAATAACCCTAAACAGCCCCAGCACACCATGTGGTGGAGAAATCTTTAACCTCACATGGTAGAATTGGTTTATGGTCCATTCTAAAATCACCTGGTATGCTTGTTAAAAATATTAAATGGTAAGCATAATATTATCAAACCCACATATTCAAAAATTTGGATTAGATAAACATTCTTCAGATTTTCTTTCTGGATGAAATAGAATGTATAAATTGACTTAAAATATATTTTATATTTTTGAAACTTACTTATATCTTTAAGTTCCACTTCCAAACTTGGACAAATTGACAACACACACACTCACACATACACTCAATCTCTCAGATTCAGGAAAAACCTGGTCCTAGTTTGTAGTCTTCCACCAAGCTGGCATAAGATGAACTGCAGTTTATCTTTTTGGGCCATGATGTCCTTGTATTTAGAACACTATTGTGATCCCCAATTTTCTATACAATTATGTCTAAACAGCTTAGTAAGATATGGTAGGCCCAGAATTAACCTGCTTTCTTCTTACCCTCCTCCCCATTTTCTGTATCTCACTGCTTTAATTTCTAGTTTCCAGAACACTAAGCTGTACAAGGCTGATAGCATGCACTTTTATTGAATCTGTGTCTTTCCTTATTTAACTCTTTCTTCTTGGAATACCTTTCTGTTGCCTTTTGAGTCGGCCCATTCTTACATATTTTTATGATTCAGATGATTCATCTAGGAAGTCACACCTCTGAAGAAACTTTCCCTGACTGCCTACCTGAATACAAACACACGGAGGCATATCCATGTTGAGATAGGTGTTCTTCTAGGTTTCCATAATACCCTGTCACTGAATCTTCACAATGCTTTCAAATTATCCATTTAAAAGCATTATCTCCTGCTCACTGGGGCAACTTCAAATGCCTATGATTAGTGCAGTCACATAGAGCCTCACTCTCAGGAAGGGCTCCACACTTGGGTTTCAATGATCTGTAGTCACTGTCTTGAAATTTTTAATAATATTATCTTCAATTTGTGCTTAGTAAGTAATGTATGATAGGACAATGGAGGGTGTGTGTGTGTGTGTGTGTGTGTGTGTGTGTGTGTGTGTGTGAGAGAGAGAGAGAGAGAGAGAGAGAGAAAGAGAGAGAGAGAGATGGGGAGTGAGCTTGAAGCCTTTTCTCACAGGCAATCTACCCTCCAGTTGCTTTCCAGCTCTGGTGGATAGATCCTCAACTCCTCCGCTGCCTGGTGCCCTGAGCCCCCTTCAGCTGCCCCTCTCTATCCCCTCTCACGTGACCCTGAGCTCCAGACAGTGGCAGGGCACAGCTGCGAGGAATGTCAGAGTCACTTGTGTGCTCCAGGTATCTCAGTGTGGGTCAAAGTGGCCATCTCTATCCTGGGCTGGCACATCACTGTGCATTCAGTGGGAGATTCATGCATCTCTCACCCATCCCTGGTCCAGAAATCAAAGGTGACCTGAACAGAGTTTTTGTTCTCTTGGGTGTAGTTTATCCTTGGGAGATTGGGTCGGTGAGCAAATGGGAAGCGAGTATGTATAACTATGGCCAAGACAGCGCCACATTAAACAACAAATAAAAAAAAAAAATAAGTCCCAGGGGTCACAAAAGATACTGCAGAAAAATGAAAAGATTTTATATTTTATTACCTTTAATGGCAACTATTTTTGTTGTTTTTTTGTTTTGTCCTGTGCCCTGCAAGTTATACAGCCATCCCTGCCTGCCTGGGACTATGAGTTCCTAAAGTTTGGGACTGTCCTATCCATCACTGAAGCTGCAAAGCATAGAATTGTACCTATTACATAATAAGAACCCAAAATGTGTTTGATAAATGAATAATTATTGGATAATGCAATCCACCACTTTCCATAAGTAGATGTGCTTGAATAGTAAGCTCTGTGGTGAAGGAATATTTGCAGAAAACTTTTGACTTGTTTATCAGGACACACAATAAAGAGTATATAAAAGCGTATAAAACTGAAATAACATTTTCCTTCAACTAATAAAATTGACTTCATTCCCTGCTTTTCAAAGTATAGGGATGAAATCTTTTTGCAAAACAATTTTGTTGCGTGCCATATTTTAGAAAAAACAAAGCCAAGAGTGTATTCTTTTTGATTTGGTAGTGTGATTAAAGAAGTGATTTTCATTTGTTTTTATCAGTGACAGTTTTTGAAATTACACTAAGCAGCAGCATACCAATTACTTGAAAGAAAGATGCATTCAGCAAATAATACATATGTATATATTTATCTATAAATGGACAGTAGTGATTAAATAGAAAATGAATTACTCTATGTACTATAGTACTAAGTCATTTGAAAACTTCCCATGCTTATGATGTTTATTTTATCATCGTGTATGTGTATTTTATCATTATGTATGTTTATTTCAGACCTGAAGAAAGGACAAGAAGAAGCTTGAGGGTAGAGTGTTTTTATAAATAAACATAGGTGCTGTATAGATAGACAAAATTAGGTATCCTAATTTGTGTTCATTCAATTTTCTACTAGTTGCTGACTATAAAATATGGAAGGATATTATTATTATTATTACTATTTTTTTTTTTTTTTGAGACAGAGTCTCGCTTTGTTTCCAGGCTAGAGTGAGTGCCCTGGCGTCAGCCTAGCTCACGGCAACCTCAAACTCCTCGGCGTAAGCAATCCTACTGCCTCAGCCTCCCGAGTAGCTGGGACTACAGGCATGCGCCACCATGCCCGGCTAATTTTTTTTTCTATATATATTTTTAGTTGGCTATATAATTTCTTTCTATTTTTAGTAGAGACGGGGGTCTCGCTCTTGCCCAGGCTGGTCTCGAACTCCCAACCTCCGAGTGATCCACCCGCCTCGGCCTCCCAGAGTGCTAGGATTACAGGTGTGAGCCACCGCGCTCGGCCTAGAGGAATATTATTAATGGTCTGATCTTATAAGCAAAAACTCAAGAGCATTAGAGAGCGGATATTTGGATTAAATGCCTTAAATGTAAAGAGACATCTGCTAAAGATTTTAATCTTTATTTAGTAAGTCAATCATTTTTAAAAAAACATGTTTATATACAAGGAATTGAATGAGGCATTTGAGATAGGGCAGTAAGCAAAGCAGACAGAGTCTCTGCCCTAATAGATCCCATGGCCTGCTAGAAATAAAGCATTAAGCAATTAATTAGGCATCAATTTAGCAGTATTTTTAGTAAACAGCTACATGTATAATGTGGGATTTATCCTACTATTAAGAGCAGTACCAAGGAAAGGTTTCCTGAGAAAATTATATTTACATTGAGGCCTGAAAGATGAGGAGGAATTAGGGAGGGCAAAAGATAAAACAAAGCAGCTTTTCCAACTTTGCTATTTGTGCTAACAGACAACAAATCTAATCTTACAATTGTTTACACACTTTGGGAAAGGAATTAGGTAAGTTTTTAAAAACAGCACCACTAATTTGGAATGTGTGATAAATTATCAAGCTGTATCCATATTTTTCTGAAAAGATACATTTGCTAAGCAAATTAATAAAGGAGAAAAATCACATGCAATGGGATTTTACACTATTTAAAAGCATGGTTTTCAAGTAAATGGAATACTTCAATACCAAGAGAAAAAATAAGTGACATTTCAGTATTTAACACTGGTCTTCCTAAAATTTACTTCAAATTAGGGAGATATTACATTGCATTTCCAAGGGTGATTTGTGTTGTCTGCAAGAGGCTCAGCCAAAAATTCCTCCAAACTATACAACAGATATCGTATGTTGGACAAATAATTTAATCTCTCTGAACCTCTGTCCCTTAATCTACTATGGGGAAACTACTGCCCCAGAACACATGTGAGAATTAAATAATAAACAGAATATTTAAGGTCCTAGAACATTCTAAACTTCATAGTGGGTAATCAATAAATTTTACTTCATTTCTTTATACAATAATTTGTTTTTAACTCTTCCATGTTTAAACAGCATAGAGTACAGAGTAGAGGAAGGATTTTAGAGCCAGCCATACTTTATTTGTTTATTTATTTATTATTTCAGAATATTATAGAGGTACAAATGTTTTGGTTACATAAACTGCTTTTGTAGCATTTGAGTCAAAGTTATAAATGTGCCCATCCCCCAGACAGTATATATTGTACCCGTTAGGTGTGAATTTACCCATTCTTTTCTCCCCCCACACCATGAATGTTATTTCCATATGTGCACATAAGTGTTGATCAATTAGTTCCAATTTAATGGTGAGTACATATGGTGTTTGTTTTTTCATTCTTGTGGTACTTCACTTAGAAGAATGGTCTCCAGCTCCATCCAGGTTAATACAAGAGGAATTAGTTCATTTTTTATGGCTGAGTAGTACTCTATGATATACATATTCCACATTTTATTAATCCACTCATGAATTGATGGGCACTTGGGTTGTTTCCACATCTTTGCAATTGTGAATTTTGCTGCTATAAACATTTGAGTGCAAGTTTCTTTTTTATGGAATGTCTTTTATTCCTTTGGGTAATAAAACCTATTAATGGGATTGCTGCATCAAATGGTAGTCCTACTTTTAGTTCTTTGAAATATCTCCACACTACTTTCCACAGAGGTGTTACTAGTTTGCAGTCTTACCAGCAATGTATGAGTGTTCTTATTGTCTACATCCATGCCAACATTTGTTGTTTTGGGATGTTTTAATATGGGCTATTCTCAGTGGAGTTAAATAATATCTCATTGTGGATTTTTTTTTATATTTCAGCATATCATGGGGGTTCTAATGTTTAGGTTACATATATTGTCTTTGTCCCACCTAAGTCAGAGCTTCAAGTATGTCCATCCCCCAGACAGTGCACACCATACCCATTAGGTGTGAATATACCCATCCCTTCCTCCCCCCTCCCACCTGCCCGACACCTGATGAATGTTACTACTATATGTGCTCATAAGTGTTGATCAATTAATACCAATTTGATGGTGAGTACATGTAGTGCTTGTTTTTCCATTCCTGTGATACTTCACTTAGTAGAACGGGCTCCAGCTCTATCCAGGATAATACAAGAGGTGCTAGATCACCATTGTTTTTCTGTGGCTGACTAGTACTCCATGATATACATATACCACATTTTATTAATCCACTCATGTATTGATGGGCACTTGGGTTGTTTCCACATCTTTGCAATTGTGAATTGTGCTGCTATAAACATTCTAGTGCAGATTTGTGTTTTATAAAATGTCTTTTGTTCCTTTGGGTAGATGTCCAGTGATGGGACTGCTGGATCAAATGGTAGTTCTGCTTTTACCTATTTGAGGTATCTCCATTTTACTTTCCATAGAGGTTATACTAGTTTACAGTCCCACCAGCAGTGTATGAGTGTTCTTGTCTCTCTGCATCCATGCCAACATTTGTTGTTTTGGGACTTTTTGATAAAAGCCATTCTCACTGGAATTAAGTGATATCTCATTGTGGTTTTGATTTGCATTTCCCTGAGGATTCATACTTAGTTTTAAATAGAGATTGTATTTTTAGTAGCTGTGTTTTTGTGCATAATTACCTAAATTCTTTGATTGTTAGTTTCCAAATACATGAGATCTTAATAATAATCTATTACAAACATTATTGAATAAGTGGTATTATACATATATATACATATATATATATATATATATATATATGTCTCTGTGTGAGTATGTATATGTAAAATGTTCAGGAAGTGAAAAATAGTAAATACTCAAAAATGTTAGTTTTCTCATCTCTCCATTATCACTTCTTAGACACTGTGATAAGGTGCAATGGAGAAAAAACTGAATCACTTATGATCTTCTCCTCATGCAGTCGATACCATTCTATGGGGAAAAAATATGCACAAATAATTTGAATATATGCATGCATTCTTTACTAAGGAAAATATAAAAGCGGTGAAAATAAACCATTATAAGTATTCAGAAAAAGGAATAACTAAAAGTATTATCAAATAGTGTAAATATTAAATAGTGTAAAGGGAAGGGAACTAGCACTGTCTTCCAGAAATATATGTATATATTTGTTCTTTTCAATATCATTTTTATCATGCTATTTATATCCGTGCTTATTCTATATTGAACAAAAGCAATGATGCTTCATGAAACTATTCTGGATCCAAAACAAGGCTGTGAATTTAATTTGGTAAATGATGTTTTGCTGAAAATAAATTCGTAAACTTAGAATTTAATCATAGAAACATGTATTTGCTTATTCTACATTTCATTTGTCAACTTATTTTGTTATTTTCAAATAAAAGATTTCATTTCAATTTTACTAATTAGTATTAATTTTCTGTATTATTAAAAATGAACTTCAGTATCCACTTCCATTTATGATATAATGAAATATGCACAGTCAATGCAGTTAATAACTGAAAAATGCTGGAGAAATTATAAAATTATATTTAAAAAATTTTATTGATACTTAATAATTATACATATATATTGGGTACATGTAATATTGTGATACATACATGCAATGTGTAATGATCAGATAAATTGAGATATGCACTACCTCGAAATTTATCATACCCTTGTGCTGAGAACATTCCAAATCTTCTCTTTTAGCTATTTTGAAATATACAATCAATTATTGATAATAGTAGTTACCCTACCATGCTATCAAACACTAGAATTTATTCCTCTGACTGTATGTCTGTACCCATTAACCAACCTCTATTCATTCTGTCTGCACCATACCCCTCTCAGCTTGTGGTAATCACCATTCTATTCTACTTCCATAAGATCAACTTTTTTAGCTCCTACATATGAATGAGAACATGTTTGTCTTTCTGTGCCTGACGTATTTCAGTTAACATAATGATGTTCCATCCATGTTGCTGCAAATCACAGGATTTCATTATTTTTTAGTCACAGAATAATAGTTCATTTTGTGTGTTTGCCACATTTGCTTTGTCCATTTATTTGCTGATTGATACTTAGGGTAATTCCATATCTTGGCACATGTGAACAGTGCTGTAATAGAAAGGCAAGTTCAGATATCTCCTCAATATACTGATTTCCTTTTTTTTTTTTTTTTGAAATTGCTAGATCATATGGTAGGTTCTTCTATTTTGGGTTTTTATTTATTTATTTATTTAGAGACAGGGTCTCACTCTCTCACCCAGGCTGGAGTGCAGTGGCATGAGCATAGCTCACTTCAGCCTCCATTTACTGGACTCAAGCTATCCTCCTGCCTCAGCCTCCCAAGTGGCTAGGTCTACAGGTACACACCACCACACTCAGCTATTTTTTTTTTTTTTGGACAAGGGGTCTTGTTATGTTGCCCAAGCTGGTGTGGAACTCTTGGCCTCAAGCCATCCTCATGCCTCAGCCTACCAAATGCTAGTTTTACCGGTGTCAACCAATGCACCTGGTCTATTTTTAGTGTTCTGTGGAGACTCCATACTGTTCTTCAAAATAACTGAGCTACTTTACATTCTTACCCCCTTGTATGAGAGATTCCTCTTCTTTGCATCCTTGCCCCCATCTGTTATTATTTTGTCTTTTGATAATAACCATTTTAACTGGGTGAGATGATATCTCACCATGGTCTTGCTTTGCATTTCTCCAGTGATTACTGATGTTGAACATTTCTTCATATACCTATTGGCCATCTGTATGTCTTCTATTGAGAAATGTTTATTCAGATCATTTGCCCATTTTTTCTTTTTTTTATTTCTGCATATTATAGAGGTACAAATGTTTAGGTTACATATATCATTTTGCCCATTTATTATCATATTTTTTTTCCTCTTTGAGTTCCTTATATATTCAGTTTAGTATATTCTCCCATTCTATAGGTTGTATCTTCACTCTGTTGATTGTTTCCTTTGCTGTGTAGAAGCTTTTTGCCTTGATATAAGGAAGTTCTTTAAGCAAAAAGGCAATGATAACCAGGAAAGAAGGAAGAACAGAACTGGTAAATATCCTGGTAAATACAAAAGAATATTCTGCCCCGAGTTACTTTAAATTAATCTGATGATTGGAAGCAAAAATTATAACTTCTGCTGGAGTGTTCAATGTGTATAGATATAATACACAAAACAACCATAGGATCAAGGGCTCCATAGAGTAAAAAGGTCTCTACATTATAATTAAAGTGGTGAAATATTGATGATTAGTAGACTGTCAAAGTTTCAGTATATATTTTGTAATTCCTAGAGCAACTGTAAGGGGAAAAAAAACATTTCAAAGAAATGTAGTCAAAATTACAATAGGTAATTTAAAACAGAATACTAAAGAAACACATTCAAATAACCGTAAAAGAGGAAAGAAAGGAGGTGAATAAATAGGACAAACAGATAAAATAAAAATATATGGTATATCTAAGTCCATACATATCAATTATTATATTAAATGTTTAAACATACTAATTAAGAGTCAGATTATTAGAATGGGAAAAAATATGGCCTACCTGTATACTATCTAAAAACCTCTAACTTCAAGTATAAAAATGTAGATAGATTAAGAGAAATGTCTAACGTCTGGTGCAGATGCTAAACAAAAACAAGTAGTACAAAACTGGAACAAACTTAGCATGATGAATAATATGTTGTTAAATGTGTTTATGATTGGTGTAAGAAAACAGAGTTTCTATCTAAGCATTTTAAGGATAAGAAATTCCAAGTTATGTGATTGGAGACCAGTTTTATTTTTCCTGGGACCTATCTGCATTTTTCACATTTTCTAAAACAAAATTTCACTGAATCATATATGAAATAATTTCTAACAAATGCTAATTTAGAACAAAAATAACAGGTCTTTACTAAGGCATTGGGAAAAGAAATAGATAAAAAAGCATGTTTTGTGATTGAAGAAGATAGGTTTTAGGGAACAACTAGGGAAGTTGGGGGCAGGAAATGTGGATGAGTAAAATTTGTATCATAGAAGATGTCAGCACTCTACATAAAAATCAAGAATTCATGAGAGGAGTAAGTTATACTTGAGACAGGTAAACCAGCTCACTTTACAAAATAATGAGGGGATACTTTTCACTGGGAAGCTTCCAGTTAGTAATAATTAGTTGGAAGTTTAGGTCTGAATTTCAAAGATGTTAGAGCTAGAAATACAGATTGGAGAATATCAGCAGATAAATGGAGTGTAGCTTTAAAGGGCATAGTTTAAAAATCTGTTTATGGAAAGCTAATTTGTTTAAATGGCTGAGTATACATCATGGAGTTCTGCATCCTGAAGCAGTGGCACATGGAGATTTATTACTAGCATTAAGTGGAGAGGGTTGATGTTATATCCTAAGGGCAGTGGTGTTAATATGCATATTTATAAGAACAAGTAGTTCCTGCTCTATATTTTACCACTTAAATACACCTCTGATTACTACAGTAATTTAACCTTCACCTAATTTCACTAAATTACTTGTAAACATCAGCTAGTAAAAGTTAATTGAAGAAAATGTAATTGGATATTTTGAAAATGACCCTACTACACAATTAAGCAATTCTTTGTGACTGATAACTTTAATGAGTCATCAGTTCAAAGTAAAAGCTGGGAAAATACATATTACTGCCTTTTATTATTGTGGTTTAAATGAAGCAAATCCTCTGGGCAAATAACATTTTTCAGTCAAGAAATATTTATTGAGTACCTGCAAGGAAGACAAGCATTATGCATTCATGGCCCCAGTTTTTTTTAAATATCTATTCAATTATCATTGATAGTTCAAAATCAATGCATTATTAAGGAAAGTTAATTAAATACAAAGGGGTCAAAACAATTGCTTAGATCAGAAAGGACTATTTTTGCTTCATTGTGTAATTTTGAATAGCATAAGGCAAGTGAAGGGATGAGCTAAGATTAAAGGTTGGCAATGGGGAAATATATGGCCAAGACAGAGAAATACAATCAATACAGGTGCTATATTTAAACTCTTACGTTTGAGCAATGATAACTAGAGGGCCTGGTACTAAGCTAATCACACAAAGAAATAGCCATTCTGATTCCTATCCATGAGTTCTAAATCTAGATGGTGATTACAGTAGGACTTACAAAAAACATGATAATAGAAAGCATACAAAAAAAAAATTAGTTCTGAACTAGACCAAACATTTATTTTGGGTCATTGTGAAAGAGAATTTCACTAATTCTCAATGATAGAGGATTAAAAGCACTCTCTATATTATTTGCTGTTTGATATTTTAACACTTCTGCTAAGTAAGTAAATGTGTCTTTCATTTCTTAACTACACAAGGATTATGATGTAATATATTATACAGTTCAATATTTATTTCTATTTTATGTTTAAATATTTCTATATTTAAAAAAAATTATCCAAATGGAACATTTACAAATTCATAGTAATGAAACATATTGATAAATACTATATAAATAAGGGCCTTTTAATTTAAAGATATAACTGGCTTCGTACCACAAATCTGCCTCTGTTTACTTTGCCCCAAATTATCAATGAAGACACAGGAAAAAAAAGCAGATGTGAACTTACTACACCAGAAAAAAATGATGGAATAAAAATTACATGTTTAACATGTAAACAAAATTTTAACTAGAAATTTAAACAAAATATTCCTTAAGAACCTGGCCTGCAAAGCTTTGCAAACAAAAGTTAGGTTCAGAATTCTCTTCTATCACTCCAAATGACTGAATAAAGGAGAAATTTGGAGTGGATTAGGAAGGGAAAATATTGCCACCTTAGAATTTTATATTAGCCAGTTGTCTTTTCTGCATGAGAGCAGCAGATTGATAGTCTCAGATATAAAGTGGCTTATTTATTCCTCTTAAATAGTTATCATTCATCAGAGTGATTAATTGAAAAAGAAATCTAGTTTGTGAGAGTCGTAATATAAAATATCTGGTATTCTCTTAAAGCATCATCAAATGCCGTCAGGTAGAAACAGTAAATCGTGAATAACACAAGACTAGGAATTAAATTTCAACCCTGTGATTTTGAACAAATTACTTCACTTAATTTCGTGATTTATGCAATCAGTAAGTATATCTGCACCACATTCTTCCATGTCTTATTTGCATGTGAAAGGGACTTTAAAAATTCTATAAAAGATAATAATCACAAGTGCTTAATATCACTTAAAAATAGCATCTACTGTTTTAAGCAGTTTATAGAATTAATTTATTGAGTCCTGGCAACAGTATGATAAAGTAGATAGTATTACTATTGACTATTTTGCAGGTAATGAAACTTTGGTAAAGGAAGGTTAAGTTTTTTCTCCAAACTCACAGGGCATGAATGTGGCAGAGACAGTATTCAGGTCCAGGCATTCTGGATCTGGAATCTGGGTTTCGAACCACTACCCATTTAGCGATTATTAATACTTATTTAGAAATTAGCAAATTACAATGCAGAAAAATAGAATTTTTAAAAGCAATTATCTGCAACATTTATTTTCTTCTCTATGAAGGAAGTACTTGTAATTGATATAGTATAAACTTTATCCATTAAATTAGTACATCTAAGTTAAACTAATAAAACAACTATATCTCAATTATATGAGAAACTAAACCTTGTTTTTCTCCTAAATTTTGACATTTCAGAATCTGACACCAAAACACATCTAATTTCCTTCTCTCTCTGTTATAGCAGAAACAGGCTTCCCTTTCTTTTCATATTTCAGACAGACTTTGTTATCATATTGGGTTTTAGCGTGATATTCACTCTATAAAATGAAAATTGCAAGAGATGAATTTTAAAAGGTATCTATGATAAAATTATCATATATAATGTGAGCTTGTGAAAAAGTATATGTGGATGGTGTGTGCATGCACGTGCATGAAGGATATATCTGAATGGTAACCAAAATGTTAATGATGGTTATCAGTATAATGAAATTTCAGGTGTTTTTTTATTTTCTTCCTAATAATAGTACATACATATGATATTTTATATTCAAAGCAAAGGTGTTTTCTTGTGAAAATAATAGAAGGAAATTGTGAGAAAACATACTAAAATATTGAAAATAATTATCTTTGATTAATGGGAAAATGAATAGTGTTGTTTTCCAGTTTTATTATTGTAATTTTAAATTATAATTTGAATATACATTCTATGAAAACAATTTAAACAGAGTATATCATGCAAAATTGAAAAAAGTTACACTAACACTTCCAACTCTGCACTCAATCCCAAGGACATTCTTCTCTATAAATATTAATAAAACATACACTTTTTCTGCAGTTTGATTGTCCTATATCTTTACATACATGATTGTGGGAGGTGGGGAAGACAAGCAGTCTGTATGCCAAGCAGTTAGAGGAGCAATTTAGTAATATCTTCACATATTAGATTTACAATAGGTGTTCTCTTTATTCATCTAGGTCCCACGAGGCAGGAGGAAAGCAAATAAACTTTAAAGTGTGCAATTTTATGCATTTTGACATATATATATGTATATATACACTTGTAAAATCATTGCTACAATAAAGGTAGAGAATATTTCCATCATTCCCCACCCCCACCAAGTGTTTCTTTTTATTTTTTATTATAATCTCATACTGTTTATTGTCATTATATTAATAGATTGGCTTTCTTTTTTAACATATATATAAAGCATATATTTATATATATATAAATAAAATCATCCAGAATAGGCATTTTATTTCTTAGTTCTTTTACAATCAGCATAATGACTTTAAGATTGATTCATTTCTTTCTTTTCTTTGTTTCTTTGGTATCAATGGCACATATACTTTCTAATAATTGGGCATTAAAAGATGGGCACACATGGACACAAGGAGATGTAAAGTACATTGGAAACCAAGAAGGGGGCAGGTTGGGAGGGGATGAGGGGTGAAAACTTACTTATTCGGTACAATAAACACTATTCTGTTGATGCACATACTAAAAGCCCTAATTTAAGCATTATACAAGGTATCCATGAAACAAAAACATTTGTACCCCTCAATATTTTGAAATTGAAAAATAAAAATAAAAAGTAGAAAAAAAAAGATATAAGATTAAAACTTTGTTTAAGCTTAAAAAGCAAATAAAAAATAAACTGTTAGCTTTCCAAAGTAGTTGTACCATTTCATACTCCCCCCCAAAAGTGTATGTATAAGAGTTCAAGTTGCTCAATATCTTTACCAAAGTATATGAATTTATTTGTTTTTAATTTTAGCCATTGTAAGAATTCTGTATTAGTATCACGTTGTGGTTTTAATTTGTAATTTCCTCATGAATAATGATGTTGAGAATGTACTTATTAGACATTTATACATGCTCTTTTGTTAATAACCTGTTCAAATCATTTATCATTTTTCTACTGTGTTGGTTTTTTTCTTACTATTGAGTTTTAAGAGTTCTTTGTATATTCTGGATACAAATTCTCTTTCAGATTTATTAAGGGTATTTTATTATAATCTGTTGTCTTGCTATTTATTTTTATGATGTCCTGCAAAGACCAAATGTTTATAACTATGTTAAACTCCAATTCACCATTTATTGTTTTAATTTTTTAAGTTCATGCTTTATAGTACCATCTAATAAATGTTTGACAATGGTATGGTCATAAATATTTTTATAGAAGTTTTATAATTTTAGCTTTTATATTTAGACCCATGATCCATTTTTCCATTAATTTTGTGTATAATTTGAGGTGAAGTTTGAGGTTCATTTTTATTCATATGGGTACCCAGTTCTTCAGGCATCAATTGCCTAAAAATCTCTGCATTTCCCATTTTAATTATCTTGGAACATTTAGGGAAAATCAATTAAACATATATAGGGATTCCATTTCTGTGCTTCCTATTCTGTTCCCTCGATCTAGTGTCTCATCTCTTGCCAATTCCACATTCTCTTAATTACTGTAGTTTTATTATATGCCTTAAAATCAGGTAATATAAACTCACCAACATTTTTTTTTCTTTTTAAAAATTTCTTTGAGAGACTTCTAGTCTGGGAAACATGTTATAGAGCCATTTTTCTCTCTCGTTCCCCATGAAGCACAACTATAAACCTTGGAAATGTCACAAGAGACAACCAAAGGAAAATTCTGAAAGTAGTAGGAGAAAGTTGAGGACTTGGTTTATGACGACTGGAATGGAGCACTAGCATAATGTCAGATATCTTGTGTTCTCTCAACCAACATAAGAAGGCTATATAGAGAAAGTGTTTCCCTCCTCCAACCTAGCAACAGAAGGTAGTCCAAGTAGGCTCATTTCTCCCCAGAATCAAAGAGGTGTCCAAGCAACACCAGACAAGCTTGACATCTCTGGCAAGGGGAATCAAAATAAGTGGTCAGGGGAAGCACCGTCTATCCCACTGGGCCTGAAACACCCTTTTTCTGTCAAGAGATAAAGAGGTGAGATAGCTGACTTTGCAAGAGAAACTCATTTACATCAGCTTTCCTAATTTGGGAAAACATCTCTCAAGCATGGGACTCTCCTTTCCTACTCAGATAGAACAAGACAAAGGGATGCAGTCACAGCAAGTGCCTCATTCTGGGCAGTCTGATTTTAGATGTGGAAGAGAGATTGGTGGTTTCCAAGAATTAGATGGGGTTTGGGAAGGGAGATAGGTGTGGTTATTAAAAGGACAACAGCATGAATTCTTGTTAGAACTGTGCAACCATTTTTGTATCTTGACTGTGGTAATATAGAGAAATTTATATAGATTATAAAATTGAATACATTTTATGCACGTGGATCAAGTACAAATACTTGGGTACAATGTCAAATAAACATGAGAGCAGGCATCATTGCTTTGTTACCAGTCTTAGAAGAAAAGCATTAAATAGTTCAATATTAATTATGATATTAGCTTTATGCTTCCTTAGATGTGTTTTTGTTTTTCAAACTGAGGCAGTTTCTTTTACTTCCTGCTTTAATGTCCTTGTATGATAATTTCAACATCTGGAAAATCTCAGGGTTAAAATCTATTGATAATTTTTCCTTTAAAATGAATAACAATTTTATGGTTTCTCATAAATAATTAATTTTGAATTCTATCCTCTTATTTTGGATGCTATATAATATAGAGTCTGCATTTGGTTATATTCTTCTCAAGAATGTGGATATCTTTATTTTTATAGGCAATAATTAGGTTAGATTCAAATTTCAAACATTTTTCTTACATCTTGTGAGCAGTTCAAATTTCAGTTCCATTATTTTAGCATTAAGTTTGTACCATGCATGTACCCATGGTTCAGGAGCCAGCCAGTGATTTGGGTAGGGTTCACTCAGAATTCAGGGCTCCTCCTCTATGGCTCTCTCCTTTTCAGGACTGTCCCCTCAGTCTTTAGAAGTATAGTTGCCTTAAAATATGTTTGCCATACTCTTGCCAGAAAATCTACAGTTTTTTTTTTATGAGTTATATCCACTTTACACACAGAAAATGTTGGCCTACCTTCAAACTAAATGCTAAGAAAAAAAACCACATAACTCACACAGTAACTTTTTCCTCTAACAAATGTCAACTCAGTTATAAAATCTATCTGTATTTGATCATTCTCCATTGACTTCTAGTCATTGCTTTCCTTTTAGTTTGTCTGGAGTTCAGAGTTGCTATATACAGGAGGGTGGGGTCCAGTAGGAGCAGCTTGACCACACCACAAGTCCTTGTCTTCATTTTTTATTCTTTTTTCTTTTATAACTCTATGCAAGGAGGCAGAGAAGAGCCAGCAGCAGCAGGGCTGGCACTGGCCTGGGTCTCCTGCTGCCCAATGGATGAGGCATATTCTCAATTTTAGGCAATAGTAAAATGTATTAGCATACAACATTTCACAATTTGCATAGTTTTATATATATGTGAAAAGGAGTTCTAAATTATATACCACAAAATCCCTTTATAGATTTGTATCCCCAAAACCTTACCTCCTGCTCAAACTGGGATACATAGAAGGTGTACAACTTGAACTTAGTCAAGTGCTCAGGAAATAGCAAGGTTAAAATCAGTCATATCATTTTCTCCTATGCAATTTTTATTGCATACAATTAATAGGTTAATAAATAGTTAATGTCATTAAAATTATGTTATTACATTATATAATTTTCAAATTTTACTTAAGCTCTGAAAATGTATTCAGTGACAGTATATTCTAGATGTGTTCAGAAACAATTGCCTGGTTTAATTTACACGTACTATAGAATCATCAACAAAAAGTTCAAAATCTCTTTCATAGTATTCAAGGGGAATTCAAAATCTATATGTAATCTTTATATTGCCATTTTATTCTTCAGAAATGTCACATGCTTGCTAAATTCAGATAAAACAGATTCTCTGAACTTGTTTGTGAAAAAAATGTAATCTGTGTCAGTTTCCATGGTGATTGATTGAATAGCACAAATTAAAGCACATATCTGTCTTAAATAATTACTTGAAATGGATCAACCAAATATAAATAAGTAAATCAAATACATTTTGCTAAATTTACTGTCATGGGTACATCATGAGAAAAAAATCTTTGCTAAAATTACAAAATAATAGTACAGATCCCAACATGCTTATGCATGGGAGATTTAATATTCTATAAATAATTATTAGGTAATATAGAAAGATAAACCCCTAAAAACTGAAAATGAAGGAAATAAGTTTTCCTGACCTCTCACTGTTAAACTAGGGAACAAACAGTTAACAGAGAAATTTGGTAAATTGTAAAATCATGAGTTTTTACAGTAAGTTGTAATGAAAGCTTATGGATTTATCTTAATCAAGTTATCAGAGCATAGATTAAGGTCAAGTTGTTCTGTAGAAATAAGACAACACTAGGCCACATTTTCATACTATTACCACAGAGGGACAATTAGGGATACCCCGAGAAATAGCACAAAGGAAAAGAAGAAGCCTATTTGGAACAACATCAGTGTGCAATCAAATGCAAAGAAATTATATTGTTATCATTTGGATTCTTATGTAACTGGAAAATAAGAAAGAAATGAAACAAAGATAATCATGATTGATGCATACTAAGTATTCAGTATGTTTCAGGTGTCATGTGCATTCTCTCTCCCCAAAATAACAGTATTCCTTGTAATTATTCTTGTTTTTATGACAGTTTAATAGTTCAGTGTAAATTAATAAATTAGATTTCTGTTGTCTACTCTGGTATTGTACACAACTTTTAGCTTGATTATACTAATTAGATTAGGCTCCTAAATACAAATTATTTTTGGACATTGAGAAGCAAGCTTGACCTTTCCAAATAACTTTTATATTAGGGAACATGACCAGCTAGTTGAGATAATATTTAGTGTTGTTATTTAAATTCATCATTCCTTCCTTTGCAACTGAGCTCGATGACATTCAAGCTCATTTTTAAAATTCATTAAAAGATACATAAAGTCTAAAATAGTATATTACTAATGTGTATAATAAGTAAATCTCAAAACATGACTATAATAAAATGTGATTGACCATTCACAGCACAAACTAAATGGTGAGTTATGGAGCACAAGTAAAGGCTGAAGTCATCAGGATAGGCAAATTGAAGTTAAGTGGAGTACTGAGAAGATCACACCATGGGAGCAGGGAACATGATAGAAGCAGAAAATATAAGACAAAGCTAAATATTTTCTGAGAAGTGAATGCAAGGAGGGGATGATGATATATGAAGCCTAAATAGTTCATGATGGGAGACAAAGAAAAACAACTTGAATAGAAAAAGGGCCAGATTCTAAACACTGGGTTCAGGTAAAAGAGCTATTTATTAATATTTCCTTTGGCAAGAAATACTTTTTTAAATTTTGGGGGTAAATTTAGGATTAATTTTTGTCATAAATAATAAAAACAATTTTCTAATTAATAGAATATACAATCCCAAATGTAAATTGTTTATTCATGTAATAAGAAGCAGCTTACCTATATTTTATTATGGATCCTGCTGGAAGGAGAAGTATAAACTACTGTTACTGCTGCTAGATAATTTAAAAATTAATCACTAAGGTATAATAATTAATCTTTCATATTTTATATATGCATGTGTATATGCAATCTAAGATAAAACGTAATGTTGTATATCATAAATTATATTCATTTTATTTATTAAAAAATAAAAGAAATGTATTTTTTTCAGTCTTATAGTTATCCAGGATTCATATTTAGAGCTTCTGATCTTTGTCTTTCCACTCTTTTATAATGCAATTGCAGTGTTAGGCTCAGAGGTCCTTGATTAGGATATTAAAATATACCAGTCTCCATCATGCTTTAATTTTTGATATTTTTTTACAACTTATCAGATGGCTATCATATTTAAATATTTTTTCTTATTTAATAAGTAGTGGACTTATTTCTAAACTTCCACAATATTGAGAAGTTTTCTGTGTTCTTCATGCAAGAAAAATAGCTGAATTTAAATTATTGCTTCATAATATTTTCATTTTGAAATTTATTAATAATAATTCATTTTATTTTTCAGTTTAGTGTTTAATTTAATGTTACAGAGGCAAAGTCTGAAGCTAGTTTAATAGTGGTTCTTTTTTTTTTTTGTATGCAACTTGTTGTTACAACATTATTCATGTTATTGTTGGTTGTTTACTCTGTTTGTTTTATTTTGTTTTTCTTGATTTGCTTTCTTTTGCCTGTCCTCACTCTCACATAAACTTCTACCACTGAATTAAGCCTTCATACATTTCAGGACAAGTTTCAGTTGAGACTTAGCAAATGGATACTTTCTTCCTTTCATTTTATAAAAAAAAGTCTGCCATAAAATGATCCCTCTAAACAAAAAGTTCACCAAAAACATACTGAGTTTTCAAATCTCTTGGTACATAGCAACACTGAAATTCCTACTTCTTTCACTATGTGTATGTCTTTATCCAATGACCTTAGGCTATTTGAAACTAATATTTTGCCTGTCAAGTCTAGATCAGACTCACTCACAATTTGTCCATGAGAGTTCTGTCATAATCTGTGCAAACTGATGGAGGTACATATCACATGCCCATTAAATTAAATAAAAGAAACCCTTCTCTGAAATTAAACTGCATATAGCACATACATTCCTCACAGATAAAAATTTTTTATAATCAGGAATTATACCAAATCATTTTAAATATTCTAGAGCATTGTGCTTATCTAATTAATCTATTCATGCACATGTGCATGTATACATCCCTCTAATTAAGAATTTTAAAATATTTTTGACTACAACAGGAACTGTGGCATTGAATGACATGAGTTGAGCCTTCAGAGATTCACGGATGGTGGAGGAACAGAAGGTAAGCAGAGATTTAACAGTACGTTTTTAACAGTGATAAAGGTAAAGAAAGAATTTTGAAATCACAGAGGAGGGGTTATCATTTACTTGAAAGGAGCAGTTGTTTGCATATATTAAACAAATATTTCAATGTTAACATTCCCAAAGCAAAAGATTCTTCATAGGAGATCCATATATTCCTATAATCCATTTATCTACCACAGAACCTACTAGAAATAGTTATGTGGTGTGCCTCAATTAATGAATTCGATTAATTTTTTAAATCTAAGTGATCTGTATTTTTGGTTGAGAATAAAGAAAATGATATAAGTACTATTTAACTCTTTTTTGAAAAGCTGAAATAAATGTTCAATTAAGGTTATAAATTGAATCCATATTTTAACTTTGTTTTCCTTGAAAATCAATGCTTATTTAATGAGAGGAGATGAAAGGAGAGTTTTTCCTTTTCTCTTTTTTATAAGGTCTTCTAGTCATCTAACCCTGAACCCCATACAAGATGCTATTGCACATATGCAAGCAAAAGTACCATCTTATTGGTAGTAATAACTCAGAATCTAATACAAAATTCATGTATGTGTCCCTTTATTTGAACATTTGCTCATTCATTTAATCTTTTATTATTTGTTATCAAGTTTATGTAAGCAATCATATTGTTTTATGATGAATACAAGCCTAGATAAGATGCTCTCTTGTGTACCTAATAAATCAAGCTACATAGGTAAGATAAAATATGTATGCTAACTATAATTTAAGAATAAACAAACTATCAAAATGATTATAATACTATCAAAAATGATATAATACTGCTTTGTCATTTTTACTAGATGTATATGTACAAAGAGCACATGTTAGCAGTTAGGCAAATCTAGACTCAAATTCATATTTTACTTCTCTGATCTTCAGCTTTCTTATTTGTGAAGAGCACCTATCTGAATATACTGAATACACCTACTGAATATACTGTTGTGTTTAAACATATTAAAAATAAAGTGCTTACGAGAATGCATTAACATTTCTAATGCTTCAATTATAGACCAAGGCCAAATCCACTGATAAAAATGTAAGCTCTTATGGATGTTAAAAAAAGAAAGTATTCAAAGATAATTGTCTGCCAATTAGTTGCCCCCTTCTGAAGCATTTAAAAGCAGTGTAAAGAGTTCAACTAATTTGTATTTGTTTAGACAGAACTTTATCAAGAATATAAAAATGTACTGTGAACAGTGTAACTTCCCACACTTCTTAAAAAATCTGAGCTGAATCTGTTCCCCACTTCTGGCAAATATGCAGGATGTTATGGGATGGTTTATGCCTATAACTTTGCTCTTGGCTTCATCTGCTGATCTTTTCTCATGGTGGTGGGATTTTAAGTCATGCAAATTGCTTTAACTCAACTCTGCCATTTAGCAACTGTGTGGATGTCAGTTACTTATTTCCCTAGATCTGAATATCCTATGTGGTAAAATAGGGTAGAATGGGGATATTTAACTTTAGAGATTTTATAAGGATTAAAATATATGATGCATACATAGTACATGGCAAAGTATCTAGAAAGTGCTCAACAATTATTGTATTATTATTCATTTTATCATTACTTCAGCCACACATTACTCACTTTATATCTTTATGTTTATGTCAGATATCCTATTTTCAAGAACCAGATAGGATATAGATGAACATGTAAACTCAATGTCATAATGATTTTTCCTCAGTTCAATGTTATTCATAATTTTAAATAGTTATTTCTCTTTGACCCTCTATATATATCCATGTTCCTAATTTCAGGCAGAAACATCAGAGATCAATCATCTAGTTCATCATCCACAGCATTCTTGATCCCTCTACTGTCTGAACTTGAATATGGCAAAATGCTCTCTCTCTTTTTTTTTCTTTTTTTTTCCCCCCAAGCATTGAAAGCTAACTTTGAAAGAAAGGAAATAGAAACTAAATGAAAAGCCAAACTAATTTTACTTAAGCAGTTACAGCTTTCACAGTGAATGATTTGGGGCTCTTCAGTGTTACTTAGTGAATGTAATCACACATATTTGTCTTGTAGAGAATTATATTGTGACATATGCACAGTAAGCAGGACTGCTATTATATAAATTACCCAAGATTTGCTGCTTGAAGTTGCAGCAGACTAAAAGAAAGCATGCGTGAAGTTTTCTTGAGAAAAATATTTCCATTATTTAAAACACACCTCATTTATGTATGTTAAGTACTAACCATAATCTCATTAATATTTGTACATTATTTGAGTTCAGTAACAAAAATGCCCAAATGTCAGGTAAGTGGTAGAAGAGAGACTGGATGTTATTCTGGAAAGCAGAACAGGAGTCAAATCAAATATTACATTTCATATGTAATATTTATCCGAAAGGTTTTTCAAATTATCACATTCTACAATTCTATTTCTTTAATCCCTTCCTTCCTACTTTCAATATATATGTGTGCATTTGTGTGTGTGCATATGTGTGTAAAGATATATGTGTGTGTATATATATATATTCCTCTTGAAGTTTACAAATGAGTGAAGGAGATCGATGATAATCAGGTAAAACAATCAAAAATGTATATAAAGGGGTTATAAGCATATCAAAGGAGGCCAGTTCTAATCCGGATGCATTAGAGAAAGCTTACTCAAGGATGTTTTTGTAATGAGATTTCAAAGATAACCAGATCTTATCTGGGTGAATGAGTGGGAAGAATATATTCAAGGTACAAGATTACCTTATTGGAAGTTCTGATGTGGGAATGAGCATGACACTTTTGAAGATCTAGAAAAAGACCAGTGTGGCCAGAGAACCCAGTGAAAGGTGAGTGGGCTGAGATAAATCCTTAAAAAAATCTTTGAGATAGTTTACATCAAAACTACTCAAAGCACTGTGGAAAGAAAATATAGATCAAGTATTACTCTAAGTATTAATATATATAATCAGAACATTTACCAATGTATAAAATAATAATTATTCTCAGAATGAAAGCCTGTTTTCTTTTTCTCATTTCTAAATAATTAACTTGCATCATGGAGAATTTCGACCTTGTAGAAAAATCTATGAAAGAGAAACAAGATTCAAATCCTGACAGTCATATATATCCTCAAAATATACATATCTTAGAATAGAATTCATTGTCAAGTCAAATGATGAGATCGTTACAACCTCATGCTACAATTGTATTAGCTGCCATTAATTAGTCACCTAATTTAATAGGTTGTACTGAGGTCAAACAAACAAACAGAAAACAAATCTTCATAGCTTATAACAGCAAGCATGCTTTCTGCCTCATAATCACAGATATGCAAGTTACCTATGGTTTGCTTGATCCAGACAGAGAAACTCTTCTCAGACTGCCGATGAGCTTGGCTTGGCTTCAGCTACAGTTTAGGTTCAGGGCTACTTGAAATGCCTCTCCTCATCATACCTGGCAGAAGAGTAAGTGTAAACATTTCTTATGGCCTTGATTTGGAGCTGACACTCTCCATTGGCTAAAAGCAAATTGCATGCCCCCAGAGGCACCTGTACCTCAGGAGACTAATTCACAAATATTCCCTCTGTGCCCTAGACCATGCAATTGAGACCTGGGTGTAGGGGATCTGGCCTGTGGGCCCATCCCCAGGGCCCCAGAGATCAATCCCTGACCATGGTAGGGAGAGGAATGTTGTTCCCAAGTTACCCATGGGGTACCCACAGTGGTTTGATGTCCCTCCATCTCAGGGCTTGCCTTGTTCTAATGGGGCTGCCAAGCAAGCAGCACAATAAGGGGCTGGCAAGCAGGGAGCTCACAGATCCATTGGAGCCTTGTGGCTTTTGCAGTTTGGGTCACAGTTGAGAAATGTCTGTGCGGGATTGAGCAGGATGGAGCCGAGGAGTTGAAGTCCTTTGGGGAGGATAAAGGCGCCTGGTGGGTAGAGAAGCAATATGGCGCCTACTGTCTGACTTGAGTCTGTGGGATGGGAGGCCCCCTGGGGGGCTAGTAGCCTGGTGTTCTGTCTGCAGGAAGCTTCCTGCTCACTGGTGGCAGCAGTCTCTGGACTTGTGTGGGTAGAAGGACTCATTAGCTGCTCGGAAGCGTACATATGGCAGGGTAACCTGACCAGGTGAACGAGTTCAGGGCCCAGAGGTAGGAGGTGGCTAGGACCTGGAAACCAGGCTCAGGTATGGATAGGCTGCAATCTACTTCTTAGGCACCAGGGTGCTGCAGATGCAGGTCAGCCCACACAGAGAACTAAGCTCTCCTCATCCTGCTCAGAGCCTGCAGAAGCAACTGCTGGTAGCTTCTCAGGGTGGAGCCTGAGTAGGATGGAGCCTGAAACCAATCTTTCAAACAGGACCTCCTCCGGAGAGGCCCCAAAAATGACTGACGACCGACCTGGAGAGTGGGGGATAGGACTAAGCAGACAGCAGGCGACCTGGCAGAGGAGCCCAGGTGAATAGGTTGCAATCTGCTTCTTAGACACCTAGGTCCCGCAGATGCAGGTCAGCCATGCAGAAAACACGGCTTTCATCGTTCTGCCCAGAGCCGGCCAGAGGCCTTCAGAGACCCCTCAGGTCAGCTTCCTCTGCTCTCTGGTCAGTTCCTGTGCCCTGGTCCTGCTGATTTCAGGGGATGAGGTGCCCACCTAAAATTCTAGTGCAAGGCCCTGGGAGGCTGCGACTCACTCTAGTCCCTCCCCAGCCCGATACAGTCAGGGCACAGTGCACCCAAGAGTTCAGGTTGGTTCTTGCTATTGTCTCCTCCCCACAGAGCCTGCTGTCTAGTGCAATGACCTTGCATCAACACCAGGCGTGTCCCTGCCTGAGTGGGTAGGAGGTCTGTGGGGATGGTGGATGTCCTGCTGCAAATCAGCTCACACTGCTGCAGCAGGGTAAGCATGGCCCTCCTGTGTTCTGCTCTCCACTATTCTCCTCACATCCTCCAATCTTTGCAAAGATATCTCACAGTCACCTTTCTTCCTGTGCTGAGTGTCCCACGCTGCTTCTCTGCAAATTCACAACACTGCTTTAGGAGCTAGCAATTCACGCATAGGCAGCCATCTGTTCTCTTCATCTCCTTCCATGGGAGCAGTGAGCTGGGAGGCAACCACTAGTCCACCATTTTTCCTGTAGTTTTTTTCATATTTTCCTGGCTTTGGTGTCAAGGTGATACTGGCCTCCTATTAATAGACTGAGTTGGGGAGGATTCCCTGCTTCTCAGTGTTATGGAATAATTTCTTCAGTATCAGTGCAAGTTCTTATTTGTAGGTCTGGTAGATTTTGGCTGGAACTCCATCTGGTCCAAGGCTTTTTTTTTGTTGCAAGACTTTTTATTAGTGCTTCAATTTTGCTGCTCGTTATCAGTCTGTTCAGGAGTTCTATTACTTCCTGATTGAGTCTGGGAAGGTTGTATGTTTCCAGGAATTTATCCATTTCATGTATGTTGTGTAGTTTATGTGCATAGAGATTTTCATAGTGTTCAAGGATGATGTATTGTATTTCTGTGTTATCAGTTGTAATATCTCCATTTTCATTTCTGATTGAGCTTATTTGGGTCCTTTTTCTTCTATTCCTGGTCAATCTAGCAAGAGATCTATCAATTTTGTTTATCTTTACAAAGAAGCAACCTTTTGTTTCACTGACCTTTTGTATTATCTTTTTGACCTTTTGTATTATCTTTTTGTTTTCCATTTCATTTAGTTCTAATCTGATCTTTGTTATTTGCTTTCTATTGCTGGCTTTGGGTTTGATTTGCTCTTCTTTTTCTAGTTCCTTGAGGTATAATATACTATTAGGTTGTTCCATTGTGATCTTTCTGACTTTTTGATGTGGGCCTGGAGGGCTGTGAATTTTCCCCTTACAAATGGTTTTGCTGAATCACATAGATTTTGATAGCTTGTGTCCCTTTTGTTGTTCAGGTCAAGGGATCTTTTGGTTTCCATCTTAATTTCATTATTGTCCCAATAATCATTCAGCTGCAGGTTTTTTAATTTCCATGACTTTGTGTAGAATTGAGTGTTACTCTTGGAATTGATTTCTAGTTTTATTCCACTATGGTCTGAGAAGATACCTGGTATGATTTTGATTTTTTAAAATTTTTTGAGACATGTTTTGTGGCCAAAGATATGATCAATCTTGGAGAATGTCCCATGTGCTGATGAGAAGAAAGTATATTCAGTAGTTTTTGGGTAGAATGTTCTGTAAATGTCCATTAGGTCCATTTGTTTTAGGGCCCCATTTAGGTCCAGTATTTCTTTATTTATTTTCTAGTTTAATGATTTGTCCAGTTCTCACAGTGGGGTGTTGAAATTGCTGGGAATTAATGATGCTACTGTTTATTTCCTTGCTTATCTCTAGTAAAATTTGTTTTATTAATGTGTATCTGGGAGTTCTTATATTAGGTGCATATATATTTAGGATTGTTATGTCTTCTTGTTGAATTGCTCCCTTTACCATTATATAATGACCATCTTTGTCTTTCATTACCATTGTTGATTTAAAGTCGGTTTTGTCTGATAGGAGATTGGCTAAACAAGCTCTCTTTTGGTTTTCATTTGTGTAGAATATTTTTTCCAGCCTTTCACATTGAGCCTGTGTGCATCTTTGTGGTTAGGTGTTTCTCCTATAGACAGCAGATACTTAGGTTGTGTTTTTTTCAGCCATTCATCCAGCCTATATCTTTTGAGTGGTGCATTTAAACAATTAACATTATGAGAGAGAATTTATATGTGTGATGCTGTTCTATTCATCATGTTAGCTAGTATCTTATTGCTTTGTTTTTCCTCTTGCGCTATTATTTTTTAAAAGTTGTGATATTTAGCTCTTTTGGATGATTTCACACTGGTGGGTGTCTATTGTGCTGATTGGTGTATAATGCAGTTCTGAGTATTTCCTGCAGGGCGGGTCTGGTCATGACATATTCCCTCAGTGTTTGCTTGTCTGGAAAATACCTAATTTCTCCATTAATTGTGACTTTCGTATGCATATTCAATCTTTGTTTTCTCAAAATCGCACCCCAAAACAAGCAAATATTAATAGGGAAATAAACAGGGAAATGGCAAACAGGTGTTCAAACACTGATCCTCATTCTTATTATGATGTAGATTTAGAAATGGCAACTCATATAAGTGGCTCCTGAGTCTATAAAATAATTAAAAGATCACAGGTTGTCGAACTTGAAAGTGAATAAGGGATATTTCAGACTGTAGTGCTCACACTTAGAACACAGTCATAATTGCAGTTGTGGCACTTTCTTTTCAGCAGTGCTTCAAACTGGCTTCAAAGGTTTAACTTCTTGGGTACATTGTGGTGATGACCCAAATTCCCAGTACATTTAATTCTGTGGAAATATTTGGATTAGGAATAACCTTTTGCAACTTTGATAGATTTAGGAAAACATTCTTGAGAGTCACTATTTGCAATTGTTTAAGAAAAAAAAATTCCAGCTTAAGCAGCAGTAGGGGAGATCTCAAGGCAGTGAAGTAGAGTTAAAATAAAGATACTATTATAGTTGAACAAAACTAAACATGATTTTTTAAAAAAAATTGTACATGAAGAGCTCTTACTTTCCAGAAAAAAAACCTTCATTCTAAATATGAGCTGTTTAAAATTTAATTTATTTTTCAGATTTTTTCCCCCCTAAATATTCCAGAAAGATCTCTAGGGACATAGGTACAAGAATTTTCTCTGAGAACTGCACATGTGCCTCCTTTTGAGTCCAAGAAAATATCTTGTGCCTCTAGCTTTTGATCATTGTCTTTCTATTAATAATTTTGATTACTTCATTAGTGAGAACATCAACTGTTTTGGTGATATTATCTCGGATTTCGGTAAATATTTTAATTAGAGCATACAGAACTCTATGTACTTTTTGTGTTCCCCTTATTGCTAAAACAGAAACAGTGTTGAAATACTTTCTTGGGGTGACCAAATTGTCTAGGTTTACATGCAGTGCTTAATCTTTCTCTTCCAAAGTGTGATAGTTTTTGTTAAATAGAAATTTGTCTACCTGGCCATAATCTCAACTCTGATGTTGACATTATATCCCATAGGACTGTAAATCTTTAAGAAAACTTTCAGAGATATCAAGAACATAATATTATTTGGAATCAACAAGAAAAAAAGATTCCTGCAATTTCTCTTGAGCAAGGTCTGCATGGCTGTGTCTTTAAGTCATGGTCAAGTGGAATTTTCCAGCTGGAGCAAATGTGGTCTGAAAAATGTGTTTTAAAAAAAGAGTAGTTCAAGAAAATACAGATTTTCATATTCAAGAATTCAATTAATATTTTTCAAATGTGTTTTACATTTGAAAAATCTATTACACATTATTTCTTTGAATATATGCTCAAAGAGAGAAAACTTCTTTTCATTATTCTCCATCAACAAATAGTTTTGTTAAACATTTAGCAATTTGTGATTCCCTTAGCAATGAATGACACTAAATAATTTCCTGCAATACTTCTGTTTTTAGTGTCATTTTTTCATATCTTTCTAATTTATCAGTCTATCATTTATTTAAGGAGTGTGCCACCTCTTCAAATAAATGGATTTTTGGAAATATTACTGTGTCTTGTATCAATTTCCCAGCCAATTTCAGCCTAGAAAATATACAAAGCATCTTTAGCAATCAGTAGACATACCCACATAATCATGCATTTATGTAGAGTATATGCAAATATATATATTATGCATAACTATATAATATATAATTCAACTGGGAAAATAACATGTTTATTTATGGAATAGATATTTTCTTTATAAATCTAGACTAAACACTTACACTTAGCTACACTCAAAACCAATTCTATTTCTTCACATTGATTGTTGGAACATTATATTAGTCTATAAAGGACATATGTATTTTATGAATATGGCCCAGATTTTTCTTTATCCACTAATGCCATATGCATGATAGGTATAAACCAATCACATGAATAGCACAAATACCATTAAAATAATTCTTTATTTACTACGGGTTATTTGTCTATGCTTATAACTATTCATTACTCGAAAGGAAAGTATTGATGGTTGGTCTGCAACCTATTTCTCCTCTGTTTGGGATACCCAAGAAAGAAAGAAAGATGACCTGTAAAATCTACCTTAAACATGCTGATTATAGAAATTCTGCCAAACAGATAAAAGGAGTTTACCGGGAGAAATGACCTTTTCTATGAAATGCTCTTTTCAGTTTGCACTTGTCTATTATGCTTATCATAAATAAACCTGAGATGTCTGTATGTGGGAACAATGCATTTCTGAAAATATATTCGCTGTGTAACTATTAGAGTAAAAATTGAAATGTTTTGTAAATGAAATAGTACATTTTGGTGTGACTGATGCCTCATATGTATCAATTAGACACACCATATATTAAATGTAGACTACAGCTCATCCTAATGAGTCAAGGAATGATCTAGGGGTGGTAGCTGTGGCCATGGACTTTTTCATGTTATGCCTGCACATTGTGATTACCTATATCCTCAAAATTGGTAGTAAAGTTTGGTACTAGTTATGAGGTCAGATTTGACTATCTGACCTTTTGTGTTATTTCAAATCGGGGTTATAAATGGGATTGTCTTTCATACTCACAAATCATAATGAAAAAATCACTTTGGGAAAAGAGGAAAAGGATGAGATGGACAAATATGATGAAAATCAAATGCTGAGATGGCAGCTCATCTATCCTTGTTATTGAAAGACAAATATCTTTAGAAATATTATAGAAAAAAAAATTTTACTTGTGGAATATGGAGTAAGTAGACTGGAGTATAAGGAGTATAAGGAGGCAGACAGCTAAAGAAAAATTTGCAAAATATTCTATAAAATATCTGTTGCCCCTGCCCTAATAAAAGCTGGACTTAAAAAGGAAAGGCTGGTTTATCAGAATTTATTTTGTGAGTGTATGTATGCCTGTGTGTTTGTTTCTTTCTCTTGCAATAGGAAAGCTTTCTTATGCTTGTTTAGCTTCCTAGAAAAGTGTAGTATATGAGAGATGCTGTGAAAAATGTGGCTCTCCCATCTTGGGCATTTTATGTTACCTTTCTCCTAGGGGGCCAAATTCATATTCAGGAAGAAGGAACTTGCTGGCTCAGTCACGATAATTCATGCCAACAAATCAAAGGTAGTTGTAAGAGAAGGAAGTGAAACATGGTGTGAGAGGAAGAATAGGTAACAGCTCAACTGGGTAGAAGTGTTTAAAAGGCCTTTGAATGATGGTGTGAAAAAGAAAACAAAAAAATGACAGATTTATACTGAGTTGGTAGCTCACTACCAATATTTAGGGGGTAAGGATACGCTCTGGTTTCACTTTACTTCTTATAATTCTCAATTAATTTGTTCTATATAAAGTAGGCTGGAAAAATTAAAATCCAACACTGAAGGTCATGATTTGGAA
Organism: Lemur catta; assembly: GCF_020740605.2. NCBI lineage: Eukaryota > Metazoa > Chordata > Mammalia > Primates > Lemuridae > Lemur > Lemur catta. Next base: position 29,213,325 of record NC_059137.1, read on the forward strand.
TGGAAAATATTTGAAAAGGGGCAATAATTTATCTCCTCTGTTGAAGCCATAGAATTCTAAAAAAGCTCAACTGAGAGGTCAATATCCACTCACCTAACCCCTAGTGAAGAATTTTAGGCCATGTCACAAACTGAATGTTTGTGTCACCATAGCCATATGTTGAAGCCCTGAGCCCCAGTGTGATGGTATTTGGAGATACTGCCTTTAGGAGGTGATTAGCGTTAGATGAAGTTATGAAGGGGCGGTGCGGCATGAGAGGATTGGCGGCCTTATAAGAGGAAGAAATGGAAGAGATCTCTCTGTCTCTGTCGCTTTCTCTCTTGCTCTCTCTCTTTTCCTCCACATGTGAAGATACATGACAAGGCAACTGTCTGTATGACAGGAAAAGCACCCTCACCAGAACCTGACCATGCTAGTACTCTCATGTCAGACTTTCAGCCTCCACAACCATAAGAGAGTCCATTTTTGTTTTATAAGCCACCCAGTCTGTGGTACTTTGTTATGGCACCTTGAACAGACTAAGACAGACCATAAGCAACAATTTGCTTGAAGGGCCAGAGTGGTATGCTTCTTTGTTTTGATGATTAGATACCAGCATGTGATGAAAGTGATCTCTAGAGAGATGCTGCTATGAAAGACCAGCAGGTGAAATTGGAACAATATGGAGATGCCTTGTTGCCCAGGGCAAGGTGAGGATTAAACTGTGAATTGCAAGACGTGATGGGACAGATTATTCTGTCATTACATCACTGAATTCATTACTGGGGATATTCTATGTAAATGATCTATTTGGTCACATTCTGGCTTTTAAGAATAGCATCCCTATACATTTAAAGGTGATACAAATGTTGTATATTGATATAATATTATGTTCCCTTTATTAGTTTTTACATGTTGGTGGTATAGTGTTTATCTTGGTCAGAAGAAATATCTAGGTGGGACAAATGAATAAAAAGTGGATGCCCTTAACGATGTCCATGTCCACATCTTAATCCCTCTCCCTGGAATTTGTGAATGTATCACACAGCAAAAGAGACTCTGTGATGTGATTTAAGTTACAGACCTTGTAAGAGGAAGATTATCCCATATTATCTGAGTGGGCAAGAGTAGAAAATAGAACAGAGTAGAAACAGTGTCAATCGTTGTAGAATTAGTGTATATTTTAGTTTTCTTTTTCTGCCATAGAAAATTAACACAAACTTTTGAGTTATAAGACACCCATTTTCTTAAACCTCAGTTTTGTAGATCAAAAATCCCAGTAAACCATAGCTTCAATGGGCCTTCTCCTTTGAGTCTCACAAGGGCAGCATCAAATCTTGTAGATTGTGTTCCTTCCTGGAAGCTCTGAAGATCTCTACTTCTGTACTCACTGATTCTCTTGGCAGAATTTAGGTCCATTTGGTTACAGGACTGAAGTCCACATTTCATTATTGGCTATCAGCCAGGGGTCATTTATTGTTTTTAGAGACCTCCCACATCCCTTGGCTCATGCCCCACCTTCTTCCATCTGTAAAGCCAACAATATTTGGTCAGTGTTTCTCACACTTTAAATATCTGTGATTTTCCCTTCTGCCTCATTGTTCCTATTTTCAGCCAAAGAAAATTCTCTACTTTTAAAGGCTCATGTGAATATATTTAGCCTACTTGAATAATCCAGGAATATCTATTTTAAAGAACATAATCTAATCACATCTGCAAAATCTCTTTTGGCATGTAACATAACATATTCATAGGTCTTAAGATTTGGATGTGGATGTCTCCAGAAGAGGGGAGGCACAATTATTTTTCCTACAACAGCATCGATTCAGCAGTCACATTCATTTGTAGGCCTCCAATACTTATCACCCGTCAGAGCAGTAGTCTCAATGAAAATTGGAATGGACAATTGAAACATATATTGCAATAGGAGATGAACAAAATTGAAATGTTAGGTTGGTCATTTAAATGATTATTTCTTGTATTGAAGGTGAGAGGAAATAAGGAAGGCATTCAAGATGAAAGGTTTTGTGGACTAGGAGTTTGAATGAGGGAGTAGAGGAAGATATAATTAAATATCTTCAAATATTTTCTATTAAATTATCATTTTCTTTCATTTTGCCTATCTTGTGGTCTTTGGCTTGTGTTTAAACTTATATGTACCTATAAGATTTTATATCAATGCATAAGATCTGATATCAACACCATTGATTTTGATAATATATACTTATAAAGATACCTTAGAGTGGGCCAACACTGCACCCCAATTCTAGGCATAAATGTGTGTTAGAATTTATTACCAAGTGGAAGACACAGTCATTTTATTTGTTACCTGCCAAAGCTTTGAAATCCTTCTGGGCTAGAGAAGAATAGAAGCATTAGCAAGTATGCTGTTCTTGCTCACCCAATGAGTGACCCAAACATCTGAGCCAGAAAAAACCCACCATGATAGAAAATCTGTGGGCCAAAGGAAGCAATAGATGGAAATGCAGGGAATTATGGCAAATGAATGTATGCTCATAAGTGAGTCCTGGTCTCAGTGTAGAATACAATCCAACAGTTTCTTCCAAAATTTTTATGGTTTCAGGTCCTGCATTTAGGTCTTTAATCCATCTTGAGATAATTCTTTTATATGGCACAAGACAGAAATCCTGTTTCATTCTTCTGTATGTGGCTATCCAGTTTTCCCAGCATTATTTATTGAATATGATGGCCTTTCCCCAGTGTATGTTTTTATCTGCTCTGTCAAAAAATCAGTTGGTCATAGCTATATGGTTTTATTACTTGGTTCTCCATTCTGTTCCATTGGTCTATGCCTCTACTTTTATACCAATACCATGCTGTTATAGTTACCGTAGCCTTGTAGTATAATTTGAAATCAAGTAATGCAGTGCCTCCAGATTTGCTCTTTTTGTTTATGATTGCTTTGTCTTTTTGGGCTCTTTTTTGGTTCCCTGTGAAGTTTAGGATAAAATGATGTTGGTAGTTTGATGCAAAACTCTTTTAAACATGGGTCTAGGCAAAGAATCTATAACTAAGACCACAAAGGAAAAATACAGCAACAACAAAAATAAATGAGATTTAATTAAATTAAAAAGTATCTGCAGAGCAAAGGATATAATCAACAGAGTAAATAGACAACAAACAGAGTAGGAGAAAATATTCACAAACTCTACATGTGACAAAGGGCTATATATAGAATATACAAATAACTCAAGCAAATCAGCAATAAAAAAACAAATAACCCAGTTACAAAGTAGGGAAAGGACATGAACAGAGTTTTTTCAAAAGAAGGTGTAGAAATGGCCAACACACATAAGAAAAAATGCTTAACATCAGTAATCATCGGGAAATGCAAATTAAAACCACACTGAGATTAAAACCACCTTACCTCTGTCAGAATGACCATTATTAAAAAATCAAAAACTAATAGATATTGGCATGGATGTGGTGAAAAAGGAATGCTTATACACTGTTGTTGGGACTGTAAATTAGTAAAACCTCTGTGGAAAAAAGTATGGAGATTCCTCAAGGTACTAAAAGTAGACCTACCTTTCAATCCAGCAATCCCACTGCTTGGTATCTACTCAAAGGAAAATAAGGCATTATATCAAAAAGAGACTTGTACCTGAATGTTTATTGCAGGACAATTCACAATTGCAAAGACATAGAATAAACCTAATTGCCCACCAATTGATGAGTGGACAAAGAAAATGTGGTGTATATATCTACCGTGGATGACTACTCAGCCATAAAATGGAATGAAGTAATGTCATTTTCAGCAACTTGGATGGAACTGGAGACCATTATCCTAAGTGGAGTATCTAGGAATGGAAAAACAACACATGTTCTCACTAAGTGGGAGCTAAATGATGGGTACATATGGTCATAAAGTAGTATAAAGGACACTGGAAACTAAGAAGGGGAGTAGGTGGGAGGGAGATGAAGGATAAAAACTTACCTATTTGGTACAATGTATACCATTCTGGTAATAGGCACACTAATAGCCTTGACTTCAGCTTTATACAATTCATCCACGTAAGAAGAACACTTGTGCCCTTTAATATTTTGAAATAAAAATTATATATAAAAAAGAATGCAATCCACAGTATTTCTGCATGAGTGCTTCAGAGCAATAAACTAAGATTGTTAGCTATCTTTTTCAAATCTGGCATTCACTAGTGGCAGATGCTGGCAGAAACCTCTGGATCTGTTTCCTCTAGAAAAGAGGAATTATACTCTTGCCGATTTATGAGTTCTGCCCTCAAATTCCACCTTGATAATTTGGCAAAAAGAAGTAAGAGAGTACCCTTGACAACTCAACTTATCAATAAACAACTACTACCATCTGATTCACGATTTATAGTTTGTATTTACCATTCTGGTTATTTTTCCAATGACCTGAGAAAAATACTACCAATGAATCATAGAGGGTGGAGAATGCTGAACAGCAGAGCTTCTGTCACTCTGTTGTGGCTATTAATCAAGATGATACATTGCTGAGACAGCTGCCTCACTATGACAGGAAGTGAATTGCTGCTGCCTGCCTTGCATGTCAAAACTTTATTTGCTACTTTGAATACATGGAATATGAATGTCAATCGAATGAATTTAAATAAGATGCAAATGGAACCTGAAAAGCTTTGAGGGCAGATCAGTTTGGATGTGATATGGTGTCCTGATATCACCAATATCATACCCAGATGGGGATGTACTGGAGGATCAAATACCTAAATGATGGTCTCATGGGACACATATATTTTAGGGTGCATATTGTTTCCAAAATTGTATGAAAACAATATATTCTGTGGCATTAATATATGTAGTGGCATGATCAGAACTGACCATGCAGCATAAGATAGTCTATAAAAATTTAATAATCTGGTCTTGGAATACTTATCATCATGAGGGAAAGACTTGCTAATCCAAATAGAAACATAGAGGGAACTCTATTCCAGGAGACTTATCATGGGTGGAATCCACCTGAAAGATTTAGTAAAAATACAAGCAAATGGATTAACTGAACAATAATTCTCATGGAAAACTACACATCACCATTAACAATGTTGGAAAATCCCTTGTACTCTCACATAGGAATGACTAGTGGGTATTCTAGTATTTATTAAATCTAACATATTTAAAGGTGAGTAGCTAAACATTCCTAGAGAGCCAAGACGGGGGGTTGGCATTTGCTGTAAGACTAAATGAAGGCATGTTGGAATTGAATATTACAGTCAATACCATTGTTCTCCAATATCCTTAGTACACATTATAAAATTGAACTTTTCTTTTCTATGATAAAACTGGCTGGGATTGGATAGATCAAGTAACAACACTGTGTTTCCACTATTGCAATTTTACATGATGGCACCTGGAAGTCAGTACCTATACAACCTATATTAGGATATCTGAAATTATGACTACAAAGCATATGAAGTCCAGAATTTACTGAAATATGGCCTCTTATCATCCCACAAGTCAATACAAATGTGTTGCATATATGAAAAGGTAATTTCTGTTGGGAAAGAAAGAATATGCGGTGTTTTTTTTCCTGTTATATGGTGTGTTGAACATAACTTTAATCTCTCTGCCACAGATATACAGTATAACAAAATGGTTGGTAGGTTCATTGAAAAAAATAGAATAAAAAACAAATTTATGTAGACAGCGACTATAAGAATGAGAACATATTTCAGAAGATAGACTTACATACAAAATGAATGGAATAATAAGATCACATTTCTTAAACCATGACTCTCACCACCTGCTTAGCAAATATGAAGAACTCAGCTAAGCCTGAAAAGGCTGACTTGGTAGGTGTCAGAGTAGCCAGTTGAGACAATAAGCCAGTGAACCCCTTTATTCACTTACCGTGATAGTATAAGCAAGAGCTAAACTGGAGAAAGCAGCAACTTCTCCCTTTCCATTTTCCCCATGGAATGTCTTGCCAGTGCAATTCAGCACAGACACTGGTCATCTCATTGTGGAAGCAGCCCCTAACAAAGGGCTTGTACAGTTTTATGGACCCAGGGCTGGGGAAGGGCAAGGGCAAAGAGCTAGGAGTGGAAAATTATTGAGTTCTGAGTCAGAGTGAAGAGAAGTGTCTTCAAAGCTTCCCCCATCCCCGGTTTCCCTAATAAGGAGGTCTTGGCAAAGGTACCAGTGGAAGGCCTCTGCTGAAAACCCAGATAAAGAGACTTCTGATGGTAGGCACTGGGGTTAGGAATAGAGATTTGTGTAAGGGCCTGGCCAGCTATGGGGATGCTAAATCCTTGAATGCAACTCCGTTCAGCAATTACCATTCACTGGCTGCGCAGCAAGTCTTAGAGAGAGCAGGTTTTCCTCACAAGTCTTGCCTGGTAAATCCTTTGTAAAGGCTTATGGTTGAGCCTAAAAAAATTGCTCATAAGATTTTTGGCTATGAGTTGAACTCTTCAGTGACAAACAACAGCAGTCTACCACTGGTAGAGTGGAAATAGTGTGAGGAGAGATCTCCTGTGAGATACATGTACAAAGTGAAAGCTGACTGTAAAGCAAAAACATTGCGAAAAACTCTCTAGGAACTCAGCTTCACCTTAAGCAAAAGGCAACATCATAAGAATTTGAAGACATCGGTGCAATAAAGGTAAACACGACAATAACAAAACCCAAATGTTGCTCAGCTCTGATTAGTTTGACTTGGCTCATACACTAATGGCTACCACAAAAAGAGAAATACCCATTTTCAGAGATAATTACTACTTACAATATTTTTTTCTGTAGTATTATAATATCTAGTCTCCAGTTAAATATAAATTAAGAGACAGGCAAAACAAAGCAAGAAAAAGTCATCCACTGTCAATAGACAAAGCAATGAATAGAATGAGACTCAGACATAACCTATATATGAATATTATCAGGCAGGGAATGTTAAATATCTATGGCTGACATCTAAAGGCTCTAGTGGAATAGAAACACAGCATGCACTAACAAATGGGGAACTTCAGCATAGAGATGAAGACTGTAAAAAAATTCAATTGGAAATGCCATAATAAAGAACAGGGTAACAAAGATGAAGAATGCATTTGATGCCTCATCAGTAGATTGAACACAGCTGAGTAAAGAATAAATGAATTTAAAAATAGGCCAATAGCAATCACCCAAAGTGAAACAAAAATAGAAAACAGAGTGGGGAGAAAAATGGAACAGAGTATCCAAGATCTGTGAGAAAATATGAAACTGTCAATGATAGTAGTTAAACACGTATAAAAATATATATGGCATTGGGATCTCAGGAGGAGGAGAGAGATAATGGGGAAGAAATATGTTTATATAATAGCTCATAATTTGCATAATCAACAAAAGACATTAAATCATAAATTGAATGACTTTACAGAAACCCAAGTACGATAAAGTCTTGAAAATAAGAGCAAGACATATCACATTCAAATTTCTTTTTTTTTTTTACATTTTTTATTTTTTTATTTTTTTATTTTTTTATTTTTTTTTTATTTCAGCTCATCATGGGGGTACATAAGTTCAGGTCATATACATTGTCCATGTCCCGCCCATCCCCCCGAGTCAGAGTCCCAAGCGCGTCCGTTCTCATTCTCCAGACAGTGTGCCTGGCACTCATCATGTAGTCATACCTCCATCCCCTCCCCCCCCCACCTCCCCGGGTCTGCACCTTCAAGCATGACCATTCCCCAGAGGGTGTGCAACGCACTCGTCATAAAGAGCAAAGTAAAGGAAACAATCTCGAAGATGTCCAGAGAAAATAAGACAGAGTAATAAAAAGAAGATATATAATAAATGCAGCAACTTATTTTCAGAATCTGTGCAAACTGAATGACCATAGAGTGACACCTTTAGAGTTCCATGAGAAAAAAATAAAAATAAAACAAAAGCTGTCAACCCAGAATGATATAAACAGTGAAAGTATCTTTTAAAATTGGAGGTAAAAAAAAAAAATAGAATATAAACAAAACAGAGATAACTTAGTAGCAGATCATAACTATAAGAAATATTATTTACAAGTATTATAAGCAGAAGAAATAATATTTCTAGATAAAACTTGAATTTATACAAAAAATGAAAATGTCTAGAAATGGATAAATTAAAAGTAAATATGAGTGACTATTTTAATCACTTTAAAAGATGATTATATTGTCTAAAGCAGGGATTGCAAACTTTCTCTGTCAATGGAGAGCCAGTAAATTTTATAGACTTTGTGGACCATATGGTTTCTGTTGCAATTGTTCATCTCTGCAGTCTCAGCATGAAACCAACCACAGACAATATGTCAACAAATAAGCATGTCTCTATTCTAATAAAACTTTACTTAAAACAGGTGGGAAGCCAGATTTGGCCCCACAGGCCATAATTTGCCAACTTCTTATCTAAAATTAGTTTCAATGTATTGTGGATTTATAGCATACATAGAAACACTATTAACAGAAGATTGGATAAAGGAATTGAAAGTATACTATTCGCAGTTTAACTATATGTGCAGCAAGGTAATATTATGTAAAAGAATACACTGATTAATTAAAATGAAAATTTTAAACCTTAAGGAAACCACTTTATTTAAAACAGTAAAATATACTGAGCCAATAGTGAATATAAAATTAAATTATAAAACTCAAAATGACAAAAGATCAGGCAAAACACAAAAATGCTACATAAGAAAAAACAAATAGAAATAGAAAGCAACTAGAGAAATCATAGATATCAATCCATCCATATTACTGAGTGTATTTTATGTGAATAATCTAAATGTACCAAATTAAAGACAGTGATAGCAAGATTAATTGATTTTCTTAAAAAGTAAATGCATCTTATGCTGTCTACTTGTAAACCACTTTTGATGTAAAGGTGTACGTAGGTTAAAATTCAAAGACTGGACAAAGATACATCACATAAACATTCATCAAAAGAAATCTGGATTAGCTATATTACTGTCAAAGTAGACTTCAGAAATGGAGTTATTACTAGAGATAAACAGAGACATTTAATAACTATAAAGAAAACATAGCAATCATAAATATGTACATACCTAAAATTCAAAGCTTCAAAATACCTAAAATAAAACTGATAGGACTGAAAATAGATACAGAAATTGCATGATTTTCTGGAGATTTAAACACTTCTCTAGAGAAAAAGTAGACAGAAAATCAGTAAGAATATAGCAAACCTGCACAACACAACCAAATAATATAATAGACATTTTTGGAACATCACACTTCAAAACAGCAGAATGTACAGTGAATGTCAATGTAGACCATTTTGTGGAATATTTGAAAAGTTAAAATATATGATGATCTATATCATATAAAGAATCTTTTCAGGCTACATCAAAATTATACCAGAAACTATAATTGAAAGATAACTGAAGAAATCTCAATTATTTTGAAATAAAGCTGTACATTTCTAAATAACCCAATGGTTAAATAAAAAGTAAAAAGAAAGTAAGATAGTCCCCCACAAAGAATTATTTGACCAAACATGTTATTAGTGCTGAAGTTGAGAAAATCTCTTCTAGAAAATAGAAGAGAAGAATAAAGACAAAATTAACATCTTAATTATAAATAAAGTCATCATTAATAGCAAAACCAGAGGAAGAAATTACAAGGAATCCAATAATTTTATGAATATATACAAATGGATGCTCAATAAAATTATGAAAATTTAATCCATCAATATGTAAAAAAATTAATAATTATGTCTATGTGTGGTTTACTCCAGGAATGCAAGGTTAATTCATTATTTCAAAATAAATTAATATATTTTACCACACATACAAACTAAATAAAAACTACATTATTATATCAATAGATTCAGAAAAATCACTGGACAAAGTTCACACCCCAGTAATCATGAAAACTCTGAAAACTGGTAATAGAAGGGAAAAGCATCTACAAGGCAAATAACAACAAATACAAATTTATAGCCATTTTCCTACTTAATGGTGAAACACTGAATGTTTTCTCCTTAACATTAGGGCAAAGTAAAGAGACTTACTCTCACCATTTCTACTCAAATTGTACTAGGATTCCTAACTAATGAAATAAAGCAAGAAAAATATATGATGTGGACAGATTAGAAAGGTATTAAATAGTCTTTATTCATGGATCACATGATTATCTGTATAAAAACCCAAAAGAATCTACAAAAACTTATTATTAGACTTAGTAAGTAAAACTGATAAAGCCACAGGATACAAAGTCAATATCCAAAATTCAATTGCATGTCTATATACTATGCAATGAATATTTAGATATTGAAACAAAATACACTTTACATTAGCACCAAATCACGAGAAATGCTTAGATATCAATTTAACACAATACATGTAAGAAATCTGTCTTCTGCTGAATAATGACTACCATAGATGTCCACGTCCTAAAGATTTAATTAAAAATCTTGAGATGTGATATTAACATGAACTATCTTGTTGGGCCAAAAATAATTACAAATGTTCTTATAAGAAGGAGGCAGAAGACCATAGTCAGTAGAAGATGTGACTATGAAAGCAAAGAAATGTGATCTAGTCCCATGGGCCAAGATATTAGAGCAGCTTCAAAAGATTTTTAAATAAAAAAGGAAAAAAATTCTCTGGAGACTCCAGAAGTCATTAACCCTGGCAACACCATGATTTTAGCCTCTAAGTTTCTTTTCAGATCTACAGAATTTAAAGTTAATAAATTTGTGTTGTTTTAAGCCACTGAGTTTTTGGTAATTTTTTATATAGTGCTAGGAAACAAATACAGTCTCTGTTCTGAACATTACAAAGCAATGATGAAATAAATCAGTGAAAACTTTAATTAGTGAAAAGATAGACCTCATTGAAGGATTGGAAGGCACAATATTATTAAGCTGTCAATTCTCCTCAAATTAATGTATAGATTCAACTAATTCCAATCAATATCCAGCAGATATTTTATAGGAATTGGCAGGCTCATTGTAAAATATACTAAAGGAAACAATACTAAAATAGCAAAAAATGATTTAATAAAAAAAAAAAAAGATGGATGACTCACACTCACTAAGTGTGAAGTAATAGTATTAATAATCAAGGCTGTAAGGTGTTGGTGGAAGAATGGGTATGCATTTATAAAACAAAGTAGAGATTGAGTCCAGAAATGAACTTATACCTGTTTGATTATTGATTTTCAACCAAGGTGACAAGGACAATATAATTTAATGGAAAATGACTAGTCTTTTCCACAAATGATAATGGAACAATTAGACATTCATGGTAAAAATGAATAAGCCTTGGCTCATGCTCACATGCAATATGCTTCATCAAAATACATAATGATTATATTATGGCTTTACTTTATATTGTGATACTACATTCAGAATTTAAATATAAAGCTAAAAACTATAAAACCTTCGGAAAACACATAGGAGAAAACATTTGTGATCTTCAATAGGCAAATATTTCTTAGACACAATGCCAAAAGTGGTACCCAAAAAGAAAAGAAAAAAATGTAACATAGCCTTCATCAAAATTGAAAACTTCTTTTCTTCATAAGACACTATTAAGAAAAATTGATTAAAAAAATCCACAAACTGGCAGAAAATATTTGCAAAACACATATTTAAATGCTTGTATTCAGATTAAAAAACGAACTTTTAACACTCATAAATTAGAATATGAAAAACATAATTTTTAAAATCACCAAAAGATTTGAATGGACACTTCATTAGAGAAGCTATACAGATGGCAAGTAAGCACAGAAAATATGCTCAACATTATTATTAACTAGTAAAACTCAAAACAACATTATTATTAACTAGTAAAACTCAAAACAAAAATGTGATACCACTATACATCTATTAGAATAGATGAAATCAATAACAGGTGACAATTCTAAGAACTGGCATGGATGTAAAACAACTGGAACTAACAATTTTTTGGTGGTCAGAATATGAACTTGGTACAGCTACTTTGGAAAACACTTGGGCTGTTTCTTATAAACTTAAAAAATATAAAAACAACTCTTACCATGTGGCATAACAATCCCATTTCTAGATACTTCCCCAAGATAAATAAACATGCATTTACATAAATACCTTTACACAAATTTAGAGTGAGTTTATTTGTAATCACAAAACATAGAAAGTATCTAAATACCCTATAGCTAGAGAATGGTTAAACACATTTTGAAGAATAGATGCAATAGAATACTAATCAGCAGTAAAATACAACAAACTAATGATGCATACAACAAAATGAATGAATCACAAATATGCCATATTAAAGAAGTGACACTCAATAGGCTATACACTCTATTATTCCGTTAATATGGCATTCTGCAAAACAAACAACAATAGGTTCAGAAAAGAAACGAGTGGTTTCTAGGAAGTGAATGTGTGAGGAATGTTTACTTACAAAGGCATATGAGGAAATTGTGGAGGCTTATGGAACCATTCTAAACTGGATTGTGGTTATGTTTGTACAACTGTATGTTTTTGTCAAAATTCATAGAATTATACCATTAAAATTTAGTTTCATTGTATGTAAATTATACTTCAATAAAAATATTTAAACTGTGTATGAAAAGTTTATATGACTAAAAATTAAGGAGGAAAAGCCTAAAAGAATATTCAAGTCCTGCATAAAAATTGTGACAATTTTCATGTATAATGGATGGAATTTCTACTTCTCATTGGATGATTTAAATTCTGGTAGTTATGAATTTCTTAGTAGGCTGGCTTATTACTTTGTATAAAATTGCAGAAAATGTTGCAAAATGCCTATGAAATATCTGAGAATTAAATGACAAAAAGAATGTTAATAAAGGTGTGAGGATGGACTGTGAAGGGAAGAGTTAAGCCTACCAAACTACTTTTTTCCCTCTTTTGGAAGTCATTGGGAAAGAAGGATGCCTCAGTCAAATCTCTTTTGTAATATGTTATTTGTAGATATTCTGGCAAGCACACTAATAGTAATTATTAACAGCCAAATCCTTCCCCGTAGAATGCTGTTAACCAGATGTATTTTGTTTTTCTAGGTTGCTTATCATCAATAAAATTATAATATACCAATTTATGGGGTATGGTTTTATGAGAAATGTCTTGTAAACTAATTTTCAGATTTTAAATGCAGATGTTTTGTGAGTGAAATGACTACTTTTTTTGCATAAGTTACACCCTGTATTCATCACTTAGATAATTCATGGTTAGATCAGGAAAAGTGTGTGGTCTGTGTAGCAAAAAGGACCTTGAGAACAATGTTGGTGATCTCAGAATTCTCCCTGTTTGGCTTATGTCTTGTGATTACTTATTCCTTTGAAATTATTACTAGGGTTTGGTAGTGGGTAATAGTTCTGAGTCTTGTGAGTCTAATTTGATAATCATATCTTTTGTGCTGTTTCAATAATGTAGGAAAAACAAAATTATTATCCATATGGATATGGATTTAGTCACAATTGTGCTTTAACCCAATAACTCAAACAAATCAAATAGACCATCCAGTAGTGGTCTATTTTCAAATGCAGGTAAAGGAACCCTACAAACTGGTTAAATATATAAAAAACATTTTATCTCACATACAAGTCTAAAGGTAGAGCAGACCCCAGGATTGTTTGATTTGGCAAAATATTACAAGAACAATGGGTTCTTTATATCCCTTGTATACTGCCGTTTCAAATGTTGGCTTCCAGCTGTTGCTGTAAAGATTGAAATCTTCAGTTATATCATCCAGGTGACATATCTAAAGGAAGCACTGCTTTCTGTGGCATGCTGTGAAGATTTGGGAAAGTTTTTCAGTTGTTTCAGAGCAGATTTCTCCTCTTTTCTCATTTGCCATATTTAGGTTATATGCTCAGGGAAGAGAATGAAATTAACATTTGAGCATTCAGATCCATTCCTGGCACTGGTGATAGTGTCTGTCACTTTCACTAAGAGGGGAGAGTGGATATTTAACAAAAGTTGAGTTCTACTGGGAGAAAAAAGAAAAGAATTGATGTTGGACAGGTAAACAATATTATCCATTATATAACATGAAAGGAATTTGTAATTAGTACTTTGAGTGTTGGCCAAAATTGCAATGTTGAACTTTTAAAGCATAATTTGGTGAATATGTACCATTCTCAAAATTCATAAACAACATTGAAATCATGTGCTGCATATATTAAACTACATTTTAAAAACAACTTAATTGATATAGAATTCATCTTGTTCTGGTCGTTTCATATAAATGGACTCATACACTATGTGAACTTTTGTGCCTGGCTTCTTTCATTTATCATATTGTTTTCAAGGTTCTTTCATGTTGTAGCATGTATTGGTACTTAATTCAATTTTATTCCCAAATAATATTCCATTTTATGGATATATTCCACTTTATCCATTCATTAGTTGATGAACATTTGAGCTGCTTTCACTTTTCGGCTTTTATAAATAATGTTGTTGTGAGCATTTAAATGCAAGTCTTTGTATGGATGTATGTTTTCATTTCACTTGGATATATACTTAGGAGTGGAATTGCTAGGATATGTGATAATTTGATGTTTAATTTTTTGAGGAACTGACAAATGTTTTCCAAATCACTGGCCCATTTTATTTTCCGACCTGCACTATATGTGGACTCCAATCTCTTCATATCCTCCCAACACTTGCTGTTACCCATTTTTCTGGTGGCCATCCTAGAATGTGAAGTGATATCTCTTTATGGTTGTGATTTAAGTTTAGCTGATGACTAATGATATTAGCCAACATTTTATATGCATATAGAGCATTTGTATATCTTGTTTGAGTTAGTGTCTGTTGAGATCTTTTGCTCATTTTTGGTTGAGTAATTGTCTTTTTATTATTCTATTTATTTATTCTATTTACTAAGACTTCTTGGTATATTCTAGATTCAAGGCTCTTATAAAAAAATATGTGTTTTGCACATATTTCTCTTATATTGGAGGTTTCTGTTTCATTTTATTGATGTTGTCCTTTTGTGATAAAGCCCAATTGATCTATTTTTTCTTTGGCTGTTATGCTCCTGGTATCATGTCTAAGAAACCATTGCAAAATTAAAGGTCATGAAATCTCTCTTCTATTTTATTGATCTATCTCTGTTGTTATGCTAGTACCACACTGACTTGATTATTGCAGCTTTGTGATATATTTTGAAATCAGAAAGTGTGAGACTTCCAGCTTTGTTCTTTTTCAAGATAGTTTTGGCTAGCCAGAGTCCTTTCAATTTTGATATGAATTATTGGACTATGTTATGAATTTGTACAAAGAAGTTGGAATTTTACATTGAGTCTATAGATCAATGGGGAGTATTATGCTTTACTATTACGTTTTTTTCAATCCATGGATGTGAAATTCATTTCCAGTGATTTAGATTTTCTTTCATTTCTGTCAATAATGGTTTATAATTTTTAGAGTATAACCTTTGCACTTTTTAAGTTAAATTTATTTTTAAAATTTTATGTGATTTTTAAACAATTTTTTAAAAAATATTCGTTTCTTATTTTTCATTGCAAGTGCATAGAAATATAATTTTTGTATATCAATCTTATCTTGTGCAACCTTGCTTAACTAGTTTATTAATTAATGGATTTTTAGTGGATTTCTTAGGGCTTTCTTCATAACAATATAATGTCATCTGTGAATAGAGACAATTTTACAATCTGGATGCCTTTTATTCTTTTCTTGCCTAACTGTCCTGTCTAGAAACTCCAGTAAAATGTTTAATGAAAATAGGAAGAGCAAATATCCTTGTCTTGTTCCCGAACTTAGGGAAAAGTGTTCAGTCCTTCACCATCAAGTATAATGTTATCTATGGGAATGTGTGTAGGTGTGTGTATGAATTCCCATTTCCAGCTTGAGGGAGTTTCTTCTATTTCTAGTATTTTGAACATTTTTATCATTAATGGATTTTGGATTTTATCAAATGTTTTTTCCACATCTGTTGCAATGATCATGTGTGTTTTATTCTTTTTTAAATTGTTGCTAATATTGTCAAATACATCAAATAATATCCACATTAAATCAAACTTAGATTTTTGGGATAAATCCTACTTGGTAATGGTGTATAAGACTTTTAATATATTGATGAATTCAGTTTGCTAGTATTGTTGATAATTTTTGCGTTTATATTCATAAAAGATATTGGTCTGTACTTTTCTTGTGATAGTTTTGTTTAGTTTTTGATCATGGTACCACTGTCCTCATAGAATGAGTTGGGTAGTGTCCCTTTCTCTTTTATACTTTGTGTGAGTTTGTGAAGAATTGATATTAATTCTTCCTCAAATATATGGGAAAATTCAGCATTGAAATAATACTATTTATTTGGAAGTCCATGACAGAAAGTATAAAAGTTTGAGTCATGACTTCTAATGGTCAATGTTTATATTTTTTACAAAAGAATTATTACAAAGAGGAACCTTTAGTCATGATTTAGCTCATAGTTTTAGTTTAACCCTCATTTTACTGATTTTTAAGATTTAAGATCATCTCAGTTTATGACATTATTTTTCAATTGTCCCTTTCCAGCATTCCTTCCTTTTATAACTTGAGTCTCCCTAATGGCTGCAGAATTTCTTAAGCCATATTGGACCACTAGTAGGAAGATATTATACAATACTATGAAATATTTAGAAACAAAAACATTCAAATGCCAGCTATTTTCCATGAAGCTTCATTTATATTTCTCCATTATCTTTGAGTCAATAGGGCAAGTTTTTAACTTGTTTTTGTACCAGAAATAAGTTTTCCCTCATCTTTTAACCTAAATTTTTCTTCTTTCCTGGAAGAATGCATCACCCCTAAATACTGAATAAACTGACAATTTATGAGCATGTCACAAAGAAAGATATGCAATTTGCCTTCCATTCTACCAACATTTTTTCCTCAGAAACTAAACTTCTTAGCCTATTTATTCTTCAGATTATAAGGTTCTTACTTTGGTAGCTGCATGAAAACAATGCTAAGGTGTCAGCAAGCATATTTCAGTTCCTGTTTCTGATATAAACATTGTGATAACTTTGTTTCATATGTTAAAATTCCTTTCTATTCTGTAATTTAGCTCTCATCATCACAGAACTCTGGTTTTCCAAATCCTTCTCCACAAAATCAGCTTTCATTTGATCTGTAGATTTCCTTCCTTCCTTTCTTCCCCATTTCCTCAAGAGTAAATTCTCTCTACCAAAATTTTCCAATGACACTATTGGTTCTGTGTGACTGCAACAGAATAATATATAACCATTATTACCTTCTACTGTTACAACAATTACAGTTGTGTAAATGGAGATACCATCCTTCCACTCAAACTCAGAATGCAATTGACCAAAGGGCACAAAATATATTTTCTGGAATAATAGATATTAAATTAATTTTTGTACTAATACCTAGAGAATTTTTTCAATTTATTTGAAGTCCCTTGGAGCCATGAATTGTTTCTTCTTCACTACCACTATTGCCTCCTTCATTCTTCTTGTATTCAATAATATTTGCTCTTCAGGAAAATAACCTAGGCACCTACAGAAGATAAAGTGAGAATCCCTTTGGAGTTCCCACAAAAATCATCATAAAAACCTCTGTTATAAATATTGAAACACGGTTTTATTAACGATTCTCCCATCAAGAGAATGTGGTTTAGAACAATGTCTAAACAATTTTTTTGAAAAGGAAATTTCAAAACGACCTTTATAAGTACTGGCACTAAGGTTATGCTTCAAAGTTGGTTTCTGGGGAGGCATTGAAATTCAGCCAAAGACTTAAAATTAGTCTAAGTGAGAAAGATAGTCACTTATAGTTGACTAAGGGCACAGAGTAGGGGTTTCTAATAAAGTGTTTACCAAAAATGTCAGATATTATCTTTCCACAGCAAGTTATGGTAAAGAAGCCAGTTCTTCCATGATTTGCAGTTTTGGTGAATTTTTTTGTAGTGTAAGTTCATAAATTCAGTTTTCAATCCTGAGCCTTCAAAATAAAAAAGTGATTGAGCTGCTTCAAAGTCAGCATTTGTGGGCAGTGGAGTTCTACTAAGCTTCCCCACCACTGCCTTTACTTTATATGATTAGCTCCAATTCTTTGTTGTTGTTGTTGATAATGGATGAGCTATTTTGATATTTAGCTCCAATCAACTTGTCTTTTTTTTTCCAATTTATTTTCCTTTTTTAAATTTGAGAATATTATGGGGTTACAAATATTTTGGTTATACATATTGCCTTTGCATTGCCCAAGCCAGAGCTACAAGTGTGCCCATCCCCTAGACAGTGTCCTCTGCACCCATTGGTTATGAGTTTACTCATCCCCTCTACCTTCCTCCCACCTGCCTGAGATCCAATGAATATTACTTCATGTGAGCACCTAAGTGTTGATCAGTTAGTACCAATTTGATGGTGACTACATGTCGTGCTTGTTTTTCCATTCTTGTGATACTTCACTTCAAAGAATGGGCTCTAGCTGCACTCAGGATAATAACAAGGAAACTTAACAATTCTAAAGATTAGCTCCAACTCTATGAAAATTGTCATGTTATTTCATGTCCAAGACGTTTTTTAAGAAATAAATTCTCTTTGAAATCCTGGGGTAGCTTAACAAAAACTGAAGCTCTCAGAATTTTAGATATTTTATTGCTAATATGATGTTTAATTGTATATCTTTGGAGATACAGCACAGGGCATTCTAGTTACCAAATGAATATTTTAAGCAAGGCTTACAAAAAGAAGGAAAAAAATGCCCTCATCCATTTTTAAGGCCTCAGTGTTGAGCCTCACGCAGGCATCCAAACTCAGTTTCTTGAAGTAACTTTATTTCAGGCAACTTGTTGCTTTTCTATGCATCTGTGTTGCTGTTAGGGACACTTAATTCAGCCCTGATAGGCCTCATGCCTTAAAATCTGGAGGGCAGATTCTGAAACTTTTGTTCCTTACCTCTCAAAAGGCCTATACCTGTGAAAGGTAGTGCAGATGTTACACTCCCACCCCTCAGTCCCCACAGACAGCTTTGACTATCAGGGAATATTTTTGCATCTCATATCTTGTCCTTAATAAAGTCACCAAAGGTTCTTCCACTTCCTTCTCAGGAGGTCAATGGATGCTGACTCACTCAACATTTACATAATTAAGGGGGACCATTCAAGTGAATATTTGCAAAACATCTACAACCTGCTTCAAGGTGATTTCTATCCTTCCTAAAAGACAAAAGCTCCTGGCAACACATAGTAGCAGTTTCATTATCATTATCATCTGTGCCATCCATGGAATTCTGTTACAGATTGTGGAGTTCTAAGAGGGAAAACAAGTGGTCTGAATTAGTTTGGCATATATTTGTTGCCAAACTTATTTTGACATATAAGTGATATGAAATTGATACAGCAAATTTCAGTTTTAGAAACATCACTCTGGAAAGACTATGGGAAATGAGTAGAAGAGAAAGGAGAGAATTAGAAGGCCTTTGCCCAAGTGTCTTAGTTTGTTTTGTGCTGCTATAACAGAATACCTGAGACTGGATAATTTATAATTAACAGAAATTTATTGGCTCACAGTTCTGAAGGCTTGGAAGTCTAACATCAAACCTCTGGTAGGTTTGGTGATTCCGATTCCAAGATGTTGCCTTGAATGCTGAATTCCTCCAGAGGAGAGGCATATTTTGTCATCACATGGCAGAAGATGGAAGCGCAAAGAGATAAAAGGGGAACAAACTTGCCTTTTATAATGGCATTCATCCCACTTATTAAGGCTCTGACCTGTCTCTTCCCCAAGGCTCACCTCCTAACACACCACAATGACAACCAAGTTTCAACATGAGCTTTGGAGGGGACAAACATTCAAATCATAGCAGCAAATAAGAGATGACATGAACCCATATTGAGTGATTGACAGTATAAGAAAGTATAGTTTGGAAGAGTTTTAAAAAATAGAATCAACATGTTATATGAATCAATGTGACTGTTGTGGGAAAGGCGTATATAAACAATGTAACCATAAAAAGTTGGATGACAATACAATTGTCTTAGATATATAATGTAGGAGAATGAACAAATTTGGTGAGAAAAGATACAAATTTTATTTTAAACAAGCTGATTTTTACATATCTGCTAAGAAGTCTGAAATAAGTGCTAACATTTTAGGTATACAGAATTAAGCATTCCCAGCAGATTAGTTGCAGTTCAAGCCATGAGAATGGAGAAAATTTCAAAGGCAGAAATTATATTAATAAAGAGGAGACAAGGGTCAAGTATAGATCTCTGGGGTAATATCAACCTTCACAGTGCACATAGATGAGTAACTACCCACAAAGGTATTAACAAATGAGTTTACTGAGAGAGGAGTCATTATACCAAGAGAGGAAAGAAAGTTTTTAAAAAGAAGTAGTAAAACATTATTTTTCAAGGAAGAAAAGAAATAAAAGTGGAATTATTTTTGAAAATGAGAAGGTCTAGGGTGACTATGATGAGTACACTTACTGTGTTTGAGGGTGGCAACAGTCAAAATTTGATTACATAATTAAGCAACAGAAGTTTCTTTTTCATTTTTTTTTTGAATATGAAGATTTCAAGGTTTGCTTTTATCTCAAAAATGGAATAACTATTGAATAACCAAAAGATGATGAAAGATATGTCATCTAAATCAATAAAACTACAGTGAAAATGTATTAAAAACAAAAATGTTTAAAGTTATGTGAATTTTTCAGGTATAAAGAGTAAACTACAGTGCTGAAAGGAATAGTTCTGAACAGTTTGAAAGTGCATTAGGAATCTCGATTTTGCAGTGATAGCCATTATAACTTTCTACTTATGAACCTTTGCCAGCAAAAATACTTGATGTCTGTAAAATCATAGTCACAAACAATCACCTCTGATTTCTTTTCTTTAGCTACAATTTTAAGAGTATGAAAATCTCCTCAAAGAACATTTTCTTTTATTCATGACTCTTAAAAAGAAATGTATTTTCCTGTGAACATAATGATATGAGCAGATCACTCAAGCCATTTCTATGAGCAAAATTTTGAAGTTAGTATACATGATGTCACCCTACTAATTTTAACATCACGGTAGAATCCCTTTACATTGTTGATGTTGATCATTTTGGTACTGAGAATTTACTTAAAATTTAAACAAAATAATATATGTCTCTAACAAGGAAGAATAAAAATTAGTGAAATACACATATTCATTCAATCTTATATAACCTTTAATAATTGAGGATTTTCATTGACCTGTATCCTAGAGGAAGAGAAAACTTAAATATGTACCTGAGTTGTTAGAAAAGGGGTGTTATAGAGACTTTAAGAAGGAAGGTGATAGAGGCAAGGGGGAGGTAAAGTAGTAATGGTTTGATACCACTATGAACACTGTTTGAATGAGGGATGCTCTAAAAAATGTCATTGATTGAGTTTAATGAGGAAAGAAGACACATAGTTGAGGCTATGCCCCAAATGGGAGAATTCTCAATATGTTAGGGAGGTGAGAGTATGGGTCTTTGTGTCACACAGATCACGTAGCTGGCCATTCAAAGAGGTTCCAGGAGGTTTCCTGCCCCCAACACATGGATAATAAATAAGAAGCCAGATATTTACATGATTGGATTTGTAGGCATCTTCAGTATCAGTATATCATCCCACATCTAAATTTTGCCCTCACATTTTATTTTTCCTTAGACTTCTTTCAATATGCTTTGATAATGACTGTTGGTGGAGTAGGGGTCTACAGTTTTTAAGGTTATGATGTGCCTCTCAGAGTATGTCGGTTGAAATAAGAAAGCCCTAAAGAAATATCAGCACAAGCAGTGAAAGTTTTTTGCAAGAAAATCATTATGCATGAAGTTCTTATAATCTTTTGTTTCAGTGTACTATGGGATAAATTCAGTACCTCAGTGAGAAAGATGAATAGCACAAATAAACATAAGTTATAATGGAAGAATTTATGGGGAAAAAACATAAAATGAAGACATTGAAGTGTGTGGATAGAAAAGGGAATTTGGTGTCTGTATACCTGAGCTTAAATCCAGCTGTAGTTTCTGTGGCTTTGGAGTAGGAAATCCTTTCTTGATTCTGGACTTCTTTGCATGCCTTGTTTTTCTGGGAGATTCTTCTTCCCCCATCCCTTGCCCTGTAATACAATAAATCTTTCTAATCCTTTATCTTTCCCAAAGAGGCCTTCCTAAATATTGATTCATGATAATTTTTCTTGATATTATATTCCCATGACAACATGAACTTTTCATTTTAAACTAATCAACTTTACTATAATTATATCCTTGCTTAATGCTAATCATGAAACATTTTTTAATATCTGTGAGGACTGATGACTGTCTTAAACATCATTCTTTCCTTAGTGTTAGCAAGTAAGTGCTAAAGAAATATAATTAAATAATTGAATAAAATAAGTAATCAAATAAATTATACTCTACCATTTATTTGGTGTGGAACTTCAGACAAAATAATTATCTTTGTACCAGGGGAGGCGAATGATGAGATGATCTAAGACTACTTTCGATTTTGCAAAAATGGATAGCATCAAGGTTGGGACAGATAGTAGGATGCCTTAATGAATAATTAAAACTTAATATTTGAATCTTCAGTTCTATGATAATTGCTCATCAATTAACCATTTGGCAATTTGTTGAGTACCGGGCATTTTTTGGTTTGATTCTGCTAGGAAATCAAGGATATTAAAAATAAATTATTATAAAACCAATATTAAACTGTAGTTATTACCTGGTAACATCAATTGTCAAGTCAAAATTTTGGCTTCTTAAAAAAAGGAAACTGTTGTGTTTAAACTATTAATTACTTTTTGTCATAGTAAAATCTTGGATGGAATGTTTAAACTCCTATTTAGCTACAAGAGTTAGCTTTTTAGATATTCATTTTAAACCTGTGTAATAAATAGTGTATACTGGTATTGTGTGTGCAGATGAAAGGAATGGGGGTGGGATCTAAAAGAGTCACCAAAGACTATTTTACATTTCACCCTTTCACTTTATTACCCCAAATCATCAATTCAATATACAAGATGAAATTTTGGGAAACAAAAACTGGGCATCGGTGGAAATTTTTTCTAATTTATTTTAGCAATAAAAACAAAAATGGCCAGAAAATATTCTGCTACTATATTTTGCTGAACTACTAGAACATGACCTAATAAGCCTCTTGAAAGTTGATCTTTATATCAGTGTCTGCATCTGGGAAATTCCATCTATGACAACTGATACCGGAAGTAGTCCAAGGAAGCAGATGATATGTTATCACTGGGTTACACACTGCCAAGTTGGCAATAAAAATCCTACACCAGCAATTCTTACTGATGGAACACAGAGAGGTCTTAGCACAAGATAGATATGCAGTTGTTAACAGTTTTCACTTTTGGTGGACAGGTATGGGATACTACTGGAAGGAAATGTGTTAGCTGATACGATGTATATAGCACTTGTCATATATGGGGAACATAGTAACTATAAGGACAGTGGAATTGGTTCAGTATTGCTAAGTACTGTTCATGCTCTGGAGAAAGATAAAATGCTGAGAGCAATTAATTGGCAAGAAAATCAAAGTTTAAAAGCCATAGAGTCCTCTTGGTTGCACATATAAGGTCCTTATCCCTTTCAAATAAGAGCAAACTAAACTGAGGACCTGACCCTGGAATAAACCATAAGATTATCTGAGCTCCCAAAGAGTTAAGTCTGATATGACAGGTAGGTTTGGTATGTCAAGATCAGAGTCCTGATTGACAAAGAATGGAGACTTGATCCATTAAATGAGAAATTTGGGTTGATGCATTAAAAATGCTTGAATGTCCATATTCTTTAGAATCCTCTGGACTTGTATAAATGGCTCAACATATCTTTTCAAATGTCATCACTAAGTCTTGGTTGAATGGGATACATAGACTTCTCCCCAAGACATTTGAACCCCTCAGAATATGCCCTCAATTCCCTTCCTTGCCCACATCCTTATAAATAAAGTTATAACATGTCCTATCAAAAGATATGCAGGATCTGATAAGAAATAAAAGGAGCTATGAACACAAAAAGTTAAGAAGATACACCTAATGAATATCAGCAGAATCTGGGAGAGTGTGCATGGGATATATTTCCAAGTCTGCTTGATTATGAAACTAAAGTTAGATAAGTTAGAGATTATCAATTTGTATCTTATGGAATCAAGATTTAACACCCTGAAAAAACACTAGGAGATGGTGTAAAAATGTTTACTGCAGTGGCTTTTAATAGCGTGAGCAATATAGCCTTGTAACTTGCAACTTCCCTAATTCAATTATCAGGTTGAACAGGTTAGTTTATAGATTACCTTGAATTCTCTACATCTGTTTTGCCTGAGAGAAAAAAATATATTTGATATCCAGCATATATTTTATGATCCACCAAGTTAATCGTGACTTAGTAAAGACTAAATTTTCTTCATTATCACTCTAAATTGTTTATCTTGTCCCTTTTCTTTAAATTGGAAATTGATGCCCTTATTTTTCTGTCTCATTTAATGCCTATCTTATCTGTCTTGCTCTTTTAACTTCTTTTATCAAAGACTAAATTACACCATGTGCCTTGGAACATAACCCCTTCTGCATGGAGGTTATGCCCTCAGCCTTCTGAGTATTCAACTATACTTTCTGAAATGTATATTTCCCATTGGATTTTAAGTACACTTAACTCTCTGCCCTTTGAAGAGAGTAGGAAAAAAAAATCATTTTATCATTTTCTTGTACCTTAACATATTACCCTATTTTATCTCTTTTTAAGCTAAACTTCTAAAAATTCTTCTAAGTGTTGCCTTCACATTTTTACCTCTCACTCAGTCCTAAATCTACAATAATTCTAATTCCAAACACTATCGCTCACCCAAATTATTCATTGCAAATTAGTGATAAATCCTCATGTAACTAAATACAATGGACATATTTTATTCTTTATCTGGATACAGTTTCATACACCACGAAACTCTTCCTTGGCTTATATAGCAAAGGATTCTCCCCCTCCGAAAAAATCACTTGCTGTCTCTTTAGAAGTGTATTGTTCTCTATCCAAATATGAAATCTTTGAGTTTCTCAATACAAATCCTTTGTTCTACTCTTTTCTCATGTTGTGGTATCCCTGGGAAATATTGTTTATGTATAAGATGAGATTACTACTTATCAAAAGATGCCATCCAAATTTTTATTCCTTCATCTATCTCTTCTCTGAGCTTGAGGGGTATATTCAGTTATCTACTTGAGTTCTCCCTTAGATCTTTAAAAGGCAAATAAAACTTAACATGTCAAAACATAGTTTTTTTCCTCCACTCACACAATTAGGTTCCTTTTTATTGGTCTCTGTATTCATAAATGGCACACTATCATCCAACTAATAATACATAGAAGTTAAACTAAGATAGAGATCATTCTGGACTCCTACCTCTCCCATAGCCACCATATATATAAAATAACCTTGGTAGACTAATTCAAATTGTACACTATCTCATCTATAATAGGATTATATATCCACACCATTTCCTATGTTATTTACAATGTTTTTTACATGCTTCCCCACTCTGTGCATGTAGATTAACTTGCCTTCTTGTACTTTCATGAACCACCTTGAAAAGAGAATGTCTGAGATAGCTGCAGGCTCTTTAACCCTCAGAATAAAGGCAAATGGAACAAATCTGAACTTAACCAATAACCTAGAGTCCAGTAAGGCTCAGACAAGTCCATTCTAAATCAAATAAATAGCCATTAACTTATAGACCTATGAGCATGAAAATACGTATTTGTTGTTGTAAGCAAGAAAGATTTTCAAATGTTTTTGCTTTGCCACAAAACATGATGATTGAAATAATTAACACTATAAATTTTACCTCCTACTTAACTCTTGAATTGATTTACTGTTCTTCATCTCCTCTCTACTTTAGTCAAAGCTACTATTATATTTTATCTAGATATTGAAATAATAGTGAATTCTATCTATATATAGTCTTTTCCCTTTATGTCTCGTCTAAACATGGTTTCCAGAGTTATCCTTTAATGCATGATTTTGTTCAAGATACCTTCATTTGCCTCTGATACTCCTTGATACTTAAATTCTTCAATTGCTGCTCTTTGCTTTTAATAAAAAAGACAAAATTTCAAAAGTCTTTTATAATTGGACTTGCTGATCTCATTCATGCTCCCCCATATCCTCTGCTTCAATTAAATTGTCTGTCTGGTTTCCTCTCACTTGTGATATTTGCCTGGCATTGGAACTGTACCCATGTTGATTCTGCCGACTGGCACACACATCTAGTTTCTATGTTTTTCTAGTTAACTCTTCATTGACCTTCAGATATCAGCTCAATTATCACTTTCCCAAAAGCATCCTTCACTCACTTCCTGGAGTAAGTCAAAGCTCTATCACACCCTCTTATTACACTGGTTTTGTAGCCCTTACAACACTTGAAAATGTGTATCTATTTATGTATTTCATTATCACTTCTCCATTTTATGAGAACGTAGGCCCCTTGGAAGTGTGACTTCTGTTTACTTCTTTAAAAATTTTGTTTCATTTTTAATTAACACACAATAATTGTACCTATTTATGGAATACAGTGTGATATTTCTGTACATATATATATACTGTGTAATGATCAAATCAGGAAAATTATCCTATCTGTTACACCAAACACTTGTCATTTCTTTGTGATGAGAACATTCAAAATCTTCTCTCCTAGTTATTTTAAATTATATAATACACTATTATTGACTATAGTCATTTTACTGTACAATAGGATATGAGAATTTATTCTTCCCATCTAACTGTAACTTTGTACCCATTAACAACCTCTCCTCACTTCCTAGTCCATTCTTCTACCATCCCCAGCCTCCAGTAATCACTATTATACTCTCTACTTCTATGAGATCAAATTTTTTAGATTCCACCTATGAGTGAGAACATGTGGTATGCCTTCTGTGCTTGGCTTATTGCACTAAACATAATCATCTCTAGCTTCATCTGTGATGTTGCAGATGACACAACCTTATTCATTTTTGTGGCTGATAGTACTCCATTGTGTCTATATATCACATCTTTTTTATCCATTCATCTGTCAATACACACTTAGGTTGATTCCCATATCTTGGCTATCATGAGTAGAGCTACAATCAACATGATAATGCAGATATTTCTTCAGCATACTGATTTTATTTGGGGTATATAACCAGTAGTGGGATTGTTGGATCATATGGTAGTTCTATTTTTAATTTTTTGAGAGACATTTATACATTTATGTTGTCCATAATGCCTGTGCTAATTTACATTTCCACCAACAATGTATAAGAGTTCCCTTTTTTCCACATCCTCACAAGTTATTTGTTACTTTCTGACTTTTTGATAATAGTCATTCTAATTGGGGTAAGATGATATTTCATTGTGGTTTTGATTTGCATTTTCCTGATGACTAGTTATGTTGAACATTTTTTTCATAAACTTGGGCATTTGTATGTCTTCTTTTGAGAAATGCCCATTTAGATCTTTTACTCATTTTTTAATCTTTCTTTTTTTTTTTTGCCATTGAGTTGTTTGAGTTCCTTCCTTATATATTCTGGATATTAACCCTTTGTCAGAAGCACAGTTTGCAATATTTTCTTCTAATGAGTAGATTGTCTCTTCATTCTGTTAATTGATTCCTTGGCTGTGCAGATGCTTTTTAGGTTGATGTAATCCCATTTGTCTATGTTTGTTTTTGTTATCTGAGCTTTTAGGGTCAAATCCAAAAAATCATTGGCCAGACCAATATCCTATAGTTTCCCCCCCTCCTTTTTTTTTCCTAATGATTTTACAGTTTTGGGTCTTACATTTAAGTCTTTAATCCACTTTGAGTTGATTTTTTGTAAATGGCGAGAAATTGGGGTCTAATTTTATTCTTCTGCCTGCAGATGTCCAGTTTTCCCAGTACCATACATTGAAGAGACTATCCTTTCCCCGATGTGTGTTCTTGGCACATTTGTTGAATATCAGCTATAGATTTATTTTAGGGTTCTCTACTGTGTTCCTTTGTTCTGTATATCTGTTTTTCATGTTTACTTTGGTAAACATCCCCAGTCAACAAGATAATGTCTGGCCTATGGAAATTGCTCATTAAATATGATTAAATTGATTTTTAGTTCAACCGTTGTCTTCAGAAGCAGTCATTCCAAGACTTACTCCAGCTATAAACTTTTACATTCATGTAGTTCTTAGCCACATCTCACTCATTTTGAACTGAGACAACATTTTTGTTGAAATTGTTTGTAGGAATATGTATGCATTTGTGACATCTGATCTTGCATATATGCAATCAAAAGCTTTCCACTTTGCAGATCAGCCAATTATGTTTTATTGTTGCCATTGATTGCATCCACTTAGTGTTATTCATTTTTAAAGGAATATGTTTTTACATGTCTTAAAATATGGCCTAGAGTAGAATGCTAAAACTTGAAGTTAAAGGCTAGTTCATTCCATTTTATTTCCATAATTGAGGACTCTAAATGAGCTCTCATTTTCGAAATGAGGAAATTTTTGACTTTAGTACTTGTAACATATCTGAGACTTTATAACTTTATTCATTCATAAGATAAAAAAATTAAAAGAAACTGAAAACAGTTGTGACAAATGTGCCATAAAATAGGTATACTCATTGAGTACATATATAAATAATATTTTTCTGAAATAAAAATAAATGTCTTTTATTGAAATTAGGTTTTTAAAATTACTTTAGCATATTTGAGCATAAGAATCCATCTTCTCATCTTTGCATAGTTGAAAAATCACTGTTATTATAAAGCAGAATAAGAAAAAACATCAATATGAAATAAAATGTTTCATTCAAACCAAAAGAAGGAGAAAGTACATTTTTCCCCCCTGGGCCAATAGGAATGGAAAAGAAAGAAAGGAAACAGAGCTGTGACAACAAAGGAAGCGCATGGATATATCAACCTTTTTAAGTCAAATTCTAACATGGAAAACTGAAACATTAAAGGGAAATCTGAAAAAGGGGAGGCTTTGGAACTCTGAGGATATTATTGCACAAGAAAGCCTCACACCTACACAATAATGGTGAAGGGTCACAAGAGAGCAAGAGCAGAAGAGGAAAGGTTGGTTACAGATATGACTAGTGTTTAAGAGATCCAGACATCTCTCCACACTCCAGTGACAAGAAAGAGATGTGAAGAGGGCCATTAGACAAGCAGAGTTGTAGTGTAATTGCAGGTACAGACTAAATCCAAGTTTATAAGTGGAACACTTACTTTTATTCTTACCAATGGACTTGAGCAATTTGAATAGCTTGCATTTAAAAGGTAATAAGACTTACAGTTCTTTTCTGATAGGCTTTCTACCTCACAAGAAAAAAAAATCAAAGACTCTTCTTAGATCCATCAGGGAATTGAGGTCGCACAGCATATCACTACCCCCAAAACTGGACAGACAAGTGAACACAGAGAACCACAGCTTAACTCAAACAGAGCTGTTAGAAACACTTAAAGGGTAATTACTAATTGCTACAGACTGAGCCCTGAGTTTGAGAGCAAAAATCTCTCAGGGGCCCAGTCTTAGGGAGGCTTGCATGAGTTTTACTTCCAAAAAACCGACCAGTTTCTCATGGTGAGGATGAGAGAAAAAACCCCTCCAGACTCTGAGAAAAGGAAGAAAAAAAAGTAACCTTTAAAAAATACAGCCAGATCATTCTGTTCTCCTTAAAAATAGAGACTGCCTTTAAGGGAGACCATTTTACCAGGGCCTAACTGACCAGATTCTTTGATGATCTACTGGACCCCATAGCATCAGCTTGCTGGGATCTAAACACAAAGGGCTGAATTTCCTCAAACAGAGACAAAAAATGTAAAATATGTGGCCCTTTCCTGTCATGACATTTAGTAGTTTAACACCTCCTTTTGTTGACTTTTCCTCAATGACCAATGTGGCTACTTTCCATCTTGTTGTTTTACTACAGTGTCACAGGCTTTTATCCGAGTTCTTCATTTTTCCCTCAGTTAGTCTCTTTATCATGTTTGGTTTCCTAGCTACATAGTGGATAGATATTAAGGGGCTTCTGGAGATGGAATCTGGGCTAAGTCATAAAGTAACTTAGGAGTAGGCCACAAGGCATGCAAACCTGGGTCCTCAAACAGTAGGTAATTCATTACCAGTTAAAGAGATTATACCCTTATCCCTCTTTATAGGGAAATCCACTAATGAGGGGAACATCATTCATCACCATCCATCTAAAAGACCATCAAATCCCTCTTCCCAAGAGTCAGCTTGAAGCCGGGGAGGGAGGGGGTGCGGACAACAGGGGAAGCAGAGGCAGCAGGATCCACAAAGAAAGAAGGAGGAAGGAGGAAGATTCTGTAAAAGGGAAAGCGCCTTTAGTTCTGGAATTTCCTCTTCCACTTTCTCAAACTTTTCTTCCAGCTATCTAAATTATTTTTTTCCATAGAATTACATTCAACCCATAAATACCAGTAATTCATTTGCTTGGGATGAGGCTTATCTAAGAGTCCCAGTAAATATATTAATTTATCCAAATAAAAAGAACCATCTTTAGCTCACTGTAAGGCGGGGTTGTCATATTTCCATTGAAAACATGATGGAGATATATCTACCTTTTAATAAAAAGACCAGGAAATATTCTTATCTTCCCATATTTTCTAACTATAGGGTGATCCTGATGGGATTTTAGAGCTCCTACTAACCATACTTATTCAGTAGTAAAATCTTAAATTTGGAGAGGGTGGTTCATTGGGCTAGTATTCCAAAACAGTAGACAGCTTGAAAGGAAACTTTTTTGTTTTATATATATATATATATATATATATAATTCAGGATCTATCTGACTTTTGTATGGCCACAGGCCTCCAGCTGTTTCCCCAGTTCAGGAATTTTGAGACATCCTATTTTCTTGCCAGAACTGTTAGGGAAATGTAACTGAAACCAAAATCTCCTCCCAACCCAGAAAATAGAAGGAACGTAAAACAATATTATTATTATTGAATAAGCATTAATCCAGAAGGTAATGTGCATCATGGGTGATTTTCTAAGAGATTGCAAAGATACAAAAAAAAAAAAGAAACCAAAAAACAAAAAACTCACCTTTTTATATAGATAGTCACACAGATACAGTCGATTATATACATATTTTGAAGATAAACAATATCTAGTACTTGTTCTAAGAAAAAGGAGTGGGGGGAAGTCTTTTCGCCTATTTTCAACAGGAAGAATTAAAAATTCTTATTTTTAATTTGTATTTGCCCTTATATTTTACACCATATTTTCTGTACTTTTCCCCTTCTTTGCTTTTATTTTGATTGATTGAATTTACTATTCTTGAAATGTTAACATGCTTTTATAAATATGCAATGTCTGAATTATTCAATACTTTAACTCCCTCCAGAACAGTATAAGGAGCTGAAACATTTCATCCTATTAAACTTCCTGTGACAGATGAACATTGAAAATTTATTTTTATTTTAATATTTCAGCAACATAAATAAGAGTGCATTATGACTTCTATGTATTCAGTATTTGGTAAAATTTGCCCACATGGCAATTTATTTTTCTCAGATATTTCTTATAGGGTCTTTTGTCTTTTCCATGTTACTGAAGTATATCCTTTAAAATTCCTTTAGTGAGAGTATTTATGTAGTTAATTCTAATTTTGTTCATTCAAAATAGCTTTTGTTTTCCTACTTTTTAAAAATTAATTTGCTTGGCTCTTAATAATAGATAGATAAGTATTATATCACCGAATTTTGAGGATATTGTGTTTTACCATTTTCTGATTTCAATTAATGTTGTTTTATGCTCTACTGTTGTTCCTTGTATATGAGTTACTTTTCATCTGTCTAGTTTTAAGGTATTTTTTCTAAAATCTCTCCTACATTTTCATTATATAATAACTACAACTGGACTCATTTTTCATTTATAAGATTTTGAGTATAATATATTCCATTTGTCGGTTGCTTCATGCCTCCCATCACTTTGTAGTCAAAGATGTGATTGTCATGCTGCCCATTTGACTCTTTCAAAGTTAGGAAATATCCTCTTAACTCTAGTAATGTCTACTCTGCTTGATGTTAAAGTCTACTCTGCCTGATTTTAAACTCTACTCAAGTTTCTGTCAGTAAATGTTTGTGTGGTTTCATAGACAGAATTTTGCCCCCCTCCCCACCATGACCTTTGCTGTCAAGTCTGGGATTATGTTATATTAGATGGCACATTGCAGATGTAAGTTGTTTAAGAATTTGCTTTTGATTGTTACAGAGATAAGGAAATGTTGCTGAAGAGATACAAAGTTCGTGGCTCTTTAAGTTCATTTCCTTCCTCTTTTTGGCAGTTTAGTAGACCACTGGTTCAGCAGTTCTGAGTTGACTCAAGAACAAGGTGGTAAACCAGTCCTCGGACTCGGAGGGCTCCATTCTATCACAATAAAACTATTTCTCCAAAAAGAGGACTTCCACTGATCCATAGTTACTTAGATATTCTGCGCTTGTCCTTAGTGTGGGGCTTCACTCTTATGAAGAGGTGGCCATGGTGCCTAGAGACCTCTGTGCGTGGCTTAACCTGTGGGTTAGTGCAGGTTTGGGAATTGTGTCTGTTCTTCTACTTGTATCCTTTCAAAAACCTGTTTTATGTCTGTGCTACATGGCATTACTGGTAAGTGTGTGTGACTCCTTTGGTGGGTAGCTGTTCACTTTCACTCCTTATAAAGAACAGCCCTAATTATATTGTTTGGCTTTTTACACTTACTTTAAAGATTTATTTGAACAAAGAATTTTCTAGTTTTAAGACACTGAAAAAACATTTTATTAGAAAGAGTAACCTCACTTGTACTAATTATTATTTGGTTTGGGGAAAAATTAATTATAAAATAAAACTTTGAAAAAGCAAAATAGTGACACCACCATCAACAAAAATACTAAAAAAAAAAAAAAAATTATAGGAAGATGTAATAGTCCTTCCAAATAAATACATCTGAAGTAGTGACCAGAGACTATATATATTCTTGTATCATCTTTAATAAAATTTGAGACATGTATTAAATACTATATATGTGTTTCTTAAATAAAAAATAATAAACGAATGAGATATCCTAAAGCTTCAGAATATTTTTAATCTTGGAAGAGTTTATTCTGATCACTTTCCACTCATCAATTCAGTTGTTTACAATTTTAGTTTCATATTGTCTTTAATTACCAGAAAATTGACAATAATTAAGTTATTGAACATTAAAATCTGTGATATTATTATATATCAACACAATTATCAAATTCTTTTTTCACTATTGCTTCTGGTATCCTCATTTTTGCTTGTGGGTTCATTTATTATTTTTTTCTGAAGTATATCTCATAATAATTCTTTGAACCCTAGTCTATGATTATATTAGTCTCCTGAAAATTTCTTTGATTCACTTACATCTTCAGTGAGAGAGTTCAGCTAAGTATACAATTAAGTTGACAGCTATTTTTTCTCAGTGCTTTAAAGATAAAAATCCATAGTTTATGGTGTCTATTGGGCTCATAAAAATGTACTATCCAATTATAATTATTTGAAGTTAATGTTTTTTTTCTTAATTCTTATGAATTTCTTTTTTTGTGATTAGAGTCTTGTTATAGACTCTAATTCTATTCATACTGAGAAATATATGGCATAGTTCTTTAAATTTTTTACCCAGTGTTTATTTAATGTAGAAAAATGAAAGTTAACAATTACTGTTTAGAAAATTGTGTCTCCTATTTTCTTTTGCAAGTCCTATTAAATACACATGGGGCCTTCTCATTCTATTTCCCATGCTTTCTTTAACAAGTTTTATTTCTGTACCTATCTGTGATTTATTTTGAAAATTCTCTGAGTTTTCTTCTTTATGTGTTTATCTGTATATGTTTTAGCTCTCTTTCATGTAGATTTTTTCCATTGTATGAAATATAGTTTTTATTTGGAAACTTCTCTTTTGCACAGTTGCTTTTATCTATTTACCCTCTACTACCACACAAGTGGGAAAAATGCCACCACAGAGTGGATTTTCTGTTACATTGGCTTCTTTTGTGGCCCTAGAGTTTTACTTGTCTCCAATAAAATTCAAAAGTTTATTTTCTTTGTGTAAGTTTTCTGCCTCATCCAAAATGTAAATTGAGATTCCACACCCATGAGAATCACAACTTTACATATCTTACTGAAGGTATTTTTTTTAGAAATACCTGGATTTATAAGTTGAAACAAGTTTTCCTGATACTTCCTAAGCCAGTAGAGTCTTTAATAATTTATTTCCAAAGGAAAAGTCAGCCTTTTTAAAAGGATATAGTCAAGGGTCCTTAGTTCAAGCACTATGCCTTGCATGATCCTAATTCTACCATTTCTATCTTCTAATGAGTGTTATGTTCTAGCTGCTAGAGTCATTATCTGAGCCTCTTGGGCCACCATAGAATTAGCTGATATGTTTACTACTGACTTTCAGCTCTGTCATCATTTATGGAAGCTGGAGATGTCCTTTTCTTTCTTTCCAAACTCAGTTGTGCGTTAAAAATCTTTACCTTTAATTTATAACTTCAATATATATGTGCTTAGAGTGAGAATTGTAGGAGAAAAAAGGAGGGGGACATCTATAACATCTCAATAAGCCATGGGGTCAGAAGATTCTGTAAGCCATTTTCTTACATATGTATAACATGAAGTAAAGTCATTTTCTTACATATGTAAAGCATGAGGTAAAGCTTTTAGAATCCCTGTAGAGAAGACTATTTCTCAATACTTGGAAGGCCAAGGAAAGGACTATTTAGTTTTGCAAATGTAAACCAGAGATTATAATTGAAAGTAAAAGAGAATGAGGAACTATGATTTTAAGAGCTAAAGTTATTTGTGAAATAATGAAAAAGGCTGAATCTGTTGTAATAGTGTTCTGTTTTTATATACAGAGAGAGAATATAGATATTCTATATATATACTTTATACATATATCTTTATATTTATGTTTATATTGCCTAAGAAATTGCTGCTTTCCTAAAAGGGATTTAGATTGTACTGTGCCTATAAAGTTATATTTATTCGTCTGGAGAAGTGTTGTGTTATTTTGTATTTTTTGTTTGCAATTTCAGAAGACTATAAGATATCTGTATAGGTGTTATCTCCACTAGAATCAAGATGAAAGATCGATTAAAGTATGAATTGAACTTAATAAGGACTTTCTTGATTGAACAGATATCAGTATTGTATAAGCTTCTGAGGAATGGAAAATATTTCTGGAGCTTCCCATTCTTTAATTTGAAAAGAGTTTTACATAGAAAAGATTAACTTGTTTTTTGTTCATGTGATTGGTTGGGGTTTTTGTTGTGTTTTTGTTTTGGTACTGATTGTGAATAATTTCTTCCCTTGGATCTTTTGGTTAAATTAGAAATTGGGTCATCACAGAAAAAAAAACAAAAACATCATTCTGTCAAATATTTTTGGGATAGGAAATATAGCCTGGGAAGCTGAGCAAAATTTTGGAGTGAAAAAGAATGTTTTTTTCTTCTAAGTGCCTCTGAACTGGATTCTCAGTAGGTAATGTATGCATAAGGCCATCCTATGGTGAATCTGATTTTTGACACAGAAGGAATGACAGGAATGGAGGAAGACGTTTAGCTTGTTAGAAATGTATCTAGGAAAGCCTCACTGCTCAACCTGTGGTAAACAGAACATCAGTAGCAGGAGCAGCATCACCTGGGTGATTGTGCCCTACCTCAGACTTACTACAGGATATTTGTTTTTAATAAGGTCTCCAAATGATTTATAGCACCTAAATAGGCTTGAGAAGCCCTGCTGTAAAAACTTGAATACAATGTGTCAGGGTTGCAGATCTTAATTTCTGTCAAATCTGTTTGCTAATTTTAATTATTTGCATAATCCATTTAATACAATCGTTTTATGATCCTGGAATCTTTAGTAAAGTGCTATTAAATTATCCAGGCCTAGTCTCAAAAGGACAGAAGAAAATTAAGCCATGATGTGCATCTGCTTTGGGTCAGAGTGACAAAATAGAGATAAATGTTCTTAGAGACCACTATGGTAAGAAATAGGAGCTTCAGTAGTAGGTGTTAACTGCCCAAAACTGCAGGAGATAATGAAATGCTGCACTGTCAGGGCCCAAAGATAAAATAGAAAGCAACTAAACAGCAGAGGTAGTGGCACAGAGATCTGAATTGACTCAATACCGTGCTGTATTAATCTTTCTATCTTTGTTCCTTGTACAGTGCTACTGTGTCTGTTGCTGAAACTGAATAAATGTTTTTGAATTAAATTGAAATACAATGACTAAAAGCTTTTGACATGGTGGATTATTTCATATTTTATTCACTTTATTCTTTACTGTAATTATACTAAGTCTACATGGCTGAATCTTCTGCAAATTGATATTCATTCTGCCCTATTAAACTTTACACAATAAACCCATGTTCTTATAATAAAACAGCCCTAACATATGAAGTTCTTCATTATGACACCCCAAGCTCAAATGCCCAACACCTTATCTCATCTACATGTTAACCACATTCACATTTTTGAAATATTAAGATTATTAAGTATGAAATGTCCAATTTCCTTAAATACTAAGTTTGACAGTTGATATTCTGACATTTCATTTTGACACTTCTTGTTTTATTTTTATAGTGAAGGTACATCCTCAGTCTTTCAAACGCATGTTTTGGCTTATGATTATCTTTCAAAAATTTTTTAGAGAACTTTTTGTGAAACCATAGATAAGTCAAAAATTTGTGTTATTTTTGAATATGAGTTTCTTCCTGGAACCAATGCATCACAGACAGCTTGAAATATCAAATAAGTGTTTGGGAAGGATGTGTCTAATGAATGCACAGTATGTCGATGGTTTGAGAAGTTCTGTTCCGGTGATTTTAATCTTGAAAATGACCCATGTGGGTGGCCTGAGACCAAGGTGGATAATGATGAGCTGAAAGCTGTAGTGGAAAGTGAATCCATCTCAACCTATGCATGCAGCAAGGTTTGATGTTACTGTTTCAACAATATTGGACCATTTGAAGCAAAACGGTAAGGTAAAGAAGCTGGATAGATGGGTTTCCCATGAAATACACGAGCATCAAAAGAGAAATTGTCTTGAAGCTTGCCTTTCTTTGCTGCAATGACATAAAGGTGAACCATTTTTGCATGATATTGTTACATGTGATGAAAAATGGATTATTTTTGACAATTATAAGCGTTCGGCACAATGGTTGGATAAAGATGAAGTGCCGAAACACAGTCCAAAACCGAATATTCATCAGAAAAAGCTAATGGTGTCTGTTTGGTAATCCAGTACTGGTATTATCCACTACAGCTTCATGAAACCTGGTCAATTGATTACAGCAGATATCTACTGCAACAAGGTGGACGAAATGATGAGGATGCTTATGATTAAGCATCTGAGATTGGTCAATAGAGATAGGCCAATTGTCTTGCAAGACAACTCTTGACCACATGTCCCACAAACAATGCTGCTCAAACTGCAGCTGCTAGACTTGGAAACTCTCTATTATCCACTGTATTCACCGGACTTTGCACCAACTGACTACCACTTCTTCCAGGCTTTGGACAACTTCATGCAAAGGAAAATATTCAATTCTCAACAAGCTGTTGAAAATGCCACTTGCTCTCCAGGCTTCTTCGCTGCTGGCATAAACAAGCTACCATTAAGACGGCAAAACTGTGTCTATACTTTAGGCGCATACTTTGAC
Organism: Lemur catta; assembly: GCF_020740605.2. Lineage (NCBI taxonomy): Eukaryota > Metazoa > Chordata > Mammalia > Primates > Lemuridae > Lemur > Lemur catta. Next base: position 29,250,958 of record NC_059137.1, read on the forward strand.
TAATTGTATTGCTTCTTGTTTGAGATATAATAAACTACACTTTTAATTTGAAATCAGGCATTTCATGTTTAATGACCTAATATCTACCCAGTGTGTGTCATTTATCCAGACTCTTCATCATTGTCACCACCATCCTCTTATCTAGCATAAACGTGTTAGTGTCCCTTTTGAAGAGGATAGAAGAACTCAAGAGGGCGGAACAAGAGAGCCTGTTTTCCTCTTCATATGTCAAAGGATATGCTGAGGATTTCAGAGCTATAAAGAGTTGAGAGAATTGAGCCAAAAAAACTCATCTGAAGTGTTTGGATAGATGAAATCAAAGACTGCTGATTAAATGAGAGGCACGTAGCAAATGCACTGTAAAATGAATTAAATGGTAATTGAAAATACCTGCAGAAAATTTGATTAGAATCTGAGGAATCAACAAAGGTAGCCAGATAATAAGAAATGCATTTCCAAAGCCCATTTAATTCTGTCAATGTACCTTAGTCAGTAAATTTGTGGTTAGTCTCATTAAAAGAATTAATTTAAATACATTAAACTTTTCATAGTAAAAGTAGTGTTGTGGAAAACTTTGGGTGCACCTGAAGTTATTTTCTTTGTGTATCCATAGGAATGGGTCATTTAAACAATCTTTTAGAAATTTATTTAATTATTTTATTAAACTCAGTATGCCATATTTTGTAAAACTGCTAAAGTTAGAATGCCATTTATCTTACATGAATTCAAATTATAAATCTACAGTTGTTTTAGATTACTGTGCTCTGTGAAGGATATTCTGAAATATTGTCTTGAAGCCTAGTATTATTGAAGATTGTACCATTGAGATTCTACTATAATGATGACAACATGGAAAATGTAAAGTCAAATATATAAGTAAATATAAAGAAGAATAAAAATTTTCTAGGCATGATAGAAGAAAGTCAAGGATTGGGGAAGTAGCTGAGAATTTCAATAATGCTTGGGTAAAGGCATGGATAAACTAGTGAATACACTTTTATATGCTCAGACAATGAGGATATTATGAAGGTCTCAAATGGCCATAAAATGAGACAAATTGTTTCCCACTTAATGAAATCACAGCCTGTGATGTGGATCTTCAAGGATATGGACAAGAAAACAGAGCAGAATGAGATCGAGACATAGGTATCTGAGACGCAGCAGAAAGAATGAAAATTACAATCCTAAGAAACAATATAAATAATATATAGCAGTTATAACATGGAAGTTTCAAAGATTGACAATCTTTATCAATGATCATTTTAGATAGATTTCTAAGACCTAGATATCTAATAGCAAGGACTCAATGGGATAAAAAATGGGGGATCAGAGAGACAGCCATGTAAATTAAGGTCCACAGACAAATTGGGATTGGAGTATCAGTAGTCAGAAAATTATAATTTGGACAACAATACAGAGAGGTCAAAATGTTGTTTGTAAGTATATGTGGAACTGATTTAGTTGTTAGCTATGACTTTTATAGTATAGGAATGTGGAATAAAGAAATCAGTTACTTTACTTATATAACATTAGATGGTTCCTGTCTCTGTAGAGATGAGAGTAATACATACAGAACACTAAGAATGCTATTTATGTTTTATAATTTGCTACTGATTTTAATTGCAACAGATATAGAGAAGAGATCAAAGTAATCGAAAATATTTAAGCAATTCCTACTAGAAATAAATGAAAATTGACTTCATCTTTCAGAGATCTTCTGAAGAATGTACTGTTGAGTTTGGTGTGTTCTGTGAAGCTCTGGAGTAAACCTGGGCTTGATCATCTGTATCTGTATGTCTTTGGTTATGTTAGTTATTTCTCTCTTTCTTTGTACACCTGTGAAATCAGGAAAAGAATATCTTGCTCACAGTTACCTTGGAAGGAAGAAGTTAGATAAGAGAGTACCTTTTAGTTGTTATTATTATGTGCTTTAAAGTATTTAATGTAAAATCCTGGCAAAAGCTCTTTAAGAAGAAAATTCTAGTAATACAACTGCATTGATTTCCCTGGAGAAAGAGCCTATTTAGGAAAATATGAGATAAATATAGGAAATTAAGGGAAGTGACTAAAAATAGTAATTATTAGAATGGCTCTCTTCTGATTCAAATAAAACCATCATAGAATGATCAGAATGATGCAGTGTAAGCCAAAGCCGATAGGAACAGTTTAATTTTCACTGGGGTAATAGAGTAAGCAAATAATTAAAGTTTCATTTTTTCTTATATGAAAAATTCTGAAGCTTTAAACTTGAAAATTGCTAGTATAGGCAAAAGCAAAACAGAAAAAAAAAAAAGGAAAATTATCAATGAACTAGGCCCAGTGTTGCTTATAGTAGTAGAAATGCTAAACGTTATCATCATCATGGGGCAATAGGCAAGACAAGTGTGAAAATAGGAGTTAAATAAACTAGGTAGTGGAAATTTAGGAAGATATACCACAACACAAAAATTCTTTCACGAGAAAAGTATATTGACATGTCCATATTAAAATGTTTAGCATATTAAGCTAAGCTAAACATATTAAGCTAAGCATATGTCAATCTTAGTTCAGACTATGCATTTCTGCAGTTAAAATTTGATTCCTTTCATGCAGTCCCAAGGGAGACATATCCTTTTCTTTTTAATGTGAAGCTAGAAGCTCTTTTTGTTTGTCAATCTACTTTTTTTTATTCCTTCATGATTTTATTATAGTAATATGCAGATTTCATATTGACATATCTATGAGCATTGCCTATTTTACTAAACCACGTTAAATAAATAAAACTGTATATTAATACAGTTTTATTTATAAAACTGTATATTAATACAGTTTTATTTATTTAACCTACAAATATTTTATGGTAGAAAAATGCCTTCAGAAAACAGGTCTAGCAGGAAGAGTGTTAATTTTTATCTCATTTAATAACAAAATTATTTATTAATACCAATCATAATGTCTGTTTTCTTCATGGAAAACATTGGTAGTAAAAAATATATATAAAACATGATGCGTTCCCAGCTAGTCACATTATCATGTTGTTTTGAACATTTGTATTCAAAAGTTTGAGTTCTGTGGTCCAACTTTATGTGTTCAAACTTCAACTCCAACATATAATAGCTATGTGACCTTCAATAAATTACTTAATCTCTCTGTGCCTCAGTTTCCTAATCTCTAAATTGGGTATCTACCTTAAATGGTTCTTATGAAGTTTAAATGAGAGATTAAATGTGAAATTATTAGAGGATTGCATGGCACAAAATGGGCACACAACAAATGTTGAGTATCATTACCATTTTAATAATCAAAAGGACAAAATTCTCTTTGAATGGCATTATTTTTCAAAATTATCTCATTGCATTGTAATACAATTTGATGATCCGTAACACATTGAGTCTCCACTAAACTCCATGGCTTCTTAAGATTTTGCCTAAAGTTTATTTAAAATGTCATACCTTAGCATTGCTGCTGTCATATTACTGAGTACCCACAAGATGTTTCTCATTTTTATATCCCACCTTCCTCCATTTACAAATAGTGAAAACATCATTTCACATTTGAAGCAAAAACAAACCAAAGCAAAATTTATATCCTGTTCAGAAATTTATCTTAATTAAAAGTTTCTGTGACTGTGCAGATAGTCTCTCAGTATTTTCAATGCTCTAGACTTCCAGCTAGGCAATTTAAAATTAAATAGGAGTAACTAGGAATACAATTAAACAAAACTGTTCTGTTTACAATCAGTTATAATCTCTGTCTCTCTTTTACACACATGGACAAGCATATTTCATATATATCTTTCTCTCTCTTACCACTTCTTCTAAATATCATCAGGGAAGTAATCACTGAAATAAATTAATCATTTTTGTCAAGCAATTTTTTTAATTCATGATTTTCTTCCCACAACTATAGTTTGTTGGCATATGTAGAGCTGTTCACTGACTAATGAATTATTCTTCCTAGGTATCTGTGTGTATTCATGTATAAGCAGCAGTGCACACCATTTTTTTCTTTCTCTTTGGTTATCACCTTGGATATTTTGTGAATTATATACTGTGAAGTACAAAACAAAAATCAATTATCATGTTTAACAATATTCATTAAGTGCCATGTTACAGTTAAACCTGATTAAATTTTGACAAGACTCATTTATATTTAAAAGTGCATCTCTCTATATATATGTTAAAGAGAAATAAGCAAACATGAATCATTTTGTTTTCATTACTTTTTTAAAATTAGTGCACTTTAGTTTTTAGGGGACTTTTAGCTTCACAGCAAAAGTTCATAGAGTCCCCATATGCCCTCTGTCCCTACACATGCACAACCTCCCCCACTGTTGACATCTTGCACCACAGTAGTACATTTGTCACAGTGGATGAACTTACAGTGTCACATTATCACTCAAAGTCCATAGTTTACATTAGGTTTCCTTTTGGTGTTGTTTATTCTATAGGTTTTAACAAATGTGTAATGACAAGTATCTACCATTGTGGTGTTTTAATTTTGACCCATAAAAAATAACTTTTAAAGTTTATGTCTATATCTTTATCCACATTCTCAGGACCTTGACTGGACATTTCTTTCATACTGAAAATTCTTTTACCCTACTGCTATTACTCAAGACCTATGATGGGGCATGAAAATCCAAGCCTCCTCTAAGGTATTGAAGCTCACAAGGCACTTAAAATTCTGTAATGTCCAGTTCAAACAACTATCATCAAGTAAAAAGCTCAAAATTTAGTGATTTAGTGTCTTAAAACAATGCTGATTTATCCTTTCTAATATTCTGTGAGTTAGATAGGTGGTTCTTCTGTTGGTTTCAAGCAGAGCTCATTCCTGGGCTGAATTCAGTGGTGGAGTTGTCTGGACTGGAGGGTCACAATGACTGTACTCAAAAATCTGGCAGTTGTCTCTGGCTGTCACCTGAAAAATTTAGTTCTCTCCCACATGACAATTCATACTCCAGCAGGCTTAATCTGTTTCCTTACTGATAGTGGCATTTCAGGAGCACAAATGGAGCACAAATGCAGAAGCTGAAAGTTGTCTTGAGGCTTAGGCTATAGAACTGCCACAGCATCACTTATGCTAGATTCCCATAGTCACAGCAAGTCTCTGAGCCAGTCCCAATTTAAGAGGTTGGGAAACAGACTCCAGTAGTTGATGGGAAGAACTACAAATGATTTGTGGCCATTTTAGTCTACCACTATGTCCTATTCCTGATATTAAAATATTTTTGGATTGACATTAGAAAATAATTCCTTAAAAACCAAATGTTTAATGAATTTGCTTAGAAGAAATCACACACTGTCAAGTTTATAAAACCTCTTGCTGGTTGTAAACTCCTTAATCTATGATTCCTACCTTCCTCATATTTCTACCGTTCTGTCTAATATAGCTCTTGAGACAGATTATGCTTTGAAAAGCACTTGTTTTATGAATGATTGATTGAGTCATTTCCTAAAATTATTTCTAAAAAAGGCATATAAACTCTAAAGAATTGTCAATGGAAAAGAACCCAAACACTGTAAAATAATTTAAAGGGGTTTATTCTGAGCCAAATATGTGCAACGATGGCCCAGACAGTCATGCCCAAGAAGCCTTGAGCAATTGGTCCACTGTGGTTGGGTTATCGTTTGGTTTTATATTAATAAAGACATTTCAGAGAGGCAGGAATTACACATAAAGTCATAAATCAATACAAGGAAGGCATACATTGGTTTGGCCCAAAAAGGCAGTACATCCTGAAGCAGGGATTACAAGTTATAGGTGGGTTTAAAGATTCTTTGATTTGTGATTGGTTAAAGAAATGAAGCTTGTCTAAAGATTTAGAATGTTTTAAATTAAGATAAGGAAATTCATTAATCAGAGACAAGCCACCAGAGATATACCTAAACTCAAGTGATCTGTTAAGTAAATTGATGACCTGCAGGTGTGATTTAAGCTTTGTGTTGTATAACCTTAGACCTATTAATGAGTTACAAATGATATTTCCAAGAAGGGAAGGGGACATGACTAGACATGTCTGACCTCCCTTCTCATGGTCAGCAACTCAGCTTTAAGGTATTTTGGGGGTCCCCTTGGCCAAGAAAAGGTCCATTCAGTTGGCTGGGGGTGCTTAAGTTTTTATTTTAGTTAACAGAACAAATGTTGAAACCTTATCTGTTCTTCTCAGGCCAAAGGGACTCCAACAGGCTTACAGGTCTAGTTAACCCTCAAAACATTAATAAGTAAAAATAACTCTATTCAAAAGGGTTTTATAAGTTCAGTAAGGTATGTGTTAGATGTTTAGAGAATTACTTCAAATAAGGAGTTCTCAATTTCATTGTCTTCCTCAAGGTGGATGCAAATGATTGTGTACTTTGGAGGACATCACAATGTTTAAAATAAAACATTCTGTATTCTCATTTAATGTGAGATGTCACCACAAATGACTTAAAATACATTATTATCATGAGCTAAAATCCTATATCCTTTTGCAAAGTTAATATATGTTCATATTAATATTAAAAATAGTAAATAATTTTACTCTGTTTTTCTTAAATCATTACTGAATGTATAAGTAGATATACAAAGAAATTTATATCTTTAAAACTATTAATAATTTAATAAATACCATTAATAAGGATGCAAGTTCTACCTGGTTTGGAATCTCAGCCAAACATTTAATATTTGTATGATTTGGGGTAGTTTTATTACATTGTTAGGGTCAGTTCCCTCATCTGGAAAACTGAAATAATAATGGTTACCATAACATGTAGTAGACTCGAGAAATAAACCAGATAACTGATGTAAAAATCTAATAGCATGCCTGGAACAGTAGTAATTGTTACCTGTTTATTGTTGTTGTTAGTGTTATATTTGTATTATTGACTCTTAATTTAGAAATGATTGGTTAATTCTGTTATCCCTAAGGTGATGACAAGATAGAGAAATCTCTAAAACTAGACAAGAAAAATGTATTTACTTTAATTTCTCTTTTTTCCCTTCCATATCCTAGTTGGAAAACAGTCCAATGATTACAGTGCTAAGTTAATTATGTAGATTAAGCGTTAGTACTTGGCAGGCAGTCCATTTCTGAATGATAACAGCATGCCTCAGGTGTCCTTAAAGCATACCAAGCTGAAGGCTATCAATTTTACCACCTGAGAAGTGTGCTAATTAACCAAAAATGCAGAGCCTAAAGTGGCTGCTCCATTGCTGCCAAAGACAGAAACAGTTGGGTCCTTAGATTTATTGGCCTGCAAATTGCTGACTGTCAATTCCAAAACACCAACTGTGCCTTCCATTTGCAAGTTTTTTCCCATTATTTATTTGAAATGTAAGATCAGTTAATTACAGAAGGAAATATATTAAGCAGTAAGGTAATAGAAGTGCTTAGGCATCAAAGTCAGACTTACCCTGCCTGAAAACCCAGCTCCCCCTGTATTTTTGCTAGTAACCTTTGGAGAGTGAATTAATTAAATCATGTTCCCTATCTATAACTTGAACATGGATAATTTCTTTATAGATTGTAGTGAAAATTAATAAAGATACACTTGATGTGCCTAGAATAGTTTTCACACATAATAATCAACGATATTTTTTCTTCACCTCTCTTATCCTTCATAACATACAGAGGTATTTAGTCAAATGAAAGATCTCATGTTAGAGCGCTGCATGTGTTACTCTTATTTTATTAATTTAATTAGAAAATATGACTATTCAATATGTAATAGTACAGTGTTATTTATTCTGTGTGAAGCATAACTATTCTCAAATTCACATTTTCCTCTTAAATATATCAACAGGTCTATGGCATTCTACTCAGTGCTAAGGAATTTATAGTGTTCAATAGATAGGCCTTTCGCTTTCATAGTAAACTTACATTTTATTGGGCAGACAAGATGAATGAATAGGATTTCAGCCCTCCTATTGCACCCAAAATGTTTCCAGTGATACAGTGGTACCTTTACTTCATTGCTGTTTTTCAATGATCCATACTTTGAAACTATTTTATAGAAGAGCATGCTTTAAAATGTTTCCAAGTTGGTAACTAAATCCTTTCATTTGAATGGAAAATAATGTGCATCTACTTCTATTGTAGATAAGTTAATATAATGAATTAAGTTTTATGAAGTAATGAAAATTTATTTGATGATCAGGAAAACTTGGAAGTTGTAGTACTGAGTGTTATCCTCAGAAATAAGTAAAATATGTGGACTTAGATACATAGTTACCAGTCTTCAAATAATATGATCAGAGAAATTTATAAAAATTTGTATCAACACTTTATAGTGATGATGCTGTGTAGCTTTAGGTCTGCATTCTTGGTTCTAGTTTATATTTTTCTTCCAATGCAGCATGAAGTTACACATGAGTAGCATTGTGAAGGCTGCTCACTCTAACCTCTGGGCAGAATACAGGTCCTTTCCCTCCCTATTCATGACCTATCTTAAGAAGAATGTTGCTTTGCTGCAAATCAGATGAAAAGACCAATAACTGTTGGAGAACAAAGTGTAGTGTTCATTTGTTGTTTTGTTTTTCTTATGGGGTATTTTTGTTGTTGTTGTTTTTTTAAGCAAATCTATTAAAATTCCATAGCCAAGATGGGATGGTTTTGAAGAAGTATAGAATGCTCACTGGATTACATTGTGCTATGCAATATGATTACCACTGGCTACATGTGACCACAGGAGCACTAAAATGTGGCTCCAAATTGGGATGTGCTATTAATTTAAAATATACGATTTCAAAGACTAAGTGTTAACAAGAGGATTAAAATGTCTCAAACCTAATTTTCTTTGTTGATTAATTATTGATATTATAATATTTTGGGTTAAATAAAATATCTTATTAAAATAGGTTTTTTTCTGTTTCTATTTACTTTTTTAATGTGCCTCTAGAAAAATTAACATTACATATGTTGCTCACATTAAATTTCTCTTGTATGCATATATATGTGTATGTATGTGTATATATATGTATGTATCTTATTTAAAAAGTCTGCCCTGTGCACTTTCCCTTAGGGATTGATGGGTGAGGTAGGTGGCTGGTAAAGAAACTGACATCTTAATTCTATCTTCCCTCTTGATTTCTTTCTATTCTAGAGGCTTGGTTTATAGCATCTGTAACATATCAAAATAAAGAATTTCAGAATGTTTAAAACCGACAAAATCTAAGAATAAAGCATGTTTTTATATATTTGATTAATGCTCCAGGTGACATGCAGTTATGTGAATGGCATATTTAAATTGTTACCAGAAATGGCCCAAAGATGTATTTCTTGACTGAGTGAATCATTCTTGTAGCAGATAAAAAGGACAAGCCTGGCATTTATCCTGATGGACTGCATCAAGCATTTGTAGATTAACCCATAAAATGTCAAAACAGGCTCTGAGGAATGTATAGAAAAGGAAAGAGTACTATAAGTCAGAAATCACCAATAAAAAACACCTTTAAAAGGGAAGACCCTGCTGTCATCAGAAGTGGATCTGGGAGAAGACTCCAAATTCACTGTTGATGTTGGAAATTGTTATGGCACCAATTCTTTATTTTTGAAATATCTTATAAGCACACACACACAAATATGCACATACCCACACCTACCTACCCAGATATCCTCTCACACACACAAACATAGAATTAGACATTTATCCTGCCTTTTCAGTATGATTTGTATGTCAAAGTCACCACAAATTAATAGGGGAAAGAATGCAAGAATTCCAACTAATAAGTTCAGATGAAATGACAAAATAAGAATAATAACTGTGGTTGGCTGCAAAAATGTCCATAATTATCTACCATGTCCCTTTGCAATAATATTTGACAGACTTTTACATCAAGAAAGGGAGTCTATTTCTCCACTCTTTGAATCTAGCTTTGTGACTTACTTGGAACAATAGAGCACTGTGAATCATGTGCCTGTTCTACGCCTAAACCTCAAGTAGCTTTGTAAACTTTTCTTTGTACTTTTGGAGCCCTGACATTACCGTGTAAACAAACCCAGGCTGGATGATGAAAGATGTCATTATAGAGCAGCCAGCTCCAGCCCATCTGCCAGCTGAGCTCAAATACATGAGCAAACCCAGCTGAGATCCATTGTGCCTACCGCATCAGAACCATACAGCTGACCAGAGGCTCATGAGCAATAATGAATGGTTATTGTTTTAAGCCGCTTGGTTTTGGCGTGGCTTGTTAAACAGCAATAGATAATTAATTCAACAACCATTTTGAAACCTTCAGTGAGATAATGGATCTAGGCAATCATCACCAAATTATTCTGAAACCATGGATGTACAATGCAAATGATGCCAGAGATAACTTTAGAGGAATAGGTAGGAATAATTGATCTATGTAGTTAAAAAAAATTAAAGCATAAAGAATAATGGCTTAAAAATAAATTTAAATTGGGGAGAGTGACATTTATCTGAGTTATCTGATATACAGTAATTTAAAGTGTTTTCATGCTTCAGGAGGAGAATATATACACTTAATAGTTTTAAATGTTGGCCAGGTGCGGTGGCTCATGCCTTGTAATCCTAGCACTCTGTATGGCCAAAGGCAGCAGGATTGGTTGAGGACAAAAGTTCAAGATCAGCCTCAGCAAAAGCAAGACCCAGTCTCTACTAAAAGTAAAAAGAAATTAACCGGACAACTAAAAACAGGAAAAATGAGCTGGGTGTGGTGGTGCACACCTGTAGTCCCAGCTACTTGGGAGGCTGAGGCAGGAGGATCACTTGAGCCCTGGAGTTTGAGGTTGCGGTGAGCTAGGCTGATACCACAGCACTCTAGCCTGGGCCCTCTGTCTCAAAAAAAAAAAAACAAAAAAAATTTTAGATGTTAATACTTTAAGAATTCAGGTGAAATTTTCAGAGTATTAACCAAAAGGTGTATGCTCTAAAGTACAATAGAGAAAGATAAAGTGCCTCACAATAAATATGCTGGATATAAATTCAAATTCTTTATGGAAAAAATATAAAGCTTTATTGAAACAGCTAAAAGATCTAAAGAAGGAAGTATATTATATTCATGAATAGAAGATTACAACATCATAAGTTCTAATTTCTTCTCAAATTCATTTGTAGAATGACAATTCAAATCTTATACACAGCATGATTTAATAAGCTAATTTAAGTATAAAAATTTTTATGTATGTGAAAGAATGACAATAGCCATGATGTTTCTAAACAAAGGAAAAGTAGATGAAGCCTTTCACTTGATATTTTAAGACTTCATATAAGTAATTAAAAGAGTGTAGTACTGGTGCAAAGAGAGATTAGACCAGTCAATCATATATTTCACACATACGGGGATATTTTGTATGAGATATATTATGTGAAAATATTTTTTCTAATTTTATAGGTCACCTTTATACTCTGTTGATTGTTCCTTCCCTGTGCAGAATATTTTTATTTTAATATTGTCCCATATGTCTGTTTTTGCTTTTGTTCCCTGTTCTGTTGGTGTTATATCCAGGAAATCATTGCCAAGACTGGTGTTATGAAGTTTTCCGCCATGCTTTCTTCTAGAAGTTTTAGAGGCTCAGATCTTACATTTTAATCTTTAAACCACTTTGAATTGATTTTTGTGTATGATGAAAGATAAGGGTTTAATTTCATCCTCATGCATGTAAATATTCAATTTTCTCATCATCATTTGGTAGAGAGACTATAATCTCCCTAATGTGTATTCTTGTCACCTTTGTCAAAGATCATTTGACTGTATATGCATGGGTTTATTTCTAGGATCGCTATTCTGTTCCATTGTCTTATAGATCTGTATTTATGTCAGTACCACACTGTTTTGATTATGGTAGCTTTGAAACATGTTTTGAAGTGAGGAAGTGTGATGTCTCCAGCTTTGTTTTTTCTCAAGATTGTTTTGGCACTTTTTTTAGTGGTTTCACATGAATTTTAGAATTTCTTTTTCTAATTCTGCCAAAAAATTCTGCAAAATCATTAGAGATTTTGATAGGTATTCCATTGAATCTGTAGATGGCTTTCAGTAGTATGTATATCTTAACAATGTTAAGTCTTCCAATCCGTGAACACGGGATGTCTCTTCATTTATATGTGTCTTCTTTAATTTCTTTCAGCAGAGTTTTATATTTTTCAGTATGAAAGTCTTTCAATTAATTGGTTAAGTTTATTTCTATTTTTTTTTATGATGCAGTAGATAGGATTGTTTCCTTAATTTCCTTTATGGATTGTTCATTGTTAATGTATAGAAATTCACCTAACTTTTGTATGTCAATTATTGTATCCTGAAACATTGCTGAGTTTAGTTATTAGTATAACATTTTTTGGTGCATGGGAAATTGATAAGGTTTTCTATATATAATATCATGTTATCTGCAAATGGGGATAATTTTACTTCTTCCTTTCCATTTAGATGCCTTTCATTTTTCTTTCTTACCTAATTGCTCTGGCTCCAACTTTCAGTACTGTGTTGGATGGAAGTGGTAAAATAGATATCCTTGTCCTGCTCCTGATCTTAGTAAAACACCTTGCAGTTCATATACGGCCTTTATTTTTTTCAAGGTAATTTATTTCTACTTCTAGTTTGTTGAATTTTTTAAAATCATAACATAGTATTGAGTTTTGTGAAATGCTTTTTCTGCACCTACTAAAATAATCATGTGATTTATATTCTTTGTTCTATTAATGTGTTGTAACACATTGATCATTTTTTGTATATTGTACCATCCTTGCATTTCAGGGAAAAATTACACTTTGTCATGGTGTATAATCCTTTTATATTTTATTTTTAAAAATTTTTATTTGTTTTAATTCTTTATTGTGGTCAGAACCCTTAACATGAGATCTACTCTCTTAACAAGTTTTTAAATGTAAAATATAGTTAACTACAGACACAATTATGGACAGCAGGTCTCTAACACTTAACCTCGTATAACTCCGTTTCTTATATTTTGCTGAAAAAAATTTTATATCAGTACTCATGAGGGATGTTGTTTTATAGTTTTCTTTTCTTGAGTGTCCATCTGGCTTTAGTGTCAGAATAATGTTGGATTTATAAAGTAAGTTTGGAATTCCTTTAATTTTTTGGGAGAGTTTGATAAGAGTTGGTGTTAATTCTTTAAATGTTTGGTAGAATTCTTCAGTGAAGCTGTATGGTCCTGGGATTCTTTGTTGGGAGGAATTTTATTACTAATTCAATCTTCTTACTAGTTATAAGTCTGTTCAGATTTTTGTTTCCTCGTTGTTCATTCTTGGTAGGTTGTTTGTTTCTAGAAATTTATCCATTTATTCTAGGCTATCCAATCATTGGCTATAGTTATTCATTATAGTCTCTTGTGTATGTTTATTCTTGTGGCATCCATTGTAATGTCTCCTGTTTCATTTCTGGTTTATTTATTTGATTCTTCTCTCTTTTTTCTTAGGCCAGCTAAGGGGTTATCAATTCTGTTGATCTTTTTTTAAAATAAACTTTTAGTTTCACTGGTATTTTAAAATTGCTCTTTTATTCTCTCTTTTTTCATTTGTGCCCTAATCTTTATTATTTTTCATTGTTTCTCCTGACTTCGAGATTAGTTTATTTTTCTTTTTCTAGTTCCTTGAGGTATAATGCTAATTTGTTTCTTTGAGATTTTTTTTTCCTTTTTTAATGTAAATGTTTACTGCTATAAACATTCTTCTTAATACTCTTTTCTACATCTCATAAGTTTTGGTATGTTGTGTTTTTGTTTTTATTTATCTCAATATATTTTCTAATTTCCATTTTGATTTTTTCTTTGACCCATTGGTTGAATAAATATATATTGTTTATTTATAGAAATTTATAAATTTTCAGTTTTTCTTTTACTGTTCATTCTAGTTTCATGCCATTGTGGTCAGAAACAATATTGTATGTGATTTCAATATTTTTAAATTTGTTAAAATTTGTTTTGTGACCTAATATGTGATCTGTCCTGGAGAATGTTCTGTGTGTGCTTGAGAAGCATGTGTATCTGCTCTTTTTGGGTGGACTGTTTTACATATGTTTATGGGGTCCACTTGTTTTATAGTGTTGCTCAAGTCTGCTATTTCTTTATCAATCATTGATAAATGTCTCAGACTTAAAACAGTCACAACAGAATGTATACATAAATTCTGAAATTATCATAAAGTGGAATTATATGTATTGATGTACACTATAAAACGGATCTATCTCACAGACATAATATTGTATAAACTTAAGCCTGATTTTGTGTGAATCCATTAACATAAATTAGAAATACAGGAGAAGTAAGTCTTTGGTAATCAGAACATTGGTTTCTTTGGGGGATGGTAATGACTAGGTGGGAAACAAAAACAGCTCTGGTGCCATATTTCTTGATCTAGGTGGTCATTATACTGATGTGTTATTTTCATTAATATTCATCAAATCAGTACTTAGGGATTTATGCATTTTGTTGTATATACATAAAGCTTAAATAAAAATAAATTTTCAATTAAAAAATTAAATTTTTTAGGAATGGGGAAGCAACATCAAAAGTTTGCTGGTGGTCAAACACTGAAATCTTTTAAGTATAGAACCACAATTAAATTATCATTAGAATTATATCATAGAAGGCATTATGTACTAGACATTTGTGTCTTCCCCAAATTCATATGTTGAAATCCTAACCCCAACATGATGGTATTAGGAAGTGGAGTCTTTGAAAGGTCATTAGGTCATGAGGGTGGAGTCCTCAAAAATGGGATTAGTGCCCTTATAAAAGGAAACAGAATAATGCTAGATTTGGTCCTCTCTCCACTCTGCCATTCAAGGATACAATGAGAAGACAGCCATCTGTAGACCAAGAAGAGGGCCTTTATCAAGAACTCAACCATGCTTGTGCCCTGATTTCAGACTTTCGGCCTCTGGAACTGTGAGAAATAAGTGTATAGCAGCCTAAACTAAGATAGAAGATAGTTGCTGAATTTATTTATGTTTTTATTTAAACAACATCTAAAAGTATAATAGAACTGAAAAATCACAGGTTAGATGTAATGAGATGTTAATGCTAATTTATGCATCTGAAGTAACAAAGTAGCAATCAATGCTGATTAAAAATGAAAGGTAGAGAGCAAAACACATAAAAATGCCAATATCTACAGATTTTTGTCATTAAATTTCTCAATCTTAGAAGGTTTTTTACTGATATCCCAATGTGAAGGAAACATTTGAAATGGAACAAATTCCCTTATTTCAACTGAATGTTGTCAATCTGCAAAATTCAATTATACTTAATAATACTGTTTTACATTAAAAATAGTATATATAGTATTGCCCCTATTTTTTAAAAAAGTCTACTTATTTTTCTATCTGTATATAATAGTGATATCTTAGCTAATGCTTCCTTATTTATTGACATTTCTCTCTTTTAATGTATGTATACCTATATATGCACATATATGTATATACATGCACACATATATACATATGTGTATATATTTATTTTAATTAGTCATGAATATAATAATTTTTACAGGATTATTTGGTGGACTTTTATTAGAATAGTCTGTGTCTTTAACTTTCAATTCCTTTAGTTTTAGATGATCAGGTAGAGTATGATGTTACTGTATTTATAAATTAGGAGGAAAAAAACAACTCAATAAATACATCAGATTATAAAGAAAGAACACTGATAATTGCCAGTATTCAACACATAAATACAGTTTCATAATTCAATACAACATTCTTTTAAACAGAACATCTTTTCACCTAGGTTCTTAATGCTATTTCTGAAATCAAAGACATTACTTTGTAAGCTTTCACGTAGGCTATCAGTCTTTACCTGTTATACTTTCCTCGCGTTTTTCCTCTGTTCATTGTCTGCATGTTGAATTTCAAGCCTTTATTCAAGACTCTGCTCATATGAAAGCTGCTCCATGAAGCTTTTCCTAAGTCCATCAGATGAATTAATCATTTTTTTCTTTTTTATTCCCAAAAGCTTTGTCTTGAACTCTTTGACTTTAATGAGATGTGTGCAGTGTCTAGCACATAGCATCATCTCATAATGATAATTACCTTTTGTATTATTTACTATATGGTACTTGTTTCCCATTACTTATATTACACATTTTTAAAAGGTCTTTCTCCTCTGTTTCTCTGTGACCTCTTAATGTCAGTTTTTTTTTTATTTCCGGTCACATAGCTGGTTATTCAACAAATGTTTGCTCAAAATGTAAAGTAATTAATAATGCATTTACAGAGTAATAAAAGCAGATATATACAGAAAATGGACCACATTTATTAAATGACTCTCCAATTTTTGAATAAATCTGATCAAGAAAAATAATTATGTTGAAGATGAGATTTTTAGAAGGATGTGAGTAACAATGCATTGGGAAAAATATTTTCATAAGTAAATAAAATGAAGTTTACATTCTTTAAGAACGTAAGGTAAAACAATCTGATGGCTCTGTTATTTCAACTCAATTTAATTCTATAAAATTGGAATGTCCATTATGTCTATCATATTGTTAGCGTTGTAATATCTTTGAAGTTGAATAATACACAATTCTTGAAATTTCTCCTAGTTAGAGGAATAAGACTCATAAACATAGAAATTGATCAAGGAATACAAAGAAAATCAGACACAGACATTTCCCTTAACAACGTTTTGGCTATATCTCTTGCTGGTTCCTTAAGGGAAGTGTAATTAAAGAGATTACATCATTGCATGTGTCTACAAACACATATATTTGTTGTGTATATTTGTATATGTATGCATGTCTATGTATGTACATAAGTATATATGTATTTACTGATCTATAACTATCTAGCTATTTAAAGTAAACTTTTGATAAACTCTGTGTATATATATGCAGGTTTTTTAAAGATAATATTTTTAGCAAATTACATATATTTTACTTATTGTATACAAATATTTTACTTACTGTGTTATTCAAATGATAAGGATAGATAGCTCAACTAGGAAGCCAGGTCGCAACAAGGAGCAAATTTAGTCTGTTTCTTAAAAGTTTAGGTCCTGGGGAAATAATTTTTCCTAACTTTCTGATGGTGCAAATGAAAACAATTCATACCAATTTATTTGAATAAACAACATCTGCTTAGGTAAGAAATAAATATTTGTTCTGCCCCAAATATTTCCATCAAGAATGAGAAGGGCCCTCACATAGGCATTCATCAGAATGTGCAGGCTCTACAGCCATCTGATCACAATAGCCGAAGCAATCCTTCTAATGCCACTGCTTTCACATTCTTTTGCTGTGTTTGAAGTCTCCCCTGAGCATCATATAAATTAATCCATGCAAATGCTATTCACTTGACCCTTCCCAACTTATGTGTCTTCACTGCCTTAGTATCCTGGTGTTTTATTCATGGATATATTTTCTGCTGGATCTTGGATGATAGATCAAGTCATGAAAGATAACTACTTATCTTTTAACCTACCTAAAAATGTTCTGGTGTATGCCTATCAATGTGATGTAATTATTAATAACATCCCTTTTATGTTCCAAAGTCTTTCAGTTTGCATAATAAATTATATGGTTACTGTACTTATAGACCTACTAGCTACTTCAGCACTTCTGAAATATCCTTTAAGAAATGACAGAGGCCTCAGTATGTCACTACTTAACTAATTCAGAAGCATCCTCCCTGTTCTAATCCCAAAGATTCTTACTCAAAATATTTATACGCCTTGTTACCAAATTAGTATTTCCAAATCAAAATTTGTTCATGCCACTTTCCTGCTTATAAAGTTTAAAAGGTTCAAAAAAACCTGCAGGATAAAAGTTTAATTTGGTTTTTTGCACATGAGAATATGAATGATCTAATAGCATTCAACCATTTCCTGCTCCATTTCTAATACACTGAACTCCAGACATGTTGAAATCTTGTGATTTGCCAACCATGCCTCTTTTTCATGCCTCTGTGTTTTATTCTCTGGCTAATTTCTCTGTCTGAAATTATTTAAGTCTTTGTCTAAATTCTTTCTCAGTCTTATCCTTTAAAATTTAGTTCCAAGGTCCCCTTCTTTGTCCTAAGGAAAGCATCTCCTCCTTTATAAACAGAGTGGCATTACACACATACTTTTAAGTTTAGTACTTGTGATATGACTCAATTTATAATTGACACTTTTAATTTTCATTCTAAATTGAGCAATTTGAAAGACTATATATTAGTTGTTAATGACTTTTCCAGAACTCCCGATAATGTCTGACATATGGAATGCCTAATAAATGGTTTCAAAAATGAATAATTGCCTTTCTCTATTCCATATTATTAATCACAATAAGTTAACAAGGCAAATATGCAAATAGTAGTTATGAATGTATAACATGGGTACTGCTTCTGTTTCAGTCGCTTTAATTAAAAAGCAAACAAATCAACAAGATAAAACAAAGTAAAGAAGTAAAGTAAGCAAAATTGTTTAGTTGTTTTTGCTGCTCTTTCTGATGATGGTAATTTTTAGCTTATTATGTTTACAGTTTATCAATTGACAAAGTCTATCAGTAAAATGATTCTAGATGCTAAATATGGAAAAATGAGCTATTTTCATAATGTGTGAAACAAATGAATTTTTCCCTTTAATATCCAGTTTGTAATCAAAGAATGAAGAATAGACCATTATTTACAAAAATTTCAAATAATGAAAATATCCTTGAAGTTAATCCTCCAGGAGAGAATATGAGCAGTTTGAAAATGAGAAAAGAACATCAGTAGGAAATTCAGACAATAACTGTTAAGTCTATAAAAAATCATATGAAACTATGAACATCTTCACTAGTTATTACAGGAAAGTAAATTATTAAAACTTCAAATAGGTATCATTTTATGCCTATTAATTTGCAAAATTAAAAACCAGTGGTAATAATATACTGTCAAGTATGTGGCAAAACTGACACAGTGTATTGGTGGCAGGAAAAATTGGTATAACCTCTTTTGAAAATGTGGCAATGTATTTTAAAAATATGAAATTTTTAATGGTTTTTTTCTCATTAATTCAACCTTGGAAGATGAAGTTTAAAAACAAAATACTAAATGAAGCTTAAAATATGAATAAATAGGCTTTTTAGGGTATTATTTATAAAGTCTACTGTATCAAAATATCTCTACAGTTAGCTATTAATTATGGAAAATAAATTTTATAGACTGTAACAAAGACCATTGCACTGTTAATTAGGACTATTTTAAGTTGGAAAGAAGGAAGTTTAGGAACATAGAACAAATAATTAAATCCATATTTTCTTTATCCACTAATCAATTGATAGGCACTTAAGTTGATTCCATATCTTTGCAATTGTGAATTGTCCTGCAGTAAACATTTAGGTGCAGATGACTTTTTTTGATATAATGACTTATTTTCTTTTGGGTAGATACCCAGTAATGGGATTGCTGGATTGAATGGTAGGTCTACTTTTAGTTCTTTGAGGAATCTTCACAATGTTTTCCATATTTGTGTACATTGATTTTGTAACTTGGGAGTTTGCTGAATTGATTTATCAATTCCAGGAGTCTCTTGGCAGTCTTTGGGGTTTTCTAGATAAAAGATCATATTGTCAGCAAAGAGCAATAGTTTGACCTCTTCTTTCCTCATGTGGATAACCTAGATTTCTTTCTCTTGCCTGATTGCTCTGACCAGGACTTCAAGCACTATACTGAATAGAACTGGTGACAGTGGGCAATCTTGCCTAGTTCCAATTCTAACCAGGAATATTTTCAGTTTTTCCCCATTCAGTATGGTGTTGGCTGTGGAGTTGGGCATATATGGCTTTTATAATTTTGAGGTATGTTCCATCTATGCCTATTTTGTTAAGAATTATTATTGTAAAAGGGTCCTGAATTTCTTCAAATTTTTTTTCTATGTCTATTGAGAGGTTCCTTCTGCCCTTGTCCACTAGTGCAGTTTCTCTGTTGGGTGTGGTGAGCACCCTCCCTATTAGCCACTCCTTGAAACTTCACAACCATCTGAGACCAGTTCTTGAACTACCCCTCAGTCTGTGTGTCTGACCCACTAGCATGCATCTCCATGGAACACTGGTAGCGGGATCCCCAGTTGTGCACCCCTATTCCACCACAAGACTCTAAGGGGAGAGAAGTAGTCCTCTGTATCCACATGGGCCTCAGCCAAGGAATGCTCCTGCTGGGGAGAAGTGGCTGCTCATGTGAAGCCACACTCCCTATTCTAATGAGTCTGGGAATGGGCTGCTGCTGCTGTTCAGTCAATGTGCTGGGGCTTTCAGTTGTCATGGGAACCAGGGGCTAGGCTACTTCATTTTGAGTGCCACACCCCTATCCAATATGGCAGTTCTCCAGAGGGGTTGGAGGGTGGGCACCACCACAGATCCACATTCCTCAGAAACTCTCCACTCTCTCCCATTGGATATGTCTACAAGGGCTTCCTTGCCACCTGAGTCTGGGACCAAGACCTCTCTCCTGTGTCTCTCTGCATCACTCTTTTGTTTGGCCCACCTCTCTAAGGTGCTAGCATGAGATCCTGCAAAACATTGGTGGGCAGGAAGCTCACAAATTGTGGTGGCCCCACTCTCCATGGTGGGCTCAGCCAGGAACTCACACCTGCTGTAGAGAGGCATACGTTCATGGGCTTCCCAATTCAGAGTTCTTTCATGCTTGCAGTGGGGGAAGGGGCCATAGCTAAAAATTGGCCCATGCTAAAATTAGTTTCTCTAATGCCATGAATGGAGGAGGTGCAAAGGAGGAAGTGTCTAGCTGTAAGAAAGCCAACACTCCATTCTTTCATGGCACTCTCCATTGAGTGTCCCTTTTGAACACCCGAACTCCTGAGGTTTGCTGGTTCACCCCCCTATTCCTATTTAGCCACTGTGCCTGGCTTATGGAGGTTGGAAGTGCCTCTAATATATTTTGTGTCCCACTGTGCACTGAAGGCACCTAGGTGGGGGAGGGGAATCCTCCCTTACTCTTTCACTGGGCTCCAAGCCCCTCTGGGTTTTGTCCATGCTAGTATTTTCTCTTCTCTATCCTCCTCTTTCTCAGCTTTGCAGTTTTTCTTGGTGGGGTCCCCAGATGTCTCTGTTGATTCTCCCTGTGATCCACACCTGAGCTGCAACTGGTCTCTGCTGTTCTCTGTCCAACATTCTACCTTCCAGATAGGATAATATGATAAGCAATGTCTCTAGTTGGCCATCTTTGCTCCTTCCCCTTCGTCATAAATTCTTTGCCTAGACTAATGTCTAGAATAGTTTTTCCTAGAATTGTTTGATTTCAGGTCTTACATTTAAGTCTTTAATCCATCTTTAGTTAATTTTTGTATCTGATGAGAGATCGAGACCCTGTTTCATTCTTCTTCAGGTAGCTATCCAATTTTCCCAGTACCATTTATTGAATAGGGTGTCCTTTCCCCAGTGTATATTTTTGTCTGCTTTGTTAAAGATCAGTTGGTTGTAGGTGAGTAGTTTTATATCTGGGTTCTCTATTCTGTTCCATTGGTCTGTTTCTCTACTTTTATATCAGCACCATGCTGTTTTGGCTACTATAACCTTGATGTGACGCCTATAGATTTGTTCCTTTTGCATAAGATTCTTTAGCTATTCAGGCTCTTTCTTGGTTTCTTATAAAGTTTAGGATTAATTTATCTACATCTGTGAAAAATGATATTGGAAATTTGATGGGAATTGCATTGAATCTCTAAATCACTTTGAAGAGTATTGACATTTTAACAATGTTGATTCTTCCAATTCATCAGCATGGAATGTTTTTTCATTTGTTTGTGTCATTTATGATTTCTATCATCTGTGTTTTGTAGTTCTTTGTAGAGATCTTTTATATCATTATATAGGCATATTCCTAGGTATTTTATTTTCTTTGCAGTTATTGTAAATCGTATTGAGCTCTTGATTTGTCTCTCAGGTTTACTGATATTAGTATAGAGAAATAATATCGCTTTGTGTACATTGATTTGTAACCTGAGACTTTGACGAATTCATTTATTAGTTGTAGGAATCTTTTGTTGGAATCTTTAGGGTTTTCTAGATAGACAATCATATCACCAGCAAACAGGGATAGTTTGACCTTCTATTTCCCAATTTGGATGCCCTTTATTTCTTTCTCTTGCCTGACTGCTCTGGCTAGGACTTCCAGTACTATGTTGAATAGAAGTCGTGACAGTTGGCACCCTTGTCATGTTTCAGTTCTTAGGGGGAATGCTTTCAACTTTTCCCCATTCAGTATTATGATGATTAATTTTATATGTCAATTTGACTGGTCATTGGGTACACAAATTAAGCATTATCTCTTGTGTGTGTCTGTGATGGTGTTTTTGGATGAAATTAGCATTTGAAACTTGGACTCAGTAAAGTAGTTCACCCTTCCCAATCCATAGAGGCCCTGAATAGATCACAAGGCAGAGGAAGGAAGAATTGCCCTTTATTTGCTTCCTACCTGCCTGCCTAATATGGGACATTTCATCTTATCTTTTCCTGCCCTTGCATGTGGACTGGATAATACCATCAGCTTTTCTGGGTCTCCAGATTCCAGACAGCAGATTGTGGGATTTCTCAGCTTCCGTGATCATGTGAGCCAATTCTTCATAATAAATAAATCTCCTACTGTTTCTATGTCTTTGGAGAATCCAGGTTAACATAATATTCTTATGACATTTCAATAACTCATTTGTTAAGGATTCTAATTATGGAGGCTTTTATCTGATCTATTTTTATATATGCCCTAGCACAATATTTTTCATGTTATGGTGATTGGCCCATCAGTAGGTCGTGAAATCAATTTAATTTGTTTCAGATACTATGTTTTAAATAAAATAGAATATTAGGGCACAGTGGCTCATGCCTGTAATCCTAACACTTTAGGAGGCTAAGGTGGGGGGATTGCTTGAGGCCAGGAGTTCAAGACCAGCCTGGGCAGCATAGTGAGACCCCCCATCTCTACAAAAAAATATGCATTTTTTAAAATTAGCTGGACATGGTGGTATATACCTTTAGTCCTAGGTACTTGGGAAGAGCCTGGAGTTCAAGGTTGCAGTGAACAGTGATTCCACCACTGCACTCTAGCCTGAGTGACAGAGTGAGGCACTGTCTCAAAAAAAGTAAAAAATAAAATCGAATATATTAGAAAATATTATAAGCATCATAAGTGTTTCTTAAAATTTCTCTTTGGTGGGTATTTGTGTTTATATATGTACATATGTTTTTACTAGATCATTATGTAAAACAAATTTCTAATTTTTGACTACTTTCAAAAAGAAATTGCCTTAGTATCTCTGTATGGACAATAGTAGTTCTTCAGAGAGGAACCTGAACCACATCTATTGGCTTCTGTAGAAATGATTGGCTTACCCTTATGTACATTTACGGGGTACATTTATTAGCAACCTGATAGATATTATCACTATTTTTAAGATGAAAATATCACTCTTTTCATCACAAGATTAGTATATTTTCTTTATATTACAGCCCAAGAGCTATTTCTATCTAGCGTCTCTAAAAATGATAATTGCTATGTCTCTGAGTAATTCTTAATTGACATTATAGTCACTGAAATACTCATTTTTTTTCTCATTTGGCTTCTAGAAATCTTAGGGCCAAATATTGAGAAAATTGTATCAGGTACATAAGATTTCATGGTATTTTATCTTCTAAATTTATTTATGGAATCCATCTCATTTTTCTATTTATCCTGTATAGTTGTGTGTTTTCTTAATTGATTTAAAAATTATTTTATCTTGCCATATTTTAATTTTATAAAATACCTTAATTGGTTTTTGACATAATGGAATCAAAGGGCATAAAGATACATGTTAAAAGAGAAAAATACCTGCTTTCCATGGTTTCCTTGATCTACCAGAGTGCCTAGTAGAAAGGGAAATTTTTTCAAACACAGTAAAAGTCTTTCAAGTTTTTTTTTTTTTAGAATGTTTTAGCAATAAAGTATTTTTTTTATTTCAGCTTATTATGGGGGTACAAAAGTTCAGGTTATATATATTGCCCATGTACTGCCCATCCCCCCGAGTCAGAGCTTCAAGCGTGTCCATCCCCCAGACAGTGAGCATTGCACTCATCATGTAGTTATGCCCCATCCCCTCTCCCCATCCCCCATCCCCCCGAGTCAGCATATTCAAGCGTGACCATTCCCCAGATGGTGCGCAACCCACTCATCATGTAGGTACACATCTATCCCCTCCTCCCCACTCCCCACCTCAGTCTGATACCCAATTGGTGTCATTGACAAATGTGCATTTAAGTGATGAGCAGGGAAACCAATTTGCTGGTTAGTACATGTGGTGCTTGATTTTCATTCTTGGGGTACTTCACTTAATAGAATGGGTTCCAACTCTCTCCAGGAGAACAAAAGGGATTCTATATCATCGTTATTTCTTATAGCTGAGTAATACTCCATGGTATACGTATACCACAATTTACTAATCCATTCATGAATTGATGGGCATTTGGATTGTTTCCACATCTTTGCAATTGTGAATTGTGCTGCTATAAACATTTGGGTACAGGTGTCTTTGTCATAGAATGACTTTTCTTCCTTTGGGTAGATGCCCAATAATGGGATTGCTGGATCAAATGGTAGGTCCACTTGAATCTGTTTAAGGTATCTCCATAATGCTTTCCACAGGGGTTGCACTAGTCTGCAGTCCCACCAGCAGTGTATGAGTGTTCCTGTCTCTCCGCATCCATGCCAACATGTGTTGTTTTGGGACTTTTTGATAAAGGCCATTCTCACTGCAGTTAAGTGATATCTCATTGTGGTTTTGATTTGCATTTCCCTGATGATTAGGGATGTTGAGCATTTTTTCATATGTTTGTTAGCCATTCTTATATCTTCTTTTGAAAAATTTCTATTCATGTCCTTTGCCCACTTTTTGATAGGGTTGTTTGATTTTTTCTTGCTGATTTTCCTGAGTTCTAAATAGATTCTTGTTATCAGTCCTTTATCTGATTTGTAGTATGTGAAAATTTTTTCCCATTCTGTAGGTTGTCTGTTTATTCTCATGACTGTTTCTTTGGCTGTGCAGAAGCTTTTTAATTTAATCAGGTCCCATTCATTTATTTTTGTTGTTGCTGTGATTGCCTTAGGGGTCTTCTTCATAAATTCTTTGGCTAGGCCAATGTCTGTAAGAGTCTTTCCTACATTTTCTTCTAGAATTCTAATTGTTTCACACCTAAGGTTTAAGTCTGTTATCCACTGTAATTTGATTTTTGTGAGAGGTGAAAGCTGTGGGTCCTGTTTCAGTCTTCTACACATGACTATCCAATTTTCCCAGCACCATTTATTGAATAAGGAATCTTTTCCCCAGAGCATGTTTTTGTCTGCTTTTTCAAAGATTAGGTGGCTATATGAGGATGGTTTTTTATGCACACAAACTGGAAAATGTGGAGGAAATGGACAAATTTTTAAAAAAACATAGCCTTCCCAGGCTCAACTAGGAAGAAATAGAATTCTTGAATAGACCAATATCAAGAACTGAAATTGAAACAGCAATAAAAAACCTTCCCAAAAAGAAAAGCCCTGGTCCAGATGGGTTCACATCTGAATTTTACCACACTTACGAAGAAGAACTGGTGCCCATCCTACATAAACTATTCTCCAATATCGAGAAGGATGGAATTCTCCCCAATACATTTTACCAAGCCAACATAACATTGATACCAAAACCAGGAAAGGATGCAACAAAAATAGAAAACTACAGACCAACATCTCTTATGAATATAGATGCAAAAATTCTCAGTAAAATCCTAGCAAATCGTATCCAAGTGCTTATCAAAAAAATAATCCATCACGACCAAGTGGGCTTCATCCCAGAGATGCAGAGGTGGTTCAACATACTCAAATCTATAAACGTAATTCACCACATAAATAAAAGCAAAAATAAAGACCATATGATCCTCTCAATAGATGCAGGAAAAGCATTTGACAAAGTTTTAAGTGTTTAAAAATGATCTAAATAACAGGATCCTACACAAGTAGCTTATCTTTCAATTGAATAATAAAAGTTTATATTTTTGTTATTTGAGAAAATATATGATTTGCCCAAGATATTATAACTAGTGAATAATTGAAACTAGACTTAAATCAAGCTATTTTCTTTCTTGATATGGTGATTTGTTTCTGTTTCCAATTGTGGGTATGTATGTGTGTGTGTAGATACTACTAAATCACTATAAGAGTACCCCAGAATTAGCTGATATATTAGGAAAATTCTGTGTGTGTATATATTCATATATATACATACGTATATATATGAATATATACACACACATATTAATATTTGTATATATCTATGTATCATATATATATGCTTTTATCAAATATTATTGACCAGATATTTGTTTTTTGCTCCTGTAATTCAAAATTGCATTTGAAATATTCATGTAATCTTCTATTAACAAAATATGTACATCTTTTTAAATATTTCTCACTAATCTTTGTTTCAAAACCAAACAAAGAATTTGCTGGCCTCTGCCTTCCTTTCCAGTTCCTCTAACAAACCATAGATCTAACAATGTCATTCTACTTCTTCTTATTAGAAGTCTTTAATATCTCATTACACTCCAACTTTATGGTCCCTGCCTATTGTGTTACAATTTCTCTCGCTGTATGATTCAGTGATGTAAATAGCTGTATATCTCTTCCAATCACCCTCTTTGATTATAATGGACATTTTCATTATCAGTGTATGTGATACATCAAAACACAAATATATAATTAAGTTTTGTGCAGAGCATAGGTTGACACACTGGAATGTGTTATATTTGTTTCTTCATGACAGTTTTATATCTTTAGTCAGTTTTAACACTATAGATGCATATTTTATTCTAAATTGCTTCAAATACATTTTGCATAGATGGTGATTATACATTATTGATAAAGGTAAGTCATTAGAGTTTCAATATATAAAATATGTCCTACTATTAGAACTTTCTAAATATGGAAAATGTCTGACATAGGGGAGAAGGAGGTCCTGCTCAGAAACTTCTCAAGCAGAGACTTGGTTTGCCAGGATTTGCTAAGTTTTTAATCAGTAGTGTTTGAAGGATAAAGTAGGATTGAGTGTTATTGGTTCATGAATTGATAGAAAAGTAACACTAATTTCTTTCCCAAACCTTGTCTATAAAAAAATTTTATGACTTTATTTTTAGAGTTTGTTGGATTATTTTTCCATAAAATAATTAAAAGTAAATGACTATTAGGCTTTACTAGTGAACATTACAAATGCTGGTCTTCAAATAAGGGAGGAACCAAGTAACCGATAAACATTGTCTAGCTTAAAACAGGCAAGGCAGCTGTATTTTAAGGAAGTTACCTGCCAAGTATTCTGGAAGGCCCTGTTACCCATGTAAGTCATTTATTTATTTTATATATCTCCAATAGAAATCAGGAAATCCTTGTAAGTAGTTAGCTTAGAAGAGGTTATTCAAGACATAAAGAGTCAGTTGTTTAAGGGCTGCACATTTCTGATGTTCATGTGTAACATTATCAGCTATCAGTCTTGTGCTGGCAATTAGCCTTACATGGAATTTACCACCTGCTTTGGGCAGCATTTTCAAACAATACACCTCTGGGTAGACCCAGGCCAAGCAGGCCAAGGGCTTCTACAGTCCTCAAAAAATTCCACGTGCTGGGACTCTGTCAGGGAGTTCATTTCTAGTGCTGTACAAAGGGGCTGGGATTTACTTCTCGGCTCTTCCCTGTTCACTCTACATTACTGAGGGAATCCTGTTAGTATATTTTCCTCTGCTGACTAATATGCTTAAATTAGCAGGTTGCCAAGTCTGATCTGAGGTCCTGAGACAATTGTTTATAATATCCAAAAGATAATTATTAAAAATTAAGAAACAAATGAATTGCATTATAAAATCACATGGAAGTCTATTTTCTCCAGTATCAACTGAAATGAAACATTAATGAAATATACTTTGTTCACATATAGAAATAATAAATAGTAAATATCTAGCAAAATTATGGTGAAAGCTGACTTACTGGGTTTGAAGTTGTAGAAGAATTTTTTTTTTTTTAGACAAATGAATTGCTTAGACTTATGAAACTTCTGGTTCTGCTTGGCAAGCAAAGAACCTTTGAAAGTCTGTAGAAGATTTAAGTCAGATTTTCTCTTTTCTGCTGTTGATCTTACTTTCTAATTGGCATGGGTAGTGTCAGCTATATCTACGTTTTATTTGCCCTCATATGGAATTTAAAAAATTCATCAATAGCTCGATATCATAGATTTTGAGGTAAGTTTTAAGGTGGTGAGTAAGGTAAGGTAAGGTGGTGAGTATATACTATATGAACAATTTCTAGCATCCTAGCCTTTCAAATAACACAAACTGATGGAATTGTTGCCAGGTTAAAAATATTTTTATCTGCAATAGAAAACTTCTATGTAGCCAGTTACTGGTGAACCAGTAAACATGTCAGAAAGGAAAACTTATCACAATTGGAATAAAATCTACCTGGGATGCTCTGCTAGTTAGAGTTAGCATGCCCTCTCCCTACCATTGTAATATTGAGCTATTGACATGTCCAAAGAAGAAAATCTATTCACAGCCATTAAAGCCCATGCTAATTTAAATATGGAAATGTTAAATACCATTTACAAACTGCCAGATAGAAAAGCACCCAGAAATTATTAGTTTCCTTCTTATCATCTTTAAAATAGTGAATTGTTTTCCTGATGAATGCCAACTATTTGCTCACAGCAAATAGTTTAGGGATGGATATTGTCCATGTTGTAATGGTGAACTATGAATTCATGAATCTTTATACTTAAACATATTGTCAAAAAACATTACGTACATGTGAAACTTTCTGTTACCATAAGATTGTGGTTTATTTTGTAACACGTGTGATTTTTTTCCTTCAAGGAGTTTCTATCCTGTCCCTCCCCCCACACAAAAAAATCACCAATCTTATTTCCTTAATAGATTACAAAACTGAGTTAAAAGAAGAATCTGAAAAAATATGAAATAGAGAACATTCAACAGACAGGAAATTTATTGATATCCCAGGCTGGCTCCAGGATGGCTTTAGCTATCACTTATAAAATTTTAGTGCCACAATCTGCTTTTTAGTAACTAACAGAATGGATATTCTGAAGAGGCAAATTATATGGGATTATGTTTAATCTATGAGAATCATATCTAATACTATGGACTTGACTCTTTCATTGCTCCTCAGATCAGAGCATTGATAACAGCACTGGAACTTTCAAATTATTTTTCACTCATGTTCCCAAGTCTTGGCATACCATTGACATTAGAATAACACAGTTATTTTCTGCTTTTGTCCTACCCCAGCCAAATGTCCCTGAGCTAATGTTAAGACACAGTATGTGATTATGTGCTCACATATATAACTAATGATTCTGATATATGTTAAATTGATTTGTTTCTTTAACTTAATAGAAATTGCCAGCATTTCCTTTCCTTGAACTAATTGACACATTATTGCAAGTTATTATGAGCATGTCAAATTGTATGTCTTAATCCTCCATAATTTAATTTCTGCATTCTATGGACTAACATCTGAAATGATACCAATATTTAATAAATCCCTAGCATCTTAAATATTTTCATGTTAGAAGATTTGTTCTTGTTGCCAGGATTATTATTTATATAGGAGAAAAAATATATCATGAATCAAGGTTTTTTTAGGTGAAGCCCTTTTTGGGAAGAAGTTTATTACATATGCTTTGGAACTCCATTGTCTATGTTTAGTAAAAGCAATGTATCAGCCATACATGGGCCATACTGAAGTTATGGCACAATTGTGTTCTAATAAAGACAAACTGGCCATTTCCAAACATGAATTGGAATGTAAAAAACCAATTTTCTTTGGTTGATATGCATAAGCCTTGTGAATATATTTTAACTTTTAAAGAGAAAATAGATTCTAACATTTGCAAATTGTATCGACTTATTTATCAAAGCTATAGCGTGGTGTATTACAAGTTAGCTACAGAGAGACATGTTTGGGGTCTTGTTCATCTTTGGGACTGTCTTGCATAGCATTCTTTACATAACCTAAGTGCTTGGTAAAGAGTTTGTTAAATGTGTGATGGGATCAAGGAGCATGATTTTTTATATACACTAGAGAACAACAATTAAGCAGTTTGATAACATTTGCTTGGTGGAAACATCGTGAGAATAGAATTAGGTAGGGAAAAATCAATGGGAACAAGGCAACAAGGAGGCTCTTGAAATAATGTATACATTAGATGAAAAAGAGCTAGAATAGTGAAGTTTTCCAGATATTAATATAGATTCCAAAAATATAACAAAGAATTAACTATCCATGATTTGAATATGAAAGCCAAAGAGAGGCCATTAAATATTAACTGAATTGAACATAATAAAGATTGACAAGCAGTTATTCATTTGCCACTTTATAACAATTTTGAGGAGTATGAAAATTTTCCCCATTATCAAAAATCACAAACTCTTTGAGTGTAAGGGCTATCATTATCATGCATGGCTCATAAAAGTTGTTCACTGTTCAACAAATATGTGAATAAAAAGTAAAAAAAATAACTACGAAATGTTTCAGGGACAAAAATAGAATCAAGAACAATTATGTTTTAATATTTGAGGAGATCCTTGGAAAAGCAGAAAGCCTCCTTTAATGAAGGCATAAGACTTCTCTGCCAACATTGTTAACAAATAGCATTGTTTACATCCTTAAAAATGTTCAGTAACTGATATTCAGTGATAGTAGAGCTATTCTTCCTCATTCATTCTTGGCACATACTTTATACCTGTAGAGCTATGAGAGAAAAATCAACAGCATTCCACTTTAATTAGCAGCAGAATATAATTGTCTTAAGGAAACTCTGAATGTTGAACTACTCCTGCATTTTGAAAAGCTCCTGTACCTGAAGAGGAACAGCAAGTATTCTTCTGAGGCCCTTACACAATCCTTAGCTGATTAGTCAGCTTGGAGTTTGAGGCAGCTGTGCAGGCAAATCATTTTGCATCTGAATATGGATTTTTATGATGCTACAAAGGTTTTGTAAATAAACCTGAAGAAATGCTACACCTGTGCCCTTAGAATGTTGGGAAAATTATTAGATGGCAGTTCTTAGATTAAAATGTACTATTGCAAATTTGTTTTGAGATGAGTCGTTGCTTTGGCATTGTCCCATGTGTTGAGAAGCAGAAAAACTCTCAAAGGAAGTGTTCAGCAAATGCTGAAAATGATAATGACAGGAAAGAAGCATCACAAAATTTCTGGGGCAGGATAGAAACATATTATGTTGGGAAAGGATTTTTCAGTGCACAGAGCGAAAATTCAGCTTGAGTAGCAAAAGCCAAGTAGATTGAAAAGGGGAGAAAGCAGTGCTTCTGGAAAAAAGTGCTCAGATTTAGGAATTAGCTAGATTCAAACGCCTACCATATGCAAACTACCTTTGTGATCTTCACTGAGTAATCTTTTTTTCTAAACTTTTAATCTTTATCACAGCTATAAATATAATAGTTGTTAATGTGTTATATGAATTTAAACAAAACAATGTAGCAAGTCTCTGAATCACATTGATTATCCAATAAATTTCATGTCCTTCATAAGATTTTTATGATTATGCAATGTTGCATATTCAAAGGGCCTGCCTTGAACCATGCTTGGCACATTAGTCAGGAGGTATTCATCATCTCTCTGCTGGTCACATTCCATGGTGTTCATGTTACCAAGGTGATGTGGTTTCTTCACTAGCATAAGGCTTTTTCTGATTTTATGACAGTATCCCTCATTTTAATTTGAAAACTTTTCACATTTGCTCAGTTTGTTAATGTTTGTATCTTATGGATTGATTATTATAAGCTAGATATAGAGTTAGAAGATAACCGCTAAATTTCTTCTGTGAATATTTACAGACACATGTCCACAAATGCTTTACAATATAACCTTAATTTTTAGCTAAAGGAAATTAACAAAAAACAAATTATGTATAGTGTGATTTCCATTTTTAACAATTATTTCCCTAAGTTGTGGAACTCTGGGTAAGTTTTATTTCTGTTTGTACTTTATTACTTTCTAATTTTAGTTTTGAGAAAAGTATTAGAAACATTTATCTGAGAAAAGAGAGAATTGTTTGTATTGAAAAGTTTAAGGATTAGTTCACCCAAGTCTAAGGCATTGATGACTCAATTTACTTCATAAAGAAGAAAAATTATTACCTAAGTAATATAAAAAGTACAAGAAGGTATGTTAAGCAAAGAAAATGGTAATTGTGTGAGTAAATTTAAATAAACATTAACCAAATAAACCAATAATTACATCACATAATATGTGAAATCAAATAAATTTAACATAGTAGAAGTACATAATGCCTGAAAGAATGATTGGAGTCAAATTAATCTATGTTAGATAAGTCTACAGTTAGTCAAATATTTAGAATTTCACTCAAAAATCTTTTCAAGCCCTTAGGATAAAATTGGATCCCTCTCTTAAATGTTCTCATAAACTACATTAGCCCCCTTTTCAAAAAAAGTATGCATTTTTAATCATATTGATTATTTGAATAAAATCTATTCTTACCAACAATCTAGAAGGTCCATTAGATGGGCCTTTTCCCCCCATCTCTCTCATTGGTATATCCCCAATATGTGAACAGCCTATGGCACACTGAAGGACCATAGAAAATTGTTGATTATGTAAACAAATAAATGAATGAAGATAAACTGGTAACAAACACAACAGAATAATTAAGTTAACCTGGGAGTTAGAGAAGACTTTGCAAAAGAGATAACCCTCTATTTTGTTTCAAATGAGCAAATACATTCTCTGGGAAGAAAAAGAATAAAGAACATCAGAGGTAGAAGAATCAGCATAAGCAAAAGCCCTGTAAATAAAAAATTTCATGTGTTAGTATTGTCAGAGCATAAAGGAAAATGGAAAATAAAAACAAAAACAGGACTGAGTGTGGTCATACCTTATGAAGGCCAGCACACTGTCAGTTGTATTGATATTCCATGTGAGCTCAGAAGAAACAAAATACATTTTCCAGTGCTAGTTGTAGCATCTATATGAGTTCATTAAAAGAAACTTGTTAATTGTGCTTTTCAAATTTTCTATGAAGGCTCATATTTCTTTCATTATTCAATGTTAATTATGGCAGATTAAACATGACTCAATATAATGGCATATTTGCTATTTTCTCTTT
This sequence comes from Lemur catta, assembly GCF_020740605.2. Classification (NCBI taxonomy): domain Eukaryota; kingdom Metazoa; phylum Chordata; class Mammalia; order Primates; family Lemuridae; genus Lemur; species Lemur catta. The sequence continues at coordinate 29,284,022 of NC_059137.1, forward strand.
GTATTTCAGTCATTTTTTTGCTTTATATAATTTGAAATTATTTACCAGATGCATTATACTTTTCTCAAAATTTAAATTTTTTATAATTGTACAATAATTCTCTTTGTCTCTAGAAATGCTTTTGTCTTCACATCTATTTCATCAGATATTAAAATCTTAATACCAGCTTTCTTTTGGCTAGTTTTATCTTATATATCTATCTTATCCTTTAGCTTTTGACTTTTATCCTATATTTAATGCTTGCCCCCTCATAAAAAGCAAATAAAGGTACTTTTTCATTATTAACTCTGTTTAATCATCTTCATATATTAATTGAAGAGTTTATTTCAGTAACATTTAATTTGATTTCAATAATACATGAATTCATTTTTATAGGCTTACTTTGTCCTTTCTATTTGTATAGCTTTTTTCTAATTATTTTTTTATCTACTTTTTGATTGATTATAAATATTTAATTATTTTCTTTTTTATATTTTCCCATGATTATTATCATTGACAGTTATGCATTCTTTTTATATTTTTGTAGATTCTTTGAAAATCTTATGATGGCTTTTTAAAAATTAGTTTAATTAGTAATTTTTACACTACTCTCAAACAAGAAAAATATTTAAAATGATTTAACTCCAGTTCTCCAGAGATGTGTGCTTTCACTATTTTAGTTAACTTTATTTAATCCCACATATTAAGCAATATAATTTTTGGCTTATTTGGCTAATGTCTACTTAAATTTACTCACATGATTACTATTTTATTTACTCAGTATTCCTTCTTTTACTTTTGGAATTTTTTTTAATTGATTAAGTATAATTTTATACATGTGTTTATGATAGGTATAATCTTAAAATCACTTCCAATAACCTCTGCCTTTTATAATCCCCTTGTCTTTGTGAGTGAAACTTGTAAATATGATGAGATATCTTTCTCATGCTTCTCTTATGTTATAGGGCACAAATACCATTAGAAAAGGGAAATCATCTAGGTGAGCCCAATGTAGCCACTTAAGCTCTTTATAAACAGAGAGATGTATTTAGCTGGTTGTAGCAGGGGAACTCTGAGACTCAAAATGTGAGAGGGATTTGATGTGAGAGAGGTTCTCCACCAGCTGGAGGAGGCCACAGACCAAAGACTGAGAGCAACTTCTGATTGCTGGGAGCATTCACTAACAAAGAGAAAATGGGGACATCATTGCTAGAGGACAAGGTCTGAATTCTGGCAAGAACAGAATGAGCTTGGAAGCGGATTCTTCCATAGAGTCTGGCCCTGCTGACACTTTGATTTTCGCTTGGTAAGAATCTAAGTAGAGAACGCTGTTAAGCTTGTCTGTTCTAAGACCAGCCAGATTATGAGACAATAGTGGGTGTTATTTTAAAACTCTAAATTGTGATAATTTATCATGAATCAATAGACAAGGAACATATTTTTAATGAGGTCCTGTTAGTGTTAAATTCTCTGTTTCCTATACTTTCTTTTCGACAATTATTTGTCTCAAAATTCTTAGGATTTTTTTTGCATTGTATTTTAAGAAGTCAATTTAGACTTTTTTTGGCTCTTTCTTAAATAATCTTTTTTTTTTTTTTCTTAGAGGCTTTAATAGTCCTTTCATTATATATGTGTTTTAGCCCATTTGGGCTGCTATAATTGAATACCACAGCCTGGCTAATTTATAAAGAACAGAAGTTTATTTCTCAAAGTTCTGGAAGCTAGGAAGTCCACAATCAAGGTGCCAGGATTTGCTGTCTGGTGAGAGCCTTTTTGCTGCTTCCTCTGTAGGGAAGAAAAGCTGTGTCCTCACATATTAGAAAGGGGAAGGGCAAAGTAGCAAGCTATCTGAATGAGGAGTGAAGGCTCTTTTATAAGCACCTTAATCCTATTAACAAGGAAGAAGACTTCATGGCCTAATTATATTTTATTTTATTTCTTTTTTCTTTCTTTTTATTTCAAATTTTTTACAGGTTACAAACATTTAGGTTACATATATTGCGTGTGTACTGCCCAAGTTGGAGCTACAAGCATGCCCATCCCAAAAAGTGCACACTGCAACCATTAGGTATACATTTACCCATTCCCTCCTCTCCCTTCTCACCTGCCTGACACCCTATGAATGTTACTTCCATATGTGCACATAACTGTTGATCAATTAGTACCAATTGGATGGTGAGTACATGTGCTTGTTTTTCCATTCTTGTAATACGTCACTTAGTAGAATGGGCTCCAGCTCCACCCAGGATAATACAACATGCGTTAGTTCACCATTGTTTTTTGTGGCTGAGTAGCACTCCATGGTATACATATACCACATTTTATTAATCCACTCATGTATTGATGGGTACTTGTGCTGTTTCCATATCTTTGTAATTGTGAATTGTGCTGCTATAAACATTCAAATGCAGATGCCTTTTTTATAGAATATCTTTTTTTCCTTTGGGTAGATGCCCAGTAGTGGGATTGCTGGGTCAAATAGTGGATCTACTTTTATTAATAATTTTTTGAGGTATCTCCATATTATTTTCCACAGAGGTTGTACTAGTTTGAAGTCCCACCAGCAGTGTATGAGTGTTCCTATCTCTCTGCATCCATGCCAACATTTGTTGTTTGGGGACCTTTTGATATAAGCCATTCTCACTGGACTTAAGTGATATCTCATTGTGGTTTTGATTTGCATTTCTGTAATCATTAGAGATGTTGAGCATTTCTTCATATGTTTGTTGGCCATTAGTCTATCTTCTTTTGAAAAGTTTCTGTTCATGTCCTTTGCCCATTTATTGATGGTGTTGTTTGATCACCATCTTAACATCTCTAATCATTAGGGAAATGTGAATCAAAACCACACTGAGATATCACTTAACTCCAGTGAGAATGGCCTTTATCAAAAAGTCCCCAAACAACAAATCCTGGCATGGATGTGGAGAGATAGGAACACTCTTACACTGCTGGTGGGACTGTAAATTAGTACAACCCCTGTGGAAAATAATTTGAAGATGCCTCAAAGAGCTAAAAATAGAAATACTCTTTGACCCAGCAACCCCACTACTAGGTATTTACCCAAAGGAAAAAAGACCTTCTATCATGAAGACATCTGCATTCAAATATGGAAGCACAATTCACAAACAACCCAAGTGCCCATCAATACATGAGTGGATTAATAAAATGTGGTATATGTATACTATGGAATATTACTCAACTATAAAAAACAGCGGTGATTTAGCACATCTTATATTATCTTGGATAGAGCTTGAGCCCATCCTTCAAAGTGAGGTATCACAATAATGGAAAAATAAGCACCACATGTACTCACCATCAAATTGGTACTAACTGATCAACATTAGGGTGCTCACGTGGTAGTAATATTCATTGGTTGTTGGTCAGGTCGGGGTTAGGGCTGGGTAAACTCACAACTAATGGATGCGGTGGGCACTGTATGGGTGAAGGGCACACCTTTAGCCCTGACTTGGGCCAGGCAAAGGCATTACTTGTAACCAAAATGTTTGTATCATCATAATATCCTGAAATAAAATAAATTAATAAAATAAAAATATTAAATAAGTATTAATATAAAAAATTAAAAAATAAAATTATTAAAACCAACATTTTTAGAAATAAATACCAAATGAAAGTAAGAACATCTGTTTTCTTTTTAAGTATAATACCATGTCTCTGTACAAAACAGATAAACTTTAAAGCTCAAAAATTAATCAAAAGAACTAATAAAAAATAAATAGGACAGCAGAGGAAAAACAGGCAAAGAAAAAAATCTCTAATCCTCTAATGCTTTACTTTGTATATTGTGAGTGAAAGGTATATCCCCAAAACTACTCCTTTTGCATCTATTCAGTTTTTCTTAAAATTTTTCACTTACAATTTTCATTTTATGCTGTGAATATGGTAACTTACATTTATTGATTTTATATGGTTTAAATAATCTTATGTTCTTGTTATGAACCAAGCCTACAAATTATTTTTATCTTTTTTATATACTTCAGATTTGACTTGGTAATATTTTAGTTATCATTTTGGAACTACATTTAAGACTGTTTGCCTTAGGATTTCCATTTCTTGCACTGTCCTTGCTGGTTTTATAACAAGGCCTTTTTATTAATTCTCTAGAATAGTTTGTATAAGTTTAGAGTTTTTTGTAGAACTTGCCAGTGAAGTCACCAGACCCTAAAATTTTGTTTGTTTTTCTCAAAGACATAGCTCCCATAGTAGCCAAGATTTTAAGATAGAGATTTAACATCTCTCTCTCTCTCAATATATATAATGTATATATAAAATCTACCATCATTTATCTCTATCATATATATTCTTTTCAGATGAGAAATTTATTTAAGTTGCTAATTTGCTCATATTTCAAAATTGGTTTGAAATGTAGAGGAGATAGAACTATTTATCTTAACATATTTGATACCCTGCAGTCAGTGACACAGCTAGAAAGTCCACTGCAGGAAATATTAAAATATTAAAACAATTACATTCCAAGTTGTTTCTTTCTTTATAAATGTTTTAAGTTATATTGTTAAGCCATACTGTAGTAATTCTTCTCTCTGGTGGTCAGAGAAAAAGCTCTTTTTCATGGGGAGAAGGGATATAAAAATAATCTAATCTGCCACATTTATAAAATTTTTATTTTCTATTCTTTATTAAGTTTGCTTTTACAACTTTCACTAAGAGGGTTTTACAAGGCATTTGGTATTGGCAAGTGCTTGATAATTCCCCAGCATGTATGGAAGTACAAAATAACACTTCCAACCTTTAAGACCAAACACTTCGGTAAATACCACAGATGCCAAATAGCTCTAGCAGGTGCTAAATTGCTACTGGTGTATCACCTTGGGATATGATGAAGATAAATGGAATGCTGTGCATTTTCCCAGTATTCCACAATTACTGAAACACCTGTGCTAAACAATATGGTGCTAATGCACCATAAACATCCTCACAATACTCAAAGGACCTTGTAGTTTCACATTTCAACTTGCTTAGCAGAGCCTCAACTTAATGTAGGTATTGGAAATGTTTCACCTATCCTTGACACTGCTACCACATAATGACATATTGGTGCCATGCTAGTAGAGGGTGATCTTCTCTCTTTGTCCAATTTTTACTTCTTTCTTCCCTTCTCTTATGCACTTAAATATTTCCTCCTACCAATTCTTATTTCCTTGTGTTTTGCTATAGAATGTGAATGTCTTCCTTTACTTCAGATGAATTGCCTTTCATCCCCTTGCTTTAACATCAAAGACCTGTGTCATTGTCAGCAATACTGGATATTGTTATCACTGCTGTTCCAGCATCTCTGTTTTTGATTAAATCATCTTTGACATGCATAAGCCTTGATAGGCAATATGGAGGCTTTAGAGATGACACTAATGTGTCAAAAGGAAATACCTGCAGACATATTTGTGGCAGATGTGAACCTGGCAACTATTTTAATATGTGAATATCTTACCAAATGCAACCATTAAAAACAAATAGCTGTGTGTGTGTGTGTGTGTGTGTCTCTGTGTGTGTATCAGTGTGTTTATGATAACAACCCCCGAGTCACTGTGAATTAAGCTTCTGCTATTTCTGTTACAGACTGTTTCTAATGGAATCTTTATTGAGATACAATTCACATACCATACAATTCAGCACATGAAATTGTATGCCACGTGTTTAGCATATTTACAGGATTGTGTAACCATTACCACAAGCTAATTTTAGAACAATGTTTGTCCACTGAAGAGGAAATTCCTATACCCACTTGCAGTCACTCCCCATTCTCTCAAAGCCTACCCCCTTCAGCCCCAGGCAAATTCTAATCTATTATGTATTTCTATATAGGTTTGTATTTTTTCTATGACTATTTTAAAGATAATCTCTTTATTTTTAAGTAATTTTACTTTTATCTCAATGTGGATACTTTTTCCCCATGTGATTCATAGAACTTTTGTAGTTGTGGGTTCATATTTTTTGTCATTTTGTAAAGGCCGTCTTCCATTTGTGCATCTGCCCTACTTGTTCTCTCTTTCTTATAGGCCACATCTGTCTTGCCATCAGCATGTGTGTACCTTTGTAGAGTCCATTTTATAGGCTGAGGTCCCTGTAATATGTCTTGTAGAGATCTGATAATTGTTGTTAAATTTTGTCATTTAAAGGCTGAGATGCATCTTATTTCTGATGTTCCATCTCTGTCAGGATTAGGAGTAGTTGTTTGAAAAGAAAGGGAAATTCTGAGAGACTGTATGTTTTATGTATGCCAGAATCCAAACTATTTTTATGGATTTAGTTTCAATAGCTTTCACAATTTGCAGCTTTCTCTGAAATAAACATACAGATATCTCCATGAATAAAAGGAGTATCAAGCTTTCACCTCTATAATTGTATATGTTGCTTGTTTATATATTTTGTATTCTGTTTTTCAAATTCTAGTTTGAAAACAAGAAGCCCTTGTGACTCTCCATAAAAAGTAAACATGTAAGAGGCATGAACTACTTTATCAAAATAGCTTCCAATGCCATTGAAATCTGAAATATTTCTTAGAATCAAGTTTCAAAGTCACCAAACAGGCAGGAAGTAATGATTCTTTGAAAAATGATAATACAGAGTAGATGCAAGATAAAGAAAGATTTGATAATCTCTGTATCTATAGCATTATTCAAACCCCAAGAATTTTAAACCCCAGAAATGTCATCTTGAATCCACAGGTGCAGAAAAAACAAACTCTGATCTGTGGAATAGTGGAGAGCAACCTTACTCTTGAACCTGAAAGTTGCACTGTGAACTTACTGTTTGGAATGAATAAAGCTGAAATACGAAGTTTATTAGCAAAAGAAAATTATTCTTCATATACTCATGAAAATATAAAATGGTATTAAATATTCATGAGAGTTTAATGGAATTTTGTTTGAAGATATTCATTGATGTTTGCTTGAAGGCAAAGACTACTCTCTTTAGAAATGGAGTAATAAGGTCAATGCCATCTCAAGATTAAAACATTAGATAAATAAGACAACTTAGAGTCATTTCCTTCACCCGTTCATTTACTTAACAAATGCATATAGCAAGGCCTTTTTACTCACATTTTAGCAGCTAATCTATTATACCAAATTATTGCTTTTCAGGTCTGCTTTAAGAAATAAAATACTATGTCAGTTCATATAAAGGTCTATGAGCAAACAAGCAAACGACTATGAGCTGAGTTATTGGAGCAGAACTGACAGACCTATGCTGTATTTTAATCATAATAGTGGTACTTTTTTATCTGAAGAAACATCCATTTTCTGAATGGATTTTAATGGCTTAACCATATTAAAGAAGGACATGAGTCAAAATAAACCACCTTGGAAAGTTAAACATATTCAACTAAAAAGGTAATGAAGAGAAAAGAAGTGGAGGGCTCAATTCTAGTCTGGGAAGTATGCCCAAGTTTTCAATAAATGAATAATGGAACTGTTTGCATAATAATAATCAATCCTTCCAATAATGAGTTTGTTGTCAGACTATAATCATGCTGAGTAATTAAATTCCAATGAATTCAGTTGCTAAGTCAGGTATATGCTTTGGGTTATCAGCATAGCCAGAGACCTCTCCTAGGTGCCTGCCTTGAGCCACTTGCCTGGGTCAGGTTAAAAGAGTTTCTATACTAATAGCTATGATTTCCTTCTGTAGAGGCGTTGCTCATTAGATCAAGTTATTAATCAGTGTCTGCTGTGAGAAGGCAGAGTGGAATGAGCCAGAGAGAGTCTGTTCATGTGGTGAGATGTGCCATGTTGCCAGCTTACAGATCCCTGCCCAAGTCTGGGTCCTAATCCTGTGCCATGTCTCAGAATGAAATAAATACTTGCCTCATACCATCTTCCTATTCCCTCTACTGTGATCACTCCAAACTCTTACCTACAAAGCAGTTTAGTGTTCTCCCCCTTTCTTCTTTTCATCCCTCCTTTCTTTCTTTCCCCTTTTGCTGATTTTCTCTCTCTCTCTCTGTCTCTCTCTCATACACGCACATGCACATGTACACTCGCACATCATTTTCTCTTGTAATTTAGCAGTTGCTCTCATATTCTCACTCTGGAAACTCTAAGGAATTATCTAGTCAAAATATATTCCTAGACAAAATGGATCCCACCCAAAGAAGAATTCTGATAAAAGCAATGAAGAGTTTATATATAATTTTGTACGACTTTACTGTAAACATGCAAAAACATAATGATTAAACAGCATAGGCTTAGATGTCAGAAAAATCTCAGTTCAAGACACTGTGCTGCAATGTACCAGGCAGATGATCTGAAGAAAGTTATTGTAAAGTATCTGTTTTATTAAATGTATTATATGAAAAAAGCATACTATTGATATCAATCTTGTATAATCGTCTTGGGAATTAAAAGTGATAATGCTGAAGAGGGGCTAGTACATTGCTTGAAACAAATTAAATACTCAGATATCTAATAATTTGTTTAACCATCTCCAACTAATTATTTATAATATAAATATGAAAATTACTCTTTGAAAATGTCATCAAATTTTATTTGGTGTTCTTTTTGAGCAGTGGGTAGTGGAGGATATTTTCTAATTTGAAATCATCATTAAAAATATTATAATGGTTGGCCGGGCATGGTGGCTCACACCTGTAATCCTAGCACTCTGGGAGGCTGAGGTGGGAGGATTGCTCGAGGTCAGGAGTTCGAGACCAGCCTGAGCAAGAGCAAGACCCCATCTCTACTAAAAAATAGAAATAAATTAACCAGACAACTAAAAATATATAGAAAAAATTAGCCGTGCATGGTGGCGCATGCCTGTAGTCCCAGCTACTCACGGGGCTGAGGAAGGAGGATCGCTTGAGCCCAGGAGTTTGAGGTTGCTGTGAGCTAGGCTGACGCCACAGCACTCTAGCCTGCGCAACAGAGGGAGACTCTTGTCTCAATATATATATATATATATATATATATATATATATATACACACACACATATATATATATTATAATGGTCAATTTCTCCACTGCAACCCAAGCAACCATTGCTTTACTTTTTCTCATGATTGATTATGTTTGTACTTTCCTGGAATTTCAAACAAATGGGCTTATATATATACGTGTATATATATATATATATATATATGTAATTTTGCAACTGGCTTTTACTCATCATATGGAAAAGGACATGGAGAAACATTTTTGGACTGATAGGAACATTCTGTACATTAATTGTATGGTGGTTAAATAAGTACATACATTTGTCAAAAGTCATCAAAATGCTTAATTAAAATGGGTACATCTTATCATAAGTAAAGTATGCCTTAATAAAGATGATTTTAGAAAGTAACCCAGTAAAGAAAATTCTAGGCCAAAATACTTTCAGTAATAAAATTCTTCAAAATATCAGAAAGGTATACCATACAGACTCCCTCTTCCCACCAAAAATAAAAAATAAGAAAATACTTTCCAAGTTATTGTATAAAGCCAGCATTATCTGGAAACCAAAACCTCAAGAAAATTCAAAGAAAGAAAATTTACAAGCCAATCTCACACATGAACACAGATGCAAACATTCTAAAAAAAGTCAGTAAATCAAATTCAAGTAACAATAAATTTCATTATATGATGTATGCATGCATGTGTATTCATACACATAGTAATAATTTATTATGACAAAAGGATTTCATTCCAGAAATTCAAGGGTGATATAATTAGAAATTTTAACACTGTGTCTGAAGATTTTAAGGGAAAAAAGGAAATATTGTATGACCATATGGACAGATTTAGCAAAAGCATTTGATAAAGTACAATACCTTCATTATAAATTTGCAGAATAGGAGTATAAAGATCTGCCTTAATCTAATAAGAAGTATCTACAAGAAATTTAACAGCAAACACTATGTTTAATGGTGAATTGTTGAAACCTTCTCATTAATATCTGAAAACAAAAAATATGCCTACTAATGCTTCTCTTGTTCAACATTACACTGATGATTCCAGACAGTATAATAATAGGGAAAAATAGAAAATAAAGAAGGTAAAGAACTAGAAATAGATATAAAACTGTCACTTTTGTTCATGGTAACAATGCATATACCCCCCAAATCCAAAATACATTTAAAGATTAATGTGTACCAGGGAATGATGGGGTTGGGGTTTTGAGACTATAGAGGAGTAGCATGAGGGAGCTCCTTTGTGGTGATGAAATAGTTCTGCATCTTGCTTCTATGGTTTTGTTTATCTTTTCAGAAAACCAACTTTTTTTGGTCAGTATTTTATATTTTTAAGTCTCAATTTTGTTTATTTCTGCTCTGATATTTTTTTATTTCTTTTCTTCTACTCATTTTGGGTTTGGTTATTTCTTGCTCTTCTACTTCCTTGAGGTGCACTGTTGGTCATTCATTTGAAATCTTGCTATTTTAATGATGTAGGCATTTATTGCTATGAATTTGTCTCTTAGTACTGTTTTTACTCTTTCCCATAGGATTTGGTATGCGTATTTCCATTTTTATTTGTTTCAAGGAATTTTGAATTTCATACTTAATTTTTTTCCTTTACATATTGGTAGTTCTGGACCATGTTGTTTAATTCCACGTATTTGTATGGTTTTGAATGTTTCTCTTGTTATTGATGTCTAATTTTATTCCATTGTGGTAAGATAAAACACTTGATATGATTTTTTTTTTTTAATTTTTGAGACTTGTTCTGTATCCTAACATATGGTCAATCCTGGAAAATTCTCCATGGGCAGATGAAAAGTATATGTATTCTTCAGCTGTTGGTTAAAATGTTCTGTAAATGTCTGTTAGATCCATTTGTTCTATAGTGCAGATTAGATTAAGTCTGATATTTTTTGTTAATTACTTTTTTGTCTAATGATCTGTCTACTGCTGAGAGTGGGATATTGAAGTCCCCAACTATAATTGTATTGGAGTCTATCTTTGCCTTTAGATCTAATACTTTTTGCTTCATATATCTGGGTCATCCAGTGTTAGGTGCATATATATTTATAATTGTTAAATTCTCTTGCTGATTTGATCCCCTCTTTATCTCTTTGTGAAGCTTTTAACTTGAAGTCTGTTTTGTCTGATATAAATATAGCTACTCCTGTTTGTCTTTGCTTTCTGTTTTCATGGGATGTGTTTTTCTACTTCTTCACTTTCAGTCTATGTGTCTTTATAGGTGAGGTAAGTTTCTTGTAGGCTCCATATAGTTTTTTTAATCCATTCTGCCAGTCTCTATCCTTTAATGGGGAATTTAATCCATTTACATTTAAGCTTATTATTGGTATGTGATGACTTAATCCTGTCATTTTGTTGATTATTTTCTGGTTATTTTGTATGTCATTTGTACCTTACTTCCTCTCTTATTGTATTTTGTTTTGTTTTGTTTTGGTCATTGAGTAATTTTCTGTAATGACAAGGTTTGATTCCTTTTTCTTTCTCTTTCTCCTTTTTGTATCAGCTTTGCAATGGGAAGTCCCTCCTGACTCCAGGCAGGTGTAATCTGGGAGGAGGAGACAAAACTGTAGAGGTCAGGTGCCTCCAGATGCCTTCCTAGACTTCAGATCATAACAGGTGCATCTCCACTGCCTCACTGTACTCCAGCACTCTCCTTTCAACACTCCAGTCAAATCTTAGCTGTTTATATGTTGCTTTGGTCCTTTCTTTGGTAAGGGATATATGCCAGGCATCTTTAGTCATCCATCTTACAGGTTTGATTTTCAATTTTTGTAAATATATAATAGTTAAACATATTTGGGGGGTACATGTGATATTTTGATACAATCATATAATGTACAATGATCAAATCATGGTAATTGGGATGGAAAGCACATTAAACATTTATCATTGCTTTGTGTTAGGAACATTGCAATTCCACTCTTCTAGTTATTTTGAAATACACAATGTTATTGCTAACTATAGTTACCCTACTGTGCTACCACACACTAGATTTTATTCTTTGTATTTAAGAGTACTTTTGTACCCATTAATCAGTCCCTTAAAAAATAAAAAGCCAGGAACAATTACGTGTACCTGTTATCCCAGCTACTTGGGAGGCTGGCTTGAGCCCAGGAGTTTAAGAACAGACTGAGCAACATGGTGAGACACTCATCTCAAAAAACAAAGCAAACAAAGCAAAACAAAAACAAGTATTTTCTGAGAACCTACTATTTTACATCCATTATTCTACATCCTTGGAATACACAATTTATGATGAAACAAAACAAAAATCCTGCCTTTGTAGTGTTGGCATCTGTAAGGTAAGATAAATAATATACAAAATGTATAGTAATATGTAAATATTATGGTATGCTGAAAGATGTATATGATACCTGGCATTGGACTAATTATGCGTAACACACAAATGTCAGGCAACTGTAAACCTTTTTTCTCAGATATCTATGAGTATAAAAGAATGGCTCTGATGTTCTGTTGAGTTTGTTCATGTGTGTGAATCAGCTGTGGGACAGCTGGTTTGCATCAGGCTCAATGGGATTGGCTTCAATCTGCAAGTTATGTCCAGATCCACTTCTCATGTCTCCCATGGTCCTACATACTACATCAATAGTTCATTCCTTTATATTGCTTTGTAGTATTCCATAGTGTTTATGCATTATGGTTTGTTTTTCTTAACTGAATTTTATTCTATTTATATAATTTTAATGTACAAATGCAGTTTTGTTACATGGATATATTGCGTAGTGGTGAAGTCTGAGCTTTCAGTGTGATCATTACCTGAATAATGTACATTGTACCCATTAAGCAATTTTTTATCCTTCACCCCCTTCCACTCTGACTCTTCTGAGTCTCCAATATTTATCACTGTACACTCTATATCCATGTGCACACATTATTTATCTTCCACTTGTAAGTGAGAACATAAGTGGTATTTGACTTTCTATTTCTGAGTTGTTTCACTTAAGATAATGGCCTCCAGTTACATCCACATTGCTGGAAAACACATGCTTTCTTTCTTCTTTATAGCTGAATAGTGTTCCTGTGTGTGTGTGTGTGTGTGTGTGTGTGTGTGTGTATGTATCACATTTTATTTATCCATTCATCCAATGATGGACACTTAGGTTAATTCCAAATCTTTGTTATTGTGAATAGCACTGCAATAAACATATGAGTGTGGGGACTTTGGGGGGATATAATGATTTCTTTTATTTTGGATATATACCCTGTAGTAGGGTTGCTGGATCAAGTGGTAGTTTTATTTTTAGTTCTTTGAGAAGTCTTCATAATATTTTCCATAGAGGTTGTACTAATTTACACTCCCACCAATAGTGTATAAGTGTTCCTTTTTCTTCACATCCTCACCATCTGTTAATGTATTATTTTTTTAATAACAGTCATTCTGACTGGTATAAGATTTTATTTCATTATGGTTCTAATTTGCATTTCTCTGACAGTTATGCTGAGCATTTTTTCATATGCTTGTTGGCCATTTGTATGTATTCTTTTGAAAAATGTTCATGTTTTTTGCCCACTTTTTAATGAGGTTATTTGTTTTGTTGTTGTTGTTGTTATGACCTGTTGAGGTCCTTGTAAATTCTGGATATCAGTCCCCTGTCAGATGCATAGTTTGCAAATATGTTCTCCCATTCTGTAGGTCATCTGTTCATTCTGTTGATTATTTCTTTTGATGTGTAGAAGCTCTTTAGTTTAATTAGGTCACATTTGTCTATTTTTGTTTTTGTTGCTCATGCTTTTGAGATTTTAGTTCATGCATTCTTTGCCTAGGCCAATGTCTAGAATAGTTTTCTCTAGGTTTTCTTCTAGTGCTTTTATACTTTCTGGTCTTACATTTAAATTGTTAATCTATCTTGAGTAGATTTTTATCTATGGTGAGAGATAGGGGTACAGTTTTATTCTGCTGCATATGACTATCCAATTTTCCTAGCACGATTTATTAAAAGAGTATCGTTTCCCCAGTGTGTGTGTGTGTGTGTGTGTGTGTGTGTGTGTGTTTGACTTGCCAAAGATCAGCTGGCTGTAGATATGTGACTTTATTTCTGGGTTATTGTTTTATAATATTCCATAGCATGTATGTATTACAGTTTGTTTAACCTTTCACCTATAGAAGGACATCTGGATTTTTTCCAGTTTTGGATTATTATAAATAAAGCTGCTATAAACATTTGTGAACAAAAGTTTCACATTTCTAGGGAAAATGCCTAAGAGTATAACTTCTGAGTCATATGGTATTTTAATGTTTATTTTTATCAGAAACTCCTCAACTGTTTTCCAGAGTGGTTGCAAAATTTCACAATTTTACACCAGCAATGTATGAGTGAGAAATTATGTTTCTCTGCATCTTGCTAGGATATGGTATTGTCCCTTTTTAAATTATCATTACTTTTTACATTCTAATGTTTGTGTAGTGATATTTTGTTATAATTTTAATTTGAATTTCCCTGGTGGCATTTATAGTTTTCATTTAAGTCTATGGCTTATTTTGAGTTAAATTGTATTTTAGTTGTAAGGTTTAAAAGATGAAAGATTTATACAACCTAAAGAGAGAAACCAGAGAATAATAAATTGTAAAGTTTAGATTAAGGTGTGTGTGTGGGGGGGGGAGGGTGTTTATTTTTTTGTTTTTTGGTGTTTTTTTTGCCTATACAAGTTCAATTGCCCCAGCAAGTGTTCAACAGGCCATACTTCCTCCATTGAATTGCTTATGTATTTTTGTCAAAAATCACTTGAACATATTTGTGTAAATTTCCAGGTTCATTATTTTGCAAATATTTTTAATGATATTCACAACTATACAAGTTGCTAGAGATTCTGTGGTGGATCATTTGTGATCCTGTCTTCAATATGCTCAAAGTGTTATAGAGATGTTACACAGATGTGACAATATAAAAGAGACTGAGTTTAAAATCTGTCTCAGTATAGGTTTGGTGCACAACAAAAAGAGGAGACAGTTCTGTATAAGGAGGGTGATTTCAGGAAGGGCTCCAAAGAATAGGCTTAAAATGAATAAGTAAGTAGACAGTGAGAGAAAGCTTTCAAGTTCAAGAAGAAGCTAATATTTATAGAGGCTTTAGATATGCAAATTTATAGAGGTTTGAATGGGTCTGGGACATTTGGGAAACTGCAGAGCCCAAAAGGACCTGTTGAGAAATGAGGCTGAAAGCATTAAGGAGACAAACCAGACCGGGTATGGTGGCTTATGCCTGTAATCCTAGCACTCTGGGAGGCCGGGGCATGAGGATCACTTCAGGTCAGGAGTTTGAGACCAGCCTGAAAAAGAGTGAGACTCCATCTATACAGAAAATAGAAAAATTAGTCCGGGTATGGTGGCATGCACCTGAAGTCCCATCTACTTTGGAGGCTGAGGAAGGAGAATCACCTGAGCCGAGGAGTCTGAGGTTGCAGTGAGTTATGATGATGCCACTGCACTCTTCCCTACCTGGATGACAGCATACTCGTCTCACAAAAAAAAAAAGAAAGAAAGAAAGAAGACAAACCAAGAAAGAAGACAAACCAAGGAAGACTAGTTTAACATTCTAAGAAGCTTGGTAAAGGGGAGATATTAAATAATTTTAATCTAGAGAATGACATAATTAGTACAAAAGAAACTATTATAGGCTTCATATTTCTTTCTTAAAAACCAATTATAACATATATTTGTGTTAGCTTCTGCACTTTCTTTTTCAATTCTTACAAATGGATTTCTTTAGCCTTTATACTTTCTGATTCAGTTCACACAAATGAAATTCTGCCCATAGCCTTGAAAATAAAGCCCTTACAAATTACAGATAAAGGAAGAAAGGACTATTGATTCAGGTACATCAGGACAGAAAATTTTTAAATTATAGCCATTTAAAAGAATATTTTAGATAAAATCAGAATGTAAAAGAATTTACAAAAATTAAAACCTGTTCTCTATTTTGCAACCATGAAATTGGCCTTGTAAAGTTACTGTATGTTTTCATTTTCAGGAATCTAAACTAAATCACCTCCTTTGTAAATCTGCCTTTCTCTCATACCTATAATATTAACTGATTTTCATGAATATGACTAACCAAATCAATGCATGTAATATTAGAAAATCTTCTTTTTGGAAGATTCTTAAAACTCTCTATTTTTACTTGTTTTGGGCTTGAAGTTACATTTACTTATTACTGATACATCAATTATAAGGAAATGATCTCAAAGGAGTTTATTCTGAAGTAAACCTCAATAAATTATGTAATTTCTATACTTTTATATATTTTTGGCTTTGTGAAGCATAAAAACAGTTAGATATAATGAGTTACTGATCATGGCCAAAACTTATTTAACAGAAACTTAAGCAACACATAAAAAAAAGAATAGCTATTATATAGATATCATTTTAAAACCTAGATTAGAATAAAATTAAAAGATTCCTGGAAAAGTCCCATGATTTGTATGAGGTAAAGTGGTGTGGTAAATGCATGAATGAATCCACAGATCATTCTAATTACCCTAAGGGTGATGTTTGGGCACAACAATCTGTAAATAGTGATTAAATGCATTCTCATAGTGTTGGGGTAAAACCATACTAGATAATATGACCAAAAGAGATGGCATTTAGTAGCTACTAAGTCATATTAATAACTTTGATTAAAGTAAATTTCTTATCTCTGTATTTCTAATCTCACATGTATTTTTAACTTTGCCATTACTATGTCCTTCCTTTTAGCTTTTAAACGTGCTTAAGGGAAGCAACTTTATCTGTTGACTCTGCATTTGCTTCATTGTAGACTTTTGATCTCCCTCCTGTTTGGATCTATCACTGGATTCTGATGACACATTGCTATGGCTAACTTACTCAGGTGACTGTTCCTCTGCAGTACTTTCTACTAGATCGTCTCCCCCAATCTGTCCTTTAAATCTTGGCACTTCTCACAAAATCGTATTCTTGGACAAATTTTCTTCTTACTTTATGCTCTTTCTCTGTAGGCAGTTTCATCCATTCTCATTGTCTTAACTATCATAAATATGCTGATAGTTTTATTCTAGCCCATGAGCTGTAAGGCCATATATCCAATTTTTAATGAACGTATAAGAGAGGATAGTTTAAAACAATCTCATTGACAGCTTGCATAGAACTTTCTGTTTACTAGCTTCTTTAGAAGTGTACGGGTAAAATGGATAATAATAACAATTTTGTAAAAATAAACTTCTTGGAGCAAAGACATAACTATTAGTACTCTCATGAATTCATTCTGTGCCTCCAAATAAGGTAGGCCATAATTTGTTTTTGTTTTCATTTTTTGTTTTTACCAAGAGAAGACTGAAATATAGGCACATTGGTAGCAGTTAAGAAATCCTCAGGCAATTGCTTTCAATTCCATGAAATGATCATTTTTAAGCATTTTTATTACAAATAACATACATACATAAAAGTGCACAATTACTACGTCTGCAATATACACATCTATGTGTAACTTTTACTCAGAGAAATTCAATATTATCAGCATTATATAAGTTCCTTTCTTTCCTCCTCACAATTATTACTCATTTCTTTTTCCTCAAAGATAACTACTAACCTGACTTCTAACATTCAAAATTAGTCATGTCTATTTTTGATCTTTATGTAAACAGAATAATTCAGTATACATTATTTTTGCATCAGACTTGCTTTTTCTTATAACTTAGGTAGTATTATTAAAAATGGAACATGGACATGTAGACTTGTGGCAACAGTTAGAAAATCCTTAGGCAATTGATTTCAAGTTTTTGTGTCTCACACATAACCCATCGTTAGGTTTGATGTGCTGATTGTACACCATGTCAGGTTCAAGCCCAGTAGAGATAAAAGTAACTTAGGGACAGAGTTATAATTTTCCTCATCAAAATATATGGGCCTTTCTTTTGAGAAGGTATATGTATCGGCAAGGACAACTAAAATATATTATTAGGGCTGCATTAGATTTCTGTGTCTATCAGCTAATAAGCCTACAGGTACAGTAATGATTTTGGACTTGCTGTTTCTAATGAGAATGCTGAGATTGTCTCATGAATTCTTATACTCTGAATATACAATGCAGTCTGCAAAGGCCTCAAGTATATAACTCACTAGAAAACTTAGATTAAAATTTGACCCAGGGGAAGGATGCATATTAAAATCAGATTTTGTAAAATTGTAATTGATTTTGAAATAGTTCTGTTGGTGAAACAATATGCTTAAAAGAAAAGCACAATAAATTTGGTCAGATTACCTGGATTGCTACATGTGACGTTTCTTTTATCAAGATGATAAAATACATTTTTTATATATTATATTGGAGAAAAAGTAATGCTAAACCTTGTGGGTCATTCCTCTAAAATATATACTTGGTAACACAGCACTTTTGGTCAGCAGCAGCTCTAGACAAAAGACAAGACAAAATCTGATTTTGATGCTCTAAATGCAATGAGTCTAACAATGGATTTTAGGCAGTGCTTCAAGGACTAGAGATCTGAGAGGTTGTACATGTGCTCAAGCTCATTCAGAAAAGTTTGGCAACACCAAAACTACAAATGTAAATCTCCGATGTAGGAGAAAGGTATACAAGTGCAGGAAAAACTTCAGTTTCTATAGCATTTAAAAAAATAATACACCGACAGCCAAGATGGCAGACAAAAAGCAGCCCATGCAACACTGCTCCCAAGGAAAGGATCGAAAGGGGCAAATAGATACCCACCTTTGGATTGATCATCTGAGTGAGAGCACTGGGAATCCACGGAGCCATGGGTCTGCCCTTTCCTAGGTCCCACTGTGACCACTGGACCACTCTGCACTAGGGGCCCACTGCTCCTCATGCCTTATGGGCCTGCAGGGCTACTATGCCCTTAACAGCTACTACACCCTGCGCTATACCCTGCACTGACCTCACCTCACTCATGTGCCTGGCACTTTGGCTACCCAGACCTGCACACATGTATGCTCCACCCAGCAGACCTCTTCCATCCCACACACATGCCCCTTCCTGCTGGCTAGACCCACCTCATGTGCACCTGGCACCAGGGGCCAGCCTTGCCACAGTGGCCCAGTGATAATCACAGGGGAACAGGGAGTTGCAGCACAGTAGCAGTGTTAAAGGCTCACAGTGCATCTGCTCTTCTCCTACCTGGTCAAGATTCTAGAGTAGGACTCGAGTATACCATCCAGGGACTCCTGTCTATTTTCACCAAGCAACAGAGGTCCCAGCAGAGGAGAACAGGCATACCATGTCTGCTGTCTGTTTCAAGATGAGAGAAAGGGCCCAGGAGGGAAAGGAACCAGCATAACAACTTTGGAAACATGAAAAAACAGGCTGTCGCAACACTGCCAAATGATCACATGGCTCTCTAGCAATGAACTCCAACCAAAAGGAAATTGTTGAAATGACAGGTATGGAATTCAGATTATGGACAAAAAGCAAGATGAAAGGAATCATGGAGATGGTAGAAAACCATCTCAAAGAAATAAAAAAAAAATCAGGACGTGAACAAAAAATTCACTAAAGAGATAGATAACATTAGAAAAGAGATAATAGAACTGAAAGAAATGAAAGAGTCATTTATGGAATTTCAAAATATAGCAGAAAGAATTACAAGCAGGCTAGACCATGCAGAAGAAAGAATTCAGAGCTTGAAGACAAGAATTTCAAAGATACACAGTCAATAAAAAATGTAGAAAAAAGAAAAATGAACAATCACTGTGAGAAATACAGAACTACGCAAAGAGAGCTAATATAAGAATTTTAGGTATCCCTGAGGGAGAAGCAGCAGCAGCTATAAGCATGGAAAACCTACTTGGGAGAATAATAAATACAAACTTTCCTGGTATCACTAGATGCCTGGATATCCAGATATAAGATGGTCATCGAACACCTGGAAGATTTGTAGCAACTAGGATATCATCAAGATATATAGAAACCAGCTTGACTAAAGCCAAAACAAAGGAGAAAATCCTGTAATCTGTGAGACAAAAGCAATGAGTTACAAAGGAAAAGTCATTGGACTAACAGCAAAACTCTCAGCAGAAACCTTTCAAGCCAGCAGGGATTGGGGTGCCATTTTTACCCTTCTTAAGCAGAAAAACTGCCAGCCAATAATTTTGTATCCTGCAAAACTACATTTCATAAATGAAGGAGAAATAAAGTCTTTCCCAGACAAGCAAACACTAAGGGAATTTGTCACCATTAGACCTGCCCTACAGGAAATGCTTACAAGTGTTGTATGCATGGAAAAGAATAATCTATGCCCACCAATATAAAAGTTAAAGCTCACAACTCTTACAAAAAAGTAATACAAGGAAGAAAACAAAGCAACTAGGGATTATTCAGCATGATGGACAGAACAGTATTTCATGTATCAATACTAACATTAAATATAAACAGTCTTAGTGATCTTTTTAAAAGGTATAGACTGGAGGAATGGATGACAAAAACACACCTCAAGTATATGTTGTCTCCAAGAAACCCATCTAACTAGCAAGGATACTCACAGACTCAAGCTAAAAGAATAGAAAAATATATTCCACACAAATGGAAACCAAAAGCAAGCAGGAGTAGCTAATCTCATATCAGATAAAACAGACATTAATTGAACAATGGCAAAAAGACAAAGATGGTTATTAGATAATGATAAAGGGAACAATGCAGCAAGAACCCTAAATGTATATGCACCTAACACAGAGCTCCCAGATTCATATACTGAATACTATGAAATCTAAGCAAAGAAATAGACAATATCATAATTGCTAGAGATTTCTGTCAGCACCACATTACCTGACTTCAAATTATACCACGAGGTTATGTTAACCTAAAAGCATGGTACTGGTATAAATGGAGGGAAATAGACAATTAGAACACAATACCTAACCCAGAAATAAAACCATATAGCTACAACCAACTGATTTTTGACAAAGCAGACAAAAACATACGCTGGGGAAAGGAAGCCCTATTCAATAAATGTTCCTGAGAAAACAGGATAGCCACATGCAGAAGAATGAAACAGGACTCCTATCTCTTGGCATACATAAGAATTAATTTATACGAATATCTGCAATATACATTTTTACAAATAAAGGTTTATAGGACACAACAATGAAAAAGCCTTAAGACATATTTTTGAAAAGCTCACTTGTTCGAGAATAGTTGTACACACTTCTGAAATCATTTAGTTAAGTAATTAAGTTACCAATTATAAAAGTATTCCAATTTCACACATTTTTGCTTGTACTTTTTTCCCACGTTTAAGAGAAGTTGATGGTAACTTGAACTCTGAAAATATGCAGTCAGCAATTTTGTCTTCATGTAAATAGTTTGTAAAAGACCAATTTGATAGCTAAGAATGAAAAAGGATTAGGAGAGATAAATTATATAAACTTTCTTTATTAAAATGAACACTATGCAAATATTCCCTTTATCTTTTATTTTAGCTGAGTTAGGCAATGATTGATTACTTTCTTTTCTAGCATCTTAATGATTTTTTTTCCTTTAGAATTCTCCATAGTTCTCATAGTTCTCAGTATTTAAGAAAGAATTATTCTTTTTTTCAAAATTCAATTGTAATTACCTAAATTGCAGTTCTGCAACAAACTAAAAATAGAGCATCATTTATAGAAAAATATTGTATGTATTTAGTATTTATTTTTACTTTGCAGCTCCACTCTTTTTATTTATCTCACAAAGTGGTTTTATAGGACATGACTCTTAGTCATTCATCCAATCACTCATTAATTATCAAACATTAACTGATCAATTCCTCTGTCACAGATTTTGCATTGCTGTTTATATAAAGGCTGTGGCATTCTGTTGGAAATACTGCTTAGGCACCACCTCATTTTCCCTTCATTTTGTAGGTGCTCTTCTCTCATACTATATCGAAAAGCTACAGCATGACCTGAGGGTACAAGTTCCTCCTCTTTTTCTATTAATATCATCAAGCAGCTGCCCAAGCAGTTATATAGGTTCAAGCTTTTCTAACATTTTCTGAATTTAGATGGAACAGTATAATACAGAATATCAGATCTGACATTCTGAGGTCCTCCAAATGGGCCAGATGATGGAACCTAGAACAGAAAGGGAATCTTCTCCCCATGGGTTGAACTTTGATCAACAGAAATAAGGAGAGAAATTCCCTCTCACCTTGCTCCCACAGATTACATCAAAGAATAGTCCAATAAGACAAATCTTGTGTGTACAGCATGTGACTCTAGCAACTCTACCTTTCTTTGTTGTTTGTCATTAAGTGGTAGCAAGACTGATAATGCAGTGCTTTACAATACTTCCTATTTTTCTTTCCTCACATTCTAGGTCTCTCTTGTTTACCATTAAACTTTGGGTACTAAATAATCACCTGTGAACTGACAATTTTCTCTACACTATAGTACCATATTGTACCACTTATTTTATATTTGTGTATGATCTTGGTAGTAAAATCCCATTGTTGTTACCCTTATAGAGATCAGTGTTGCCAGGAAAAAAAAAATAACAGTAGCTCATGGTGAATATATTTTGCTGTGAAAAAGTCCTTGTCAAAAATATTACCCACAACCCAAACATAAAACTTAAAATCTTGGGAATGTTTACTGATTTGATTTACAAAAGATGTATTAAACTAAACCTAAGGGCTTAAAGCAAGCACCATTTTTTCTTTATTCTGCCACATTATGCTGTCCTGTTTCACAGGACAAAACTCACAGTGGTAGGTGACCCATAGAGAGGCCAATGAATTGCATCTGCTGAATTATCAGCATCCCTCATTCTTTTAATGAACTGTAACAACTGTGTAATGAATCAATCGGCCATGGGGAGAGGATGCCCTGGGGGTGAGCAGCAAAGTCTGTGAGACTGAAATCTTTTAAATGAAGTGAAATCTGTCTTCAAAGCCTACTAATATTTTGAAAAAGTGGCAGTGCAAATGAATCTGAAAATGCCTGCATAACTAGAGTAAGTGCTTTTTAAGTAGCGCACAAGTTGTATTTAAGTAAAGGGTGGGTTTTCCAAACTTGTATGTTTTATATACTTAGCAATTCAGTATTTAGAAAATATAAATTGGAAAAATAAGTTCTTTACAAAATTTTATTAGGGGGAGAATTCTATTTTTTTGAGTGCTATACAATGTATTAATACTTTGCCTGAATCGCTTCACATATCTGCACGATAAGCACATGAGGCAGATGTATTGCCATTTAAGAGCATTTCTGAGTTCCACCATTTTAAAATTGCTAAAGCCTGGATTGAACAGTATATTTGTGTGAGCCAAAGATTCAGACATTTTCTCCTATTATATTCCATAGCTTCAGCATCTTGTTTTCTCCTTCCATAACACTATACATATTTACTAGTATTACACTGAGTTTTAAGTGAGATTGATTTTATATATATATTTTTCCTCTTAAGTGAGAGGGTCTCACTCTTTTGCCCAGGCTGGAGTGCAGTGGAGCAATCATAGGTCACTGCAGCCTTGAACTCCTGGCCTTACGTGATCCTCTTCCCACCACAACCTCCTGAGCAGCTGGAACTATAGGTGTGGGCCATCACACCCAGCTAATTTTTAAAAAATATTTTTGTAGAAACAAGGTCTTGCTATGTTTCCCAGGCTGGTCTTGAACTCCTGGCTTTAAGCAATACTCACACCTCAGCCTCTCAGACTGCTGGGGTTATAGGCATGAGCCACCATGCTTGGACTGATTTAATTTTTTTAAATGTAGTGGATGATTCGTGTTTGATCATTTTCAACTAATTTTTTCATTTCTATTGAAATGATTATTTCCCTGAAAAATAATTTAACACATTTTAAAGAAAAAAATGTGATAGGTCCAGACAATTTGCTGGGTAGCTGACATTTCTGCAATTAGAAAGTACAGTTTTAAATGTCATCATTCTTTACCATTTTATCCTTCTCTGAGATACAGCATGTGGTTCCTCAACATGGATTTGCCTCTTTGAGGCTCAGCTACCATGAGTTACCTACTTTTATGGCTTCAAATGCCAATTATATCTTTTTGGCTTCTAATTTTTATCTATATTCTTGACCTTACCATTCCCTTGCAAGTGGGTGAAAGCTTTTTGGGCCACATATTTTTTCTGGTCATTCTTGGGTACCAGAAAGTTCTATGATCATTGTAAATTGCCAACACAATCTCACTTTAATAATAAAAATTATTTATATTAATGTAACACATGTAAGAAGAATTCTGAATGTCTCTTCTCTTCCATCAAGGTCTTGCTGCAGGATAAATCCTTTGCTAATTGACATTGTAACATGCCCCTTACTGTATTATATTTCTATCCTTAATCCCCTATTTTTTATGGGAAAATGAGGAGGAAATAGAGGTCAGGAGGGCAGGGAGTGTCTTTATTAATATTGCTGAACAATGCTATTACTATCTAGGTTTAGAAGTTGTTTAAATATTACTGTTTCCTCATTGGGGGATTTTATTGGTACTTTGGGGAGCTCCTAGCCTTTCCAACACATGTGTGTACACATGTGTGTGCACATATAAACACACGGCCTTAATGTTGGTAAATCTGGTTCAATCTTACAGTCGTTTATGCCTTTCTTATAGCCATACACTCCATAGTTATCTTTTACTTCTAATGCCTGTATCACCCCAGCAGTCTGCCTGCATAGGTGCCTCTCTCTTCTACGTTGCCCATGACTGATCCACAAGATCTACTCAATCATTGTCCTTCTTAAGAAGTATCTGGGAGTGGAGGTGAATCTCAAAGCAGCAGCTGCTCCCCTCTGCTCTGCCACCAAAGAAGACAGTCAATCTCTCATCCTATATATTTCCCAAGAAGGCTTAAGATTCCTATTCAGTGTGTTTTCTTTACTGCTGGACCATATCTTGAGCTCTCCAAATAATTCCATTAAATCCCCTCTGAGGAAGAGTGGGGTTTACTGTACAATAGCAGTTTGCTCTGAACAGATCTCTCTCAACAGCTGTCTCAGTTTCCAGCCACACAACAACATAAACCCCTCATGAAGTTAAATAATCCTCAGGTACTTTTTTTTAGAGTCCCCAAGATCTATCTCATAAGTTGTTTCATATTTAATATCTGCTGAATGTGTCTCATTCAAAATTCAAGTTTTAACATTCTGTTGTGATAACATATATCTACCTGATGTCTCCATTTGGGTAATGTTAAGCATGACAAATCTAAGATAAAAAAGAAATTATTTACTCCCTCTTTTTTCCCCATCTCAGTAAATGTCATCCATACCCATTCAATTGTGAAACAGATGATTTAGGACACAGCTTGTATTCCTTCTTTCTATAATCCACTCCTATATGCAACCTGTCATATTCTTATTCAGACTACTTCAAAAAGACATAATGAAATCCATCTACTCCTCAATTTCTACTGCTATAATCCTAGCTCGCTCTTTCATTGCTTGACTGGATGACTACAATAACCTCATTGGTCCCCCTGATTCCATATTTGGCATAACATACCCCCTCAACCCCGTAGAATTGCCTTACATCATCCACAGTGGCCTTTAAAAATAGTTTAGATTTTATCACTTCTCTACTTAAACACTTTTGATGCCTTCTCATTGCCCTTATTCATAGCATAATAAAATCAAAATTAACACATTGACTGCCACACTAGGAAAAAAAATCCCTAGGGCCATGGTGTTTTATTACAAAAATAGAATACAAACTTCAGGAAAAAAACCATCCTTTCTAACTTAATGAAAAATTTGTTATTTTTTATTGTTTTTTGTGCATGAGTTATATGCAACTCATACAGTGCTAGAATCAGTTTTTACACTGCATGCCACTTGAGTTGTATATGACTCTTGGCATACTTATTGAATTTGTTTCAGAGAATTCAGAGAATTGAGTCTTTGTATGTTCATGAGGCCCCAGGCTTAAAACTAGCATGAGTTAAATACAACTCGTATGAGAGATAATGTGTTAAAAATGCCTTGTATGACTAAACACATGTAGGCCTCCTCAACTTCATCTTCTACTTTTCCAATCATACTAGCTCCTTTTCGCTTACACAAAAATGCCACATCATCCTATGCAGGGCCTTTCACCTCCCAGTCTACCATCCTGTACATTTCCCTCCTGGATCACCATGATCTTTATCATTCTAGCCACAGTTGAAATGACACCGTTTCCAAGAGGACTTTCCTGATAATGTAAAACAAAACACTTTCTTGCAAAGCAGTTATGCTCCATTGTATCACTCCAATTTCCTTTTCCTTCATAAAACCTAGTACATTTATAAAGCTTTGTGTAGATTTAGTTTACATCTTACTGCTTATTTATCCCCATAGGTCAGTCAGTTAGATCCTCAAAGACACAGCTCTCCTGTTGACAACTGCATTTCTCATTGTAAACATTTCCAACTGCAAATTATACATTTACATTTTAATTGTAAACTGCCCATTCAATTTATAAAAACTTTTTTCACTTTACACAAATATTTCTTATGAATATTTTAAAATAATTGTTTTTTAAGTTTGATTCAGACCTATATTAATCACATATTTTCTCATAAATATCATATTAGCATTTGATGTACAATATAATGTGATAAATGCAATGATAAAAGTGCATGGATGATATGAAAACAAATAGGTGGATATGTAAATGGTATCAGGGTGATTGAAAGGTTATACCTTCTAGGAATTAGTTAACCAAAAATGTTTTCTTTAGCATGAGCATCAAAACAAGGATTGGATAGGGGCATTCAAGGCAAGAGGAACACCGTATACAAAGGCTTAGGGCTGAATAAAAGCATGTAGGTATATAAATACAAAAGGAGATGATATAGTGATGGAAAATTGTAGTCACAAAATGCTAGGATGATGAACTTAAAATGACATATACCATAAATTATGAAATGTTTTAATGAAAATTATATCTGGTCACATTTGCCTCTTAGGAAGATCAATCTATGTACAAAATAGTGAAGACACAACCTGACATGGTGGCATGGACATAGATATTTAGGATAGAAGTCTAAGGATAGAAATCTTAAGATGAAGTGACTGATAGGCTGTAAGAATGAAAGAAAGGTCAGGGATGACTAGTTGGTATAATGATTCACTGTGAAAAGGGAAATGTTTAAAAGTTGAGTTTAATCAGAGTAATTTTGAAGTGCCTGAGAGATTTCAAGATTGAGATGTGCACTAAATGAGGATTGAAAGAGACCTATGTTGGAGGTGAGATGTTTGGGAGTCATTCATAAACTGTTATTTTGAAATCTTAGGTGTGTTGGCTTGAATAATCAATGAAAGTATATTTAACATTAATATTGTCAATACCAACTTTGAAAACTTGATGTGAAATTTTCAAGTCACCAAAGTTTATAGGCTTTGAATTGGACAGGAAAACCGTGAGCAATTTGGTAAACTATTTGATTGAGGAGGAGGAATAACTTTAAGTCCTAAATCAATAAACACAGAAAAGAAGGTATACTACATTAAAATTTTTAAGGGAAAAGGGATATTTTTAGGAAAATTTTGAGGACTACTGGTCTGAAATCAGCACTGGTGTCTTAAGCATGCCTTTTCTACTTCTACAACTTGAAATATATAGAGGCAAATGAGCGAGAAATTTCCTTTGAGAGGAGTGAAACTAGTGTTCTCAGAAGATGACTACTAGTTTTCATTATGACAACTTATTTTAGTATTTCCTAGGAACTGTTTGGGGATGTAAGTGTGCCATATATAATGAAAAAAAAAACAAGCAATATAACATAGGGGTTAAGAATGTGACTAAAACACTGGTCCCCAGTTTTCAAATGGAAACTTATGGTGGAATGACGCTGACGCTAGCAGCTGTATCCATGTCTGAAAGTGTAAAGCTTTGGAAGCTTAAATGTCAT
Organism: Lemur catta; assembly: GCF_020740605.2. Lineage (NCBI taxonomy): Eukaryota > Metazoa > Chordata > Mammalia > Primates > Lemuridae > Lemur > Lemur catta. The sequence goes on from NC_059137.1 coordinate 29,311,774, forward strand.
AGTTAGAAGCTTAGAGAGCCATTTCTGACAGATTTTTTTTTTTTGTCTTCTGTTCACAGAAATATATTTGGTGGCATGGGTATTTAAAAAAAAGAATATTTTAAGACGAATCATAGCAATAATTATAATACCAATAATATTTATCATCACTATCATAATACTTCCATTGTAATGAAGAGGGTTAATCACATTTACATAATTTCATCTCTCATTTAATAATTAAAATTTCAAATACAAGATTCTCATTGTCTAAGCTTTGGTCATGTGGTTACCCCCTTGGGCAAAGAAGAGAGTATTTTTTTTTAATTGAGGTGAATGTCACGTAACATAAAATTAGCCATTTTACAGTGAACAATTTAGTGCCATTTAGTATATTCACAATGGTGTAAACCACCATTTCTATATAGTTCTAAAATATTTTCATTGACCAAAATAAAACCCCATACCTATTAAGCTGTTACTCCTCAATCTTCCCTTCCCCTGGCGACTGGCAACCACCAATTTGCTTTTTGTCTCTATGAATTTACCTATTCTGGATATTACATATGAATCGAATTATACATTTAACTTTTTGTATCTGGCTTCTTTCACTGAGCAAAATATTTTTGAGGTTCATCTTTATTATAGCATGTGTCAGTGCCTCATCCCTTTTTATGGAGTAATATTGCCATGTGGAATAATTTTCTGGAATAATATTCCATTGTATATATATACCACAATTTGTCCATTTGTTGATGTACAGTTGGGTTGTTTCCACCTTTGACTATTGTGAATAGTGTTGCTATGAATATTCATGTACCAGTATTTGTTTGAGTATAAGTTTTTAATGCTTTTGGTTATTAACCTAAGAATGGGATTTCTGGGTCAGATGGTAATTCTGTTTTACTTTCTGAGGAATTGTCAAACTGTTTTCCGCAGTGGCTGTACAATTTTACATTCCTATCAGCAATACATTAAGGGCTCTAATTTCTCCACATCCTCTCCATGATTCCTGTTTTTTTTTTTTTGTTTGTTTTGTTTTTTTTTACAATAGCCATCTTAGTGGGTTTGAGGTAGTACATAATTGTGATTTTGATTTTCATTCCCCTAATAACTGGTGATGTTAAGTATCTTATTATGTGCTTTGGGCCGTTTGTATATCTTTTTTGGAGAAATGTGCATTCAAGTCCTTTGCCCATATTTTAAATTGGGTTGTTCCTATTTTTGTTGTTGAAAAGATAGCATCTCATGTTCAGCCAAAAAAGGACACATGCAAAGGGATCAAATGTTCTTAGTATGATAAAGGTGAATGAATTTTGAACAACCAAGTAAATATGTGCCCCGATAGTTTTAAGCTTTTCTGCCTCAGGAAGGATCTATTTTGGCATTTATTGTATTGATTTTTTTTCTTTGAATGTAAGGGATATTAAAGGTAAAATCAGATATCTTTCATAGTTGTAGTTTATTCTGCACAATATTTGTTGATTTATTGTTTAAGTTAGTGATGGCTTGTTTACTCAATTCTCTGATAACTGTGCATATCATCTATAAAATTATTTTTTCAACTTGCTGAAAATCAATGCATGCTTCCTCCTCCCTAATGTCTATTTCTGGATTGAGAAAGTAGTTATACAGTAGGTCTGAAGTGAACTTCCAGTAGATTAATGGTTACACTTTGAAAGTTATTTATTGGTTTTTAGTAGATGGACTTATTTGGAAATCTTGATGGAAAAATATTGAAGGGTTAGGACATGCTTTTTACATGTGATAATAATAAAATTCAGGTGGACAGAGGATTCAGTAAGAAGGACTCTAGCCGCATAGCTCACTGAGTTGCTCACATACCACTTACAAGGGAATTATGAGGGACTGTTTGGAAAGGAGAACATTTTAAGATTACGTATTAATATTTGAATCAGTAGAAAAGGCTTTGAATTGTCCATCTGTGACAAGCACGGAAAATATAACACTGAAATGGACTCAAACAGTTCTCACAATGTAATTGTCCAAAGCTGTTACATTTTAGTCACCTATGGAAGAAAATCCTCAATCCGTTTAATAGGTCTGCCTTTTTTATTTACACATATCTTTTTTCTTTTGGTGTTGATAAGTGAATTCAACAGACTTGTACATTCTTTCTTTGGCTGTAATTACTAACCTGAATAAAACCAGGCTAATGAAAGCAATTTCATTCTTTATTGTCAAAGTAAAATACAAGTGATGATGTTTTAGTAGTTTTGATATGCTTGTGGCTACTTAAAAATGAAATACTTCTCAATAACTCTTAGGATTCCAGTTACAATTAAGATTAAAAACCATTTCTTTTATTCCCAAATCCATGTCTGACCTTAAATATGTTATAAACAAGCCCAGAAACTAAATAAAACTTATGAACAAATGGCTAATGTCCCTTACCAGTTGGTAAATTACTATCGTGTGCTTGTGTGAAAATTATTGTTCTCTCCCTACACATTTGTTTGTTCAAACTATTGCTTTTTAGTGATCATTAAGTGAGAACTTTCTTACTCCATAAATGGTAAAACCACAATAACAGAGCATGATTTCTTGAGTGTGAAAGGTCCACATTTAAATTCTTATTTTTACTTTTTTGTAGCTTTGTAACCCTGGCAAGTTATGCAACTTCCTTGATCCTCTGGTTTTTGTTTGTTTCTTTGACTAGTAACTTAACTTCCTAAAAAAATGATATTAATAACTTCCCTATTATTCATTATTTCTGCATTGGCAACTACATCAGCCATAAAAATTGCTGTTTTAGAAGAAATTCATGCCTTAAGGATGCTAGTGATTGACATGATTCAGTATGGCAGTATTTTACCAGTTTTATTTCCTCTTATATCTCAACTACAAGGGCGAGTTCATGATCCCTTGGTTTGCATTTATGACTTAGACATTTACTCTACCTGAATTTGTGTTTATTTATTCTAATGATGAATAATTAATTGCCTTTGGTTTCACCCCTAGAACTGTCAGATTGGTTTTGATATTAGACCATTGCTCAAATATAATTCATTATTTTATGTTTATAAATGTTTCTCATTTTAATTGCAGAGTGTAGGCTTTTTTTTTTTAATGAGAGGTTGAGGGAACAATTGTTTCCAGTGGGCTGGAAATTCTTCATTTATGTAGTCTCCACCAGAAAATAGTCATTAATGAATGTTTTATATTTATATTAACTAACATTTATTGAGTGTTTTCTATGCCAGCCTATGATCTAAGGGTTTTATTATACATACTATGTCATTTAATACTTATAAACCTGTAAGGTTCACACTGATATTATCTCTGTTTTATAGATGACACAGAAGTAAGTAACTTATCCAAAGCCAAGATGTACTACAAAGTTTCAGTTTCTGAGTAATTATTCTTCAGTAGTTAATTTCTAGTTCTTCAATACCTGAAATATATATATATATATATATATATATATATATATATATATATATATATATATATATATATAAACACTCAAACCCCAAATAATGAAAATCTAAAAGAATTTCATATAAATGAGTTATAGGAAATACTTTGTTGTATTAGTAATTATTCCTTCTGATCATATCACACCACACTAGGAAAATTCAAAGACAGCTAAAGCAAATGGATCAAGGCTCATATACAAAATAAAAAAGATTGCTAATTATTTTTATTTAGCTTGTTCATTATAGGTATACTACAGAATGTAGGTAACATCTGAAGTTGCTTAAGTTTATAGTTCTGAGTATTGAATTGTATTTAGTTTTGCATTTTCTGGCTTTTTACTACAATAGAATCAAATACTTATTTGCTTGCCTTTTCAGATTGTAGGCTTCTGCCAATATCTATTTAAATAAATATAATGTTTAAGGCAACTCTTCCTATTGCCCAATTTAGTTTGAAGGCCAATTCTGTTTAGCCTAGAATGTTTTCTCTTATGTAGTTTAAATATTGTTAAATTAGTCCAATATTTTAAAAAATTGAGAGAAACATTGGGCCAGCATTCATCTGGAGCTGAATTGCAGCTATACCATTTAGAGGATATACACTTTCCATTTCTCCTTTACAGAGAATCTAAATGTCAGCTATCATTCATCATCACATTTCTTGGGTTTGGTTTTTTAGCATAAGTAAATATTTCCCTATTTCTGTGTTACTAACAAAGGTACACAAATGAAAAATAAATCTGGATGAGCTGCTGTTTCATAAAAGGGGGAAGGACTACATCTCCTAATGGAAATACATATTATTTTTGGTTTTTAACATGAAAATGAAGTCTTTAGTATGAAATGTGTATCTTTTGTCTTATACCCACATTTACCCTACGGGTAATTTAGTTTATGACCTCTGGTCTAGAGATATCCTGCAATAGAAATGCTTCTGCTCTGATTTGGGGGGAGAGGGGTAAGGGCAATATACGTAACCTAAACTTTTGTACCCCCATAATATGATAAAATAAAAAACAAAGAAATGCTTCTGAATCTCAATTCCTATATTTCTATCAATTGCAGTACTATTTAACAGCAGAAGTATGGTTCATCTGTTTAACCTAATTTTCAGGGTAGGAATGTCAAAGGAATGCATCAGTCACAGAAAATTAAGAAACAGTCGTACAGTACCTAATGGTCTAAGAAACTTAATCTGTTTCCCAAATTATTTGACTTACTGTCGAGGACTTTTTTTTCCACTGAGGAATATCACATTCAATATCTTTTCCCTGCAGACTTCAAATTAAATCAGATTGTCTTTTCTTTCAAACATAAATCCAATAATTAATATTTGGTCATCAGGCCCTTACATGGATTATTTCTTGAAAACCAAAGATAATAATTAAGTATTAAATGTTGTGCTCAACATTTCAGGATGATACATGGTGAATGCAATGGTAAATCTTTTTCTGTCAATGTGGATTTCTTAATGGAAATTCACTTAAATGAGGGCCTATCAATTTGTAGCATATTATCTGACTCTAGTTAAGACCAAGCTTCATTGAACACATGTCCACCCCCTACACAGAATAAATTACATCTTGGCAGTGCAATACTTTTAAATAAATATTTTCTGTCTTTTAATTTTAAATAAGCCTTTACCATCTGTTCTGTCCTTTAGTTACAAATGAAAAACAGCATAACTTACTATTCTGCCATTTACAAACTGCAGACAGAGGAGTGATTTGGTGCTTGGCATGTCTTTGTTTTTAATTCTACACAGTCAGTATTTGTTTTTCTTTTCTCATGCTTCAAATATAATGGGAGATATCACTCTAGTCTGAAATATTGAAATCTTTCCCAGAAAAAAGTGAACACAGGGAAGATCAGGCAGGTGCCATGCAGATTGCATTGTAACCAACACCCTTGGTAAAGGAAAATCTATTTGTCTTCCCTGAAGGACAAAAGACATTTCCAAAGAAACAAAGAATTTAAAGGTGAATTCATCCTCTCTTCATCTTTTGATAGTCTGCATATTCTAGGCGCATAGCAAAAATTACATGATCATTAGAAAGGCATCACAAACTGAAAAGGAGAAAGATGTACTAAGTCTGGTTAAAATGTAAAAATTATGTTCAATTCAACTGAGTGTTCATCAAGCCCTTTCCCTGAACAAATCACAGCATGAGGCACTTAGCTGAATACATTCATAAGGAAAAGAGAAGCTGCTGATTTATTAAAAAAATAGAAAAGCAAAAGAAAACAAGAAACTCATGTAAGATATTCATATTAAAAATTCATAAAGAAATAAAATCACTAAGAGAAAACTTAATGATATTTTATAAAACCAGAGCATGTGAGCCTTCAAAGTCTTGGCTACTATGGTAAGACAGGCTTCCCTGGTTGTGGCTGGGCACTCCATTGAGAGGTTTCTTTCTGTATTGCTCTCTGGGTTCTACATTCTACAGCCGTCAGAGTGTACCCAGAATACTATACTCTGGCCAGGGCCAGATCAATCTGGGTCTCCTGTTTGTAATTCAGGATCAGACAATGATAAATGTAGTCAGTTTTGTAGAATTATAAAGTAGACATGCTGAAGTTCCCTTAGGTGCTATTATTTGTAGATGTATTTATTTTGTTATAGTCCTTCCCTGAGATATTATCAGCTGTCTTCTTTCCATCTTTAAACATCACTTAGTAGTAATTATCTCAGGTCATCTCGTGATTCTACATCTTCCCTCTGCTAAAACTACTGCTCTCTTTCACAACAAATATCGTGGGAAGAGAAACATTGATATTTAAAATTAGACAAAAGTAAAAAAAAACTATAGATGCCTTTAAGACAAGTAAAATAATTCATACAGGGTGATACTTGTTTTTTTGTTTTATATCAACATAGGCATATCAGTAAGTAACTTTTCTTTGTCATGTAAAATCCCCCAAAAAACAATAATTTAGAAATAAAATTACAAAGTATAGGAATATTATACCATCTACACACACCAAAAAATAAAAGGCTAGAGATTAAAAATAAAATCAGAAAAAAATTCTGTACCATCTGGGTATGTAAACAAATAAGAAACTCCCTTTTTCTTTTAAATAATTATTGGAACAAAGACAAAACCCAAAAATAAACTGTACTTTATCTAGAATACTAAAATACAGTAGTAACGAAAATAGTACATATCAGAATACCTAAGATATAGAGCTATGACAGCTCTCAGAGAAAAACTAATTATACACACGCACAAATGAGAAAAGAAAATTAATGAATTAAACACTTGATTCAGAAAATTAGAAAAGAAGCAACAAGTCTTTGCCCTCTGACATCCTGAGAAGCAGATTAGTACTTTATGAATATGTCTATACATTGACCCAAATGAACTAAGCTGGAGGTGTCACACTACTGGATTTCAAAATATATTACAAAGCTGTAGTAATCAAAATAGCATGATAGTGGCATAAAAGCAGGACCATCAACCAATAGTATAAAATAGAGAACCCAGAAATAAACCCACACATCTACAGTCAATTGATTTTAGGCAAGTGACAAGAACATAAGATGGAGAAAAGATAGTCTCTTCAATAAATTGTGCTGGGAAAGCTGAATATACAGTGTCTTAGTGCATTTTCTGTTGCTATAACTGAATATCTGAGACTGGGTAATTTATAAGAAAATATATTTATTTCTTACATTTCTAGAGGCTGGGGAAGTCCAAGATCAGAGGATCACAATTGTTTTTTTTTTTTTTTTTTTTTGAGACAGAGTCTTCCTCTGTTGCCCGGGCTAGAGTGCCGTGGCGTCAGCCTTGCTCACAGCAACCTCGGACTCCTGGGCTCAGGCAATCCTCCTGCCTCAGCCTCCCAAGTAGCTGGGACTACAGGCATGCGCCACCATGCCCAGCTAATTTTTCTATATATATATTTAGCTGTCCGTATAATTTCTTTCTATGTTCTTTAGTAGAGACGGGGTCTTGCTCTTGCTCAGGCTGGTCTCAAACTCCTGTGCTCAAACGATCCGCCCGCCTCGGCCTCCCAGAGTGCTAGGATAACAGGCGTGAGCCACCGTGCCCCGCTGAGGATCACAATTGTTGAGGGCCTTCTTGCTGGTAGAACTCTCTGCACAATCCTAAGGAAGCATAGGACATCACATGATGAGGCGACTAAGCATTCTAAAACAAGTCTCTCTTTTTGCTCTTAAAACCAGTAGTGCCCAACTCTCATGATCTCATCTAATCTTAATTATCTCCCAAATATCCTGCCTTTCAAATACCACAGCCAGATTATTAACTCTCTTAATATCGTTATAATGAAGATTAAGTTTCAGCATGAGTTTGGGAGTGGACAAGCATTTAAACACAGGATCCATATACAGAAGAATGAAAATGGACCCTTATCTCATGCCTTATATAAGAATCCATTCAAAATTGATTAAATACTTAAACATAAGATTTGAAACTATAAATCTATAGGAACAAAATTTAGGGAAAAAATTCCATGACATTGATCTGGGCAGAAATTTCTTGGATATGACCTCAAAAGCATAAGTAACGAAAGCAAAAATAGACAAATAGGATTTCATCATCAAACTAAAAATCTTCTGCACAGTAAAGAAAATGATTAATGGAGTGGAGAAACAGCCCACAAACCGTGAGAAAATATTTGCATTTCATACATTGAATAAAGGTTAATATCTAAAATATATAAGAAATTAAAACTACTCAATATCAAGAAAACAAACAACCCTACTGAAAATGGACAAAAAATTTGAATAAACACCTCTCAAAAGAAGACATAAAAATGATCAATAGATATATGAAAAAGTGCTACTCTCTCATCATCAGAGAAATGAAAATAAAGTCACAATGAGATAGCACCTCACTTCTGCTATATTGGCTATTATCAAAAAGGTGAAAGATAAGTGTTGGTGAGGATTTGGAGAAAAGGAAATACTTATACATTGTTGGTGGTATTGTAAATTATCATAGCTATTTTGTAAAACATTATGGAGGTTTGCAAAAAACTAAAAATAGAATTACCATATGATACAGAAATCCCACTACTTAGTATATATACTTAAAGAAATTGAAATCAGTTTGTTAAAGAGATATCTGCACTCTCCATGTTCATGGTAGAATTATTTACAATAGCCAAGATATGGAAACAACCAAAATTTCCATCAACAGATAAATGGATTTAAAAAATGTAGTACATATACACAATGAAATAACATTCACTCTTTAAAAAATTCTTTAAATTTTGTCATCTGTGCCAAAATGAATCAACCTAGAGGACATTATGTTAAGTGAGGTAAGCCAGACACAGAGAAACCAATATCTTATGGTCTCACTTATATGTGGAATCTAAAAAAGTTGAACTCCTAGAAACAGATAGTAGAATGGTGGTTACCAGAGGGAGGGAAGAGTAGGGCAGCAGACAAGGAGAAGTTGGTCAACAGGAACAAAGTTACTATTAGATAGGAGAAAGAAGTTCTGGTGTTCTATTGCAGAGTGTGGTGACTATACTTAATAATAACATATTGTATATTTCAAAATAGCTAAGGGAGAGGACTTTAAATATTCTCATCACAAAGAAATGATAAATATTTTAAGTGATACATATGCTAATTAGCCTGATTTGATCATTCCACAGTGTATACATGTATGAAAACATCACATTGTACCTCACAAATATATGTAATTCTTATTCACCAAATAAAAATAATATAAAAGTTTAAAAAATTTTAAAAGTTTAAAAACCAAATCCAGGAATATATAAAAGAAAAGATTGGGAAATGTAAGTCAAAAGATAATTGCAAAATTGAAAATTATTTACAAAATTTAATGCAAAAGATTAATTTCCTGCATGTAGTGTTTGTACATATAGATTTTAAAAACAATGCCAAATTCCTAAAGAAATGTACAAAGAATGTGAACACAAAGTTTATAGAAAAGTCAGCCAAAAAAGCTCTAAATAATAGGAATCAATGTTCCATAACAATAATAAGTTCAGGTAAAACTTGACTCAGATATTATTTTTCAGTTATCATAGTAAGAAATGTATCCAAAATTTAATACCCAAACCCTATACATTCTTTGGGGAAGTTAAATTTGATATATTACCCCCTGGGGGTCAATCTATCAACATTCACCATAATTATAAGTTCATATATCCTTTGATCTAGCAATTCCACTCTGGAAATTTGTCCTGGGGATATACAGATATAATGCATTGAAAATGACAATTATTCTTTGAAGAATTGTCAGAAAAAAAGCAAAAGCTGGAAAATGCACATCTGTACCCTAAATGTTAATCATTTGAGAACCAGTTAAAATATATCATAGTATATCTATAAAATGGAATGTTATAAAACTGGGAGAAAGGAAGACAGAGAAAAACGAGACATTTTTGTATTGATATGAAAAGTGTTCCAAAACTTATGTGGTAAATAATAAATCAATGTACAATGTACACAGCAGTGTGCATAAGAGTGAATCTTCATTTTCATTTGTGGAAAAATATGTGCGTTAAAGTATTTCCAACTCTATACATGCAAAGCTAATACAATTATGCATCAAATAATGATGGGGATGTGTTCTGAGAAATGTATTCTTGGGCAATTTCATTGTGGTGTGAACATCAGAGCGTACCTACACAAACCTAGATGACACAGCCTACTACACACCTAGGCTACATGATGTTGCCTGTTGCTTCTAGGCTACAAACACATACAGACTGTTACCATATTGAATGGTGTAAGAAAATAGTAACACAATGGTAAGAATTTGTGTGATAGGAATTTTTTATCTCCATTATAATTTTATTGCACCACCATCCTATATGTGGCCTACCATTGAAGGAAATGTCATTATATGGCACATGACTATAATAGGAATTTCTTATGAGGAAACTTGCTTAGACCAGACATGAGTGAGAAACTTCTCATTGCAAATTTTTTAATGTTTTTAAAAAATTATATGAATGCATTACTTCTTGAAAAAGTGAAATTGTAATAAATTTAAAAAACTATTTTATAGTTACCATTCCTTTAATTTACTAATGGGGAAGAGAGTCCTTTTTAAGACTTTTAGGAATTAAGGGTACTATTACAATATTATTATTATTATTTTTTTACATTGCTCTGTGCTACAAAAAGGGAACACAGAGTAAATTCTATTTTATTTCTCCACAGGGCCCCAGAATGTAGTTTTGGAAATGTGAAGGTTGGTTTGGACAATTTGTGTGTAATCATATCTGGCAACCTGTGAGATGCTGATCACCACTATATTACCAATATATTATTAATCATAATATACTGATTAGCTGCACCTTTTGGATCGATAAGGGGCAAAGACAAATGAACAGAGATAGGACATATGATAGATGAAACAAGGGAATCAATTAATGGAAATGAGGATCATGACAATAATCTTACAGCAATTTGAAGTACGGGAATGTTGAATTTACCATTATAGACGTGATGGAGGCTCAAAGTATTTATGTGTGATGATCATACATCTCTGATCCTAGCCTAGAGAACTTGTACTACCACACAAAAACTTACTCTTTTTAGGTTAATATAGCTATTTTATGGTGCTCTGGGTGCAGAGACATACCCTTTTACCCCAAATTTTCTACTTCATGCTATCCCCTAGTCTTCATATGAATAAAACAGCACTGGGACCATTGTCTGCCTGCACTCTAATACCTAGGAACTATTGAGTTTCTGTCAGATGTTTAAAGATAATCTAAAGACTTGAGTCCTTCATGTGTTACCATCACAGTTCATTGAGTTGGTAACTTCCATTCAAAATTAATTCATTATTTTCTGGAGACAGCACATCTCCTTTGCTGTGTAAACTCATGGTCAGTGATGATGCCACAGATAGAGTATTTAATACATTTAATTCTTTAGGATAAACTGTCATTTTCTATGTAACTTATGCTTGCCAAAGAAATGAGGGAAAGCATTTAACTTGTCAATACTACCACAGGAGATAACTTCAACCTTAGGAAATTTCAAATTCTTATTTTGCCCTAATATTAACACATTAATTGCCATGTAAGTTGTATTTAACTCAGACTAGTTTTGAGCCCAGGGCCTCTTGAAGCCTATGAAACTCATGTCTTTTCACCTTGGGAACCACAAGAACTATTTTTCAAGTTGCATATTACTCATGCACAGGAAACAATAAAAAATAACAAATTTTTTGTAAATTAGAAAGGACCATTTTGGTTTTGAAGTTTTTATTCTATTTTCATAATAAAACATCGTGGCCCCAAGGAAATTTTTTTTTTTCTAGTGTGGCTGTCAATGTGTTAAAAATAGTCATGAATAAAAATTATAAAACAATACATGCAGCATGGTACAATTTTTATAAATATCAAAAACATGGAAAATTAGTCAATATAAAAAATTCAATACAGTGAATATTTGAGAAGAGGAGGGTGAGCCAGAAAAGAGATAAAATAAGCTAGGGGACCAGAGTAAGCTTAAATATTATTGCTAATGCTAAATTTATTACTTAGGTGTTTGGGTGGATGGTATTTGCTCAATTATCTATTTATCCATCTGTCTAAAGATTATTTTGTTTACATGAATTAGTTTGTAATGTTAAAAGACATAAAATAATAAATGCTTAAATATTACCTCAAGATCTGTTTGTTAGTGTTGATTATAACTTCTTTTAAAAAATGCATTACCATATGGCAATAGTATTGCACTCTAGAAAAACCTGATTGAATGAACTTAGTTGTAATTGCAATAACAATTAAATTGTGGCTTCAGGTTCAAGGAGTAGCAGCAGTTCTAAATGAAATAAATAATGGTATGGAACACAGCTTTTTCCTTCTTTCAAACTCCTCATTGTGAGTGCAAAATCATAAGCACCAGGGGTAGTAAGAGAAATGAGTATCACCTCAGATAGATAACAAATGCTACCAAACTCAGCAGAGAGGGTAAATTATTGCATACGTAATTCAAAAGTTTTCTCATCTGCATCACAGGCAAAAGGGAAATAATTCTAACTGCTGACCTCAGAGACTGTTAGGGAAGTTAAATAAGTGGCTAGTAAATGTTAGACATGGGGTTTGAATTTAGTTTGACTAAGAGCCTGACAACTTCATCACTGTTATGTAAATATTTCATATTTTGTGATAAGATGATTAGTATTAATCCTCATAACAGTCAAAGATGTTCAGCAGGCAGGACCCCAAAGCAACACAAAGCAAAAATGTTATATGACATCCAAACATGTAGTTTCATTTACAGTTTAAAATTTAAGAAATTAATGCTCAAAGAGATTTAGTGACATCTCTGTGATCAAAATCATTTCCTTTCTGTGTTTCTGTCTACTTAATGATAGAATAGCCATCCTCAACACCCTTCTATACTTCCTGTCACTCTCATCTTTCATCTCCTATCCTGAGAGTAACATACATTTTTCTATCCCAAATTGCATTCTGAGCAGTAAAGTATTTCCCATTCTACCTCTCTTCATTAATAGATTTTTATTTTTTTATTTTATTATTATTTTTTTATTTTTTTTTATTTCAGCTCATCATGGGGGTACATAAGTTCAGGTCATATACATTGTCCATGTCCCGCCCATCCCCCCGAGTCAGAGTCCCAAGCGCGTCCGTTCTCATTCTCCAGACAGTGCACCTGGCACTCATCATGTAGTCATACCTCCATCCCCTCCCCCCCCCACCTCCCCAGGTCTGCACCTTCAAGCATGACCATTCCCAGAGGGTGTGCAACGCACTCGTCATGTAGGCATACACCCACCCCCTCCCCCCCACCCCCCATCCCACTCTGATATCCAATTGGTATCCTTCCCTGATGTACATTTAGGTCATGATCAGGGAAACCAGTTTTCTGGTGAGTACATGTGATGCTTGTTTTTCCATTCTTTGGATACTTCACTTAATATAATGGGTTCCAGCTCTCTCCAGGAGAACCAAAGAGATGTCGTATCATCGTTATTTCTTATAGCTGAGTAGTACTCCATGGTATACATATACCACAGTTTACTAATCCATTCGTGGATTGATGGGCACTTGGGTTGTTTCCACATCTTTGCGATTGTGAATTGTGCTGCTATAAATATTCGGGTACAGGTGTCTTTGTTGTAGAATGACTTTTGTTCTTCTGGGTATATGCCCAATAATGGGATTGCTGGATCAAATGGTAGGTCTACTTGAATCTGTTTAAGGTATCTCCATATTGCTTTCCATAGGGGTTGCACTAGTTTGCATTCCCACCAGCAGTGTATGAGTGTTCCTGTCTCTCCGCATCCACGCCAACATGTGTTGTTTTGGGACTTTTTGATAAAGGCCATTCTCACCGGAGTTAAGTGGTATCTCATTGTGGTTTTGATTTGCATTTCCCTGATGATTAGGGATGTTGAGCATTTTTTTATACGTTTTTTGGCCATTCTTATGTCTTCTTTTGAAAAATTTCTATTCATGTCCTTTGCCCATTTTTTGATAGGATTGTTTGATTTTTTCTTGCTGATTTTCCTGAGTTCTAAATAGATTCTTGTTATCAGTCTTTTATCTGATGTGTAGTATGCGAAAATTTTTTCCCATTCTGTAGGCTGTCTGTTTATTTTCGTGACTGTTTCTTTGGCTGTGCAGAAGCTTTTTAATTTAATCAGGCCCCAGTCGTTTATTTTTATTGTTGCTGCGATTGCCTTAGGGGTTTTCTTCATAAATTCTTTGCCTAGACCAATGTCTGTGAGAGTCTTTCCTACATTTTCTTCTAGAATTTTAATGGTTTCCCATTTAAGGTTTAAATCTGTTATCCACCGTGATTTGATTTTTGTGAGAGATGAAATCTGTGGGTCCCGTTTCAGTTTTCTACATGTGGCTATCCAGTTTTCCCAGCACCATTTATTGAATAGGGACTCTTGTCCCCAGAGTATGTTTTTGTCTATTTTGTCAAAGATTAGATGGTTATATGAGGATGGTTTTATATTTGGGTTTTCTGTTCTGTTCCACTGGTCTGTGTCCCTGCCCTTGTGCCAATACCAAGCAGTTTTAAGAACCACAGCTTTGTAGTATAGTTTGAAGTCTGGCAAATCAATACCTCCCGTTTTGTTTTTATTGCTTAAGATTGCTTTTGCTATATGGGGTCTTCTCTGATTCCATACAAAGTGTATAATTATTTTTTCTAAATCTGTGAAAAATGATGTTGGTAATTTAATAGGAATTGCATTGAATCTATAGATTACTTTGGGTAGTATAGACATTTTAACGATGTTAATTCTTCCAATCCATGAGCATGGTATGGATTTCCACTTATTTACGTGTTCTGCAATTTCCTTCCTTAGCGTTTCATAGTTCTCTTTATAGAGGTCCTTTACCTCTTTAGTTAAATATATTCCTAGATATTTTATTTTCTTTGTTGCTATTTTGAATGGTATTGAGTCCTTAATTTGGTTCTCCGACTGAATGGTATTGGCATATATGAATGCCTCTGATTTGTGTGTATTGACTTTGTAACCTGAGACATTACTGAACTCGTTAATTAATTCCAGGAGTCTCTTGGTTGAGTCCTTGGGGTTTTCCAGATACAACATCATGTCATCAGCGAAGAGTGAGAGTTTGATCTCTTCTGTCCCTATTTGGACACCTTTGATTCTGCTCTCTTGTCTGATAGCTCTCGCAAGGACTTCCAATACTATGTTGAAAAGTAATGGGGACAGTGGGCAGCCTTGTCTGGTTCCAGTTCTGAGTGGGAATGCTTTCAATTTTTCCCCATTCAGTATGATGTTGGCTGTGGGTTTGTCATATATGGCTTGTATTATTTTTAGGTAGGTCCCATTTATGCCTATGTTGTTAAGTGTTTTTATCATAAAAGGGTGTTGAATTTTGTCAAATGCTTTTTCTGCATCTATTGAGAGGATCATATGGTCTTTATTTTTGCTTCTATTTATGTGGTTAATTACAGTTATAGATTTTTGTATGTTGAACCACCCCTGCATCTCTGGGATGAAGCCTACTTGGTCGTGATGAATTATTTTTTTAATCAGCACTTGGATACGATTTGCTAGGATTTTATTGAGAATTTTTGCATCTACGTTCATGAGAGAAATTGGTCTGTAGTTTTCTTTTTTTGTGGCATCCTTTCCTGGTTTTGGTATCAATGTTATATTGGCTTGGTAGAATGTGTTGGGGAGAATTCCATCCTTCTCAATATTGAAGAATAGTTTATGTAGGATGGGCACCAGTTCATCTTTGTATGTATGGTAAAATTCAGGTGTGAACCCATCTGGACCAGGGCTTTTCTTTTTGGGAAGGTTTTTTATTGCTGTTTCAATTTCAGTTCTTGATATTGGTCTATTCAGGAATTCTATTTCTTCCCGATTGAGCTTGGGAAGGCTGTGTGTTTCTAAAAATTTGTCCATTTCCTCCTCATTTTCCAATTTGTGTGCATAAAGATTTTTGTAATATTCATAGATAATGTCATGTATCTCTGTGGCTTCGGTTGTGATTTCTCCTTTCATGTTCCTGATGGAAGTTATTAAAGATTTTTCTTTTCTGCTCTTGGTTAGTCTAGCCAGTGGTGTGTCTATTTTATTTATCTTTTCAAAGAACCAACTTTTTGTTTTATTAATTTCCCTTATAGTATTTTTGTTGTCTTTTTCATTTAATTCTGATTTGATCTTAACAATTTCTCGCCTTCTGCTGGGTTTGGGGTCAGTCTGTTCTTCTTTCTCCAGCTCTTTGAGTCTATTCATTAAGTTGTCTATTTGTAAGTTGTCTGTCTTTTTGAAATAGGCATTTATGGAAATGAATTTTCCTCTCAGGACTGCTTTAGCTGCATCCCATAGATTTTGATAAGTTGTGTCACCTTTGTCATTTAATTCAAAGAATGTTTTGATTTCTGACTTAATTTCTTCCTTTACAAAATTGTTATTCAGAAGAAGGTTGTTTAGCTTCCATGACTTTGAGTAGGAATGAGAGTTCCTGTTAGGGTTCATTATTACTTTTATTCCATTGTGATCTGAGAAGATGCAGGGTATGATTTCTATTTTTTTAATTTTTTTAAGACTTGCTTTATGACTAGGATATGGTCCATCTTAGAGAATGTTCCGTGAGCCGATGAGAAGAATGTATATTCAGTGGATTTCGGGTAGAATGTCCTGTAGATGTCAGTCAGGCCCATTTGTTCTAGCATTCTGTTTAAGTCTACTATGTCTTTGCTTATTTTCTGCTCGGAGGATCTGTCCTGTGCTGTCAGTGGGGTGTTAAAGTCTCCAACTATTAAAGTGTTGTTGTCTATCATTTGGTTTAGATCGAGTACGATTTGCTTTATGAATCTGGGTGCACCTAGATTGGGTGCATATATATTAAGGATGGTTATGTCTTCTTGTTGAATTGTGCCTTTCACCAGTATGTAGTAACCGTCTTTGTCTTTTATTACTTTTGTTGGTTTAAAGACTAAGTTATTGGAAATTGAAACTGCCACACCAGCTTTCTTTTGGCTACCATTTGTTGAAATATCAAGTTCCATCCTTTTATTTTCAGTCTAAATGCATCTTTGCCGGTTAAGTGAGTTTCCTGAAGGCAGCAGATACTTGGTTTGTGTTTTTTTATCCATTGGCCCAGTCTATGTCTCTTGAGTGGGGAATTCAGTCCATTGACATTTAGTGAGAGAACTGATAATTGAGACAGATTTCTGTTTATCTTATTGGGTAGAACTTCTTTGCTATGTTTTCTCTCTTGAGCCATTGTGGTGGCTAGAATTTGATCTTTAGCTCTTGGGAGGTTTTACATTCGTGGGTCTTTGTTGTGATGATCTGTGTGTAACTCTCTTTTGAGTACTTCTTGGAGGGGTGGTCTTGTCTTGGTGAATTCCCTCAGTATTTGTTTATCTGAGAATGTCTTAATTTCTCCTTCATATAGAAAGCTTAGCTTAGCTGGGTACAAGATTCTAGGCTGGGCATTATTCTGTTTCAGAAGAGTGAGAATGGGGCCCCAACTTCTTCTTGCTTGTAAAGTTTCAGTTGAGAAATCTGGCGTAATTCTAATGGGTCTCCCTTTGTATGTTACTTGTTTCTTTCTCCTTACAGCTCGAAGAAGGGTCTCTTTAGTGGATATTTTGGTCAGTCTGACGACTACGTGGCGTGGTGTTTTCCTATTTGCTATGAATCTACCAGGGGTTCTTTGAGCTTCTTGAACCTGTATATCTAAAGTTTTAGCAAGGCCTGGGAAATTTTCTTCTATTATGTCTTCAAATAGTTTATCCAGCCCTTGCTTATTATCTTCTTCACCTTCAGGGATGCCTATAACTCTCATGTTAGGTTTCTTCACATAATCCCACATTTCTTGAAGACTCTGATCTTTTTTCTTATTTCTTTGCTCTATCTCTGTGACTGTCTTATTTAATTGGAAAGAGTTATCTTTGATCTCTGAGATTTTGTCTTCTATTTGATCTACCCTGTTCTTGAGACTTTCCACTGTGTTTTGTAGCTCCCTGAATAAATCCCTCATTTCTAGGAGTTCAGTTTGGTTTTTCTTCAATATTTCTATTTCTTTAGTGAATTTTTCTTCCAAATCCTGGAATTTTTTTGTGGTTTCTTTGCGTTGGATATCAATTTTTTCTTGTATATCATTCAGCTTACTTATAACCCAAGACTGAAATTCTTCTGGCAACATGTTGGTATTCTGAAACTGGCTTGTGCCAATTGGAGGAGAGTTGGTATTTCTCTTTGGGGGCGAGGTTTCCGTTTGTTTTTTTGTGCTCCCCATATTTTTCCGCTGAGCCCTTCCCATCTGGCTCTATCGTTAGATCTTTTCTCACAGCTTTAGTCTAGTTAACAGCACGTCTCGTACTCTGTTCTTAGGCTGTGAAACAGACTAGGTATGTTGCTTCCTTTATCTAGAGGGGGAGACTGTTGTGTGTTGTTTAGAGTTCTTTTTTTTCTATCTCAGTTGGGGGACTGCTTCTGATGGGTCCACCCCCAGAGGGTTGGCTTGACCTAAGACCAGTTTGGCAAGTTAAATCACTGTGTTGTGGACTTTCAGTTAGTAGGCAGGATTCACACTATTTGCAAGCAGAAAGCCTCTTCTCCCTCTCTTTTTCTTTTTTTTTTTCCCCCCCTGACTTTTTTTGGTTCTTCCTCTGGATGTGTGGTTTCTGTCTCTTTCTGCAGGAAAGACACTGGCTAGGCAGAGGAGGCAGTGTCCTCACTCCCTCAGTGCCCCAGCTGCTGCAGCTCCCATGGGCAAAGGTCTACGCTGTCCCAGTGTTCCCAAGGTCCGGGCTCCACACTCTTGCGTCTGGGGAAGCACTCAGTGTTCACACCTGGGAAGGGGACCTGGAGAGGGTGTATGGATCAGGGGTTGGAGCCTCCTGGGGAGCCACCTGGCACCCTATGGCTCTGCAGCAGTTAGACCTTGGCCCGCACAATTGCTGCTGCCCACCCACAGATCACTGGCACTGAGGGGCAATTTTCAGGGTCCGATAGGAATCAGAGCTGGGGGTCTGGAGCACTCAGGAGTATACAGTAGCTCCTGGGCTGGAGGGCCACCGGAAAGGAGAAAAGAAAAAGAAAGGAAAAAAGAAAATAAAAAAAGAAAAAAAAAAGAAAGAGAGAAACAATATGAGTAACAAGGAGAAGAAAGAGAAAACAAGAAAGAAAAGAGAAAGAAAGAAAGAAAGAGAGAAATTAAAAAAAAAAAATCTCGCTTTAATATTTCACGCTCCCGGCCCCTCGCCTCGGTGCAGGTCCGCGTCTGTCCCTTTATAAGATAGGGCACCGGAGACCCGCCAGAGTCCAAGGTCCTTTCCGCTTAGCTGTGGGAACCGAGATGGCGACTGCGCATCCGCCGGTCGCAGGCGCCGGGGGAGAGCGTTCTGAGCTCGGCAGGCGCCAGGGCCCACAGCAGCTCCCCGGCCGGAAAGCCGCCGTAGGGGGAGAAAAGAGCAAAAAAGTCCCGCTTTAATATTTCACGCTCGCGGCCCCTCGCCTCGGTGCAGGTCCGCGTCTGTCCCTTTAAGAGATAGGGCACTGGAGGAGATTAATAGATTTTTAAAACAACAACCACTAAACTTTTGTTATTTTACTGTCACTAGTAAAACTTTAAGTATTTCTTAGTTTATTATTATTTTTTCTTTTTTTGTGGTCCAGTGAAGCAGTGGGAGTAGTTTATTATTCTTTTTAAAAATTCAAAATATTAATCATATTTTCACGACAAGATATCTTCTGGAATGGTGGGGTACATTTTATGTTCATCTTTCTATCTTTCCTGGTTGTCCTTATTTGAATTCTATTTCATTCCAAGTTGAAGATACTGTGAAAAGTTGCCAAAGCATTTCTTTTCATTTTCATCACAATGTATCATTCACATTTCTGATAGCCAGATTAATTTATCAATTATTTTAATATATTCTTCTTTAGAAGAATCAAGTTAGTACCCAAGACCATTTTTAATCTGTTATTTTCAAGAAGCTCAGAAATATATAGTGACATATTCATTTTAAATAATAAAATATCTGGATAACATTCATTCCTAGTAAAAATCAAGTTTTGATTTTTACCTGCATGCTTATTCAAACTTACAAAGTGAAAGTAGTTCAATAATTTTTTGAATAATTCTTCACAAAGAGGAAGGAAGGATGGAAGGACTGAGTTAAAAACAAAGAGATGAAAACAATTACTTTTTAAAATCTTAGCCCCATACTTTTAGATAGATACTGGTATTTATTGTCCTTGATAGATACGTTATTCTTTTTATATCATTATTATTTAAATTAGTTTTGGGAGAGAAGTCTAAGCAGTACCAGAAGAAAATAAACAAAGAGTATATGAAGAAATTCTGCAGTAAGATCAAAGGAAAGAACAGCTATAGTGACCTCCAATAGATGAAATATTCTCTACTAATTAGCAAAATCAATGAATGATGGTCTAGAATCATAAAGAGAGAAAATGATAGAAACTAGGTATACTTGAAAGGTTATATGTTCTCCCAAATATGGGAAGGAGGTAACAATTATGTTGAGGATGACTGGGGACATATTACAACCTAACCTACTTGTGAATGTTGTGTTCAATGTTAATCCAGTGAAAAACATACACTTTTTTATTGGTAGATTTGTGAATCAGAATAAGCAAATGAAACTCTAGGCATTTTGGGGTTGAGAAAAACCAAACAAATTATACTTTCTATTTTAAATAATAAATACTTCCCTGTCATTAAATGAATTCTGAAGACTGAAGTGTCTCAGGAATCTTTGGTATATCTATTCATTCAACATATTCCATATTGGCTCTATGTATACTATAACATTTTGCATTTATTAAACTCAGCACAATTTGGACTCATAATGTTGATTACATATTTCAGATATTCTCAAGAGTTCTGATAAACAGGAATATGCATCCAGAAACATTCCACGTTACCAGTTACTTTGGGAAATAATGCAATATATTATTATATTAGTATGAAATAAGTACACACATAATTATTAATTGAATATTAAAATGTCCTCTACTTTTATGAACTTCATTACTGATATAAAATCATAGTTATTTTAGTTAAATAACTTTATTATAAGTTTATTATGAATATTCCTGATTTTTCTATGTAAATTTTAAGTTTTGTTGTTTTTACTTTTTGTAAGCATAGAATTTAATATTCTTCATAATTCAGAAAATCCTGAATTGACTGTTTTTCTAAAATATTTTCTTCATTCTGAGAATTTAAAGAAGTTTGGATTATAAGATTTTTCCATTTTGTTTCTAGCCAATTATCCCAGAGAGAGACATTCAGCACACTGCTGAAGACCTGCTCAGAATATATTGCCTTCTTCCTTTGTCCATAATAGGCTGCTTCTGTGTAGTCTTTTGGAGGAAACCAGTCCTATCAGAGTCCTTTCCCAAAATGATTAACCATAGAACTCAGAAAAGAGTCAATTCTCTCAGTGGAGGTAAACACAAATGCAAAGCTAAAAAGGTCATATTGGAGAAAGCCTGCAATGATCAAAAATAAAGCCAATTTTCAGAAAGAGTGAAACACAAGAGACTAAGAAAGACAGCAGTCTAAGACGTTAAATATTTCCCCACATTTCCTTATATTTGATTAATAGTTGCATCATGCAAGTTCAGTTCCAATTTAAAATTATGCTTTCCAATCCTGAACACAAAACATTTTCTCCTCTGTCCTCTAAGAGGCAGCATTACATAGTGTTTAAGAGAATGCACACAGAAATTAGACAAGCCTTGTCTTTGAGAATACAAACAGATGTCCCTATTTACACAAATAGCATTGTAACTCATGGGGTGAGGGTGTGGGAAGGGGCACTTACTCAATAAACATATTCCATCAATGTGATTTTTGGGCCACTAGGTTCTGGTTTCATTCTTGGATTGATGAATGGGTTTGCCTAGAAGAGACTTTTCTGTCAGCCAGTACTGCTGACTTCATCCTACAATTGTAAAGGTAAATAATGCATATTCCACCAGATTAGATTCTCTGTCATCCATAAGCTTAGTTTGAAATATACAGCAATATATATTAATATAAAACATAGAATTGTAATAAAAGCCACAATACTTAAATATGTTGAGGATATATGATGCAAAAGCTTTATTTCACTTACTATTTTCCTCCCTAAGTATTATTTTTTGTCATGGTTAAACAAAAGAAGGCTATAAAAATTATAAGGAAAAATTAATGATAGGTTTTGAATTGGAGGATGAGATATATATGGCCTTATTTTTTTATATTAACCTAGTTATTAATATCTCTGAGTCTCAGTCATAGAAACAATATCTGCTTTAATAACAATGGGTTTGCTGTAAAATCAAATAAGAAAAAAATTTGGTGAAAGAAATCAGTAAACTGTAATGGAATCTAATTTTATATGCTTTGCAATATAAATTGGAATACATTGTGAATAAAACCATATCTCCTTCAACATATATATTTCATATTATTATACAACCATGCC
The DNA here is from genome assembly GCF_020740605.2 of Lemur catta. NCBI lineage: Eukaryota > Metazoa > Chordata > Mammalia > Primates > Lemuridae > Lemur > Lemur catta. The sequence continues at coordinate 29,334,136 of NC_059137.1, forward strand.
CTAAAATCATGACTAAACATAGTTGACAAATAACAATTGCAATTATCGTAGATCTAAGCAGGAGGATGCTGCATATTCAGAATTTATTTTTCTTTTCCAATTAAGAAATGATTTATAATGTCTATGTTTATTTGTTTTGCTGTAAAAAATTCAAACTGAACTTTTTAGTTTATTAAAGGAATTAATTGGTTTTTCAGTCATTAATCTTTTATTCCATTACCAAGTAAGAATTCTTAGAGGATTTTTTTGTTGTTGCTACATTTATGGTCTATTCTTAGCAATTGGGAAAGTTCCCAAAGACTACCTGAGCAATGGCAAATGAGAGTATTTTAAGCAACCTTATTTTTTAGGACTAATATATTGAGATTTTTCATTTATTAAAAATATTGTAGAAAGTAATTTAACACAAAACATTTATGAATCCATTTAATTTCACATTCTCAGAAGTTTTTTCACTATGAATCATGCAGGAAATCTAAACAACTCAAAATCTTGCATAAGGTGTTAATTATTTCTCACCTTGTCCTTTGCATGTGCAAGCACTGTGGAACATCTGAAGCAGACCAGGGAGCAAAGTCCTTGGTTCTGAAAAATTATGGTTTTTGTTTTGTTTTGTTTCACTTTGTTTTTTCCTGACAGTAGAAGTTGAATAATATAGAACAAACTTAAACAAACTCACAATAGTAATTCAAATTGCTTTGTATCTATCTATCATTTTCTACATTTACATCTCTATATCATATATAGCTATTTAAGTTAAATTGAAATGAAAAGGCAAATTGCAAAAAGAACATAATTTTATTTGATAGTAGCTGATATTAAGGAGTTGGCAACAATCTTAAGAAAGCTGTTCATATAGATTGAGAATTCATAATGAAGAGAAAAGAAACCATAGAAAGTAGCCTGGTAGTAATAATAGTAGAATAGACCAGTAAAAAGCAGGTACAATATTATGGAAGCCAAAATTTATTTCAAAATGACAATAAGAGATAAATCAAGAAACTTAATCTTCCAATCTCACTGTCAAATGCATAAAAACAGAGCTCTAACATTCTCTGGGTGCCTATGCTCCTTGTTCTTCCCAGTTGGCCTTGGTATGTCCCTGGAATGGGATTTCCCTTCTCTTGTATCTCTGACTGTTGTTCCCAATGTTCCTTCTTCTGTTTCTGATATTGCCTTGTTTTTCAGATTAAAAATAACATTCCCATCTATAGACAAATATAACAAGCCAAAAAACTTTTATAGTAAGTTTCATAGGGTAGGAAACAGAGATGAAATCACTACAGACCATGTGCTAAGCAAGATGATAAATATAGATTACATGTTTAATATTCATAATTGAACCTGATTATCATTTCCTCCCTCATAACCCTGTATATAATCAATCATAAAGTATCAGAGTTTCTCCTTCCTAAATATTTCTCAATCAATTTATCTTATTCTTCAAGGCATTGACTTCCTTGATGCTAGGCAATTCCTTTCTCCTTTGTTACTTTAATGGTCTTCTAACTCTTCTTGCCTTCCAGCTTCTCCCCCTCCAAATCCATTTTCCACACTGTAGAGAACAGAATCATGAGACATTTCTGCAAATATCTCTTTAAAGCTTTTCATTGTGTGTAGTATAAAGTAAAATTTTCTACCAGAGCTTACAAATGTATAAAGCCGTGCTTGATTTGTTTTTTTAATTCAATAATCTTGTCTTTTGACATTATCTTTAGAGTAGAACCTCAATTTCACTGATTTGCCATGCTTTCTCTTAAATGTGCTGTCTTAGAAACTATCCACTCCCACCACCACTCCATAGTCCTGCCATATTCATCTTCGTTGCACTTACCAGGCGATCCATACAGTGTGAACCCAGGGTTGCGTCTCTTCTTCTATTGCTGACAAATGTGAGCCCAGCACTTAGTCCACAGTCCAAAGAAGGTCTTTGAATAACACTTGTCAAAAAGATCAACTTGAACACAATTATGATTAAATATGAAAAATATAAATGAATGCAATAGGACTCTTAAAAGAAAATTGTCAAGAATGATTCAAGTAAAACACAGTGTCTAGAAAACCATAGTTCATATTAAAAACCTGTTAAAAGAAAAAAAGAATAAATTAATTACAGAATTATAAGGTAAATAAATTATTATTGTTTTAAAACTAGTAGGCTTAGTATTGAGCACCCATTTTAAGTTTTAAAGAGGAAACTGACAACTGGATTTAAATGAATTTGGCAACATGAATATTAGGAAAATTAGAAATTATATAATAATTTATTTTCTGTTTCCTACAGAGAAAATAAATACTTTTTAGTAGTGTGAGATTGACCAAAAATAGTAACTTTCAAATAGGTGTCTTAACACATTAATGTGCTGGTGATCAGAGGAAGAAAACAGCATTGCAAGACAGTGCTTCTCCAGACATGTCACCTAAGCTGAAACCTGACTTATTTGTATTTCACTATCTGAGAAACAACTATTACAAATTAGAGCACTTTGCACACATAAATATATTCTCCAGGTATTGCAGTGTGGGTACAAATTTTTTTTTGAAAAGAAGGATACAAACCTGGACCATGTAACTGCTTAAAATTTAGCTTCATTTTAAGTAATATAGCCTTATGAGTATCAGAATTTAGGAATGTTATTTTTATGCTGTAGTAGGCTGAGAGTTTTATGCAAATACAATGAATATGGTGACAGAGAAACTTCTCTGCAGACTCACTGAGAATGATTCAAACAGTTTATATACTGGATGTGCTCTTTACAATGTACCTTACAAACAAAACAATAAAATAAACATTTGAGAAAGAAAACCCATTCAATCATATTTCTGTCAAAAACAATGAGCAAAAGCTAATTACCATGGAGCTAAAAGTCTTCTAATTTCTATTCCTAAATTTAAGATAAATGTAATTGTCTTCTGCATTAGTCAGAATGGGAAACCATAGTAAGTAACTCATGGGATTTTGGAAAGGGGGGCAAAATGTGATGTATTGCTTGAAAAGCCTTTGGAACAGGGTATGCCACATAATAAGCCTTATTTCCAATAAAATAATGCAAAACCAATAATGTAAATAGGATTGATTTTTAAACTATTTTAATTAAGTGCAGATATCTCTCTTTTTTTAATTGTTTTGTTTCAAAATATTATGGGGGTACAAATGTTTTGGTTACATGGATTGCTTTCGTACTGCCTGAGTCAAAGTTGTAAGTGTGCCCATCGCCCAGATACTGTACATTATACCTGTTAGGTATGATTTCGCCCATCCCCTTCTCCCCTCTCCCACCTGCATGATTTCCATTGAGATCTACTTCCATCTATGCACATGAGGGCTGATTGGTTAGTTTCAATTTAATAGTGAGTACATGTGGTGTTTGTTTTTCCATTCTTGCCATACTTCACTTAGGAGGATGGTCTTCAGCTCCCATCCAGATTGTTGCAAAAGGTATTAATTCTTTTTTATGGCTGCGTAGTACTCCACGGTGTACATATACCACATTTTATTAATCCACTCATGAACTGATGGGCACTTGGGTTGATTCCACATCTTTGAGACTGTGAATTGTGCTGCAGTGAACATTCTAGTGCAAGTGTCTTTTTGATAAAATGACTTTTTTTTCCTTTGGGTAAATGCTCAGTGGTGGGATCGGTGAATTAAATTGTAGTTCACTTTTAGTTCTCAGATAACCTTCTTAATCTTTAATATTCTGTTTTTAAATTGTAATACAGCTGAAAACTATAGTAAGTGAGTTATTTATTTAAGTTACTGAGGTTGGAGGAAGGCAGCTTATAAACCCTAGCAATAGGGATGGAATTCACATCATGGGCAGTATATTTTGGGAAACCATCATAGTATTAGTTTTCCCATGAGGCAGGGGACCTCCACATCCCTGTCCACTCTACTGCAAAAGCTAAAAAGGCAAGATACAACGTGACTGTGGGCAGGCAACCTAAGCTTGGACATCTGATTTTTCCCTGAAGACTTCAATAAATCAGCGTAAAATCAGTAGTAAAGAGAAACAGTTTAGAATTTATTCTTCTGTTGGTAACAGTAACATTTCAGTAAGGGAGCTATAAGTAAGTAGTGTCCAGTGGTGGTGGCAGGGGCTACCTAAGATGTTCCACCTAACCAAGGGTCATGTTCTTGCTCATAAGTTCAACTGCTTAGATATCCTTGATTCTGTTAGTTTTCTGAGTTAAATTTTCTAGAATTTCTTTCTATGAGACACCTCATAGCTTTCTAACAAACACTATTTCTATTTGAGTTAGCCAGAGTCAGTTGACATTACTTGCATCCAAAAAGTTTGACTATCACAGATAATGATATTGAAATGTAAAGAATTTGGTTGTGCTTATTATTATCTGTCATATTTAGGGTTAGAGGAGCACAAATTTAATAAACGTTTGAAAAAAAAAGCATACTCATAATACAGAATACAAAAATAACCAAATAATCAATCATGTATATTTTTCTGAAAATACTTGGCCAATAAAAATAAGTAGTTGAGGACAGAACTGCCAATTTCATAGAAGAGTAAGAAGACACAAGGAATGTCAGGGTAAGAGCCACTAAGATTGTATTTGGATAGCTTAAAAAAAATAAAATAAAATAAATGACCAGTTCAGACAACTAATAATCTGAGGCATCAAATGAATGCTTCCTAGGCTTTCTATTTCTATTCAAAGTTAATCACTCATGCTATGATGCTGCAAGCTAAAGTGACTGAAAACCCAATGTGAAGTTTTAGCCTTCAGTTACTGACATAAAATGTTTTTTTTTGTTGTTGTTGTTGTTATTTATTTATTTTTTTTGAGACAGAGTCTCGCTCTGTTGCCCAGGCTAGAGTGCCGTGGCATCAGCCTAGCTCACAGCAACCTCAGACTCTTGGGCTCAAGCAATCCTTCTGCCTCAGCCTCCCAAGTACCTGGGACTACAGGCATGTGCCACCATGCCCGGCTAATTTTTTTCTATACATATTTTTAGCTATCCAGATCATTTCTTTCTATTTTTAGTAGAGACGGGGTCTTGCTCTTGCTCAGGCTGGTCTCAAACTCCTGACCTCGAGCGATCCTCCCGCCTTGGTCTCCCAGAGTGCTAGAATTACAGGCGTGAGCCACAGTGCCCAGCAGTAAAATGTTATTTATTTACAAGCTTGCTTGACCTTGTTTGTAACATTTGCGGCATTGGTTGTTTAAAGGTTGGATCCCAAGAATTGGACATATAATAGATATTTTAGCATATATCAGAATCTCTCAAAATCTACTGAAAATTCTTACTAAAGAGTTCTTTTGCCTTTTCATAGGTGACTGATTTTCTTTCTAGTAAAATAAATTGTAATATTCTAAATGCAAGAGAGATAAAGTGAATTATTTTCTTGTTTTGTCCTCATATTTGTTCCTCCTTGTCTCTGGAATTATACCTAGAGTCAAATCCAGATGTTGGTTGGAGTAGAGGAGCAATTAATTACACAGCACAAAAAAAAAATAAATAGAAAAAATTGGGAGATTTTTATAATTTATATAAGTGAAATATATTGAGAATATGTATGGGGGTAGATTCTGATGATGTGTGACTAATAAGAGAAGAATAAAATGCTGGGTCAAGCTAAATTTATTAATGGAGGTACAATTACCAGAATTTCTGGATTATTTTTTCTAACTCTAGCAAGGGGGAATTGTTCAAATTTTTGTGCACTTATTGGTCTGAAATTGGACTCAGCAATAAATAAAGGTGAGATACCAAAAGTTTCCTTGCTTTTGTGTAGAAAAAATGAATCCAACGATTTGGGGAAATGGAAATGTTGTAACAGCCTTTAAATATTAATATTCAACTCACCTACTGCCTGGCTCAGCCTAAAGGAACCCATAGACAATTCCTCTATCAGGGTCTGGAGAAATATACTGGTGTGTAGAGGTCCCCAAGACCATCCCAAGATTCAGTGATTCACTAGGAGAACTCTCATAGGATTTAGCATGAAGTTGTATAAATGGCTGTGATTTGTTACGGCAAACAGATACAAAGCAAAACCAGCAAAGAGAAAAGATGCATGGGGAAAAGTCCAGAGGAACCCTAGCACAAGCTTCTGAGCATTGTCTCTCAGAGGCCACACAGGAAATATTTAATTCCACTAGCAACAAATTGTAATAATACGTGTGAAATGTTGTCTACCAAAGATGCTCATTTGACCTAATGCCCAGGGTTTTTTGCTGAGGGATGCTCATGTAGGCATCCCCTGCGTACTCTGTACCAAAATTCCAGACTCCCAGAACTAGAGCAGGTGATCAGCTTAAACCACATTGTACAAACCACCTATGAAGAGTGAACCATTTTTATCAGTTCTAGGAATGATGGGAATGCTCCCCAAATCCAAGTCCCCAGAATCCAGCCAAATGACAGTCTTGCAATTAGCCTTGTCTAAGGATCATAATCTCATCTTTGCAACATTAACTTTTTCTGTAGAATTGGTGAAAGAAGAATAGCATCTTTGAAAAATGCTTAAATGGTTGTGTTCTGTAGGCCTGCCTTCTGATATGAGATTCTATGTTTCAAAAAGGATCTTGATTTCAAATGGGGATGAGAGGATTGCAGGATACCAGATACCAGTAGAAGCACTTAGCTTCTACTAGTTCACAGTCCAAATTGACATGGTTTATTTCAATAAGCAATGATAAACATAGTAAACAAAACAGTCTGATCCCAAAGGATCTTTGTTCATGGAAATTGTTCATGATGTACCTAGGAATAAATGAGATGAATAGACAAAAATGGTGCTACTTGGAATGCATAATTCAAAACAAACAGACAAATAAGCAAACAAGAAAAATAGTTAAGTTCCAGTGAATCTGTTTACTTAGTCAAAATTGAGAATTATAAACCTTTACCCTCTTATAAATTCAAGGAACCAGGCACCTGTGAATGAGGAGAGACTGGGCTTACTTGAAGAAGAATACTGTAATCAAATTATACATACTTTCTATGACTCTTTCTCTTGCCCTGCCCCAAAGTGACCTGCACCTATATACCCAAATAACAGTGTGCAGCATAAAGGAAGATATGGGGATTATTTTCAGAAATATTGCATAGTTGCTGTGGCAGATTGCAATCTTAACATCCCCAGCCCACCAGGAAATGTGGAAGAGGCTTACGATGCATCAAATAATAGCATTTCTGAGTGAATGGTAGGAACACATCTTATCAGCGAAGAATACATCTACATCAACATTCTTATCTTGGGGAAAACTCATGATTATAAGAAAGACCAAATGGAAACTCCTAGAATACTTCTGTGTGTCATTATTGAATCAAAAGCAACACTGCATTGCCCTGGGAACCATGCATCACAAAACTAGAGAATTTCAGATTGCTGATCCCTACTACATTCCCATTTAACTCTTCTGAGACAGAAGATAGATTTGTCCAAAAAATTACAGAGATTTATCATAAACTTAATTAAGTGGTTTTCCAATTATAACTACTATCTCACATATGTTTTCCTTACTGAAGCTAATCAATACAGCCCCTGGCATCTGGTATGCTGTTATTGATCTAGAGATAACCTTTTCCCCCACCCTAAACCAATAAGCAGCAAACATAAAAAGCATCTGCTATCACCTGGCAGCAACATCAGCTCAGCAGGGAATTTCCACTTTTAAGCCACCATCATCTAGTTTTCAAAAAAATCTGGAAATAGGAAAGTAGAAAATCCTCCATTAAAGGTCTTGATAAGAAAAATTTTTATCCAAGAATGTTAGACAAAGTCCCTGAAAATACAGAGATTTTTTTCCCTCACTAAATATTCTACAAGTCCAGTGATTTGCAGCATATTGACATATCCCTTTTAAAGGTATTGTCAAATGCATCACAGAACCACTTTCACAAAGACTGTGTTAAGACATCTTGTGAATTTAATAAAAATTTAGGTGCCATTCAAGTTATAGTTCAGTGTCCTGCTCCAATTCATTTAGTTGTTATTGAAAGTATTTTAGGTATGAGTCCTTTACTAACTGTTAGGTTTGAGTTTGAGCAACTTGATGCTGAGCCTTATGATCCAGCAGATCCAATCCAGCTCAAAATTCCTATAAAAAAGGGTGCTTTATTTAAACCATGGCCAGACACAGTAGGAGAATCATTTTAAAGGCTGTGGTTCCTTTCTTTCTTTCACGTAAGTCATTTCCTTTTTAATAAGTAGTAATTCTTTTAAGAAAGGCTCTTCATCTGCTACTAGGTAGGTCCTTGTAAAGTGCAAATATCTGACCAGGGAACAACAGGTGAACATGCTTCCCAACCAAGCTGTCCATCATCAACTGAATGATTGCTATCCACTTAGCCTTAAAGGCAGCTGTGTCTAGCAGGATTCTATCTCCAGTGAATGTACTTTACATGAGAAGAGATCCAAAGATATTCTGAAACCACAAAGTAGTTGTAGGTAAAGGTACTCACATCCTCAACACTTTGCTTTCACTTCTGTTCTGTCCTTAGGGATTTATGTAAAATGCCTTATGAATAATTGAATGAGGTGAAAAATAGGAGTCTAATTTACAAATATGTGAATCACCTTTAATTTACTGATTCTTACAGCCAAATGTTTATTGTTGTGCCATTAGAGCCCCATTCAGAAGAATCCTATACACTGACAGACAAACCATCTTGTTGCTAAAAATACTGTGAGCAGGAAATATCATTACCCTTCTGCATAAAACATGAGATAGCATGAGATAACGATCTTTAGGGATTCATGGGCAATGAGGAATACTTCAGTCTTATGATCAGAGTAACAGGACTAGAAGATTAGTTATTAAAATATTTTAGTAAGAAATATATGGATGGATCTCACAAAAATTATAAAATATGTGTTTCATATACATATGTACTAAATAGCCTACTATGTCAATGGTTCTTAATGGCAAACAAAAAAGAACACCTACTCATATGAATATCCATAATCTTTGAATTAGCAAAACAAGGTGTTACTACCTATTATATAACAGAAAAAATAAAAGAGCAGTAACTTAAAATGTATAGAAGTATATTTTTTCTCTGAGAGAAAACACCTTAACATGTGTAGTCCATGGCTGTTATGGTAGGTAGCTTCATGTTAATGAGTGAATTAGTGTTCTTCTATTCTTTGCCTCACTATCTTATTAACATTCTTTCAACTTCCAAGGTCAACTCAGGGTCCAGAATTATTACTGAAGCTTCAGACATCACTTCTGCATACCAAGAAACAGAAATGGAGAAAGGTTTGAGTACAAAAGGATCCTTTATCAGCTAAAGAGGCTCACTTTACACAGGTTTTTTGGAAGTCTTTCACAACACTTATTTTTATCTCACTGACCAGAACTTCCTATGTAATCACACCTGTATGAAGAACAAAGAAATATAGATTTTAGCTAGGGACATAGCAGTTCTGATTAAAATTTGCATTAAAGAAGGAAAAGCAAAGGTATATTCAGTGGAAAATGGTAGCCCTGGCTACAATTTTTAACTCCTTATCCCTTGGCTTGATCAATGTCTTAATAAAAAAAAAGAGCTAATTTGGCAGAGAGATAGCATAGGATCAACAGCACGGATATTCCCACTGAAAAGCTTGCCTTGCCTCTACCACAACTGACGATCTAACAGAAATTGCAAGAATAGGTTGGTATCAGTGATAAGATATAAGCTTTTATTCAGCTATTAATATATGTCTTCCTTAGCCAAAGTACTCAAGAATGAGAACCAACCAGGGGTGACACCTGTTAATATCACACCCAATCACCTTTACATAAGAAATTCCCATCCCAAAGTTTCTAGAGTCAATTGATTTAGACCAAAGGGAAAAACTATTTCACTGGAGGAGAGAAAAATAATCTCTACTGAATTGGAGATGCTATTTCTACATATCAAGCTTTTTTTGTGGCTGGGTTTTACAATGAGCCTACGAAGGAGTATGGTTGGAACTGAACAGATCATTCTAAAGTTTTCATCTTCAATTACCACCATAGCAAAGATAAATGTTAAAAGAAACTACTACTACTATTTTAAAATACCGAAACAAAAGATTCTGAAGTCACACAGGAATTCAGATTTGGTTTAACCATACAGTAGGCAAAAAATAACCCCCAAAGATGTCTACCTTCTAATTCCCAGAACTTGTGATTATACTCCCTTAACTGGCAAAAAGGACCCTGCAGTTGTGAGTAAGGTAAGAATCTTGAGATAACGAAGTAGCCTGGATTGCCCAGGTGGTTCCAACAGAATCACAAGCATCCTGATAAACAGAAGATGTGAGGGTCAGAGTTAGAAATTTGAAGCTATTCTACAGCTGCCTTCAAAGTTGGAAAAGGGGGTCGGTCACAAGCCAAGGAATTCAGGAGTCCTCCAGAAATCAGAAAAGACAAGGAAAAAGTTCTCCCCTAGAGCATTCAGCAGTACAGGCCTGCCTACATCTTGATTTTATCCTAGTAAGGTACGTTTCAGACTTATGACCTTGAGAACTATGAAATAATATATTTATGTTCTATTAAACCACTAAATTTGTAGTAATTTGTTACAGCAGCAATAAGAAATTAATATATACTACTAGGTCAAAAACACTAAAACTGTTGTTATTTGAAGGAAAAAGGTATATGGAATTCTAATAAGAAAGAGAAGTTTAAAATATCAATTCTACCTGTGTGAAGAGTTGTAGAAATGAAGGCTACAGCCTCTACCTAGCTTTCCTTGCTGAGTCATGCCTGTATTTATTTACTTATTAATTTAACTAATTTCATCTTTAGTTTCCTATTGTTTTGTTTGTCTATTAAGTAGGGAACCTTGGTGATGGTGAAACTTTTTTTTTCTTTTTTCTTTTTGTCTAAATAGTTATGGGATATGGAAGCAGAATAGTGACAAAACTAGAGGAGGAATTTGCTTCACCCAGAGATCTTGTCTTGGAACTGGTTGATGCACTAACTGATGAGATTTGGAGTGAGCTCTTTTGGGAATATAGATGAATCCATTTTCTGGAATGGTTGCATTATGCTGACTGGGAACAAATTATTAATAGAGCTACATACTTACTCCCATGCCTTAACAAATAAGACATGGACATCTAAACTAAATCAGTTTGATGCTTCCATTTGGAATTTTGGATTTGGAGTGAATGATGCAAAAGAGCAAGGATCTTTTGGGGTTTATTTATGGTGAAGAAGATAATGATACCAAGGGAAGTATCCAGTCTCAGGGCAGTAGTATCTTAACCAGGCTGTTTGTATCCATGATATTGACTGAGTTTCTGGCACCATACGTTGGATTTTGTGCTTACATCAATTCCCTTTCTCCAGTCTTTCTATAGATGCTCTGAATTATTTGATATCCTTTCAATAAAATGTGTTTTGCTTAAATTATACAGATTTGGCTTTACATGAAGAGAGACAATTTTAATTTAAAGAACATGGCAATATTCTTTGAAATTATTAGAAGGTAGTATTTTGCCCTGGGTCAGTAATATTTCCAAAAGCTTTAGCATGGTTTGAGTAAAGTATGTTATAATGTAGCTTAGATTCTTTTGCTCTAACGCTATGCATTTTATACCAATGGTGTAGCTAGACCATCTTTATAGATTTCTAAAAGTAGAAAAAGGATATTCTCAGATAAATGGTACTTTTAATAGAGATAACCATAATAGTTTACATAAAATTTGGCATTTTGATTTATTCTTCTGGTTTTTGCACATTTATTCATCAAATACATTTGTCTGACCAAAAACCACTGCTCAGCTTAAAGCTACTG